>NC_050481.2:46753745-47953745 GCF_012460135.2 Molothrus ater
TATTCTTAAAGGAGGCTGGTTGCTCTGAAAGATAATTTTCTGTTTTGTTGAAAATTCATTTTTACATGCAATCTGCTCCAAGCAGCATGTGCCCCATTAGTATTTCCACCAATTATTACTACAAATTGTGTTATTCTTACAAGTATCACTGCCAGAGGCAGATTCACAGATCTAGGGGAAAACAAAAAAAAGAAAACACATCATTGGAATGTTAAAACTTTCAAATCTATCTATTTCACAGAGAAGTTTCCTGCCATTCTGCTTCAGCTGTGAATTTTTAAAGATACCCTGTGGGTAGCAGAATTAGTGGTATTTCCGGAAGACTTCTACTTAATTCTGAAAGAAGTTAAACCACAAACAGAATTATGTCAATCAACTGCTATCCATTCATAAATACTCAGTAGTATTCAGATTCCCAAACCTGTATCATCTTCATAAATCCCTGTGATGTGAGTGCTTTTTGTTGTTCACAATCTCAGTCTTTGCCTGTATCTAAGTCATATATCATGTTAACTGTTGAGGTAAATTTTTAATAGACAATTGTCCAGGCAGCATAAAAAAGCACAAGAAATAGGGAAATATTTAGGGTGACTCGTACTGAAGACACTTCCACCACTATGCCCATGATTTTCCTAAGAATAAAGAATGGATTCAAATTTTATTAAGAACAGTTTTAGTACAAACCCGAATAAAGACTGAATTGCTCCAAAAAACAATACAAGGACAGGAAAGAAGTTACAGCCAAATAAATTCAGCACGAAGTTTACATATAACCATGGAAAGGAGGTGGCTGCTGGAACCACTCCTGGAACTGTGTGTTCATACACTCTTAGCTCAAGTCCAACTATTCTGCTAATTCCTGAAGATAAAAGTTTAACATGTAGCAGCAGCAGACTACAAAAAGAGGCAACAGGAGGAGAATAGCTATTAATAACAAGAAAGTAAGTTTTCTCAGCATAATTTAAAAAAATAGGTTCCAACAAAGAAACAAAACAAAGCAAGAAACCAGTGGACAGAGAATTCTAATCAGACCTTCAGCATTTTGCTGCTGGTTTGACATAAAAAAGTCTGGTAATAGAAGGATGGAGAATGCAGACTTTCATTCTCACAGGGTCAAACACTCTCCAGTTTTGAATATAAGCAACTAATTAGTATTAAGGAAGAATCAAACTCTGGATTTTTTTAAAATTTGACTGTAACTAGATCTCAAGTTACTGGGGATGTGAGGAGAAGAAATCATTATCATCTCCCAAAGTATTCAAAAACATAAGCCTCCATTTCTTTAGATGAAGTAAAATAGATAATCTAGCAGAAAATCAAGTTTCATGCTAACATACTGACAAACACCTAACAATTATGATATCTTAATACAGGCTTCTATTTAAAAAAAAAAAAAAAGATGAGAAAACTTTTTGAGTTAAAACCACTGGCTTTTCCTGAAAACATCAGACCAAACTATGCAGGTATTAAAAAACTCTGAAATCATGACTCATGATCTAATGCCTTTTTTCATTTCATTCATATGAGTAAAATGAGTAGAATTAATTACTTTATAAACCAAAATGAAAGCTTTAGACACAAGTAATTGATAGATGTTTTATCTCACAACCATTAGCTAATTTTGATGCTGTTTCAGAATAAATACATACAACCCAGTGGTTTCAGTGTGCACAAACTCACCTGACATTGTTTGCTCCAGCTTGTGGATCAGTGACTTCTTAGCACATTCAACATCAGGACTTGGGTAATCCAATACCTGTCTGCACCAAACTAATGGACTGACACTTTTTTGCAGTGGATTTTTTTTCTTCTTTGGAGATGTATATAACCTGGAAAAGAGAGAAAAAAAAATTATAAGGACAGACAAAATTGAGCATAAGATCAGACATGCAACAGAACACCACAGAGTATGCTATTTCTGTTTCTATACTCTATCTGCACTATAGTACAATCCCAAAAGATAAAGAAAGCACAGATTTGACCCTAAAATTAACTATTTTGGATAGAGTATAACAGCGATAACATATGGCTACCAAGGATTTCAGACACATTATGGACAATTTCACTGTCCATAATATACATAAACATACAAATGAGGATTAATCTTTTCAGATTCACCTGAAAGAAATAAAACACTATGCAATAGAAAACTCTTGTTTTCAGAAGCAAAGGAAGCAATAAGCATCTTAATAGCCAAGGAGCAGTGCTAAAGTAGACAAAACACAACTACTGTTTCAGTAGCCTTGAACAATAAACAATTTATTTTTGTTTATTATTTCTATCCTAGCACCTGATCTTTTCACTCTCTTTGAACACAGAACAAAGAAACTATCTCTGTCCTAAGGAGGTATACAGTCAAGCACTAGCAACAAGGAAAAAGAGATAATGCACACAGGAGAGTGGAGAGAAACAACGAGATCGTATTGTTTTGCCAGATATACTGAAACCTTTGTCTGTCTGCATCTCCACTCACTTATTTTAACATCAACATTCCATGACTGAAGAAAGTAGTAGTCCAGTTTAAAAACTCTAGAAATATAGCTGAAAACGTCTCCTCCCTCAAGAAACAGATCAAAGGAAAAGTCATAACCAATCACACACTCACAACAGGGAACTTTAGGCCTTACTTTGAATTAGAACCAAACTTGGAAATGTGGTTCAGCAAAAGACAAAAGTGAATTGCAAGACATAACTCTTAACTAGAGATTATGCATGTGTAGAATCAGCTAAACAAGTGTTTCTTTTAGGGTAATGACAGACTTCATATTCCAAGTGAATATGATTGTATGCCACACAGCGTCACTTAGGAACATCTGACAGTCTAATCAGACATGTTTCTGTACAAAATACACAGCAAAAGTTGTTCTCTTTATGCCAATGACATTAGCAACACAGGTTATTTCCTACAACTTTCTCTCTACAAGATTATCTCATCTCTCCTCTGTAATTCTAGAACTTGAACTGTTTGTGTTATAATAGCTTTTAGAGATGTTTTGTAATTAATACCATTAAGTTCACTTCTTACAAAAGCTTATGTTTATAAAACCACCACTCACTGATCTTTAAGAGTGAGCTCCAAAACACTCTACCCTCTAACACTGAAATTAGCAAGCTATGCTTGCAGATCCAGGCAAGAAAATATTTATCAGCTGCCAGGTTTTAAAATAAAAATGAAGCTGTTTGTAACAATCCAAATAAGTCACTGCCACTTACTGTAGTTCAAGGGGTTTATGCTTTGGCCAATATCATGCTGTCTGTCATAACTGCTTTTGTAGAAATGCCTGCAATTGGGCACTCAGCCCAAAAGAAAAGCTAAAAGCTCTTCATGTATTTATAGCCCTGAAGATCCTTGAAAAGGATCACAAGAGTCACTCAATTTTCACAGTTGTGTAAACAATTACACCACTTTCTGTAATTTTTAGGACATCTCCATACCATTAAAAGTAATGTTTAACATTTACTATCTCTTTAGCATTTTGAATTTAGTGTCTTTTTAATACTTACCTGTACTCCTTTCTGTCCTAAGGTATGTTTATACAATACAAAGAAGTGTCAAAGGCAACAAGGCCAGCTTTTGCCCAGTACAGGCCAGACTCACTCCTGGTGCTCTGGATAGCTGGCATGCCTTGCTGTGTTTGAGAAGTTCCATGCACATTCAGTTTACAGTAGCAGCCAGTATAAAAGGCAAGAAATTAAAATGCATGTCCTCTTTGAGGACTGGTCTAATCAAAACTCTACCTGATATTTTAAGCTTCAACACATTCTTTTCAGGAATTCCCAGTTGTTCCATAAGTACTTTATTAACTGAAGCAATCCAGGCTCACACAGCTCCCTCCCTCTTTTCCACCTCCCTTTCTAACCAGTATATATTGCATATTCCCCCCACCTCTTCTGACTCCTTTATCAACCTTTGTTTCATAACTTGGACTTCAAGGAAAGACAGAACTTGACAACATACATATTGCATGCAACTCCAACACACACACGTACACTGATGCAGTGACAAAACAGCTCTTTCAGGGCAGTTTCTTGCACATCATGCAATTATCAAGTCTCAAGTCTCTATAAAGAAGTGATCTTAATATTCCACCTGACAAAGAACAGCCAATCTCAAGTCTTGAGACTGACTTAATTCTACTTGCTTTGCCTAACTTGGATTTTACAAAAACCAAAAGGACCAAGGGCAAGGCTAAGAATCAGAGTGATGCCTCTATTACTTCTTCCTCTTTGCCCAACGTCAGAAAAAGAACGGATACATCAAGCACATACAAGTAACTTCACACAGCTAAGTGGTCTTCCTGGTCAAACTGTTTGATCCAAATAATATAGGTCCTCTTTAGCTGAAGAACCTTCCAGAAGAGATCCCATTTGTACCTGTCAATGCATTCTACAGCAACACAACAGCACTGACTGGCAGTACAGCAACTTCAAGACAGAAGATTATCAGAATGACTTCATACATCTTTACCCACTGTAAATCAACTCTCTCAAAACAGGAAGTTAAAAATTATTGAGGAAGCTGACAACTTACAGTTGCCATCCATACTACAAACGTTAACACACCAGAAATATATACTCCAATCTCTCCTCAACAGAGTAAAGACTCCACAACTCAGTGACATAAGGTAAAGCAGAACAAAATGGTATATTAAGAGGAGCTCAGGAGCTTTGATCTACTTTGAAACAACACTAAGGAGACCAGACACTAAGACTCTGCTGCAGCCATTAATATTTCCTTCCTTTGGCTCTTACAAGTCAACCACACCAGAGCAGCACGAACCCAAGGCTGAAAGCAGCCAGGGGCTCTACTGATTAGTTCCAGGAAGATGCAGCACAGAAAAGGGCAGAGCTTTTGCAGGAAGACTGCTGTGACTACAAGCAAATATGATGTCAGCCAAATGGAACAAGATGCAGCATGTTGCACTGGGACACAGATGAGTCAGAAAAGGCTTTGAAGAAAGAGGACACACCACTGCAGCAGGAGTGGAATATCTGTGTACAGATTACCTCACCTGAGGAACACCTCCCAGTGCATTAAAATACAAGAGGCTAGTTGTCACAGGCATGAAACAAGAAGCCAACATTCTCACTGGGAAAAAAAGGAAGCGTCCTTTTGTATCAAAATCCTTACACTGCTCAGTATAAGAGTGAGAAAAAACATGCAGATGAACATGAAGTCACAAATCTGAATTAGAAAGAAGATGGCAAGTGGAAGGAATCTGAAGTTAGAGCTCATTTATTTTAGTTACATTAGGTTTAAGCAAAAACTGGAAGTTACAATAAAGGAAATTAAATGGGAGCACGCAAAACACGATGCGTGCAAAAGCAAGATTAAAAACCTGAAGACATGATGAGGAGAAAAAACTGAAATCCAAGGATAAATCAATAAGAAATGCCCCTAAAATACAAGAAAGAAACTTCACAGTGAAAAGCTAATGAAAACATATAAATCAGGAGACAATAATACTGAACAGTCATGGAAACAGATAATTTAGAACACAACAGTGTCAATCTAAGCTATTTTAAGACAATTTAAAAGTTTTAGGAAATCCTATCTGAAGTGGCTTAAGCACATTAAAATTTAAGACAGATTTTGAATGGACAGGTAGAGATCTGAAAAGCATCTCTGGTTGAAAGAAAAATCAAAAAATTAAGTGACATCCCTGCACTTATGTGGCCCACAGATCTCCTTTCCTTCTCCCCCACAAAATTCCTGTGCCACAGCTGTGGCTGACTAAGATGCACATTGCTTAGCCTGCAATTATTCGTTTTCAGCTCTACTTCACAGAATACTTCTAGTTCCGAGAGATTGCACAAACTACAGCAAACTCCAGTCTATGAATATAAACTGCAGAATATGAATACTACAAAAAGCCTTTGACAGTCTCATTAAACCTTCACATTACAGTGGTACATCTCAGTTACATAATGAAATTTTTAAGTAGAATTAAGAATATCCAAGAGGTTGCAAAGTGCAATTTGGAACACAACTACCTTTCTGTGCCCAACAATTAAAGCTAGTTAGCTGTGCCCTGGCTAGTTGCTGGAAATTACTGCCACTATTCATTTCCTCATCTAGAAGAACATGTTTGTGTCAGAAAAGGATCTTGTAAAATGGGAAATGGGCCATCAAAACCACCATCATGTACCTTCTCTAGAACTATCACACAAATTGTACAACTGTCCGCTATTTGAGAAGCTTTTCATAAGAAATTTGTTAGTGCATCTGTGCTTAAACATAGCATTGTTCATATTTACACTGAAGAGAAAAAAGTTGAGAAGTTCTGTGTCCTAATAAATGTGTTCCAAAATAAAACTCCATTTAATGACTATGCCTGAGAGCTCTATCAACAACTACAAGTAATAGAAATGTGAACCATGCCTAAACAAGACATGATTATGTAGTAAATTTCAGAAATATCACTAGGACAGTAAAGGAAACCCATATCAAAGATTTAATTATATCTAAATATCAAGCATGTTTAAAAGCAGTAATTATCACAAAAATGGTCAGAAATTGAAATAGTTCTTTCTCAGGATTCTTCCTCCAGTCCTCAAATATCTGTTTCACAACAAATATGGATATCTCAAAGACAATAATCAAACTGAATATTATTTAATGTTACCAGTTGTTTTTCATTATAACACTGATGACTTCTGTAACTCTTGCTTTTCCTACATGCTTCTTTTCATATTATCTTCCTAGTTTGTGAAGATGTTATCTGAATTTGGTTAAACCCCAACAACTTTAAATCAAATTGACTTTTTATGTGTCACAAAATGAAAAACCGCAATTTCTCTTTTACTTACACCATGGAACAGAAATTGATCAGAATCTGTCCTGCTTCCAAAGGGCCTAAACCACATTAATACAATAAAATTTAACAGTTAAACAGGAAATGCTGCAATGCAATTTCAGCAATGGGGTTTCATTCAGGTGGAGCTCTAGCCTAAAATAGTCAAAGTATACTTTACCAGCTCACTATGGCAAACCAGGATTCCAAAACAATGCTGGTGCTCAAGGGACATCCAGCAATATGAGACAGAAGAATCATTACAGACGACAATCGTGTATCTCACACAGGCCCTTGGCCAACTACCGCTAATGGATGGCTAGAATGGAAACTTGCACTGTTATCAACAGGTGCAAATTAGAAATAGCTGCTGAACGAGTGTGAGTATAATAGTACAAGTATGTGCCTTCCATTTTAACTAGTCAGGATACACAACCAGTCTGAGCTCTTAAAAAACACTGAAACTATTACTTTTAGCTATTCAGTAAGTAAAAAAAAAACCACCAATAATTTAATTTTAAATACATAATAACTGCCTTTTGTTTGTAAATGAGGTCAGTCAACTGTAAGCTATTTTAACCCTACCAAGGAGACTTGATGCTGATATGAAAGCATGGGTGCTAGTTTTTATAGCACTGTCATTTAAAGAGAACAACTGTTCTGAAGTTTGCTGAGCAATTACATGTACAAAATAGATACACAGCAAGCTCTATACTCTTATGCACATGCTGCAAGTAAATTTTGAAGAAAAGTACAGCATGCTTTGCTCACATTTAAAACAAAGCTTTTCAGAGAGCTCAGTTTGGGACCGTGCAACAAGTTACCACAAAGGAAGTTACAGTGGGTTCCCAGCACAGTAACTCATCTAGAGTAATTGCCCACACGTGCGCACTTATCCTGCAATAAACTCAAGACCCAATAAACTCTTTTTAAAAGCAGCATGGCAAGCCACCTGCACATTGTTATCCAGATAACACATCCACACCCAACCTTACCCAGCAAGTCAGGCAAGGAGGTGCACACCACTTCTCTCAAGATTTCTCCACTCTGGTCACCTCTTCCGCCCTATTGTCTTTTCAATTAATTAGTAAGAAAAGACCTGTTCAGACTGAACTTGAAAAAAATTAAATTTGATGCAATCTGGTTCAAGAACAGCTAAATAGGAACACCCATAGAGTAGATTATGAAAGTTGCTGATAACTGGAGGAAATAATCAGCAGGCCTAAAGCAAAGTCTCCAAGGGTCTGTGTAGAGCTCAGTACAGTGTGCAAGTACAGATGTGCCAAACTGCAACCTTCAAGACCTTATCAGGAAGAAAGTTTCAGCACATTAAACAACTTTCAGAAGCATATAGACAAGAAACTCAATCTAAATGCACTAAAATATTTTTAATAATGTACCACATAATTTGAAGATTGTCTGATGCAAAATGTTTAAAACATGAAGTGAATCTGGATTTAAGTAACCACAGAGAAGAAAAACAATCAAGCAAAAATATAAACAATCCCAAAAGTCACTAATACTGTATGGATGTTTTAATAGCTAATGCTGCTATTAAAACAGCAGTGTCAAAGTTCCTTTGCTTATTTGATAGTTACAGCAGAGAAGTGTAAAGTGAAAAAGTAAGGAGAAGGTGCACTTACCTAAATGCATTTTAAAAGCTAAAAATAAGTTGATCAACTCTACAATGTAGATTTAAAGAAACATGTCACATTCTAGTATCAATTTCAATCACAGTATCAGGTGTTCTGTCTTAAATTCACAGCCACTAATCTCACGTAGGCATTAAATGTAAAACAATTTTAACAATTAAGAAAAACATTTATTCTGCCATGACAAAACTGTATACAATTTCATAATAGGGTATGAAAATGTCTGTATTACACAAAACAGAAAAGAACAGTGATAACCAGCACCCTTGAACACCTATTACTGCCCACAGCAAGGTCCTTTTGAAATCAAAAGTGAAGACAAATCTTAACTTCTATGTGTAGACAAGCAAAACAGGCAAGATGAATCAATTTTTTATGAACAAACGATGATTTAAATTTAGTTTGTTTCCACAAGAGGTGTCCTCAGCTGCTAAGAAGTATTTGATTTTGACAGTGTATAATCCCATACTTTAAACAGGACTTTGGGTTAAGCATTAGTGATCCAATCCATTTGAACCTCAAAGAGTTCATATGATACTTAAATTTCATTGAATACATTCACCCTTACAGTTGATTCAATTATTTTATGAATGACCTTCCATAGCCAAGGCCTTAGGAGGAGGATCTTTATGAAACAGTTTAAGGGAAATCCACTTATTCACAGCAACCCCTCCTAAAAGAAACAGGCTTGTTTCTTTTAGATTACTCCATTAGCCCTCTGAAAATGTCAAACTTCATTAAGAGCAAAAACCTCCATTAATCAAATGCATAAATACAAAGGCATCTTACCTTCATAGGAAAATAAAAGGGGTTGGACTATTTAGTGTTTCAACAGTTGAATTAGAAGGTGTTTAGAAATTCCAAGAGCTTGATTTCCATTTTTATTAAGCACTTTGGAACAAAAAAAATCATCATTCTAGCCAAACTATGTTTATCATTAATTGCATATTAAACAACAGCAGGAAAACACTTTTTTTAAACAACCACATATCCATATTTTGTGATATGTGTGACAATTCGTAAATTTTTACAATTGCTTCTTTTGTTTCATGCATTTGTGTCTCACTCAGTGTCCTATGCCTGAGACTGAAAATTAGTAGCTAAAACACTTTAGCATTATAGTTGCCAAAATATTAGTAAAGGAATCAAGATGTGCAAAAGACTGCCTATAAGTTTTGCTGCCTTTTGAGCACCAGAACTTGCACAGCAACATGACGGTGCCACAATAATTGGCAGCCAAACACCTGACACCAGCAAGGGCAGTGCTCAGTGAACCATGTGGCTGCCCCGTGAGTGCCCAGAACTGTGTCAACAAAAACACAGCACTAATGCCACCACTGTCACCATACACTCTGTCGCGACATTCACTTTCACTTAAGAGACTCATTATGTTACCCACGAGTTAGAATTAATGTATAAAACAGTAAGATCTATTGTCACTAGAATTCACGACATTTACAGATTCGGCCATGCCACTCCAAACTTGCAGGGCAAATTTACCAGATTCTATTTCCATCAAGGGCTGTAGGCCCTTGTAGGTTACCAGGCATACAGTGAGAAATAAGAGTAGCTGCCTTGCACAGACTCATCTTCTGAGAGATGATGCCTTGTGTTAATTTAGTGTTGGATGAGAATAAGCTTATGCTCTCATACTTCTCCAGTGGATCGGGCTGAATGTCAGGCAAATGATTTCTCCAAGGAAGCGCACACGCTGTCTCCTCCCTGAGCAACTAAAACATTGCTCATGCATGGAGTCATTCCAGCATTTTTAAAGGCGTTCCTAACTCTGCAAGACATTTTTGTTTGTTTTGTAAATTTGTCTGCATGTTTGCTTCCAGAGACCTTCGTAGATGGACCCACAATCAGTTCTGTTGCAAGACAGTTTGCATACCTGTTTAAACAAAAGTTTACACTTTTTGTCCCTGTGCATGCTTCCCTTGCATTTCTCTGTTGACATGCTGCTGACACGGTGCTCCTCCCCACTATTTCTCCTGCAGCTCTGAGGCTGCCCCTCAACAACTGTCACAGGAAACTTCAAACCGACAGCTGGGACAGTGTCATGTTTGGAGAGAGCCAAGTCTTGATTCTCAGTGGAAGCTCAATCAAGTGTTAATAATGACAAGGCACACAGCCACCTGCAGTTGTTTCTGCTGGAGCAGCAGGGTAAGCAGTCCATTTATAACGAGGAACCACCTAAGGGAAACCGTGATCCTACATCATTAGCAATAAATTAGAACGCCTAAGGGCAACACGTTTATGAGATGAAAAAGTGCTACATTTGCTGCCTTTACAGCTGAAAGAAAACGAGGCATTAAAGGTGCCCGATGCATGTCTGAAGCCTAACAGTACCTGTGGGCCAATTCTAATACGCAGAAATTTCCCACAAGTTTCTCAATGCCTCTCCACCGCCTGCACTCCCGAAAACACTGATGGCTCATTCTGCGGCAGCACCGGAGCCCGCTCGGTGTCCGAGTACCCCCAAGTAACGCTCCCCTCGCGGCCGAGCAGCGAGCAGGGCAGAGCCGCGGCCTCCAGGGAGCTTCACCGCCGTTTGCAGAAAGCGAACACCCTTCCCCGGCAGGCGTCTAGTCCAGCTCACTAAGCCCTTCACCCAGCCCAGAGGGCGAGGCTGCCTCCGCACACAAAGCCCCGAGACCCCCTCCGACATCAGGCACACGCCTGGAAACTGCCCCTTCCCCCAGGCACGGCGGAGCCTTGCCCGCCTCCTCACCTACCCGCCCCCGCCCCATCCCCACCCCGGCCGCCTCCTCACCAGCCGGTCTCGTCCTCATCGCAGCCGGCCAGCCGCTCCAGCTCCTCCGGCCTGAGCACCGCCGCGTCGTCCAGGAGGCCATTGCCGCCGCTGCCCCCATCGCCACCGCCGGGCTCCTCGGGGAGCGAGCGCCGGGCGACGGCCCTGGGGCTGAGACAGCGGCCGTCGGGCGACGGGGAGACGGCGGAGGGCGGCGAGGAGGGTCCGGCGCTCGGCAGGCGCTTGGGGCTGGCGGGGGCGGCGGGCAGAGCACCGTGGCGGCTGCGAAGCTGTTCATTCTGCTTCTCTAGCTTCTTCACCAGCTCCTGCAGCTTCCGCACCTCCGCGTCCGCGTTCACGCCCGAGCCCACATCCTCCATGGCGGCCGCCGGCAGAGCGGCGGCTGCGCGGGGAGAGGCGGCCGTGCCGCCCCGTCTACGCGGCCCGGCGGCCGGTGCCGGGGCAGGGCCGGGGCGGGGCTCAGGACGCACATCCGCCGCCGCCATGTCACCGCCTCTGCCGCCGGAACCGCCGGCCCTCGCGCCGCCTTCTCTCTGGGCGGGCCGGAACGGAACGGCACGGAACGGCACGGAACGCGTGCCATGCCCGAGCGTGGCGGCGGCTCGCGGCCCCGGCCCCGGCAGCGGGAGGCTGTGACTCAGCCCCGCTCGGGGCCGTCCGAGGGGCTCGTGCGGTGGGCTCGCTCCTGAGGGAGCGGCCTGGCTTGGCCTGGCCTGGCCTCCCGTGTCTTGGGCACCGCAGGTCCCGGACAGGAGTTGTATGGGAAGCCCCGGAATACCTTCCAAAACCGTTCAAAACCTCTGGAGAATACAAGGCTGCCCATGGTCCGAGGCCTAGGTGAAAGTGTTGGGCCTATTGTGTGTGACGGACGTGTGAACTGAACAACCTTCGAGTGTACATTTTGTATAAATAGATGCATATTCTTTTAAAGGTTGTGGTGATTTTGCCTTCCATAGCAAAACTTACACCTTTAGGTTTAAGGAATTAGTGGGGCTTTGGGATTTGTCACAGAATCACAGAATGGATAATGTGGGAAGGGACCACAGTCGTTGATCTGGTCCAACCTCCCTGCTCAAGCAGTTATCCTAGAGCTCAGGGCACAGGATTGTGTTTACTGGGCAATGTGTTCCAGTCAAGAAGTTTTTAATATTCAGGTGGAACTTTCTGTGCATTGCTTTCTGCCCATTGCCCCCTGCCCTATTTCTTGGGATGTTTTGTATCTTGTGACTGATTGTCTCCAAATTTTGTCAGATGGCATTGTGGGGATGCTCTGTGTCCCCCTTCCCTGAGCCACTGAGTGACACTGTCCTTAGTCCCACCCCTTCACAATTTTTTCCTCTTCCCAAGTTCCATCTACTCACCAGCTTCATTTTGGAGCCTGGTTTGGCAGGGGAGAGGAGGAACACCGGCAAGTGGGCCAGAGGATGGCTGGAGTCTGCAGGGGATGGCACTGCTGTGAGCAGTTTTTACCAGGCTCAGGAAGGGAAGAAGGAAAATAAGACTGGGGTGCTCAGACCTGCGGGATGTGCTGAGAAGTTGCAAAGTTTAAGGGCATTTAATGCTACACAATCTGGTTGTGTTAGGTATGGTGCATGGACTGCTGGTGTGTTGAGACTGCCAGGCATGAGTTTACCACATCCTTACAAGACTGGGTCACTTCCTTGCCTTACACAACACTCTCCCCTTATATATTCAAAGAATACGTTCCCTGTATGTACAGCATTTTTTGAGGGTTTGTTCTGGGGTGGTTTTGCATTGTTACTGTTAGCTTCTCACCAGAATCCAGGCCTTTGATCCATACATGCAATTTATGTCATTATTTTCCCAAAACAATTATCACCTTAAGTGTTTAACTGCATTAAAATACATCAGGGCTGGTATCTTTCAACAAAGCAATTTAATTACTCCTATGGTAATGTCTTCATTATCTGCAAATGAAGCAAACTTCTTAGCAGCAGCAGATTTTGCCACAGATTTTGTATAATTCTCACAGCTATAGAACTACTAAACAGTTTTGGCCCATGAGCTGAGACCTTTGGCACTCTGCTCACTGGCACCACGTTAATGACTATCATAACTCCTTAGAGACTGGTCTGTAAACCAGTTTGTAAATCCAGCTCATTCTCTGTGTCTGTATGATATGGTACAAAGTCAAATGCCTTAAGGGAATCCAGATATATTCTGTGAGAACTGTTACTTATCAACAGAATTTACAGTCCTACCAAAAGGCCAAGAAAACTATTATATAAAGGTTTTTTACATTAAGGATCTTCCATGACCCCCATACTTAGAGTGACACTGCTGATGATTCAGTAGTTGGTGGGTCTTAAACTATGCAGGGAACTTTATTCCAAATTAGAGCATTTATAGCAGGACCACACAATAGAACTTCTTTCTTCTTCTATAACTATCCTCAGGCCAAACATCAGTGGCATGAGAAACCCTGTCACTTGAATTAATCATGCTTCTATGGTAGCAACAGGAGGACTTTAATCCTTTCTATAGTGCAACTGCTGGGATCAGGATGGGACTGGTGGCTGGAACTGGGAGTGTGGCAGTGTGAAGTGGGGCTGTGACAAAGGGCTCTGCCAGGAGATGCAGACAGGCAGTGCAGCGGAGGACCAGGACCACAGAGAGACCCAGGCTCCTGGGAGCTGCTGCCAAAACTGCAGCTGTTCCTGGTCAATCTGTCATGTTTAGGGGCCTGCTCTGATAGCTAATGGGGCACCTCTGAGAGCTCTTTAGTGGTCAGTACACTGCCTGCATCCTGCCTCTCCTCTGCTTCCTCTTCCTTCTCCCTTCCTCTCCCCCTAGTTCATTTTATGGTCTGTCTGTCCCCCAGATTTCCTACTCCAACTTTCTGTCCCCTGCTGACACCATTACTTGCTGCCAGCAGCTGAAGCAATTTTTTCTCCCCACAAGATACACTCCCTGCAGGTGTGTGTGGACAAAGAGGGAGGAAAGTGAGAAAAAAGTCTCAGAAAAAAGCTTTAGAACTGCTGAGTCACCTGCTATTTTTACAAAGAGTAAGGGCATAAATGAAATGAACAAAGGGAGTCACTGCTTAATAGTCACCATAGTCTGTGCTTTGAATAGCAAGAGCCATGATTCTGCTTTCTCATTCATTCCTGTGTTGTGAGTGCCCGTCTCATGTGCTGGGAACTGAAGAGCAGCAGGGCTTGGTCCATAAGCTTCCTATGAAATATCAGGTCAATAATAAGCTTCCACGACCTTCTTGTTCCTCAGATTCCAAGCTTGCTCTGGCCAGATGTGAGACCACACCCAAGCAGAGGCCCTTGGGTGAATATACAGAAATAGTATTAATTGATAGTAATGCTACAAAAATGAAACCTTTCCACTGTGTCACAAGAGCAAGAGAAATTCTTCTCTGTGTGAAATTAGATCTGTTGCAGAGTTTTTTGTGAACAGCTGTGATTGCACCCACGCTGTGTTTTCCCTTTTCACAGAGAGGGAGGAGAAAAGCGGCCTTTCCACAGCACTGTTTCCAGATCTCAGGACATGCTTGGATGCTTCTCTTGTCTGACTTGGGGCAGGTTCTAAACTCACCAGATGAGAGAAAATGAGGAGCAGTCTCTCCAAAGGAAAGGAAGTCTGAACAAGGTTCTCATGTCACTCAAATAATTCAATACACATCCTTCTGACAAGTGGATCCTAGAAAAAGGCCACCAGGAGCCTTGTTTTGCTGACCTTTGAGCTCTCTAGCATGGACAGCCCTATGGTTAGTTTCTCAAAGTGGTGATTTGCTGAATCTTTGCCTTTACATCTGTCAAAACTGTTAGAATCTGACTTTGAAACCTTGATTTCATTTGTCACCTGGGAGGACAATCCCTCAGGGAGAATAGTACATGAAGACGG
Source organism: Molothrus ater (assembly GCF_012460135.2). Classification (NCBI taxonomy): domain Eukaryota; kingdom Metazoa; phylum Chordata; class Aves; order Passeriformes; family Icteridae; genus Molothrus; species Molothrus ater. The sequence goes on from NC_050481.2 coordinate 46,768,841, forward strand.
GCAGATGCATGGTGGGAAGTTAACATTTGTTGTAAATATTTAACTTGATGTCTGGAAAACTGGACTGGTTTTTAAGCAGCTTTGTTTATTCTCCTGCAGAAGGGTTGTTGCCTGCCAGACTTGTCAAAGGAGGTGTTCAGCAGGCCCACACATGTTTGTGTTAGGCAGTGTTTAGCTAAACCTTTGACAAAATATAAAGTATTGTTTATCATTACAATATATGGCACATGCAAAAATTGAATACAGAGTGGAGTGAAGCATGTTCCTGTCATTATATGTTCCTTTCAGAATTAAAGGCAGAACTGTTACTCTAGTTCTACTAAAAGAACCAACATTGTAACTTAAGTTATTTATAAGAGATACCTCTGAGTACATCAGGCTCATCAGTGGTGAGACAGCACCAACAATGTTTAGCCCTTTAGATTGGGGTTTGGAAACTTAAAAATGTAGTCACTCTGCACACATCTTCAGTACCCATACCCATCCCCTGAAATCTTTAAACGGCAGTGAGCTGTGCATAAATACACTTTAAAAGTCTTTATAAATAATTTTTAAAAAGTGTTTTCTGCTGACAGTGTTGTGGATGATGGACCCATGATCAGTACATTGGTCTCCTTACCAAGTTACAAGGCACTTAACAAAATTTAGTTGAGCAAGCTTAAACTTAGCCAAATTTAAATTATTCAGACAGAACAAGGTACTTTCTAAGGCATTGATTAGAATTTTTTAGTCTGGCTTACAATATATTTTGATAAGAAGAGAGGAAAGGAAAGGAAAGGAAAGGGAAAGGAAAGGAAAGGAAAGGAAAGGAAAGGAAAGGAAAGGAAAGGAAAGGAAAGGAAAGGAAAGGAAAGGAAAGGAAAGGAAAGGAAAGGAAAGGAAAGGAAAGGATAGGAAAGGAAAGGAAAGGAAAGGAAAGGAAAGGAAAGGAAAGGAAAGGAAAGGAAAGGAAAGGAAAGGAAAGGAAAGGAAAGGAAAGGAAAGGAAAGGAAAGGAAAGGAAAGGAAAGGAAAGGAAAGGAAAGGAAAGGAAAGGAAAGGAAAGGAAAGGAAAGGAGAAGCAAATTCAGTTTTATCATGGCGTTAGCTACCAGTATTTCATATTTATCAATCACTTGGAAATAGCTTAGTTGCTCTTTAAAAAACTGCTGAGTTCAACACACTTAAAATGCTGTGGTGACATGGACATTGAATTGACATTGTGGTGACTCAGAACATTGGGAAAGGATTTTTTTGTTGTCAAGAAGATTCATGATTGATGTTCAGTTGCGAGTGCAGTGATTTTAATCACTTGGGTAACAGTGAGTGAAACCTTACATGTCTCCACCCGTATGAAGCAATCTTCTGTTCTATCATTCAAAAAAAAGTTCCTAAATTTGCTCTCCCAACATGGCTTTATTACCAGGCCAAGGCTGGAAGGAAGAAGACTTCATTGCACTCAAGAAGTTTTTAAAAACAGTTTTCCCTCTGCATTTTTTTTGAGCATGATAAAGCACCAAATCTTCAGAATGCAAACTAATTGGAAACTTTAAAATGCATGATAAAGCACCAAATCTTCAGAATGCAAAGTAACAGGAACTTTCAAATGTGTTGAAAGTTTGAAATGCTGCATACTGGAAAAGCTAGTATGTTTTAAATGTCTTTTTGCTCAGATTTACAGAAAAGATTTGTTATTGAATAGGTGAGAGAGGGTATTCACATTGCATAGACAAAACTTTGCAATTAAATTAGGTTTATGCTCGATTTATTGATGGCTTGTATTTAACAAGGCTCTGCCTCTGTCTGAAGACAGTATGCTAATGCTGACAAAAGTAATTGAGATTGGCAATCAAGAAAGGAAAATGTGTGACCATGAGTAACCAAAATACTGTATGCAAACAAAAGAATTACCAAAGAAGCCTGAGATACTACGTTGGTACTTGAGTCTGGAGAAAAAACAAGAATATGTTATTTGAGATGTGGCATATCACTGTATAATGCAACTTCTGTTCTTTTTTTTTTCCTCTTCCCTGTTCTCTTTTGAGAAAGCTTTTGGCTATTTTGCACAGTATCGAAGGTATCCATCGCCATCTAGTGACACCACGTTGTGCCTGAGTCTGAGCTTGTAACCGGAGCGTTCCCAGGGAGAAGCTGGTGCCCCAGGACTCCTGCCACCCTCGTTCAGAGGTCTTGAGGGCAAGAGACCTCGGTCATGGCTTTGGTGGCCCAGGGCTCACTCCTGAGGAGGTGGCTCAGAGAGGGGACAAATGCGTGTGGAGAGTTTCTCGTGGGACAGCTCTTGCCATGCCTGTGCAGTGGGGAGGTAGCACAGGTGTGTGTGTGTGCCCTGGCCTCTGCACTGACATTTTCCTGCCCACATTTTGGGGGCACTTGGAGAGGACACCCTGCACATTCCACAGTGGAAGGAGTTCCCTGTATTTGGAGGATGCCATGAAGGAAATCCTACCGTGTAGTCAGTCCCAACACTTACTGATCTTCTTTTCTTCAAGACCAGTATTATTTAATGCAGTGTCATATGTTTTTCTTTTGGATTCTTGTATGGTAATTTTTTAATATATCAAATGAGGACTGATTTTACTCAGCAGGGATAAAATAACAAATAATTCATAGGACTGGCTAAAACATTCCCTCTGTGGTCCCTGCTGCTCAAATAAATGAGCTAACCTCGATGAGGAGCTCACTTAGTCAGTGTGCCCTCTATCAGCAAGGACAAGTGAAAGGAAAGGCTCTGCAGGGAAACGAAAAGAAAATTAAAATTAATTTGTTTCCCAAAGCATGTTTTCCAGGGCCTAATTAAATGCATACCTTTTTGCTGAAGTCCACGAGAAGAACTATCATTATATTTCCCACTGCAAGAATATTATAGGGTTTGTAAATGAGAAGCAAATTGGGAAAATATTCTTTAGAAATCACACTGGAATACAAGAGCAGGCTGTCCAGGAAGGGGAGCAGGAGACCCCTTGGAAGGGCTTGCAGGCAAATGGCCGTCTCATTGTGTCTCTCAGCAAAGTCAAAGGAAAATAGTCTGGTCTTGATATGACAGGTCACTCACCATAAGTCAGTAGGCTTGATACAGAGATTCAGCTGCCCAGCTGCAGGTAGATCTTGATAAACAATTTGATGTAAAAAAATCAGGACAAATGTATTCCATTATTTCCCTACTGAATTATTTGCTTCCCTTCTAATATTATCACAACATTCACCAAGCAGACTAGGATTTTTTTCTTTTTCAGTAATGACTGCAACAGCAAGATCGTCCTTTAAGGTATACAGTATCACAAATCTTATTCATTTTCCTCTAGTTTTGCTTTATTTTACAGACATTTTAGAGACTACTAAAAATTAGAAAAACTAGGCTGATAAAATGGTCTGTGTCATTATCCATGCTCCTGCATGTATAATGTATTTGTATTTCTTCTGTTTCTGTTATTATCTGTAGGAGGATACAGTATGGGTAAATGAAGGTGGTATAGAATGTAATCTTATCCCCTAAAGAGTTGCAGCTGAACCAATTACTAAAGATTAGGAGCAGGCCTGATGTTAACAGGCCACAGCTGCAGCCAATGCGAAGAGTGTTATAAAAAAGTGGATTGGTAGGAACTGGAGTCAGTTGGCTGCTGTGAGGACAAGGAAGAGTCAGTGCTTAGAGGAGCTGCCTACAAGAAACATCAAGGAGGTACAATAAGCTAGTAATATGGAACCCTTGCAATGTAATGACAATAGAACTCTTGTGCTATAACAACAACAATTATCCCATTTATATTTTAAGATCTTTGGAGCAGTTTTGCTCCAACTTCTGTTTTTTCAGTGCTTTGTTTTTCTCTAGTGCACCTAATAGAACTACTCAAGCATAAGTCAAGCTCTGCAGAATATAACTAGCTGAAATATTAATTTTAAAATATTTGTGCTACTCAGCTGATTTGAAGCCAGAATAGCTCAGTCAGATAACTGTGGAAGGCAACTAGAATTCCTTTAAGCCTAAGTGCTCCAGAAATTATCTTCAGCATGTATCCCAAAGGGAAAAAAATATGGAAATAGCTCCATTCACAATTAACTGGGAAACCCTGAACTTTATAAAGTAATGAGTGAGTCTACAAGGAACAGAAAATGAAAAAGTGTCTTGCTAGACAAAAGGCATGTGAAAATGTCAAAAGTCAAGCTTAGGAAAAGGCTGCAAAAGAAGCTTAAGCAAATAGTAAAAGGTACCTTGGCCAAATAACCAACAAAAAAGGAGTGGATGCCATATAAATCATGGATGAGGTTATAATTAAAGATAATTAAGGTCCCACCCCAAACTACCTGATTATTTGGCTCAGCATGAGTAATGATAATGCTGAAGTACACAGAGCTAAGCCCAAAGTTGTTCATGAGAATGGGTGTGGAAAGAAATTATGTGTGAGGTGAAAATGAAGGACAGAGAGCTTGCCTGTCAAGGAGGCCCAGTAGCAGAGATAATAAATCCAGCAGTAAGGTTTTTTACGAAAACAGACAACAATACCATGTGATTAAAATACTAAAAAGTGAAGTAGCAATATTTAGGGAAAAAAGTGTTGCACAAAAGTAGATTGTGATGATTTCAGTTGTCTGTAAGGACTCAATGTTTTTGTGAAAGAAACAGCTATGAAAGCAGATAAAAATTGGAGACAGTTGCCAAGGATCAGCTTGTATTTTTATTTGCTAAAATACACAATGTTTTTAGACAATTGCAATAAAGCAAATCCATATAGAATTCAGTAAAGTGACTGACATGGTGTTACATGGAAGTTAGTTTGATGATGCAGGAAAATCAGAGGAAAGAAACCAGCCAAAGAGCAACAGCAATTACTGTACTTCAAGGAAACTGCCTTGGCTATAGGGGATGGTTTATGTAACTGGATTAGGGACTGGTGCATTTATTATTTCTGTTAATGGTTATGTCCAAAGACAAGAACTAATTAATGAAATACACTTGTGACCAAAATAAAATATCTGGACTGAACTGCCATAAAACAAAGTCTTAATTAACAGAAGTCTAAGGCAACAAAGGCAAGGTACTTAAAAGAGTAGGAGGAATTTCTTCAGTAACTACAGGTTTATCAGCTGCTGAAGAGAAAAGCCTGGCTCGAAATAGTTTTGAAACTGTTTAAGCTGAGACCTTATGGAGATTACTCAGAACATGTCACAGTGAAGAAACATTAAAATACACTCAGAGAAGTTTAGGTGACAGAACCTTGAAATGGTGATACCTTAAGTATAGGTCAGGAGGTGTCTTGTTTGGCTCAACCAGATGAAACCAGATGTGGTTTTAGACAGCAACAAGGGTAAACACTGGGGAGGAAGAACTATGCAAGCCAAAGAACAGTGCCCCATGAGCAGGTTTTCCAGCTTCCTCCACATTCAAGTTGCAGTTCTACACAGTCTGAACATTCCCAGTGCAAACAATAGATTAATAAGTCATGCATTGATGGTTTACTATAACCAAAACCTGATCTTATACTCCCTATTTATTCCTATTATCAGTGGGAATTAAAAGCTTGTAGCATCAGGATCCCTTAGGTGCCTTTGTAATTCAAGTAAGTTGCAAAAATGCAAGATTTAGTGTTGGGTTTTGTTAATGCATGTAATAATTATGAGTGTCAGTACACATACCATGTTGCAAGTGTTCACTGATGTATTTCTCTGTGTATATATATGTATTTAACTTCAATCAAAATGCTAAGCTGAGGTATTGGAATATGATAAGTAAAATAGCAATAGAAATATTCTACCTTGCTGCCAGGTAGAATATAAAATTTTTAATACTTTTAAACATTTATATTTCTCTCCCAAAATTAAAAAGGAGAAATAATATCTGAACATGTAGTTACCATCACAGAAAATCTGTTTATTGAGGGCTTGACAATAATAAGCACAGCAGAACATGTGCATTTTATTAGAAGTTACCTTCTGTATCCTTCTCTGTAAAAATCCTGGCTCTTTGCAGTAGTGTACTTTGTACACATGCAGTTTAACTTATCATTTTCATCTTGAAACAATCTTTGGAATGAGCTGTAACCTTCTAAATGCCTTTGTACCTTGGTGGAAAGGCTGAGTCACTCGTCATGAGGGATTGATGGAGGATGCAAAATCAAAAGAATATATGGGATGGATTCAGCCTAAGTGTGGCTGAAGTCAGTGGTGCTCTAGGGCTAAATATGAGCCACATTTAGGCTTTCTCCAGGAGAAGGGAACTGTCTTGGGCTGAGGCATCTTGCCCCCATCACAACCAAACCTGCACATCAGGGCACAGTAGGATGCTGGTGTCTGGTTCAATAAGACACATTTTGCAATTCCTCTGTTAACAGGTCTGAACCTGTTCCACTGCTGCACAATTCTTTAAGTACAGAAAAAGTACATAAAAGCTATGCTATTTTCAGACCTCAGAAGATGTGCCAAAATGACAGAAGTCAACCCTTAGTGGAAAGTTCAGAGTAGAGGGAAAATTCAAAGGGCTCTTATTTTTAACAGAATGTAGCAGTTTGTCTCAATTTCCCAGCTCAAACAATGTGGCAGGCTGGTGAGAGTGAGATATTTTCTATGGGCTCAGTTCCTGGTATTGTTTGCAAGCCAAATGTGAGGGTAGATAGCAAAGTGTCAGCCCACTCGCAGTCATGGCACAGGCATCTCCTACTAGTGACAGGCCTGGCTATTAGAACAAAGAAACACATGAGGCAAGAGACTTAAAGACTTCTTCCTTTCTCATAAGCATTTTGGCAAGAAAATTTTGAGAAAAACATTAAGGTTTGTCCAAGGAATATAATTATTATTGAAAAAAAACAAAGCTTTTAGTGCTCTTGACAATTAATTTTTTTTTTCCAAAGAAATAAGTGACAGCTAAATAGTTCTCTGAAAATGTTGGATTTATGACAAAGTCCAATGAAGCAGAGAGGGGTATTGATTTGGGAAGACTAGGGTTATGATCTGTTCATTTTGCCATATTTCAAAGTGATGAACCATATTGTGTTGTTTTAACTTGTCTGTATAGCAAATAGTGTGTGTGCAACCACGCACGCGTGTGTATCTCTATGCTTATACATGCACATACACCTGTTAAACACCATATTTGCAGCCCATGTTGGACTTGAAAAATTGCTAGAATGCTGGACCGCAGCTTCAGGAGGTTGCAAGGAAACAGCAATGAAGTATGAAGTGGAAATTCCCTCTTTATGACACTTGAGGGTCCCTAACTCTTCCTATACTTCAATATTAAGAGCTTTTAGGAACAATGAAGGCAATTTTTTCAGCAAGACCATAGCTTTAGACATGATGTTGCGAGGGATGCAACATTCATCTTCATTCAGCTTTGTTCACAGCAATGCACATTCACAGGAGTTGAATTAGGAAAAAAAAATTACATTTTATGTCCCTACTTCATTTAATCAGTAAATATAACTTGAAAAGTGATCATCAGTTAAATAAAACTTTCTAACATGAAGTTGCAAATTCTTTAATAACAAAACAAATGTTACTTGCTGCAACTGTTTTGAAAGTTGTAACATTAGTAGTGTCTGTCAATGAAGGCTGGAAAATGGGTTTTAGCGGGAGTGTAGAATGTCAAATTCACTCTAAAATAATAGTAAGGGCATGTATGTGATTATCACAGTGGATTTACTCTGAATTGTCATTACTGGAATGCCAGCCTGATAAGGGCAGAAATTAGGCCATGTGGCAAAATGCTTGGACTGAAGGCTGCTGCCATACTACTGATTCCATTTGTTGAAGTGAACTTTTATTGTCAACTGGATGCATGGTAAATTTGTTTGTTAGGGAATGCCAAATACACTAAGCTCCGTACGCAAAGCCATAGTCTGACCTACATGTGAATTCAGAATAATTTAACAAGGAACACAGCTATAATAATATCACAATCAGAATCTGACCTTCTCTTGGGGATTTGGTGTGATAGGCTTCTAATCAATGTGGTTCAGCTGCTTCTTATAATTAAATCAGTATAACATGCTTATATATACAGTGATACAAACCTCTCAGAAATGGAGATAAAATATTCTTTTCTCTTGAGAGAGGAAAGTTGTTTGCATTTTTGCTTTGCTTTCTAACCTTACTCAGTCTTACATAATACTTTATATACCAGTTAAAATTATGCATTGACACCTACTTTTCCATAGTATATTCCAGTTCAACAGATCACATCTTGACACAAAATTTCCTTTCAGCATTTTCCCTGTAAATTTGGTGTAACTCCATTAAAGTCAGATGTGAAATCCCAGTTTTGCTGAGCTCAGATTCTGTTCACTGAGCACACATATTAATTGGTTAAATTTTTCTTTGCCACCCGTATCTAAAGGCTAAACTTGCTTTTGAAATCTAAGAGTTGCCTCTTCAAGCAGACTTACTGTTTCCTTAGCAGCAGCATGTGCTAAGCCACATATGATGCTATCACAGTGTCTGAGGCTGCCCTGCAGTGTCACCTAGACAGTCTTTGCCCACAGCTCCTGGTAGCTGCATACTTCAGACAGTCCACACTGACCACATTAGCTGGCAGGGCAGTAGTTTTCAGATCTAAAGATCCTTAGAGAGTGAATCCTACTGTGGTCCTTCTTGGTTACCTCCTAGGGGTCCTCTGAGAAGTATCTAGAGACTCAGAGAGCACAAGCTGACAATCACCAGAGCTGAACAACCCAGCATACTAATCCACATCCTTGTCTTTTTAGACAGTTGTTCTTTGTACCAGGACTGGCAGAGAATTTCAATGTACTCCTTAGCACTACTGTTCTGACCCTGGATGTCAGGTAAAATGTGCAACTAAATGAAGACTCTTTATGTTCTCTTCCATGTTATATATTCACGTTACTTTCCTGTCATGTTAGCACATCAAGCCACCACTCAAATCGGGCTGCACTGTGCTGAACAGGGCCCTGTTTTTAATAACTAACTCCTTTGTTTGTGGCAAGTTGCACTGCAGCAGTACACCATAGCACAGAGAAAGAGGAAAGAAAGGTTTGACAAATGTGTGTGGTTATATGATTTTACCAAACATTGTGGTCAAGCAGGCCCACCACTTACTAAAGAAATTTCTCAAACTCTTTTGCAAGTTTATGGGTCTGGTAGCTTTAGAGAGGTCTATGGATTTTTGAAGGCTAATTTAGCCTGATACATGCTTCTTTTACCTTTTGTTCATTAAATCAGTAACTACATTAGAGTTCCTTGCAAAGTCTTGTGGGTTTTACTCCTGGCTTATCAATAACCTGACTGTTTGATAAACTATTTCCCCAGTTTCTTTTTCCTACATGGAGTTAGCATTCATTTATGAGTCCTGCTAGACTGTGGATATGAAAATCCCAAAATGTCAGGTGACACAGCTGCATGCCAAAGGAAAATCTAGCATCAACTGACAACAGTTCACACTGAAAGGATAAAAAGTTATCATGGTGGGAATCACCCTGCATCCCCAAGAAGATTAATCCCAGCTAGACCAGTGAAGGTTATCACCCTGGTAGGTCAGGGCCTGCCCCTTCCCAGCCACCCTGCAGTAGCAGCTACATCCTCCCACTTGGAAACACTGGCTTCCTAGTCCAGAAAGTTCCTAGAGGGAACTTTTCAGAGGAGATGATGATCAAGGAAAGGACCAGTGATACATATGGATAATTGCTGTTCCATAAATCTAGATTATAACCACATAACAAAACAAATGTTATGTGGTTATATGTTTTGTTTGTGCACATAGCTTTTGCACAGATCTTTCATGTTGTGCTGGGCAATGTTTATAATGAAAAGTGCTACAATATTCTAAAGCAGTGGGTAAAAACCCAGATTCCCTGTATTCTAGAGTGCTTTCAAAACTCCTTGGTATTTTTACTGTACCTTCCTGTTGAGACTACGATATCTTGTAAATCAAAGAATCACAGAATCATTTAGGTTGGAAAACACCTCTGAGATCATCAAGTTCAATCTTTGACCAATCACTACCTTGTTGACTAGACCATGGCATCAGGTACCACAAACAGTCATTTCTTGAGCACCTCCAGGGATGATGAGTCCACCTCCTACATGGACAACCCATTCCAATAACTGACACCCTTTCAGTGACAAAATTCCTCCTAATGTCCAGCCTGAACCTCCTCTGGCATAACTTGAGCCTATGTCTTCTCATCCTGCCACTTGTTACCTGGGAGAAAAAAAATCAATCCCTACCCAGCTACAACCTCCTTCCAGGTAGTTGTAGGGGGGAATAAGGTCCAGCCTGAGCTCCTTTTCTCCAGGATAAACACTCCCTCAGACACTCCTCACAGGACTTGTGCTCCAGACCCTTCACCAGCTCCATTGCCCTTCTCTGGACTCACTGCAGCACCTCAATGTCCTTCTTGTAGTGAGGGGCTTAGAACTGGACACAGGATTTGAGGTACAGCCTTACCAGTACAGGGGAACAATCACTGCCCTGGTCCTGCTGACCACACTATTGCTGACACAGGCCAGGATGCCATTGGCCTGCTTGGCCACCTGGGCACATCTGGCTCATGTTCAGCCACTGTCACCAGCACCCCCCAGTCCTTTTCTGCTGGGCCGCTTTCCAGACACTCTTCCCCCAGCCTGTAGCATTGCAGGGTGTTGTTAGGGAATGCCAAATACACTAAGCTCCATAAGCAAAACCATAGTCTGACCTACATGTGAATTCAGAATAATTTAACTAGGAACACAGCTATAATAATATCACAATCAGAATCTGACCTTCTCTTGGGGATTTGGTGTGATAGGCTTCTAATCAATGTGGTTCAGCTGCTTCTTATAATTAAATCAGTATAACATGGTTATATATACAGTGATACAAACCTCTCAGAAATGGAGATAAAATATTCTTTTCTCTTGAGCTGGTGCTGCACCCAGCACTTGGCCTTGTTGAACCTCACATTACTGTTCTTAGCCCATTGATCCAGCCTGTCCAGATCCAGATCCATTACTGTTCTTAGCCCATTGATCCAGCCTGTCCCTCTGCAGAGCCTTCCTGCCCTTCAGCAGACCAACTGCCACCTAGCCTGGTGTCATCCATGAGTTTGCTGAGGGTGCACTTGATTCCCTCATCCAGATAACTGATAAAGATATGGAACAGGACTGGGCCCAGTACTGAGCCCTGGCAAACACCACTAAGGATTGCCACTAGCTGGATGTGGCACCATTCACTCTCTGGGTCTAGCTGTCCATACAGTTTTTGACAAAGAGTGCACCCATCCAAGCCATCAGCTGCCTACTTTTCCTGGAGGATGCCTTGGAGACAGTATCAAAGGCTTTGATGAAGTCCAGGCAGACTACATCCAGAGCCTTTCTTATCCACCTGGTGGGTCACCTGGTCATAAATGGGAGATCAGGTTGGTCAGCTGGGCCTGCCCTTCCTAAACCTGTGCTGGCTGGGCCTTATCCCCTGGTTGTCCTGTATGTGCCTTGTGATCGCACTCAACATGATCTCTTCCATAACCCCACTGGGCAAGCACCTTTCCCGAGGGTGGCATTTGTCTATGACAGACACATCTTACAGACATGACACAGCTGATAGTACCCTGCACCTGTGTCCCAACCTGTTGCTATGTTGATATGGTGCTTTTGCTTCTTGACACAATGTGTGTCTCCTCAAAACCGTGGCACAGCTAGGAAACATCCTCACATTTACTGCAACAAAACACAACCCAGTGGCTGGCATTGAACTGGCATAGACCTTCAAGACAACAATATTTACTGCAAGAAAGAGTATTTTATGGTAGGTCTCTATTACACTCCACTGTTTAGTTACTTTCAGTGGTACAATGGAATTATCACTCCCAAAGTCTCTCAAAACTGGGCCAAAGCTATGAAGAAAGGAAAACCAGCACATTTGCTGATAGGAAAACCAGATAATGAAGAATGACTGAAATTTTTCTCTCATTCACAGGGTTCCCTCTTAAGAGTGTTATCTCTGCCCACAGCAAGTGAGGGAAGAGAAATAAACAAAGAAAATGCTCAGTGACTAAATTGACAGAATCCTCTGAGAAATTAAGGGACAAAGAGGATTTGACAGGCATGTAAAGGAAAAAGAAAAAGAGCCTCTCTGTGATCGAGGAACTGGTAGACATGCCTCCCTCTGACCAGAAATATTATTTTTGAACCCAAGAGCACACCCAAAAGAACAACACTGGCTTCAATGAGAAAATGGGCATGAACCATGAGATGCTGAAGCATTAGTAGATGAAAAACTGCTGGAAAAGGTGGTCTATTAAAGTTGCCATCCAACTTGTGTATTTGCCTTTCTCTCCTTGGTACTTTATGTGGGCCTGAAATTTCACGAGTCTCAGTCTTTCCCAAAGTGGAGACTTTCTCCTTGAGACTTCGCCACAAGGACTCTTCACTATTACTCATTCCTTAGTAGTAGAGCAAAATCCTGAGAAGCAGTGGCATCCTATAGTTGCTTTGATTCCACCATCCTGATGATGTCCTTTGTCTGCAGTTGTGGTAGAAAAAACACAGGAAGGGAACTGAGAACTGCAAACTCCACAAAGTTTGCAAGCAAGTTTGTGCTCCACAAGTCCACCACAAATGCTCTGTCTGTTGGCTGATCAACATCAAAGTAGTTAACCCCTGATCAATGGTTGTAAGAAGAACAGCACAGCAATGGCCACATGCTTTGAACCACAGGGATGTGCCCTGCTGTCCCTTTGCTTCTGCTGCAGCTCTGGAGTGAAGCCTGAGGAGTAATGTAGCTGCTGCTGGTTAAGTCACAGTGTAGCTTAACACATAATCTAGTTCTCTGCTAGATGTCACTTCTTTCTAGAGCTCAAAAAGGGCACCATATAGGGCAAAGCTATTTCAAGTTCCTCCTTTAAGCAACTGTTTGGTTTTATTGCCCTTTCCCTGTGCCACAGCAGCAGCAGAGGGGGCGAGGAAAGCTGTAGCTGCCATTGCTTGAAAAATGAAGCAATAGTTGCCTGTTTGCAAAACTGACCACATCAGTGGCAGTGGGTAAAGGTGTCTGAATGGATGCCTGAGCGTGTGCTACCACAACTGCGTGGATGCGGAGGGAAGTGGGAGTGGTGACATGGGCTGGTGGTACTAGTCATCACAGAGTGGCTGCAAGGAGGCTGCCCATGTATTTAAAACAGAGAGGCCCCACACACCAGGCATTCAGCCCTGTGACTCCCAGGTCTCAGCAGTAGTGTGACAGGCATGGGAGACATGGCCACAGTGCCAAAGTAAGTTGGAGGAAATCCCTCAAGTAAAAACAAAGGCTCGGTAAGTCATTTCCTCTGAGCTGAACCAAAAGACATCTGTGTTGATACAGCTATTACACACTAATCATAACAAAACAATTCTCTTGCAAACAGCAATAGACCCTGCTTGCTTTCCTCTAGGCTGACTGAAATGTGAGAGATGTATTTCTGTTGAACTTTACAAGATCTTTTTCTTTCAATGCGGTTTTGCAGTGACAGTTTCTGTAGGTCAGACTGGTCTAGGAATGGGAAAGGAGGTAAAGAAAAGAGCCTACGTGCCATTTCAGTACAGACCCTGAACTCTGAAGTTCAGCACAGGCACCTGAGGGGTGTAAAAAGCCACTTCAGTTATTCTGGCTGTGGGTTTGAGGTGGCTGGATGTGACTGTTGGCATGGTTAATTATGAAGGAAGGCACTGTAACCCCGGGGACACGAGCAGATCTGCCATGGGCATTGAAGAGGAGCAGCCTCGGGGGTGCACAGCCCACTGGGGATGGGGGAATGCTGTGCCCACCGCCACAGCACGGCCCAGCCCGGAGCCCCGCGAGCACTCATTCTCTCCGTGGTTTGGTAAGAGAAATGCTGTAGTCAAAGCACAGCTTTCACACAATTACAGCCAGCTGGGGCCAAGACCATAGATTTTGAGGGAGCGTTTGCAACCTGCTCCGAGTTACGTAGTTTGCCTTTTTCTTGTACTTCTCGGACGGGATTCGAGGCAGCTCCCGACGGATCTAGTGGGTGTGGGACACCTCAGCTCAGCCTCTCGCAGCGCCGCACCCGCCCCGGGCGCCCAGACAAGCGCGGCCGCCTCGGGTTGCCCCCGCTGCTTCCTCCGCGGGGAGCCGCGCTCGGCGGGAGGAGGAGGAGGAGGAGGTGCCGCCTTCCCGGGCCGGAGCGAGGCAGTGCGGTGCCTCTCGCCCTTCCTCCCTCCCTCCTTCCGCCGCCCTCCACGCCGCCGGCGCCCGGATTCCTTCCGCGACGGCGGCCGGGACACGCAGGTAGGGCAGGTGAGGCAAAGCGGGGGTGCCGGCCCGCTGAGGGAGCGGGGCTGCCCCAGCGCCGGCAGCCGCGGGGACCTGCCGGGGTGCCGCACACGGAGCCCCCCCTGCCGCCGCTCCGAGCCCCAGAGTGTGCGGCACCGCCAGGGCCGAGGGGCTGCTGCCTCGGCGCACAGGTGTCACAGCAGCCCTAAGTGGGAGCGGTGGCAAAAGCCGGCTTTGAAACCTTTGCTTAAAATTGCTCTAACTGTGTGATATAAAGGGGCTGTGGCCCAGGCTGCCAAATCCATTTGAAAGGCAACACTGATGAGTATTTCTTTGTTATGTGACTTTCTTCTCTGAGTCTTAGCTCCATGCAACTACTGTGCTTTGCTAAGACTGTTTTGCCTCGACTCAAGGGAAGAATTGCCTTCTGTTGAGTCCAGTTACCCTAATAATTCCTCCTGCTTTCTGTCCCACATGGGGTTCCCTTTTGTTGGCCGTGTATGCTCTTGCATAGCCTTGTGCTGGGACACAGCACACCTGCTGCTTGTTCAGTAGGTGACGAGACTTGCGTGGTGTTGTTTTTCCACAGGCTTCCTTTCTGCACTCTTAAAAGTTGGAACGGGTAATTATTTGAGCTGTAAACTGAACTTTTAGTACCGGCATGGCCGTGAACTCCCTGCTTGAAATGACAGATGATAATCTGAAATATTCAGGGTTGTTTTATGAATCAAATACATATGGCTCTTAGAGATGGAAAAACTGACTGTGGTAGAAATGCAGGCAAAAAGGCGTCTTGCGAGTGCTTGCTTCTGGAGCTTTTGTTTTCTTGTACGTGTTTCTGATATTCTGACTGTCTCACCTTTGATAGAAGATGATGTTTTGTTCAGTTTCTCAGAACTCTTCAGAGACTGGAAGATGGGTTATTACTTATTGCTGTTACATAAATGTTTAGAGTATTTTGGGCTATCAGAAAGCACGTGCTTTTCTTTCCTTCTGACACACCAGCTGTGCTGCTCAGATAATTTCACCTGTGCAGAGGAGGCCCTTCAGGTGTCCTGGTCTTGTTTGCTGGGTACTGCTCTTGTATGTGGGGAGGTAGCTCCCAGACAGGGAGTTAATTACAGTCATTTGGTGGTTATGGTTTGTAAGGGAACTGCAGCAGGAAAGGGCCCATTTACTATCAGACTCTCCTCTGGTATGCTTTATGTTTCTCTGGGGTTTATTTATGTTTTATTTGTTGTGAAATACATTGTATCATGAAACGATCACATTTATCTCCGCCCTTAGTTCTTATTGAAAGGGTGCCTTATACATTCCTCTTAATTTCTAAATGAATATTATGATTGTTTTGAACCAAATGGTTGATTTCTATGTGAGCTTGCCTGCTGAAACCACTGAAAGCAGAGCACTGTGATTATGTTTGGCATGTTTTTTGTTTTGATAAGATAATCTCATAGGTGTGCAAATCAAAACCATACTGGCGGTTACACCTCTGTCTTGAAGGAGCTCTGGTTATCAACTGCTAGCCCTGCTTTTATTAGCACTTCAAAATTTATAGGAGTACCACCTTTTTTTTAATATTAATATAGACTTCTTAAAGTCTTTGAAATATTTTAAAACCATTTACTGTGAGGCGGTTTGATCTATGTCCTAAGTTAAATCACATTTTAATGCTTAGCTATAGGCATTGTGGATTTGGCATTGTAGTGTATCCACTAGGCTGTCTACAGTAGATAAAAAGAGAGAAAAATAATTGAGCTGATAAAACAATATTAGCTCCATATTTTTTCATCTTGCCCTGAAACAACATTGTATTCAGAAACACCATGATGTGTGATAACCTGCAATGAAGTTAAAATAACTGGGAAGTGGTTAATTTAATAGAATTACTTGGAAGCATCAAGAAAAGTCTTCCCCTCCACCAAATATAGGCGCAACTTGTATATTTTATTACCTCTGTGTTGTGTTAGCTTATAAACTGGATGCCCAAGATAAGGTGCAGAATAGTGTAAGTTTCATACAAATATTTATACCTCAAATATGCAAAACATTTTGTGTTTCTTAGACAATAGAAGTCTGTGCTGCCTGCTGTCAATGCAAAGGTCATGGAAAACAGTCTTTAGCCTTTGTTAACCATTGATGTCTAAGATGTTTTTCTACTTTTTCTTAGTTTGACTTTTTTTCAGTAACCTATTACCTTCTTGCTGCTGAACCTGGAACTATTCTTTGAAAAAGGAAGATTTGTGCATGCCAAAGAACCAGTTGTAGCAGTCTACAATGACTCTCTTGCAGAAATAATATAAGGAACTATAAAAACTGAAAAATATGGAAAACAGTACTCAAACAGAGTGGAGAACAGGTTGGCATGATGAAGAAAGCCTGAGGTGGTGGACCTTTTATATTTCTAATTACATATGTGCTCCTGAAGGACATGTATCATATAGTTTTGTATTTGTGCTCCATATATTTTTATTATTATCTAGATGAATCTATTTGCTCAGAATTACTGGGACCTTGTCTGGAAAGTGTTGGCAATGGTCAGTCAGTTGCTCCACCATGGAAATTAGAGTGATGAAGTTCTTTAAATGACCTCCTGATACCCATAGCTTTCTCCATTATGCAAAATGCAAGGGAAAGACTCTCACTACACTGGCTGCTCCTTACTGCAGAGGTATCAGCCCAATTTACCCTAATTCTCCTGGCCAGGACTTCATGTCAGCACTAGGCATTAGAGGTATTACTGATATAGTGGGACACAACTCTCCAGAAACCCATTAAATTGCACCAGTGTTTTACCAAATGGTCAGCCAGGTCTCAAGAAATGTATTTTTGTTAATAGAGCAGTTTACTTCTAGCAGCAAATCACCAGTTTGCTCTGCCAGCCCTCAGACAGAGGAGCATTCTGCTCTCCTGCTTCTGGTCTGTTTTTCTAAGTGTATTTTCTAAAGGAAAAAGCATTAGGAAAGAAAACAGTGTGCAAGTGAGGGAAACAAGTGTTTGGATGGACACGTCTGCTCTTTGTCTGGTGTGGCAGAAGAGGAACTGGGGAACTGAGCACTGCCCCGTGGCCATTACAGCACTGGCAGTTCTCAGTCATCCCTTGGCCTGGCTCAGCCCCATGGGCTATGATTCAGAGTCAGGAAAAACAACATGTGAGCTAAAACCTTGAAAAATAGACAGGCACCTACGTACCAGTGTGACGACAGTCTCACTGCAGAAGGTGCTTTGTGGGGAGGCGAGCAGCTTTCTGCATTTCCTGGGCATGGAGGTAGGATGGAGAGAGAGCCATTTCTGACAAATACTGTGAAGTGGCCACTGTGCTCAGATGGGATCATGAAATCTTGGGAAGAATTACAGAAGTCCCCTGAGAGTAGGTCTGTCCATCATGGGCAGTGTTTACCTTTCTTAGGAAGAATGACATCACTTAGAAGTTGTCTTGGGTTTGGACAATACCCAAACATTTAGGAGGAAATTATATTGCTGAAAAGGCACCTTTTGGTTGCATGGCTGTCCTGTATTCTGGGCAGTTCAGTAAAGCTCATGCTTAGCATGGTATGGTCCTGCCTTTGTGTGTGAGCAGGAGACAGGGTTTTCAGGAGCCTGCTGCAGAGAGAGGAGTTGCTCCAGGAGAGTCTGAGCCTGGCCAACAGCTGATGTACAAGAGCTGTTTCCCATCAGGTGTGGGACTCAGGTTTTGGTGAGGGGAAAGAGAAGTGTTTGGCCATGCTTGCAGTCACAGCTCCTCTGCTGAAGCAAAGCACCAAGCTGCCAACTGGGCTACTCTCTTTCAGCTCTTAAGGTAAAAATCCTGTGCAACATCAAACAAATGCAGGAAAAAAGGAAAAAAAAAGTAGTGTGCTGAGGCGTGTGGGACCTGACCAAAGGCTTTCTTGGCACTCCTGCTTTTCCTCATTTCCATTTCTCTTATCAGCAGATATGTGAATAGATGCCACTTTGCCACACATAGGGTATAACTTTATGTAGGCTCAAGTAGGTCACAGCTGAGTTTCCTGTGAGGAGGGGTTTTGTTCAGCCTTGTGCCTATTGCAAGCTGTGATCTGATTAACTTGTAAGACCTAGGCCTTGTTTTCAATTGAATGTAGGACAGAGAAGCATGGTTTTGGGTAGTAAAGGAAGCAGGATTCTTCCTTCTGAAAGAGGGTCTGGCCACGACACTGGGACTCTGCCCTTCTAGGGGCACTTCCAGAGTGTGCACTGTACACTAGACTGGGACAAACTCCTGGCCATTTATGTTTATGAAACAAAAAAAGGCTCTCTTTGTTGTCTTTGGTTTTTTTTTTCCCTCCACAGGATGGCCACATAACTCACCATCAGACCCAGGTGACATCTGCACCTTCATTTTAGTTAAACATTGTAAATCTGTCC
Organism: Molothrus ater; assembly: GCF_012460135.2. NCBI lineage: Eukaryota > Metazoa > Chordata > Aves > Passeriformes > Icteridae > Molothrus > Molothrus ater. Next base: position 46,787,417 of record NC_050481.2, read on the forward strand.
TAGGCAGCCCTGTGAACAAATCTTGTCAGATTCACTGTGCTAGCTTACTGGGTAGGTGAGATAACTATAATTAAGTTGAATATATTAATATATATATATATATATATATTCATATATATATAAATATATTCAAGGTTGCTACTTGTCCTGTGAATTACAGGATGTCCTATATTACAGGGCAAGCTCCATATCTGGCAAAAAAAATAACTGTGTGTTTTCCCTGCCTCCCCACCCTTATTCTGAGCATCTTTTCCCAGCTGAAGTGGCAGGCCACATCAGTGGTCTCCAGTGCCATGGCAGGAGGAGGAGGAGAAGGGGGGGGGGACTCGTCCACTTTAAATTGTGTGACCCAGTTCAAGGGATGGGCAAAGTGAGTTGAGCTGAATGGGCCTTTTTCTGTCCCGTGAGAGATCCCCTAAACTGACAATTTTACATATACTTTGGGATCTTTTGAAATTAAAATTTCTACCTAATCTGTATCCAGAAGATGCTTAAAATAATATTTTTTTTAACATGAAGAGATCTAACACTCCAGTATTAAGAGTGGCTGGTTCAAAACTGCTATTGCAACTTGAATTCTCCTTGCTTACACATAATCTGTTACATGTTTAGTTATGCAGCCACATGTGATCTTGCTGTTTCACTCAGACCATGGCTGGCTGGACTGTTTCCACTTGCTTTGTCTGGTCAGCCATGAGGACCATCCTCCTCCTCAGAGCTGCAGGCTGGCAATCAGTCATCGTCAGTGGTCCTTGAATATAGCAGGTTCAGTTGTTGGACGCAGACATATTTACAGCTCCAGAGTGTCAGATGAGCTGTGAGGGTCTGTTTTATCAGCAGGGAGTTTGGGAGAAGAGCACAGTGAAAGGCTGTGGAGTGTGAGAGCACTGGGAGAAGGGCCATGGTTCTGTGCAGGCAGCCTCTTTGCCACCACAGCAGCTTTCTCTTCCCACCAAGGCACTCTCTCCAGCCATGAAGGGGATTACAGCTTTCTGACGAAAAAGTAAAAGTCATGGGCAAGCAGCAAAATTCCCTCAATTTGGTTTAGTTACTTTTCTCGATCTCTTAACCTGAAACTATCTCTAAAAGTCAGTGTGATGCAGGCACTCCCCATGAAAAGCTGAGACCTAACCATAAGTATTACCTTTGCAGTGCCTTAGCTTTACTTCTTGTAATTTTGGCCTCAATGGGACTGGATTATGGTAGCCCAAGTTGTGATGATGTTTGGTTGATTCTCCAATATCCTTGTGGCTCACCATGGATAAGCAGAGTGCAGTAAGATACTGTGAAGCATTAGTGACTGTGTTGCATGATGTCTCAAAGTTTGAGCTGAATGCTGTTCCTTAATACCATAAATGTGACTCCTGGCAAGTGCAAGTCCAGTTCCCTGTTTAACTTGCAACAGTTGAAACACCTCAACATATCTGAGATCTGATATCAAGGACAGCAGAGATAACAAGCTGCTTTGCTAGAGATGCTCACTACATTGCATTAACCAGAGGAAAGGAAAAACATAAGACCACAGCCGTGTGTCAGTTGTGTGTATTTTCAGATTAAGTGAGAAACTTTTCCCTTGAATTAATGCTTCTTTATTGACATTCCTTGTTGCTTAGGGTGCATTCTATGTGAAGAAGAAATTCTTCAAGGTCACAGCCTGGCTTTTCAGTCCTGTATGGGGAGATTTATTGGCAAGTGGCTGACATGCAAGTAAAAGCAAGGATTTCTTTCACTACTTCCTGTGGGTAGGCAGGTGAAGGGAAATCCCCAGGAAAGCAGGTCTACAACATGCAAAGCAGTTTCTTGGGAAGACAAATGCCATAACTCCAAATGTCTCCCCTTCCTCCTTCTTTGCCCCACTTTATATAATGAGGTGATGTCACATGGTCTGGAACATCCCTTTGGTCATTTGGGTCACCTGTCCCTGCTGTGTCTTCTCCTAATTTCCTTTGCATCCTCAGTCTCCTTGCCAGTGTGGCACTATGAAAAGCAGAAAAAGTCCTGGCTCTGTGCAAGCGCTGCCCAGCAATAACAAAGCCATCTCTATATTATCAACACTGTGATCAACACAGTTTCAAAACACAGCTCCATATTAGCCACTGTGAAGAAAGTTAACTCTACCCCAGCCAAAATAAGCACACCTATCCAACATATCAGGGTAAGTGAATCTGGAATCACAAGATAAGCAGGCTGACCTTGCCAACAGCACTGCTTTGCCACGCAGGGGAAGGGCAGAACACCATCTCAGCTGAAATGTAAATGGTTGTTCATTTTGTGTTCCATCTCCTGCACTTGTTTTGTAGCAGAGGGGATGTGTCCCTAGTGAAAAAAACATGGGGAAAAGGTGACAAATGGAACTTGGATATTTTCTGTTCCCCGCTGACTGCCTTGGGTTTTTCCTGCACAGAAGGCTGTTCCGACCTGTAACTTTAGATATATGGTTTAGATATAGATAAATGTTGCTTTTTCACGCCTACAGGACCCTGTCAGGTGGGACTAGTCAGTTGCTCAGTAGGTGTGAAAAAGCAACATTTATCGAGTGACCTCAAAATAATTACTTTGAAGGTAAATACATCCATTAGTCGACATGTGATATGGGCCCGGTAGTTCATTATCTGAGTCAACTTCTCAGCTTTGTCTTCAGCAGAAGTTCTCATGTTTGTTGAAGCATTTCTTACTGTGTAGCTTCCACAGAGTCTAGCATGTGGAGAACAAGTAGTTCTTTAGTAGGTGGAGAACAAGCAGTTGTTTAGGGAAAAAAGATCTTGGAATGTTTGGAAAGAGAAATAACTGAGGAAGTATTAGTCATTCCCTGTGCGTAAAGACAGTCATAATTTGTATGTATTTCAGTATTTTAGTTAGACCATGTCAAAAGAGTGTCTTGAATACTGAAATAAATTGAGCTTGTTTTTGGTATAATATATCACATGCTTGCCTGAGATTGTTTAACATTTGGGAAGACAAGTTCAAATTGTGAAAAAAGTTAATTAAGTTGACTCCTTTATGGTAGTTGAAAAGAAGGATACCCTCGGGCACTGTTGACCCATTTTCTTTTTATATTTTTCTTTCCTATAGATTTGATTTGTTTTTCTCATACTTGCAGTTTTGTGTACAAAAGCAATTGTCCTACTTGATAGTGAGCTTTAGGATTCCTTAACAGAGTTAGGTTCAACCTCTGATTTAATAGTGCTTTCATTTTTCCACCCCTCTAAACCTTCAGCTTCCTGGAGAAGTAGGAAAATCTTTTGCACAAGCATCACCCATTTCTTTGCCTATTTCGTTGCCAAATCTCATCTTTGCCTGTTTCTTTAGAAAGTGGGTGTTACTGTTTCTCTTCCCTTCTTATCAGCAGGGGATTTTTGGAAAAAGCCGAGGCAGCACTCTGCTTTACTGAATGTCCAGCCAGTGGGGTAGTGGTAGGGTAGCCTTGGCCTATGTAGAAGTGAAGCATATACACTCTGCTCTTGAGGTGCTTCTGCTCCTCCAAAGCAATGCCATGCCAGTTTGGAGTTAGTTCTTCCACGTCCCTCTCTGACCTTATTTTGGAAACACTTGCCAGAATAAAGCAGATTGTTTCCTTTCAAAGGTACATAACCATGTGAAAGGGACCAGTACACCACATGCCTCTTCCCAGTCCAGAACCTGTCCTTCCCTTCCTGTTCTTACTTTATCTTTTACCTTTTCTCTGTCAGGTGAGGGTCAGTTATATTTGTGCAGGTAAACCAAGACAATATTCTTCACCAGATCTTTATGCTGCACAAGTGAATTAAGCAAATCTCTTCATGCTCTGCCTCATCTTGCCAGCTACAGCAGCAGCATCCTGAAGTCCTGGTGATAGCACCATAGAGGGCATAAACCTGCTGGATGACAACAGAAAATTGTTTGCTATTTTCATTCTGCTTTATACATGGTATTTAGAATAAAAATAAACCTGAGTTACAAAGTCTGGACCTGGGAAAATCTGCTGTCTCCCTTTTAAGGGTTAATTAATATAAAATACTGACGTTTCAGTCTTTTTTTTGTGCCTTGCTTTCCCATGTCCCATACTAACTTCAGCTTTATTGTCTTGCAGCAGAGAACATTACAAATGCTAGAGGTTTTTGGTCTGAATAAACTGAAGGCAAAATAGTCAATGCAAATTTGTAAATACTGCAAAGTTTTTGTGTGGGGAAAAAAAAAGAAAACTAGAAGTACTCAACTCTAGAGGAATGAATAACAAATAAGAAGCTGATGAGGATAGTGAAAATTGATCAGTCCATATTTTGTATGGCATCTCATAGTGCTGCTAAGTCAAACTGAATACTAAATAATTTCAAGTAAAAAATGCCCGTGTCAACATATTTCCTTCATCACAGATGGTAATAATGTAATTTTTGTTTCATAAATTTCCTGAATAATTTAGTTGTGAAGAAGGTGCCCCTCTAAAGCTGTGAAAGGATAACTTAGTAACTAGAGTGTATGGTTTGCAGGCAATCCCAGTAAAGAGCAACAGCTGAGTTTATAAATGATTGGGAGACCTGGACATGCCTGTTCTACTAAATCATTGTTGTAAGGGGAAAAGAAACCCTCTTAGTGCTCTTACCATTTTCCCTGAGCTGATCTGTGTACTCTCTGGGGTGCATTTCCCTTTTGCAATGGTTGATGCTCCAGTTTGGTTTGATAAACCACCTCAATGCCAGCTGACCCTAAGAGGGACCATGACTTGTCATCACTGTTTTCTTTACTTACCCCAACTACCTAAGTTAGAATACCAAAAGGAAACAAATGATGTATTTTGTAAAATGCAGTGAGCCTGTTTCCAAGAAATTTTGGAAAACTGGTTCTGATTGTGATAAAATGCTCCTTCTGTGTGTGTACACGAGTACCTCTCAGCTGAATAAAGGATATTTTGCAGTATCACATGGTCTCAGAATCTCCAGTCAGAGTTGTCACAGAGTTGTCCCTTAGCCTGTTTACTTTTAAACCTAAATTTCATACAGGCAAATATAAATTTTATTTTTGCAGGGTTTGATTGTGTATATAAAATTAGCCATTTGTTGTTTGACTGATTTTCAAAGAGAAACTAAGCTTTTGCAAACCTTTGGCTATAATTTTGATATCTCTTAGAAATTAGTCCCCCCAAATTACATTTCTCACAGTTAAAAAAACCCCAAACTTGCATTTGATGGAAGTGGTTTCTGAGAGTCTGCTGTTAAAAAAAAAAAAAAAAGAGGGAAAAAATAAATCAAGTAAATCTAAATATTTCCTAATGTTTTTTACTTCTCCTTTTTCTGGATATGACACATTTTGTATATTATTACAGTATTTTCCCCTGAACTTGAATTTTAAAATTATGACAGATTTTTGCTAAAGTATATTTATTTTGTATTTGCATTTCTGTGAAATTTACAGAAATGCATTTCTGTGAAATTTTGAACAGGTATTAATAACAGTTGTATTTTATTTTTTTGAGTTTGAATTTGCAATCTTAGATGTGGGACAAAAAGGCAAGACAAGAGTATATTTTGCAACCCTTGCTTACACTGAGTTGTAATTATTCAAATAAGCCTGTGCTGGATACTTATGTAAATGCTCACATGTAACTCAGTTCATGGTTTCATGGTAAAGCAACAGAAGCTCCAGCAGAAAAAGACAGGGTAAGGAGTTCTCCTTTCCTTGTTCCTTCTGCACTGTTTCTGCTCTCTACCCAAAAGGAGCTCTGGGCTGCCTGTTCACTTGCCCCACTGCAGACATTTGCACAATGTGAGCTTGGTCAGCAAACTGATCTGAGCTGATTAAAATGGAGGAAAAATATTCTGAAATGTACAGATTTGAGGAGGGATTACAAGGTACCAATTGGGTTTTTAAAATCGACATTTTGATTGATACTTTCAAAAATTGAAGTAGTGAATATTCTATAATTTTTTTTTTCAGTCTCCTGCCCTAGGAGGTACATTTTCAATGTTAAGTATCCAGATCTGGAGTTGACATGGGTTTGGATTGATGTGTCCCAAATCTGAAAAAGAGCAGTTGTGCACGATGTATGAAATCCAAGTCAGGAAGCTGAGGATGCTTATTCCTTAGAGGGATTGTCTGCCTTGATTGCCCATCAGCTTAACGTTAAGACTTTGCTCTGAAGGACACAAATTCCTAGGGACATTTTACCATCACTAAGGAGGTGGTGAAACTCAGAAAACAGTTCCACCTTGCTTTCATTTTTCTTTTCAGCTACAAATATTTCCTCCTGTGTTCCTTTTGTATCATTGTGATAATGTGTTTTTCAGAACGTGTTTTTTTTTTCTTGTGAGCGACTCCATGACTATGTGTAGTGCAAAGATTTGTGCCTTAAAAAGTGACAATTACTTGTTACATTTGGCTGAGAGAAGCCCTGATCAGACTGGATGCACTTTCTCTTTTCTGCTCACTACAACTTGCACTGAGAATTTCATAATTTTTTTCAACTTTTTGAATGTTAAAGGTGCTTACAGTCCAGCTGGCTTACAGTGACTAATTGTTTCAATAAACAGACACAATCTGGAAGCTGGGAGTGGGAAGCAGAAGATGTGTGGGGTGGGTAGTGTTGCAACACCTGAGCTTACCACATCACTTAGTGGCTCAGTTTTCCCCGGTGAAAACTGGCAAAAGTGGCATGCATAAGAAGCTCTGTGTACAAGTGAAAATGTACCTTGTGCATTTGGACCAATATTGACTTAGAAGGCTCATCTGAACAGTGGTTTTCATTTGTTTTGAGGAGGTGTATGGTGACTTCATGGCTGTACAGATTAATAGTTGTACAATGGGAGGATGGGAAACCTGAGCTGATGCAAATATTTTGACACTTAAAGTTGAAGATGTTTTCCTGCCCTCAGAAAAGCTGAGAATCTGTAACTCTTTCTGATTTCTGCCGTAATTCTGAGTCTTCAGCATCTCTGCAAATTAGATTGTCTTTGTTATTGTGTAACTACAGTTGGCAGGGAACAGGGCAATTCCTTGGCACCAGTCCCATTGTGAAAAGTTTATATTGGGTGTCAGCCTGAAACTCCCACAGATGTTTATAACAAGATAACAAGGTGTCATGCAAACAGCTTCATGTTCTGAGGGTTGGTCTGGGAACAAAGGAGGGTTTGGGGGCAAGTGGAGGCAGGGAAAATGTGCAGAAAGCGTCTAAAACTCTAATGAAGAAAAGCAGTGAGATAAGGGTTTGTTGAGAGGTAAGTGTGGCTGTTACAGGGACTTCTTGATGGAGTATTGATATTCTGAAAAAGAACTTCCAGAATAATAGGTGAGGGTTCACTTATCCTGAGCCAAGCAGAAATGTATCTAGAGCCATTGACTTGGAAATAACCCCAAATAAGGCAGGTTTCTGTGACCAAATGCAGATTCAAATACCGATCTTGTGACCTGGGAAACTGGTTCTAATCTGCTGAAATCTTCATAGCAGAGATAACTCAGTGTAGCAACCAAGAGCAGACATTTACTGATGTTTTTATTTTTGAACCCGATTTTGTCAAAAGGATTTTTTTGATTCTTGTGTCATGTTAATGTAACCTAGAGAGAAATGAAATATATTAGCCTTATCAGTATTGAGATTTGAAATCATAGTTAACTTTGAATCCTTCTTGTGCTCTGTAATGCAGGCAGCACTCTAGGGATCTAGATAAGATGGATAATAATTATGTTTTTCTTAAGTACAAACAGAGAATTTTTACTATTGAGAACAGTAGAATTGTTTTGAGTAGGAGATCATGTGATGGGACCCCTTAAAGTTTTGTGTGCATTAAGCTGGTCTGAAAGTTAATACTGAATTTTAATTTTTTGGACAATGTTTATATTTTCAGTTTATTGTAGTATTCTTCCTTCTGCAATTACCTTTAAGATTGCAAATTTATTTTTAGAAGGGCAATAAAACAGAATTGGTCAGCTTTAGTAGTTAAATAACATATCCAAGACAATTACTTATTGAAGATCTGCCTTTTTCCCAGAACGCAATATGACAGATTACCAACAAAATGTATGTGTATGCATTTCAGAAGAAGAGAAATAACAAAATGTAGATTATTCATAATAATCACCATTTTCAGTCCAATCATCATCTTTTATTTATGCATCCTAGCCTTGTCTTATTTTGTAGTTCCATTTAAACCAATGAATTTTTTTTTGACATATGAAGAGGTATTCCTAGGAAGAAAAAGATATTTTAAAGCTGTTAATAGCTACTTCCAGCTGTTGAGATAGCAGCAGTATGGGTTATGAGAGCTCAGCTGATCAAACCAGGCAGTGAAAAGTAGTATCAACACTGGACTGGAAGGCAAAGAGTGTCATTTCATATATTGTGACAGCCATCAATTGCTCACAAAATGAGACACACTAGTACAAACACCACAAACAGTGAGTTGGTTTACATTTGATTTTATTAAAAATTATATAGTGTAAGGCAATGTTGTGAGGAGGTTTGTGGTTTTTCAGGATTCTCTGCCACAATTCTGTGAAATGTACTGTTTTGTCCATGCTAAAGTTATGTTGCCTGCAGACAAAAATGTGCATGCCATTTCCCCAGTGAATTCTGAAATACTCTAAATAGCACATAGGTGCATAAAGTAAGCCCTGTAAAGAATGAATTATTTTTTTGTTTTACTCTAGGGCTTTGGTTTGGGTTATCCCCCCACCCTCTCCAAAGAGCTGAGAGATTGTTCACAGTCACTGGTGCTTCAGCAGATGCTGCTGTTCCTTCTTCAAGCCATGGTTTCAGCTCCAGCCGTGCTGCTCTAGCCTGAGTTGCTCTCCAGGTCTGTGCCTGCAGGTTCTCCTGGCTGTGGAGCACAGCTTCAGGCAGGGAGGGCCAAGTGGTGCCATGGGCAGGGCTGGCAGAAAGTGAGCAAAGCAAAAGGGAGTGGGGAGGAAGATTTCTGGGACAGCTTCTGCACAACCTCTCCCACAGCTTTCATTCCTGCCTCCGTGCACTTCATTTAATGTGTCTGTGCAGGCAGCTGCCTGTGCTGCATGATGAAATCCTGCTTGGATCCCATCCCTCACCTGCTTCCCAGCCTGGCAGAAGGAACACCTGCACAAGGCAGGGTGGCATGGCAGGACAGTGGTGGGTTGATGAGGGAGGAGATCAGCTGTGTTTAAGCTGTCATCATTGTGAAGAACAGAGAGATTGCCTACGGCAGAACCCTGGAGCCAGATTTGCAAACGAAGCAGCTGTGGGTGCATTGGTTTTCATGGACTCCTAAGTTTGTCCTACAGGTATCAGTCATGGTGTAGAGCTTAAAGCAGCTTGACATTACTGAGTGACTAAAACTGTCTGAATTCAATTGCTTGATTTTGATAGTCAGCATGAAGTCTTTCTAAACAGAAGTTGGAAGGCATATGCTTAGCAGTTTCTGAAAAACAAGCTTAAGTTCTTTGTTCCCAAACTGACATCTTCTAAACAACCATTTGTGTCTGAACATTTTCATTCATAAAATTAGGGTAAATTTTCAAAATTACTTCTACTGATCCATCTGAAGTACAAAGGGTTGTAGTAAATGGGATTACATCAGGCTGATGACTGGTCACTAGTGGAATTCTCCAGGGCTTCATTTTAGGCCCAGAATTCTTCAACATCCTCATAAATGACTTGAATGCAGGATTGAAAGAATATTAAATGAATTTTCCAAAAATACTAAATTGTGAGTAGCTGTTGACTGCCTCAAGGGCAGAAAGAGGCCCTGCAGAGAGCCCTTGACAGATTAGAGAGATGGGCAATCACCAACCAATTTGACAAGGGCACACTGGGGATTCTGCACCTGGCATGGGGCAGCCCTGCTTGTGTGTATAGACTGGGGAATGAGAGGCTGGAAAGCAGCACTGTGGAAAGAGACCTGGGAGCCGTGGTTGGTGGCAAGTTGAACATGAGCCAGCAGTGCCCTGGCAGCCAGAAGGGCCAAGCCTGTCCTGGGGAGCATCAGGCACAGCATCACCAACCAGGCAAGGGAGGGGATTGTCCTGCTCTGCTCTGCACTGGGGCAGCCTCACCTTGAATATTGTGGACACTTTTGAGTACCACAATGTAAGAAAGACATTAAGCTATTCAGGAGCATCCAAAGGAGGGCAGCAAGGATGGTGAAGGGTGTAGAGGGGAATCCATATGAAGAATGTCTGAGGACACTTGGTCTGTTCAGTCTGGAGGAGACTGAGGGGAGACTTCATTGCAGTTGCAACTTCTTTGGGAGGGGAGGAGAAGGGGCAGACACTGATCTCTTCTCTCTTGTGACCAGTGATAGCACTCAAGGGAATGGCCTGAAGTTGTGTCAGGAGACGTTTAGGCTGGATATCAGAAAAATATTCTTCACTTAGAAGATGGTTTGGCACTGGAAAGGCTCCCCAGAGAAGTGATCACAGCACCAAGCCTGACAGTTGAAGGAGCATTTGGAGCAATGCTCCTTCAGATAAATGGTGGGATGCTTGGGGCTGTCCCATTCCAGGCCAGGAGTTTGACTTCCATGATCCTTGTAGGTCTCTTCCATGCAGGATATTCTATGATCTTCAATTTTTGTATAGAACTCATTTGCCAATTATATTTATACATGCACAGACCTTAGCAATTAAAACTTCTGTACAGGTTAGAAACTTCTGTACAGGTTTGTGGTGAAGAGCAGTTGTGCACAGCTTGCCTGGAGCACATTTCAGACTTCTCACCCATATTCTCTGTGACACAGGCTGCAGTGTACCTGATTTCATCCCAGTCACATACAGCTTTGGGCTTCCTGGGAATGTGCCAGTGCAGCCCTCAGCTGAGCAAAGCCTGAACTTTTTAGTCTAATAATTAACTTTTGTAAACTTCCATGTGAGCTCCAGCTTTCTGTATATTCAGGCAGTTTCATTTATAAGTAGAAGCTCTTTTTGTTACAGAAGTCTCCAATTCTGTGATCCTCCAAAGATCTGGTAATGTTTTATTCCTCATCTTCACAGGAACTGATGTTCAATGGCTAGAAGAGAGCTGACAAGTGGCTGAAATGAATACGACTACTATCCTACAAGAGATTTTGATTAAAAGATCACAGCAGAAGAAGAGGACTTCTCCCTTAAACTACAAAGAGAGGCTTTTTGTACTTACAAAGTCTATGCTAACATACTACGAAGGTCGAGCTGAGGTAGGAGACACAGATTGCCTTTGTTCCTTTTTGCTTTTGTACCACACTGGCTTTTTTCCTACTGTATGTCATACTATCAAGAGCTGATCAGGGAAATGGTCTTTAGTGGCTGTGAACATGAGCTGGCATTTCTCTTATTTATAATGCAAGCTGACAGAGGTGTAGGTAACTTACCTGGTAGTCAGTGTGAATTGGTTCTCAATAGGAGAAGTAGTGTATGGCCAGGATGGCAGGAGTGACATAAAACAGCATTTAGAGGTGGTCATCAAAGCTGATTTCTTTCTCTCTCCAGAGAGATAAAAGATCACTGCTATGATGAATTGGGGCAAAGGTAGAAAAAGTTGCAATTGCAGTTTCTTGTAGCTGTGGGTACTGTGAAGGTCATTACATTAACATCTGGCAATTAACTGCATTTGAACAGGAGAAAGACCATTTGATAGGAGCAGTGCATTGCAGACCAAGTTCAGCAGAGACAAGATCCATTAGAGTGGATCATGCAACCTGGTGATTGAAATGAAACTGGAAGCAGTTTATCTTTGACCATACGAGCAACTCATCCAGATTACCACTTTCTGTGTAAATTCAGTTACTCAGAAAGTCATTAGTGTAAACCGTGCAAATCCTCAGATCAGCATTTATTCAAATAATCTTCAGACTCTGTTTCATCAAGGTCACCTGCCCTGTCATATCCTCAGTGCTCAGGGTGAAATTTTTTTCCTCAGGTCATCTGCCGTGTCATATCCTCAGTGCTGGAGGTGAGATTTTCCACTTAAGTGAGGCTACTTTCCATGTTTGTCACAATGCTGAAGAGGATTAAAATGACTGCAGTAGCTTGTGAAACATGTATACCTTGGGAAGCCATTTAACACATAAAGCTTAATGGAGGGACCCCTGCAACCTCTTGTCTTGGCTGTCTTACCTGTGCTAAAAGAAGAGGGTACAGGAGAGCAAAGGCTTGCTCAGCACGTTTCTCTGCCAGATGCTATGGTTGCACCAGAACTGAGCTCACTTACCATGCTGTGAGATGCTCACAGCACTTTGTTCTCTGAAAGTAGCTTGGACACAGTCAGGGATGAAGAACAAGATCACAGACTGAGGCTGGAGGGGGCCTCTGGAGGCTGTCTGATCCAAGCCCCCTATTCAAGCAGGGCCACACAGAGCTGGTTGCCAAGAGCCAGCTGGCTGTCAAATATCTCTGTCCAGCTGGCTGTTGAGTATCTCCACTGATGGAGTCCTCACAGCCTTGCTTGGCAACCTGTGCTAGGGCACAGTCACCCTCACAGTAAAAAAAGACCAACATTATTTCCTGGTATTCAGATGGAGCCTCTTGTCTTTCAGTTTGTGCCCACTGCCTCTGGCCCTGTCACTGGACACTGCTGGCAGTAGCCCAGCTCTGTCCTCTTTGTACACTCCTGTCAGGCATTTTATGTCCCCATTTTATGATGGCAGAGTGTACCAGTCACTCCTACTTTGGTGACTCTGGCCTCCTCCCAGAGAATAAAGAGGTGGGGGCGAAGAAGCCCTCTGAAATATGTCTTGCCTTCTTATCCCATGTCTTACATTCAGATGAAATAGAAATGTGACAAACAGGTTTTGCAGGTCTAGTTGTCACCCTTTAAGAAGTTACCATTTCCAGCTTCCCCTCTTCCAGTCTTCCCCTTCCAGTTTTCCCTTTGCCCTGCAGGATAATGTCCTCTGGCTAAAATGCTTTTCCAGGAGACTGACTTGTGGTTCTCTCTGAGAGGGGGTTTAAACTGTCAGTTTTATTTGCAGTGAGATTGAACAGGGCAGCCCATTGTGCCATCAGCTGAGGATGCAGTAACTTCTTAAAAAATTTCTGCCTAAGATACAGCCAGTTGGGCTGAAAATATGCATTATGCCTTTGCTATGCCATCAGTTTGCTGCTGAAAAAGGCCATTTTATCCCTGTCCTAGACCTCCTAGACTTCCCTACTCACTAGAATTCATACTGGTCCTTCTTGGAATCCATATTACTCTGAAAAAAATTGCTAAGCATGGAATCATAGAATGGCCTGGGTCAGGAGGGACCTTGAAGTTCATCCAGTTTGAGCCCATCTGACCCTGGGCAGAGATACTTTCCACTAGCCCAGATTTCTCAGAGCTCCATCCAACCTGGCCTAGAGCACTTCTAGGGATGGGGCATCCACCACCTCTGTGGGCAGCCTGTTCCAGTGCCTCACCACCCTCACAGTAAAGAATTATTTCCAGAAAACTGATCTCAGCCTACTCTTAGTTGGAAGCCATTCCCCACTGTCCTGTCACTACATGCCCTTGGAAACAGTTTCTCTCTTGCTCGTCGTCTCCCTTGGGGTGCTGGAAGGCTGCAATTAGGTCAGCAGAAAGATATTTGATCTGGTTTTATTTTTGCTGGATTAGTGTTCTGCTGGGTTAGCACGCTGCATGACTGGGCGCAGGATCTAACAAGTGCCAGAGGCTGTGCCAGGTGGTGGAGGAGAACAGGATGCTCCAACTGTTGACATCAGCAGGTTGTTAGACTGGCTCAGCCATAATGCATTACTTTCCAGCCTCAAACCATTTTCATTTTCACTGTTCCTCTCATTTTAGATTCTTTTAAACATTAATCAGCATTTTATTTTATTTTATTAACAATGTTGTCTGAAAATAGTGAGCTCTGATCTTAAAGGGACATGCTGAATACTTTTATCTCTTTAAAAAACCACAACTGTAAGACTAAGATCTCTGTGGCACAGTTATTCCTTAATGTCTCTGGAGAACTTAAATGGCAAAGATGTTTGTGGGTTTAATTATTTGTTTGGTTATTGTTTGGGTTTTTTTAAAGCCAGTTGTGGTGGCTATAAATATGTAAGCTGCATATTCTGGCTGAGGTAATTTGTATGAAGAGAAAAAAAGTTATTAGCCATCAAGATAATTCTGCCCTCTCTGAATAACTGGGGATTTGTTGCTGAAATAAATGTGACTCCTGTGTATGCTGGTTGAATTTAAAGACATGACAGATGAAAGGATAGGTACAGACTGATTTAATTTTGGGCTTGGCAGTATTCCAAGTCCAGATTGGTTAAACTAGCATGGAAATCCCAAGCCAATAGGATCTCACACCCTCATTTTAATTCCATAACCACAGTGATAGCAGTCTGCCAAGGGTGGTTGAGTTCAGCTCCTCTAGGCAAGTGTGCAATTCCCAGTTTGATTATTGGCCAATCTGAAGTATTTTCTTGTTTTCTTCCATTTTAACTTTTATGGAAGTTCAGTAGAGAGAGTTCAAGAAAAACCCAGCACTTGTGGGCACGTGAATAATCATACCACTTCTTTTTTAAAACAGACTGAAGTAAATCTTGTTAACCAGATTAGTCAATACTCAGAGTGTGGGCAGGTTGGGATTATTAATAAAGTGACAGAATTAGACATTTTGTATGTCTGGTGACAGAAGTAGAACGTTTATGACAACGAAAAGCAGTCAACCACAGCAAATAGTATTCATGTAAATGCTGCTGAGAGATTTAATTGTTCTGTGCAGCCAGAAGTGGAGCATCACTTGCTCTTTGAACAGAAACTGCACATTATAGATACCACACTTCTCTGTTTTTTCCTGTCCTGTGTACTGAAAAAGTCCAATATACCTTACTTGGAGCAATAAATTATTATCTCCTAAACATAACTACTAACAGGCTAAAATCTTGTTTTAGCTTGCTCATTACTAGTTTAAATCTTTCTATACATGCTCTCAAGCAGATCAGCCCCCTACCATGGTACAATGACAGTGCATGCCTGCAGTGAAGCTGGAACTGCACTGCTGCCATGAGAAGGAGAAATACAGTTTATTCACTTAAAGATACTGCTCTGCTGTAAGTCATGGAGCAGGTGCATGAACTATTGATGGAGCACAGCTACAGAATCAGTGAAGAGACTGCATTTCAAGACTGGTTTCAAAACACAGAAGCCTGAGGAAGGAGAATCCTGGTTTGGGTCACCTGTGCAAAGCTCTACAATTATGATTAATATCATGGGAAACTTACTTTGCATAGGAAGCCAATAGGACCTTGGCTTTTACTGATTACCTTGTGGGCATGATGCCGTTAGATAAAAAATGTAGAAGTATCACCTTTAGTTTTTTTAAAAAGATGGACATTAAGAAGCTTGAAAATAAAAATACATCAGGAACCAATGTACCTTAAGTGTCATGGAGATAGCTTTTTAATGTCAGAAAAGAGAAATATTCTGTTTAAGCTGGGATGTGTTCTGCTTTTGTCTTTTTTTCTTGGTCATAAATTCTGAGAATTACTAAGTGGGGCTGTTGGGGAAATAGCATCATTGCACTATTGTGCAATATTGGACTAACAATGATTATAAGCAAATGAAAAGGCTGAGCTAATGTTGTTCCTTGAAGCTCTTAATGGTTTATCAGCTGTCATAGTTGGAAAGAGTATTTCCTGTATTTTTTTCCTAATGTTGCAAAAGTGGCTATTGAAATCTGAATGTGATGTGGTCCATTTACAATGAAGACAAAAATTCACTGTAGTAAAATATAACTGCATCGGTCTCCAAGCACAGAGTACTGGTCATGAATGTATAAAAATAGGGAAGAAGTAAAATATCTTCCTATTCTGAGCATGGAGATATACTATAAAGTACATCTTGCTGGTTATGCTGCATTCAGAAAGACTTAAGATAGGCACAGTATTCTCAAACATGTATTGTAGACTTAACCAAGCCAGCTTTGAAGACATTTATGTAGACAGTAGTAACTAGTTTGAAAGTGGGAGGTGGTAGGCATTTTTTCACAAACTGGCCCTTGTTCTTGAGGGCTGCTGCACTATTCTTACTGGTGTCAGCTGGAGTAATGGATTGTAGTGTGACTTTGCTGGATAATCTGGTTGTATAGCAAAGGCAGTGTTTCTTTGTTTCAAATGAGGAAACCCAAGCATGAAATATTTTATTAGGAAATCTCTTTTCAATTTTGTGTGGTTTGAAAACTGAGGATAATGTTTCAGGTGTGCTTCTGGTCATTTTCCTGAACTATTTTCTTTCAAGAAATCAAAACATACTAGTCAGTTTTAAATTGATAAGCAAATTCAAGCAATTTTGAAATTATTTGACTTGCTTGAAAATCAAATATGTCATGCAGTGATTAAAAAAAATCTCATTCAGAACAGCTTTCTTTATTTTTGACCAGCAAAAATTTAGCTGAAGTTTTAGTATGACTCTTTCCAAATTGCTAATTTCATCTCGAATGGAGTGTAGGTTTGAATTCCAAGGAGGCATTTGTGGAAATAATACCACATATGCATGGCCCTAGGTAAGTTTAGCCATTTTCGGTCAAAAGTGAGCTCATATCTTGAATATTCAACTTAAAATTCCCTGGAGTTTATTTTTAAAGGATCAGTGCATTCTCACTTTCATCTGTTTCTGTTTGGAAAATCAAACCTTAAGTGTTTATCTAGGAGTCCACTGAAATTGTAAACACTTCAGTAAATATCAGCTGGACAATGGAAAGGAGGACGCATTTTACCAGCATGCCTGGTGGCTGGTGTCGCACGATTCACGTGCTCCCCACACTCCTTTGCAGGCTGGCTGCAAAGAACAGCATCCTTTATTCCTCTTGAGTTAGCCAAGACCACGCAAAAATTGCATCCAAGCTACTGCATCCATCATGGTTGGCCACCACCTGCTTGTGGTTTATTGGCTTTCTCCTTGTGTGCCAGTGAGTTTGGCTGCTGTGAATCTTTTCTCAGCACACAGTGAGAAGGTGTCTCTCACTGGGCAGTCGGATGGCCTCAGCTGGGGCAGGCTTGCTGTTTCATTACAGAACAGGCATGATAGCAAGTAACACCTACTGCACACAAATTTTAGTTAGCTAGTACTGGCAGGGCATCTTGCTTGAACTTAAAAGTGCCACCAGACTAGAGATTTTTGCTCTAGATGGCATTTTAGGTAAGGGAAATTCATCATGATGAAGGAAAGAGAGTAAGTGTAGGTGTTAAAGTACTTCTTGCAGTGAAATAGTTGAAAAGAGCTGGTCTGTGTAAGTGAGATGTCCTGCTAGTTTGTTGGTTTGAAAACTTTCACATTGATGTTTCTCATGAGTGCGGTGCTTCCAAAAGGCGACACAGATCTGGTCATAATTTTATCAATCCTTGTCAATATGTGAACTGTTAGTATCCTCATAATATATTGAGCCTGTGCAATGTTCCCTTTCACCATGCTATTTCTCTCTCTTTGTCACTCAGCTTGTTTATCAGTGATACTCTCTAGTTTGAAAGTGTGCTGATGTGTGTGGTTTGGTTCCTGTCCTCCCACACGGGGCACAGCATGCTTGAATTAACCTTTCCATCCCACTGCAGCTTGCATTGACCATGAATGTGAAGCTGACTATGAGCTTATGAACATTAAATTTCTTTATGCTTTGGCATCTTTATTGTTTGCTCACGTTTGCTGTATGGATGACAGTTCAGAGCAATAAATAGTGTACATTGGATTTTGCATTTTCTAAAGGCATAGGCTAAACCCTGGTTCCTGTGGTTACCCTGCATGTGTTTGGGTAGACAGGAGTCCGCAGTGCTAGAAGGGAGGAAGAGAAGGGGGCAGAGTTTGGGCTGCAATGCCCACTGGCTCTGGAACTGCTGCACAGAAGATGTTGGAGTAGGCACATCATTTACCTGTTAATTAGTGTGCAGAAACCATTTGCTTCTACAGAGAAGGCAAATGATAGTTCCCTGAGGGAAAACATTTAAGAGTCTGAACTTGAGAGGTGCAGAACGCTCCTGTCTTCAGTGGCAGTAGTGGTATTTGCCATTGGGATCAGACTTGTGTGAAAAGTTTATTGTGTAAACAGGACTGTTACAAATGATAAAAACCAACCAGAATATAAATGAAAAAAGCAGAATACAAAACTGAACGTTCTGGGGGGTTGCTCATTTTGAAAGTCTCTTCCTAAGGAAAAAAGGTCCTTCTGTAAGGGTTATGTTTGGTTCTTGTAATTTGAATATAGAGGAGACAGAAGCTACTGAAATTACAGTGGTGATATTTTAAGGAAGGAAAAATAAAGCTCTGGGGCCCACCCCGAAGCTGTAGGTTTCAGGGTAAAATTGTGTAGCTTCATTGCAACACTAATATTGTGCAAATACTTCATTTGGAGCACAACAACATTATAGAGTTCCAAAAAGCTGTGCTTCTTACTTTCCTTTTTTAACAGAAGATTAATTCATTCTAATGTTGTTTATTCCCATAGTACTTTATAGTATCCTTTATAATTTTAATATAATTTTTAAAATAATTACCCTGAATTATGGGGTTACCTTAGTCATTGTATAGATTATTTAATTATTTTATATAAATGAAAGCACAATTCAGTATTACAATGTTTCTGAAACCAGTAGGTTTACAGAGAATTTTTTAGTTCCAAGACACAGGTCATAATGATAGAGCTTTCGTAAAGTACTTGTGAGTGAAAAGTGTTCAAGCTGGAGACATAATGTAAAGCTATTAATGTGAATGGGAGCAGCTTAACAGATGCATGGGAATGCTCATTTTTAAAGGGCAATTAATAAAGATACCTAAGTTGTAAAAAAAACATTGGTTATGTTGTAGTAATGATTCCCTGATTTCTGTAACAGCTACTGAAAGAAAAGTCAGCTATAAAATGAGAGTCTGTAGTAACTATCTTTCTACAAGAATTTCGATTTTTATGATATGGAACAAATGAAATGTAGATGAAGTTGAGAAGCATAGATTGTAGTTGTTGAGATAAGAAAAGGCAGGAATGAGAACATTTACCTTATGACTAGACAGGAGTGGATGAGTCTTTAAGGTCTTAAAAAGGAAGAACTGGAAAATAGATTAGAGAAGACTAGAGAAGTCCTAGTTTTTTAAAAAGTGTGCAGAAGAGAAGCTGAGAAACTTTAATCTGTGAAGGTAATTTAGAGAAAAATGCAAGAATAACCAGGCTTGTTGAAGGTACCTGAAAGATGCAGGAATTGCACATCAGCCAAGAAAGAAACAAAACAAAATAATCTCAGACTTATCTATGCTCTGCTATGAGGTAATAAGTCTTGTGGATAGCAGAGAGCAGCAGAAATCCTGTG
Organism: Molothrus ater; assembly: GCF_012460135.2. NCBI lineage: Eukaryota > Metazoa > Chordata > Aves > Passeriformes > Icteridae > Molothrus > Molothrus ater. The sequence continues at coordinate 46,806,608 of NC_050481.2, forward strand.
TTTTCATCCCAGTAAGGGTTTTTTGACACTGCCGAATGAGACATTTTCATATGTCAGCATTAGAAAATACCTATATAGACTTGTGTAAATCTGATTGCAGAGCACATGGGAAGCTGGTACTGTGTTGAATAGGCATTGGTGGCTTGTTTCCAGATTAAGAGCCTGTCTTGAATGGGATGTCCTATTCTGCATTTTAGTATTTTCGCTTCTGATACTACTGTTGGAATAGAAGCTTGTGGAGTTCTCAGGTGAAATTAAACTTTAAGGAGCTGCAAGTATTTTGACAAATAAGTCTAGAAATCCATGGGGTATATTTCAATTAGGTATGAGGTGGGTTTGATTGTTGCTTTTTTTTTTTTTTTTAATTTATTTTGTAGAATGCAATTCAATGTGGACAAGTAAAAAAGGCAGGAATGCTGAAATGTTCAGATACAGAACAGCAAAAAGTAGCCAAGAGTCAGGCTGTCGCCAGCAGGGCCTGGGGCCTGTAGTTGTGGAGTGCATCATCTGGACCTTGAGAAGGTAGCTAAAGCAGCAAGTGCCTTGGCTGAGTGACCTCTTGGATCCTGTTTTGGGCTCTGGTCACTGGCCTGTGGTGCCTGTGGACTTGGGCTCTCCTCTCTGCATGGCTCAGACAGCATGGAGCTGAATTTGGGGTGAATGCAAGGTGTCACTCACCCAGCAGCCAGAAGGTGGTCCTGAGCAGGGAGAAAACAGGGCAGAAATGCTGCAGCTGGGCTGGGCAGACTGAGAGCTCTGTGTGTGTGGACTTCACAAAAAACCAAGAAGAGAAGACTTGTCTGAAAGAACCTGTAGAGGTATAGCAGTTACTTTGACAGCAGAAGGGTTGAACGTTATTTAAGGCCTGATATGGATGGAGACCTGGCTGATTTATTATGTGTCCTTTACTTTTATGAGGTTGTAGCAATGTATCATAACTGCAGTTGTGCACATTTTAATGGCTGCCTCTCCATTGCAGGAAAAGATTAAATTAATTACATTAATTACAGATACTGCACTGTAGTCATGGTTAGGAAGTTGTATCAGTGCTATGACAGAGAATTTATTTTTGTGCTTCTTAGTCTCTCCAGTGCTGGTCATTGACATCTGCTGAGCAGCCAGGCCATGGTAATGGATTCTGTTTCTTAATCTACAAGACAGGGTTTAAAACTTTCTTCTTCTTAATTATGTCTGTATTTTTTTCCCCTTTAAATTCCTCCTTGCAGAAAGATACTGGATCAGGTCAGACTAGATCAGAATAGTAATCACCTTTCACTTTTCCTATCAATTCTAGCCACTTTCGAAAGGTAAATGAAAATACTTGGTACTTGCTTTTCCTAATAATTTAAAAATATAATTGAAAGGAGAAGGGCATTCTTCAATGTATTTAACACACTGGAAAATATAGGAATAGAAAATGTGGCCACCTAGCTACAGGAATTATATTCACATAATCCATAATTGCTTGCCTCAAGAGGGACTGCAGAAGTATCCAGTCAGTGCTTCTTATTAATAAATGGCAATGTTATGAAAAGGAAAAAAAACCCAAAAACCTGAAAGCTCAACCTCCCTCCCTACAAAGAACCCAAAAATGAAAATACCCATACATTTGGCTCTGGAGCGTATTCTATCAGAGTAGCTGTCTGTAGGCAGTGTTAGCTTAGCCAGGCTTTTTGTGGTTTTGCAAAGTTGAAGAGACACTCCATAAAAGGAGATAAAAGTAGTGCTGTGATGTGTTGCACTTGTGAGAACAAAAGCTCCATGGTCACATGCTGATGACCTCAGGATTTCCTATATGGGGATCGGCATGGAAGAAAGAAATAATAAGTACATCAAGGAAAGAGAGAGAGAGCATGGGGGAGACAAAAATCTAGATATTTCTTGCGAGCTGGGCTGACTTATGCATGTTTTCATTGAGGCTTTTTTTTCCAAATCTAACATCCTTTGTATTGTTTAACACCCCCCCCCCCCAATACATACTTCTGCAGGGGTAAACAGTGCAATATGTTCATCAGCAAAGAGGAAATACGCTGAAGAAATATTTTCATCTGATAGTGAGAATATGGGCTTCTGTAGCTGTAAAGCTTCTGTATTTAGCAGAGGAGGAATTCCAAATGTACAGAGGATCAGCTGTTTGATTGTACACTTATCTAACACTTGGGTATTTCTTGTCTTACTGTTTTCTAAGATTATTTTTTTAAGGAATTGTGTAATCCTGTATTTGTTCCGTATCTGACAACATAGGTCTAGTGTTATGACTTCTTCATATTACTGTTTAATATGCTAAAATAAAGAGGAATAATTGAGATTGTATGGAAACAAGACTTGGCCATACCCATTGTGAGCAAGGAGTAGGACTTCTAAAACTATAAATCAATATTTTGAAACATAGGTAAATATGAAATATGTACCGCATTTTGAAAAGCTTTGTAAAATAGTTTCTGTATAGTCACTTCCGTTTTGTTATTTTCAGAAAGAAGATACATTAAAAAAGAAAACCCACACCAAAACCTCGACCTTTAGTGTCACTTTGAAGCACATATTTTACCTATTTTAGGTTTTCCTTATTGGGATTTACTATTTTTATTCCTTTATTACTGTTCTAACCATATTTGCTTCTATAGGCCTCCCTCTAGAGGCATATATTTATCTTTAGTAAAGGAGCAGACCAGGTTTGATAGATCCCTGCGTTTCACTGAGTTGTGATTCTTCCAAATCCTCTCTTGTATCCCATTCAGAGAGCATGCATGAACGTTCTGGTAAAATACTGCTACTTCTACAATAAATCTATCTTTTTTCCTCTGTTAGCCATCTTTCACCTAAAAAAAAAGAATCTCTAAAAATGTCCCTCTGCTTCCTACAAATCAACATTGCATGATTAGCCATTGTACTAATTTTGTCTCTTTGTAGCTTTTCTTGTTGGAAAGAGTGGTTATGGTTGGATTTCTCAGGGCTGGCTCATTCCCACATCTCTACTTCCCAAATGCTTCAGGGCTTGAGCTCTGCCTTGATTCTGCATTTCATGTTTGCTGTACAGGTGGGTGTAGGGCCCATAGAACCCATTTGCCTGGAGAATAAATGCAACACAGTTATGGTATGCAAGATGTCCTGTTATTATTAAAGGAAATCATTAAGGTAGGGAGGAGAGAGAATTGCAGTGGTCTTTTTAGCATTTTTCTTGAGTCATTCTTTCCTGCTCTGTGCAGCATAGTTTATATAATGAGTAATGGTCAGCTAAAACAGAACTGTACACTTGGCATTAATAATTGTTGCTTCTGATGTGATCTGAAAATGTCTTGAGCAGTAGGTTTGTTTTTAATTTCGCATATGCAAGGGGGGTTTTAAATCTATAAAATATGCAAGAACAGAAGAATCTTCCCTGGCATTAGGTTTAATAAGGTGGATTGCCTTGTAAGGTGGGTCAACTTTGTGTTAGCTTAATTTAGCATCTTGTGATGAAGCAAACTGAGCCACCCTAAATCAAGAAAGCATACAAAGGTGTGAATTAGGCAATACAATTACTAGAATGATGTGCTGTACACCAGGGTATTTCCTTTATGTTTTCCCCCCAAATGCTGGGTGGTTATCTAGTTGGATTCCTAGTCCTTTGTCCTCCTGTCAGTGTCCTCTGAGTGAGCTCCCTGAATGCGAGAATTGGCATGAAAATCTCTGAGCCCAGAAGGACGGTGATTCAAGATAAAATAATAGTGTGTTCCTCTAAGGGATTTCTGTGATTCTGGACACAAAAAACCCCTCCAATGTGTATTGTCTGTCTGTCCTGCAATCTCAGTTAAGCAGCAGGGATCCAAGCAGTATGGGCACCCCTCTGTACACAGAAAGCAGGGTGGATAAGTTACAGGAGTGGTGTTTCTTCTTCTTTGCCTGTTGTTGTGCAAGAAAGAATCTGGGGAGGTGTCTTCAGCACAGTTATGTGGGTGTTGAATTCTGGGGTTCATGAAAAGGCTGATCTTGTTTGGACCCTCCTGTTCTGCCTAGGCTAACCTGGCATCCCTGAAACTGCCAGGCAGCCACACAGTGACAAGGAGAGCGAGAGACAGTACTGGCTGCTCTGCCAAGTGGTGTGGATTTCAGTAACAACTTTTGGCTTTTGCATGAACTTTAGGGAGTCAATGTTCAAGTAAGGGGATACCATAGAATATACTGAGTTTGGAGGTGACCAACATAAAATAAACAAAAAACTTAAAATGATTTTTGGTAAAAAAATCCAAGGTTGCATACTTAGGACAAAATTATTTTTCAGTGTTACTTGATAAATCTTTGTAGTACAACTCACGGTAATGTTTATGATTTACTTTTTTCTTTATGCTTGGTTTAAGTGCCTAATTCCCCCATACATTCCCCTTAAAAAACCTACCTTTCTTGTGTGTGTTGGTTTTTCTGGTAACAAATAGCAGTTGCAGCTTTATCTGAATTTATCCCTTGTCATTCTTCCTGATGCTGACCATGATGTACATGAATTCTTTATGCATGTTTTCTCTGCACTAATCTATGTAAGACTCAGAGCGCTAAATGCATTTTAAGTGCTGATGGAGCTTCACGGGTAATTTACTGTAGTGTTTCTAGGGTGATGGAATCATAACTACTGTGTTTGAAGTTGTTCTTTGCTTCTGTTGGCAAGACTGTGTTTTCAGTTGCTTGTGATTGTACCAGACTTCTGCTATTTGGGCTCAAATTTCCATCCCCAAGAGAGGAGCTGAGTAAGGATTAGCATATCTCAAAGAATTCAGTAATTGCTAATTATTTCCACATTGTGTGAACAGTGTCAGTCTTTCATAACATGTACTCTGGACTGGATGTTCTGGAGGTGCTTGGCAAATCAATTTTTTTGATGTGTATTAATTCAGTACCAGCCATGAGCTGCTACTGCTATGTTTTTGTTCTGGATTCCAGTAGGAACTTCCTCTCCTATTAGAGATTCGGTTGTCCCAAAAGTGAGAGGTGGCACTGTACAGTCTTTCTGTGGATTTCAGTGCAGACTAAAGCCCAGTACACCTTCCTCTCATTATCAGCTCTTCTTCCAAGGGGCTGCCTCTCCAGAGTGTTGAGCTACACTGTCATTCCATACACAGTGTAGCGCCTGCTGAGCACCTATGCCTTCTTTAAAATACTCATAATTATCAGTGAAGGTGACTAAATCTCAGATTTAGTCTGTGCTTTTGAATTCTCTGGACTTCTGCTAGCCTTGTTCAAAGAAGTTCCTTCAATACAGACCCCACTTTGGTCCAGGGTTACACCTGTATCTTCTGCCTTCTGTCTCATCAGGGACTTGTGTTGCCTGTGTAGCATCCAAATTTCTCTGGAACCTTAGTGGAACACTGCAGAAGCCTCCAAATGGTGGAGCACTTCAGCAACAGAGCAGGGAAGCAGATGAGATGATACCAGTTTTAATCATAAACTCAGCAAGGGGGAAGCACTTCTTTTTTCTCAAGTTATTTTTTGTAAAGAAGAGTATATTAAGCTTACAATCACATCTGATTGGAAATTTTCTATATAAAGAATTGGTACTTTTCACTAAGCAAATTTACTGTACTCTGGGCATTTTCACAAGTTTAGGTCTTTATACTTTCAGTTTTCAGACAACTTCTTCAGTTAAAGTCACATAAAGTGAAATCACTCTTATAAGTGGGAAAGAAATCAAGATGCCTCTGCTGAAAAAAAAAAGATAATTAGATAAATTGGTTATCTTTTAACAAGTGTTTTCTTTCTTTCTTTTCTCTTATAGAAAAAGTACAGAAAAGGATCTGTGGATATATCAAGGATTAAATGTGTAGAAGTTGTAAAAAATGATGGTATTATTCCATGTCAAAATAAATATCCTTTTCAGGTATGTTTTCTAAATATAAACTACATAAATTAAAGTGCTCTTTTCAACAACACCAAATCATTTGGACATAACCAATTTAATCTAAAATTACTGTCAATTCCAAATAATGAGCCCTTTCTCTGTTTCTTTTGGGCTGGTGGGAGGTAATTCAGAATCAGTGGTTAAAACACATCCCCTGCAAGCTCTGCTGCCCTTGCAGCCCCTTCCCTTGGGAGTTGGGCCACAGACACTTGGTTGTTTTCTTTTCCTCACCCTCTCAGCTTGAATTTTGACTGGAAACTGCCTTGCCCTGCTTTCTCTGCTGGAACAAGAGAGCTGACAGCTCAATTTACCAGTCTTCATTCTTTCACATTAAATTAAATCTAATTGCCATGAAATTATATAGGAATAAGAAAATCAAAATATAACTAACTTGTTGCTTTTTTTTTTTCCCTGCTTCACTGTGAATTGAATGGAAATGAAAACAGAAAACAAAGTGCTTAGAGGGGAAAAAGAAAAATGTGGGGGTTGGATGCTTACTATTCCCTCCTTACTATAGAGGGAATGGTTGGAGTGAGGAGGAATTCCACTGCTGGAGAGGGGCAGCATTGACTCTGATCCATTTTTGCCACAGCAATACTCTTTTTCTGCCAATACAAGCAGTGGAGAAATAAAAAAGAGTCACTCCAGAGCAATACTGAATCAGATGGGAGAATGTCTGATTGCAAAGTAGCTTTCATTCATTAAACAGAGCTGTTTTTAGAAAAAGCACAGTGACGAATGAACAAAGCAAAGCGTGAAGTAAGCATTTTAAGGAATGCTGACAAGATAATATACCATTACAAAATTATTCCTAATTCTCCTGAAAACATCATATCTGAATAATACACCTTAATAACCTTTCCCAGTTTCTGCATTTTGTGCCTGAATACACTAATTTTGCCAAATGTAAGTTATTTGTCCTACTCTGTTTCTTTAGGAAGAAATGAATTAACATTATGAGGTTAATGTATGTTGATTATTTCTTTTCTCCCCTCCAGGTTGTATATGATGCTAATACACTTTATATTTTTGCACCGAGTGCACAAAGCCGGGATCAGTGGGTGAGGAACCTGAAAGAAGGTAATTGGAACTGCTTGTACTTAAACCCTAACATAGGCAGATAGCTTTGCCTGAGCTGTCTGCATGGATTGGACTTAACTTGGTGCTGTGTTTTGGATTTGTGGCCAAAACAGTGTTAAAAACATACCAGTGTTGTGGTTGCTGCTGAGCAGTGCTTGCACAGCATGGAGAATTTGCCTTTTCTTCCTCTTTTGCCCCCACACCCTGGGAATGGACAAGAGGCTGGGAGGTGACACAGCCAGGACAGCAGGCCTGGTCTGACCAAAGGGATATTCCATATAAAATTGAGCTCAGCAATAAAAACTGGGGTGGAGGAAGTCAGGGGTTAGGGTTTTCCCTTCCCTATTATCTGCTGCACAGGGGCTGGCTGGGCACTGGTTGGCTTGTGGGAGATGGTGAGTGATTTACTTTACATTACTTCTGGGCTCTTTTTTTCTCTCTTTTGGTTATTAAACTGTTTTTATCTCAAGCCAAAAGTTTTTATCTCTTGTTCTTTCTATTCCTTCCCCCATCCCACTGGGTTGTGGGAGTGGGTGAGTGCCTGCATGGGTGCTTAGCTGCTGGCTACATCAGCCCACAACAAATTACAAAAATGAAATGGTAGAGTTTCTACTGCTCATATCTACCAATTTTAATTTTTTCCTTGCTTTAATTTCATTGCTTGCATACACAGGGTGTGGTAACAGGTCATGAGAGCCTCACATACTCAGACTGATCTAGTTTGATTTTGTGAAGTGCAGCTGCAATCAGAATTTGACTCTGCTTTTGCACAATGAGTTAAAAAGTTTATCCAAGCTAGCTGATGGCATCACTGGAAATTTTTGTTTGGATGTAGCTAGACAATATTGTGGGCCTTAAGCTGATGTAAAATGATAGGAGGTATCTCTGCTGAGATGTGATTAGATAGTTGCTTTCACAGTGAGTAAAGGTGGTTTTTTAAATTTGCCTCTTAGTGCCCTCTCTCACCATCAGGTACTCACATTAATTACAGGTGGTCTGTAAAGTAATAAGAAATTATTTCTGGGCTGGGGTCAGGGGGCAAGGAGTGACCTCTGAAACTGAGCAAGCCCATAGCATGGGGTAAGCAGCCTTCCAGGCCAAAATGATGAATTGTGCCATGGAATAGAGATAAATATCAGCTCTCTTTCCCTCCAGAACACTGTTTGTAGATGAATTTGAGTCACTTGCAACAGCAACAAAGGAGGAGGCAGAGCTCCCAAAGCCTACACAGCTGCCTTACTGATCCCAGTGGTGCAGGGTCTCCTTTCACTGATGCACCAAACCCCTCCTAGGATGACTGGGGAAGGGGGGGAATATGGCATACCCTGCTGGAATAAAGTTACTACCTTAAATAGATCCTCTGTGATTGTTTCATCACCTCCATGTAAACTTGCAAGAAGAGATGCCATGCTAAAGTAAGGGCAAGCAAAGATTATGCCTCATCTTAAAGATATTGTAATATGTATTAAAAATTACCCTCTTGCAGAATTCTTTTTTTGTATCTTTCAATATATGCTCTTTATCTTCTTGTAGAAATAAAGAACAACAGCAATATAATGGTAAAATATCATCCTAAATTCTGGACAGAGGGAATTTATCAATGCTGTAGGCAGACAGAAAAATTAGCACCTGGTTGTGAAAAATATAGTCTTTTTGAAAACAGTAAGTACATATGTTTTCTTATGAAGTTCTTCTGGCACATTTTTCTGCTTTTTTATGTGATTCTGTCATCACACCTGAATGCCCTTGGTATTAGGCAAGTTTGTAGAGCAGAGTCAATCATTGGTACTGTGACTAAAGTAAGACAAAAATAATTACCAATAATTCTTGGTAAAAAAGTAGAAAAGCCAGCAAATTAGCCTTGCAAAAAAGAAAAAAGCTTAGCTAAATCTGAAAGGAATTATTGAAGTTGCTGAATTTCATTTGGTTTTTTCCTCCCACTTGAAAATTATTTGACCAAGTGTTTACCTTAGACTGAGGATAAAACCTTATGGTAAAAAGATTCAGCTACAAATCTTGCCAGCTCTTCAGTTATTTATTAAAAACTCTGCATAGCCATGTGAAAGAATAGTAACTGCATTGCATTCAGTGTTCCTACACCAAGCTAATAATGATACAAGAAGGTTTAATATATTTACAGACACTGGACTGAATTTCCTCAGAGTTTGTAAATGCTCCTGTGCTGAACCTGGATGAGCTGTGACCTTTTTCCAGGCTCCAGACTGCAGGTTCTGCTGATTCAGCAGTGGATGCTGCACTGTGCACTGCTGTGGCACTGCAATATTGTTCAACAAAGGAGCTAGTAATTATCCAGTCCTTGATTTAAAGAAAATTCTGTTGTAGGGAAAGAAATTGAGCCATTGCTTATCTCCCAGTTAAATCTGTGGCACCCAGTAATTTCTTATGTGTGCACAGGCAGTCAGGGGGACCTGGGGATTTATTAACATTAGAAAACTTGCAGAATAAACAGGCCCTCATGGCTGATCTGATTCAGAAAAGTGAAAAGCATGACCTAGCTCAGTGTTTTAAATGCATGAAAAAGGCATTGCAGGGGGAAAAAATGGATCTGAGACATATAATAAGAAAATACATACAACTGTTATGCATTATTTAGCAAGGCAGGGTTCAGGGGCTTATGTATTTTAAAAGGGCTAGATGTTAAATACTAACAGACTTTTAGATCATCATGCTGACAAGAACACGGCTTCATTGTCTTATGCCTTTTTCATCTCTATCCCTTTTTTATTTCTCATAAATTTTTGCATCTGAGGAACTGTTTCAGAGCTCTCTGTGGCATGCTCTGGTGTGGCATAGATGTTGCCAAATCTGCTGGGTGATTTAGGATGTTTTTGCAAGAATATTTAACCATTTTTCCTATAGCTTAATATGAGTTGTCTTTGCTTTCTGAATATCTAAGCCATACTGAAGGCTTGTTAAGATATTCAAGCCTAATCTGAAATTTAAACCTTTTATTTAATTTTAAGATTTATAGCTAAATGAATAGGCATAAATCCTCTCCTGTGCTTTGTTTATAGATGTAATGAGATTGTCCTCTTCAATGCCAGAAAAAAGTGCGGTAGGTAGAATCTTTAAAATATTGAACAGATAATTACTACTTTTTGAAAAAGTGCTTACATTTCTCAAAATACTTGCTGTATCCTGGAGCAAAGGTCTTTTTCTGGATGCAACAATTGGCACTATGCTCTATCTCAGGGTGAAAAAAATCCCACTGAAATTTAACTGCATCTGTTAGCTGTATCTGTACTGCTGGTGGAAGATGTGGGCAAAAAGCAAATGCCAGCCAGCTTTGCTCTGTACTGGCAGCTGCAGGCCTGCAGCACAAACAAGCCCCATGGATGGCACCTGCATGGTTTGCCTCCCCAGCCCCAGCTGGCCCCCAGGCCACCAGGGGCCTAGCCCAGCTTTTGCCTCCAGGATGCACTGGTGGGATGGTAAGGGTAGATGGGGAGGGAAGGTGGAGCAGCATGGGATGATAATGATAATTTATAATGGTAATGATAGTTTTATAATGTTGTGTTGTTTTCAGCGAAGGCCTCCACCACCTGTTCCTCCAGTTGAAGAAAATGGGAAGGAAGAGGAGGAGATAGTGGTAGCAATGTATGACTTTGAACCTACAGAACACCATGATTTAAGATTAGAGAAAGGTGAAGAATATACAGTGATTGAGAAGAACGACATTCATTGGTGGAAGGCGAGAGACAAATATGGGTAAAAATGAGTTCCTTATTTTTTGTTACAAAGTTCAAAAGTCTATTTCCATATTGTAGAAGTTCATATTGACTATGTATAAAGAAATAACAGCATTAGACTTTACATTGGGCCCGGGCTCTGAAATCTCATCCATGTATTCTCATGCAGAACCCAATATTTAAAAGGGCAGTACTCGACAGATAGATTGTGGGACCCAAGTGCAAAGACAGTTCCAGAACTGGAAGTCTTTCCAATTATGTTTACTTTCCAACTTTATAGTTCCACAATTAAAACACCAGCCATCCTTTGAAACCTCACTAGACTGGTAAAGTATTCCCACTTCCCTGGGGAACATCTCATTAGGGAGCAATATGGTTAACATTTAGCTCAGCAGGCTCTAACTTCCAGACTTGAATAATCATCATTTTACTTAATAGCTGGATCATTAGGGACAATCTTTGAATAAGTTGAAAGAGAATTACAGTGAGATGCTGTAATGACTACAGCTTCACATGCCCTGTATTAGAATTTTCCCTGCGGTTTCAAAGATGAAAGTTTTCATATTTCAATATTTATCAGGTTCCTGTTGCCATATGTTATGGGTAATTGTGAGTTATCAGGCTGTGCCAGGCTCCACACATATTTCCCCTGACTGACTGGGACTTCTGAGTGCAGAAGAGTGACAGAGCAGCAGAGAGTTTCTCACTTTCCTTCATCCCTTCTGTTGGTTTTCTTGGACACTTTTGCTGCCCATGACAGTTTTCTAGGGGTGCTGAAAGTTAATGTGGAAATGCTGATGCAGAAAATTAGTTTCTGAATAATCAGTAGTAGAGTGGGTGGGTCAGTAATTAATAAATTACATTGAGAGACCTCTGGTAATTAGCAGAATGGAACAACTATCTTCTAGGCATGCAATTTGACACGCTTTCACTCAGATGATCTCTTCTATATTTTTTTAGAAAACAAGGATATATTCCAAGCAACTATGTAACAGGAAAGAAGTCCAACAACCTTGATCAATATGAGTAAGTGAATGCTTGAATTAAAATCTGGAGTATCATGAAATGAAACTTATGCTTCAAGAATGACAATGTGTTCTTAACATTTTGAAAGCAACGGCTCATATATGGTAGCACCTAGAGGTTAAACTTAAACAACTGAAATAGGCATATATTTTTTCAGATTCTTCTCATTGATTTTGTTGGGATTTATAATGTAGAATCAAGTCAGTGAGACAGCCATCAGCCTGTGGTATTTAGGCTATCATGGTTAAAGCAAAATTCCCCTCTTAATTCTCTGGTAGACAAAGGGAAACTTTGAAGGAAATTTACCCATTTTAAGTGTGCTAAATGTTGTTTTAACAGTAAAGTGACATGTCTGTCCAAAGTTTGTAGCAGTAAACAGTAGAGGAGAAAACAGTGGAAGTCACTCCAAATAAACATAAAAGATTGAATATTTTGGAAGCTCTAGTTTTCAAGAAAATATGTAATTCGATGCATTTCAGATTTCAATGTAACTTAACAGCTATAAATGTCTAGCTTTTTTTTAAATTCTTTTTCCAGGTGACGTTTAATCAGGGAGTACTTATTTAAGACATCAGGGTAAAATTTAACATGATAGTCTCCAGACCTGTTCTTGATGCTCAGATATCATTATAGGATAAACTGCTATGTCTGAGAATTTAGGGCATACTTCATGTGATAAAATGGAGCTGTAAGAAAATAATAAACAAAACCAAATTTCAAAGTTATATTAGTAACTCCAAAACTTTGCTCTCGGCTACATATGGTTTCTACTTGCCATGTTTTGACAGAAGACAGAATTTCATCTGGGATTTTGCCCTTAGCTTGACTAGAGGGAATTCTTTGTTGCTTTCTCATCTTAGGAACTCTTGCTAAGAGCTCTGCTCAGCTCTGGGCTGGGCTGCAGGGCTGGCAGAAAGGGAAGGAAGGAACTGGACTGCCTTATCTGGTCCAGCCACTTTGTGCTTTTACCACCTTGGGGCCAAAATTCTGAGTCTCTGTGTAGTCCAGAGAGCATTACTCCAGGTCATGTACCAACTGCAAGAAACCACTGTCTCCTGAACAGGCACAATCTGATTAAAGGTTGCTGTGCCACTTCCCTGCTTGGTTACAGAAATAACAGCACAGCTCAAAACAACTGCACCACACCATTTGCAAACTGCCTGGTTTTCCTTTTTTTGTTATTCTCTGTGACTGGCTGACATGGTGGTGCTGCTGTAGCTGCTTTAACCTGCCCATGCAGCACAGAGCTCAGAGATGTGCAGCCATGGCTCTTAATTCAGAGTTTCAGCCTCCCCTGTGCTAGGTGGGTCCTCCCTGGGAGCCCAGAAGTGTGGAGACACTGAATGGCAGAGCAGTCTGGCAGCAGCTCCACGGGTGGTTTGAGTGGTGTGCAGACAGCTGCTCCCCAGGGCTGCCAGCCTTCCCCTTGGGCTGCTCTTCACAGCAACTGCTGCCATCAGCCTGGGCATGTTTGACAAGTGTTTTTTCCAAAAACTTACATCAGTTCCCTGAGTTTTATGGGTTTTTGTGGGATGGATTTGTTTCAGGGCTTTTTTATGGGACAACTGCACAGTGTAGTAGAGACTTATTTTTGCATGTTATCAAAGGTTCAATTCTTGATCTTCATTTATCATAAAATTATTTAGTCTCCAGCTTCATAATACTTTGCTTAAAGCATTTTAGGCAAATCATGCACCTTGGGGAAGTTTTATTTACTGATGCTGTGTTGCAGGTGGTACAGCCGAAACCTGAACAGAAGCAAGGCAGAGCAGCTCCTCAGAAATGAGGTGAGCACATCAGCCTGGTAGAATCAACTGTGAAATTCACTTTAATTGCTTCTTCAGTTAAAGCAGAGGCTTATTTTTGCAAGTGCATATCCTGGAACCAAGTGAAAGAATCATGTAACTTAAAACCAGTTGCTCAGAATTGTCAATGTGCTTATGTTTTAGGATAAAGAAGGTGGTTTTGTGGTGAGAGACTCCAGTCAGCCTGGCCTGTATACTGTTTCCCTTTACACAAAATTTGGAGGGTGAGTTTCTGTGGCTTCTCTGCACACCTTATCTCATCTGAATCTGTTTGTATCTGTATCCAAGTTCATTGGCTGGGAGAAAGCAAGGAGAAGGCTCAATAAAGAAACAAGGGCTGCTATGATAGAAAAGATGGGTGACTAAAATGAACTTCCCAACTCCATGGTTAGCTCCCATTTGGTTTAATCCAGCATAGACCTTAACCCCCACCCACAGGAGGAGGATTTGCTCTCCCAACCCATTTGGTCTCTTCTCTCCTGCCAGCCTGTATTTGTGTCTGCATGTGTGAGCTGGACTGGGGAGCTCACTGGGCTGAAAATTAACCTTTTCTGGGTTAATCTTCAACTTGGTTGGAGCACTGAGATGAAGGTGAGTTGCCAGTGCTTAGGATATCTGATATTCAAGCCATTCCCAAAGCATATGGTGCTCTGCAGTTGTGCTGGCCCTTTCAGTTTACTTTTTCTTGTCAATGTGCTCCTCTTAAAAAATTCACCACAAATGACATGATATTATTACTAATTGTTATTGTTGGTTTTTTTTTTCCTAGGGAAGGTTCATCAGGAATAAGACACTATCACATAAAAGAAACCGTGACATCACCAAAACAGTACTACCTCGCAGAAAAACATCTCTTTAACTCCATTCCAGAAATAATTGAATATCACAGCCATAATGCAGCAGGTAGATGGATTGGATTCTTTCTATCACTTAATATTGATTTGAAAAGGAGCGTGAGACCTTTTATTGTTTTAATGAAATATTTTGGGGGGTTTTGTGTATCCTTCCTTTTCAGGGAAGTAATGAAACACTGCAGTTCCACATTATTTCAATAATGATAGTAATTTGAAAGGTTTTATGTGTGTGTGTCTATATCTAGATCTAGATCTGTATGCTATATAAAATGTTACTGCCCCAGAGTAACAGAAAAATAGTTGTAACAAGTCAGGAAAAATTGTCCCCTCAGCTCCACATAGTGTTTCTATCAGCTGCCTGTAACTCACAGTAGATGGATAGGGATGGTACTTCCCCAGAAAACTCTCCATACTCTACCTTTTTACCTGCTCCTCACTGCCACTTGAAATAATCTAACCTTCCCATACAGCAAACAGTTGAGGAAAACAATAATGTGTTGTTTAGAAAATCCCTACTCCAGATCCATAACTGATGGCTGATGCTGGTCTCTGCCCACTGTATGATGGAATGGGAAGAGGATAGGAACTGGGTTCAAGGCACAGATACTAATACTTCTTTTTTCCAAGTCTGGTCTGTGCATAAATCTCACTCAAGATCTATAATTTCCAGATTTTTACATCAAACTCAGACGGCTCAGCATTTCCTGATGATGTCCTGGAAAACACACCCCAAAAACATACTCCCACTTTTCATTTATTATAACTGATTTTTCTACATATTCTTAATTGTAGTCTGCAGTGAACAAGAGGCTGAGATGCTGCCTGGTGCTATTTCAGAAGTAAACTGTGTCTCTTGAATTGTCATTGAACCTCAGGTCTCGTTACCAGGCTGCGTTACCCGGTGACCCCAAAGAGGACGACAGCACCCACAACAGCGGGATTCAGCTATGGTGATTGCCTGTTATCTTCATCTACACTTATCTAATGATTTTATGTATGCTGAGATCCTACAGTACTTTCTAAAAGTTTTGAAAAGATCTGATTCTGTGCTGTGATTGGCTATATGAACTTACACTGGTCCCAGCTGTACTTTCAAGACCCTTGCACAGAGTATCAGCATGCGGAGGCACCACGTGCCGCTGGTGCTCCAGGGGAATTTGGTCTTTTCCTCCATGCTGTCTGCATGGATATCTTGAGCTCTGCCTTATTAGAGAGCTGTGCCTTTGGTTCCTTCATTAGTCTCCAGACTTCTGACTCAGACTTGACCCTTTGGTCTTTGTTGAAGGGTTACTGTTTTAAAATGCAAATTTAGAATAGCCATTTTCAAGTGTGGTGATGTGAGCAACTTCTATGCGTTGGCACAACTTTGTGGTGGCATTTTGTTGAAATCAAATCTGATAATATCAGTGCATAATTACTGATCTCAGGAAAGTTTGAATTTTGACTGCTGTGTTAGTCAGGAGTTGCTTAAAGGTCCCATTTACCTAAAAGTTTGTTTTGTAATGTACAGAAGTGTTCCGTTTTAAAGTTAATTCTCAGACATTTTCTACCTAAATTCCTTAATTTGCTACTAGTCCAGTTTCTCTTTCCTCTTCCTTATCCTCTACCAGCTCTGTAGGTTCCTTAACTGTTTGTTAACTTTTTTTACAGAGAAGTGGGAGATCAACCCCTCAGAACTGACCTTCATGAGGGAGCTGGGGAGCGGTCTGTTCGGGGTGGTGCGCCTCGGGAAGTGGAGGGCGCAGTACAAAGTGGCCATCAAGGCAATTCGGGAAGGTGCCATGTATGAAGAGGACTTCATTGAAGAAGCTAAAGTAATGATGTGAGTAGTGTGCTTGGCACTTTGATTTCCAGTCCTAGACCTCTGATGCTCTATACTGATTGTAAATAAAACTCTGGAGGAGGTGGTATTTCTGCAGTTTTGTGTGCTGTCGAACTAGCACTGCATGGAGGAAGTAATAACGACATGATCTCAATCTTTTCAGGAAGCTAACACATCCTAAACTAGTTCAGCTGTATGGTGTGTGCACACAACAGAGGCCCATTTACATCGTGACAGAGTTCATGGAGCATGGCTGCCTTCTCAATTACCTGAGACAAAAACGGGGAGTTTTGAGTAAAGACACTCTGCTTACTATGTGCCAGGATGTGTGTGAGGGAATGGAGTACCTGGAGAGGAACAGCTTTATTCACAGAGACCTGGTAACATCCCATTAGGCAATACATTCCTCTTTGAAATTTTTATTTTTGAATGTACTTATTCCTTTTTTGAAATGGCCTGTTTGTTTACAGCTGCTTCTGTCCTTGCAGAAAATTGAGTGCATGAAGTTGGCTCTTTATGGTCTAGTCAAGTCTCTAAAACTGCTCTGTATAGAAAATCATGAGAGATTTTTCTCTCTCAAGAAAATGGAATAAAATCTCTCTGAAATGTTTATAAATAGTAGCAATTTGTGCTGATATAACAGCCTATCTCCTTTCTATATTGCTGCCATTTTTACCACACATTAATCCCTTGAGAAGATATTTTTTTCTGTTGATCCTTTCCACAATAGTGTAGTTGTGAAAATGGTGCTATCAAGAGGAGATGCACATGTACTTTTTCTAATGAGAATACACCACTGAATGTGGTAAACTTGCTAAGCAATGAATACAAAGACATGATTAGATTGCTGTAATTTGTCTGCAAGAGACTCCGAGTTTTCATCCAGCTCTAACCATTCCCATTGCAGGCTGCCAGGAACTGTTTGGTGAGTGACTCAGGAGTGGTCAAAGTCTCAGATTTTGGAATGACAAGGTATGTGTGACTGTGCAAAGGAATTTATAGAGATTTGGAAAAATTCATCTAAGCCTTGTACTTAGCCCAAAGGCAACACAGACCAAGCAAAATTGCATACAAAAATGATCTTTTTTGGCCTCTTCTTTTTGGTTTTTTGGGCTTTGTTTTGCTTTTTTCTTTTCTAGTGTCTTTAATGCTTGCTGGTTCTGTGTTGATTTCCTTACTCATTTTAAAAAAGACAGAGTTTGTGTTTCAGAGAGCAGAGCTGCTGCAGAGATAATAGTTAAACTGTATTTTGTTAAATAGATGTTAGAAAGAGGCTATTCAGTGAGTCTGGGACTCTCTTGGGTTCGATGTTTCAAAGTTGTGCTGGCTGAAGGGCTGGGAGATGCTGAGATCTGGAGGGGGGTTAATTTCCTGCCCTTGTTAGTGCCTGTGTGGGTGATGTGTTGGTGAGGCAGTGGTGGGAGCAGCTCTTCCAAGAAAGGTGTTAAAGCACCGTGGTTTGACTTTTGCCACATCTCTGTCTTGCTAAGTTTCTATGTCCCCTGACAACTGAACTCAGATTGGCTGCTGAAAAACAGAACATGAAATTTCTGCTTTTCCCTCATTTTCTCTCATAATAGAGACGTTTAACTAGCAGGTGGCCTAGACCTGTGTTGTGTAGCTAATAAATCACAAGAAAGAACTCTGGGGTAATACGAAAAACGAACAGAGTCGTGGCTGAAGCAGTAGTACTGCCCCAGGGAAGCTATTTTTATCTTGTGATGCTAACGCCCATGGCCATTAGGTGGCAATATGAGCTTCTAGTACTCCAAGCCAAAGCTAAATTAAAATTTGCAGGTTTGGAGGCTGACAGAAGGATATAATGTTTCTCCTTGTCTCTCCTTTTTTTTTTTTCTTTTTTTTCTTGTTCTTTTTTTTGTGGTGGTGTTTTTGTTTTGTTTTTTGTGGGGTTTTTTTAGGTATGTCCTTGATGACCAGTACACGAGTTCTTCAGGGGCTAAATTTCCTGTGAAATGGTGTCCCCCAGAAGTCTTTAATTACAGCCGATTCAGCAGCAAGTCAGATGTCTGGTCATTTGGTAAGATATTCATCATGGAATGAAAGTGGTTTTTTTTATATTTTATCAGTAGCAGTTAAGCTCTGGTTATTGGGAAGGATTCAGACATCTGAGAAGAAGCTCAGAGAAATCATTTGCCATGGTTTTATTAGTGATAAAGTTCCAGAGACACATTTAGTTCTGTTATTCATTAAACCCCATGCTACTAGAATAACACATTTTCAGTGATGACACATGTGAAAAGTGTCTAGAATATGGATCTCAAACTATTTATCTATCAGAAAGCCTGAGTCCAGGCCTCAAAATAAACACACATGTTTAATGAACACATATGTTTACGAAGTTATTTATTTTCTTTTTTTTTCCCCCCAGGTGTTTTAATGTGGGAAGTATATACAGAAGGAAAAATGCCTTTTGAAAAAAGCTCCAACTATGAAGTGGTAACAATGGTTAGCCAAGGACATCGCTTGTATCGGCCCAAACTGGCCTGTAAGCAGATGTATGAAATGATGATGATGTGCTGGCAGGAGGTATGTATTCATATACATATATTTAAATTTTTTTTGGTCTTTGAATTGAAATAAAGGTTGATCTAGAAACAGCAGTTATTTTCTCTAGAGCAGTGTTCTGAATGCATCCAGGTCTCTCAGCTATTCATGTGCGACTGAACTCTGATAAGACAAAACATTGAAGAAATTTCTATAAAATAAATGAACAGTCAGATTAAGTATGTGAAGGCATTTAGTAAAAAAATTAAATCATTTCTCATTTCAGAGGTAAGAAAATAAAGTTGATTTAAAAGAGGCATCAGTGAATGACACCCAGAATTCTTAGGAGCATGAACAACTTCATAAAGAAAGATTGGAGCAGTTCATTGGGGAAGAGTGGGAATGGGGAAGAAAAATAAAAAGGTGTAAAACTATGCAAAATAATGAATTATATAAAGAGTGTAGTCCAGCTACACCTATTTATGCCTTTTTCAAAGCATAAAGAAAATTGTTGCTTACTGAGATTAAGTGGCACATCCCAAAATCCAGACAAGGAAATATTTTTACATTGAATACTTAATAAAATGCTAAATCCTCACCAAAGAATGATGATATGTCCAGTAATCTATCAAAATCAACACAAATTTATTGATTTCTGATAACATCTGTGCATGCTTTTTATTTTTAGAAACCAGAGGAACGCCCGACTTTTGAAGAGTTGCTTCATGCAATCATTGACATTGCAGAGGGCGAAGATGCTTTTTGAAAAAAGGCAACAGCAGCACAAGCAGAGAAAATAAGGCACTCCCCAGAGATATGTGCCTTCATAGTTTCTTTTTAAGAACTTGATCCTGTAAGCTGTTGGATGCTGCTAAATAAACAATGTGGGGAACCTGTAATATCTGATGCACTCCAGGACAAGGAGAATTTTCCATTATGTTGGGAAATGAGCACAGTATCTTCAGCAATGTTAGCAATCTCTGTATTTTCTCTGAAAAGTCAGCATAGCTGTAAAGTTCAGCTCTTAATGGAGGGAGAAAATGTGGCCAGAGGCCAGGAACCTCGTTTATATTTAGTGGGTTGGGTTCATGTACATACAGTCCACGTTTCTGGGTTTCTCCTTACATGGGCAGTAGCATTAGTAGTGATTTGCATGCTTAAAAATGGAAGTTATCTATAAATGGCTTTTTACTGACACTGAAATGTTTCCAGAGATTCTCCAGAAACGTTTTTTTCTTGGTTGATGGGTGTTAATCAAGAAGATGAAATGCACCTCTTTCATTTGCACATAGTAAGTTGTTGCCAGCTCAGTTTAGCACAACACTCTAAAAGCTGTGCTTCATGAGCCATGGTATGCCTGGAGTCATTGTAAAGTTGGTTTACCAGAGATCTCCCATGCTTAGTCTTCATGTTACTAATGAAAAATAAGTCCAAGATTCACCACAACTGGCTGTGAGTGAACCATAGTACCATGTTTTGGATCAATTAGAAAATTATTTATATGCTGTATGTACTGTAAATATATAAATTTAATGCATTTATTTATATAAAGTGGGGGGTTTTTGTCTTGAAATGTTCAGGCAAAATTTTTTTTTTTCCTGCGCTTAAACACACAATTCTATACAAGGAGCTATAAATGAAAGAAATTCTCGAATGTGTTTAAGGAGGGCTCGTGTTTCTGTCTGTTGTCTGTACATACAGTGATCTAACCTTTCAGTTCATGACAGAAGATATCATACTGCATGTGTGTGTAAATAAACTGAATGTTAACTATTGTTTGGAACCAACTAATTTGTAGCCTATAATTTACTGTCAATGCATCATCAGTCAACTAATTGTTCACATGAATATGGCATTTTGGTAGTGCATGTATATATGAATATACAGATATGTACATATATATATATATATGTATATATATACACTTTGGTGTGTATACATACACTCTCTCTTTTTTTCTATATATGTATATGGTAGAATGAATGCATATTTAAATGAATTTGGCCATGATGAAATGTTCAGCATTACCTGAACTCTCCTTGGAAGTTACATGCCCTGTCCCCACTGCTGGAGGCTAACATCTCCACAGTCTTACTGAAGCCTGCTTCAGTTAACCTCACTTTGTAGCAGTGCATATGAGGACTATTTGTACTCCTGTTTCACTGTAGTCACTTTCTAAGGAGCTCTATTAAAATTTTTCATTTTCTGTTGCTACTTGTGCTGTTGTGCCACGTATAATAGCAAATAGATTGCACCAGAAGTTTTTTTTTTGCAAGTAGTCAGAGAGAAGTACGATGAATTTAATTTCCAATGAAGTTATTAAGAGCAACCATAGTTAGCTTAATACATTGCATGGGAGTATTTCAGTAATCAATTTTAGAGATGTTTAGATTCCCACACTGCTTTGCTTAATGTTTGCCTTTATGTTCAAAAGGAGGAAGCCTCCTCTTTCTTGGGAGAAGTGCTTTCCTTTTCTCATGCTATTCTATTGAAAAGCTACAGGCTGCCAGAAAAGTTCAAATGCCTATTTCCTTCATGACAAAGTCTCAGAGATTATTCCAACCATGCAAACTAACTTGTCAAATTGCTGAGTCCAAAACCACTTTCCAATCAATACCAACAGCAAGTATTGTTGAAAGGGAAAATCTATGCATTTCTACTCTACCTGGTAGAAAAAGTAGTGGAAAAAGCAATGTGGAACATTTAAGGTAAGCCAAGCACATCTTTCCTTCCCTAACTGCTCCTTTGAACCTCACTTTCTCTTAAGATCTTCCAAAGTATGGTGCTGCTAACTCTTTCAACAACATGTCATGTAATAAGTAATAATGTTTCCCTTAAAATCCAAATGAAGCTTAGGAAAATCAGATTAATTGCTTGCAATGAACCTTAAGCCTATTTCTTTGCAATAATTAATGATTTATCATTAATTTATATTATAAAACACACCCTAATTGTGTGGAGGTTTGGCAGCAGTTTTCTCAGTGGGATGGGTGCTTTGAATCTGACTCTTTCACCTGCCTCTTCCCAGTACCTGAAGATAATTTCTGCCTACTTGGTATTGGGGTTGATACTTAGGATGTCAGGAACTCTGAGGCACCCAGTTTCTAGATGAATTAATTTTTTTAATTTAATGTAGCCTTGGGTGGTTAATTTTAGAAAGGATCAGAACTCCTCTGGAGGCAGCTGTGTTGCTGACTCTCCTGGAATCTTCAAAGGCAGGTTGAAATGCTGTAGCATCCTTTCTTCTGGATGAGCTCAGTCATCCTTAAGCAACTTCAGCCCTTTCTCCCATTTTTATTATAACTGAATTCAGTCAAATGTTGGGGTCAAAAATCCATTTGAACAAAACCATTCTGTGATTTATATCTGCTGTGGGTTTTTTACTTTTTTTAAAAGAAATAGTTAGACCTAGTGGTAACAGTTTAATAAGTTTTTTTTTCTATAAAATGTTTGATACTAGACCATTTTTTCTCCTTCTACTCTGTTTGGGTCTTTTTTTTAAATAAAAGGTGAGTAGGCGTGGTCAAGCAATATTTGTGGTTTACCATGCTTTGTATCAGAGGAAAGAGCTCAGTTTGGGCTGTTTTACTGGCACAGCTGATGAAGGGAGGTTTGCATTTTCATTTTAATATAAACGGATAACCAGACATGATTCTTTCTACCTGTAAGTAAACCTGGCTGCATATTTTGATCTTGTAGTTTTGTTTTGTGCAACAGCAGTGTGCTTAGCAAATGAAGTATTTAAATATTGCCATAAAAATATCAATCTACTTTCTCTTGCACTGCTAAGGGGATCTCTGTTAAGACTGCTTGTCTTGACTTTCAAAATTAACACACAAATATTAATAGATTGTATCAGATTTAGCAAAGCAACTGATTTTCCATATAGATAGGGAGATGTTTCCAAATACTGTTCTTAAACTTGTGAACTGCATAGACCTGGACATGGATAGAGAGTTTGGTAGAACTAAACCTGTCCTTCCTCCAGAGTAAACTCACAGGAAATACAGGAAGCCTCAGCTTGCACACATCTAAACCTGAAAGCTTGTATTTTAAAATTATTTTAGAAGCAAACTATACTGTGGCTTTCTACCAGGTTATTGATTTTTGTAGTAATGTTGAAAACTGACAGACCAGACCAGGAGGCACACTGTGTTACAGCAAAGGTGGGTGAAGCTCAGTTTGTAGTGTTGAACACAGTTGATCTTCTGCTCCATTGCAAGAGCAAGAGCTTCTAGCAAAAAATGGTGGAAGAGTGCAAACCTTAGATGTGGACTGGAGTGTCTTCAGTGTTAGTAGCACTTTGGGAAGCTGATTCAGAAAAAGGGATTTTCTTCTCAAATTAAGAAAATGGTGAAATAGCAAAGTTATAAAATGGAATGATAAAAATTAATTTCTAACTTGTTGCTTTTGTCTTTGATGTTACTTTCCTAAAGCTGCCATTTACAGTGAGTAACAACTGAGGATGGGAGGAAGATTGCACATATATGTGTGAATTTGCCATGTATACAGACAACATTATCAACCCAAAGTGTACTCTGGGTGTTGTGGGACTGTATCAGGCCATGATGTGTTTTCACTCTACCTCCTCTCTTCTCATGAGACTCTCTTTAAGCTGCTTAAGCGAATGGCTGTTCCTGACAGCTGACCCATCTTTTTCTTCTTCCTCTTGCATCCCATCTGCTCTGTTGTGCACAGATAAACTTATTTCCAGGACTCAAAAGTTGGTTATCAAAATGTCAGCTGCACATTTTTAGGCTGAGTATTTGTCAGCTTAGCTTCAACACCGCTTTCCTAGTGTTTTTACTTTAGCCACATGCTTCTCGTGCTGTGGTTATTTCTTGTTTTGAAACAGAGCATCCTAATAGGTCTGATGTACAGAACTGTCATGGTTCTTGCTAATGTTGGGATTTGTGCTTGCTTGCCTGTCATCAGGGAGATAATGTGACACTGCTTTATAAACAAGTGTCTTCCTCCTAAACTCCTCATTTCCAGAAAGAAAAAGACATTAGCAGTGAAATACACTGTATTTGTTTGTTCCTGTGTTAAATAACTTTGTTAAATAACTTTGTCTAAGGTAGCGAGCTTTCATCAAAAATGGCAGAAATGAAAAATTCTTTATACAGTTGAAGAAGGAAGATGGCAAGTTCTAGGTTCAACACCTCAAATACTCTTCTTGTTTAATTTAAACCTAGGTTTTAAACTACTGAGTTTAGTTGTTCCATCATGATGTACCCCGAGGATCAAAGCAACATGTGTGCATAGCTTATGTTGTGATAGAACTCAAGTGAATGTGAGCTGGAAGATTTAATGGGGTTGTGGGTGCTGGAGAAATCTTCCTTGGTATGGATTTAAAAGAAGCAAGATTTGATTAATTTTTTTTATTGTTTTTAATTTATGGGAAGCTTTTTGGTTAGGTAGGAAACAGAGAATGGAATCTAAAATAATTGTTAGCTCTATAAGTACTCTATTTAAACATACTTCAAAATTAATTTACTGTTAAAGATTATGGGCTATTTCTTCCTCTTAGCCTGTATTTCTTTCCTGTGTCCTGTCCAAGCAGTTTGTAATTCATAACATGGCAAATCTAACTGGTCTCTCTGTTCTCTTCCAAATATGGAATCCAAAGTGTGATTTCTTTGCTGAAGCACAACTCTCAGTGATACCATCAGTGACTAATCTTTAAATTATGAACTCTTCAGTGTGGTTACTTGAGCTGGGGACCAGGGGATCTAGGCCAGCTAATACATGACTCTAACATTCCTTGACAAATTCAGTGTTTTGCTTAGGAAAATGTCCTTGGTGAAAAATCAAAGGAAATCAGAATTGTTCCACTGATTTCAGGGATCTAGCAGAAGGGATAATCAAGAAGAAATGGTTTCGATGAGTAAATTCTGTTATCAATGTATTTGTATTTTAAATTATAGCTTTTAAAAAATTGGAATATAGGAGTTTAAGTATTATAATTCTTTCTTAGTTTTTCTGATGGGTGTTGCGAAAAGAGAAAGGAAGGAAGAGCACAAGACATGAGAGAGTGCATGTGGGGGTGAGAAGTGTCAGGCAGGAAATGCCATCTTCCTGCTGCATGACAGCGCGCACTGCCGTGCAGCCCTCAGTGTCAGCATCTTCCTTGGCCACGAGGAGAGCAAGTTAAATTATTCACTCAGTGTATCAAAGCTTTCCCTATCTGTAGTGTTGGCCAAGTCTTTCTAAAACAGCATCACAGTTTGGGCCTACTTTCTGAAGTAAGTTTTGAACTTAATAAATATGAATTTAATTGGGAGTGAAAAGTGTAGTTCAAGAAGCTTACCAATGACCAGGAAAGATATAAAATGCATAGATCAGTACATGAGTCTTTGCTTGAGAACTGAAATTCCAAGCCATCAGGTCAAAGCTTGTGACCTTAAGTCAATTTAACTAAAGCGGGACTTAGCTCTGCAGAGCTGAAGGCCTTTTTCTATGGGCTTTGATAATGTTTCCTTGCAGCCTTGGCAAATTTCCTAGCAGAAATGTACAGTTTGCACTGCATTAATTTACACTTGCACTAATTTCTATTGAATTAATTCCACAAATACTCTAGGAGTAATGCAGGGACAAAAGAATTTCAGAAGTGACTGAGGTTGCTGAGAAAAGATGTGTAAAGACAAATTAATTCTCAAAGAACTGGAAATTATCTGCTTTAGGATGATATCTGCTGGATTGATAGGCTGTGATTTCACACTTAAAATGCTCCAATGGAGTGAATGAGGACAACTAAACTTTGGTAGAACTGTGCAAAGTTTGTGCTGCTCCTCCGGATCCTGCAATTCAGTTCAATGTGGTCTTGTCTGATCCATGGCCTTAATCTAATCTGAGCCTTAATTAACTGTCTGCAGAATTTATCATCTCCTATTTTGTCATCTTTATTAGGTTACACACACTGTCCTTGGAAAAATTGCTCACCAAATGAAGCACATGTCCCAGGAAGAAACATCACCATTACAGCTTCAGCCTATAAGTTTTCTGTGGTTTTATGGATAGGACAAGAGGATAAACATTCAATATCATATATGCTTAGGGTATTTTCTAAAATGTCACATACAGTCATTTATTACTAATAGCTTTTAGCACAGTAAAAGGAGGGGGTCAGACATAAAAATCATCCATTAACAAAACAAGTCTGAGATTCACTGAAGGCAAAAAGGATTCCTGACCTTACACTATAAATATACTCAAATTATTTGGCTCATAAAGAAAACGAGACAGAATTACACATCTATGGCATCTGTCTGAACCCCTCGTTTTCAAGCTAACAGGCAAATCTTTAAAATCTAATTAGAAGATTATTCTAGTGTTACAAAGAAATTCTGCAATGCTCTTTCTAACTATTTATTGTAAATGTTTTACATGGAGAGCAAATAAACTGAAGAGAAATAATATATTTAACTAGACTAGATGGTTCAATGAGAAGAAACAGGTTTTCAAATATCATGTTCCTATTTGCAAGTAACGACATGCTTTATAGACATTGATTAAACTTCATGTCACTGGCTGAAATAAAAGAAACCTAAGTATTTCTTCACCCACAGTGTTCACTATTTATAAGGCAGGTTTAAATGGCCAAGGGACAATTCAATGTACACTGGACAATTATGCAGCAAATGAACTTCATTGACAGTTCAGACTTTTTAGTCTGGCTGCTTTGAAGAGAATTGTTGCTATCAGCTGCTTTGGGTATTTTTATTTGCTGTATTTTCCACAGCTGTCACTGGAAACTTTTATCAAACAATTGATGGTGTCTTCTGATTACTGTCAGGTCATCCATTTCCCACACAATAGATTCTTCACGGGATTCAACAGCCTCTAAGGGAAACTTCACCATGACTTTCAAGACAGTCTAAGCAAACCACTTATGAGACAGGGGTCTTCCAACTAAGAACTAGATTTGGTCTTATCATTTGGACATCCAACATTCTCACTTCTTTTATTAGCACAAGATTTGCTATGCTGTGTACCTTCATGGGGAAAATAACTACATTTTCATTATGTGGTAAGGTTGCTTAATTGTTTGAATGCTAATATTCATACTCTTACCACATTTGGCTTTCAGTTGGTCATAGGCAGTGGCAAAAAGTCTCACAGGACACCAGAAGGGACATCCCATTTATTCCAGGCTGGGTTAAGTCATTAGGATCAGCAATGCAAAAGTGCCACGAGGGCAAAACAAATAATGTGGAAGGAACGGGTGGGACTGCACAAAGAAATATCATATGAAATACAAAGCAGCAAAATTCTGAGACCTTGGGAAGTCTATTTCAAATAAAAATCTGAGGCCTCTTCGCAAACTATGACATCTGTGGCAGAGAAAAATAGGACACACTATAGTGGGATATAAAGTTTATTTTGTGTTAGTGCTGCTGAATATGAGGGGAACCTTGTCTCTCCATCCCTGACTGTCATGCTTCTTAAAAGAACCTGAGTCTGTCCTGCAGGTGCTGCTGCTGCCCTCCCACCTGCCCAGTGGTGACACTTCAGGGATCTGACCCAGTAAAAAGGGAGTACCTGCCCTTTTAGCATCCTGTCTTGCTCAGTTTGAGATGAGATGAGGTGGAGAGGGAAAGAGTACAGGGCCATAACTGCTGCAGCTTAGCTCAATCTGCTCTGGGAACACAAACTGGGGAAGGTACATTGCAGCCTAGGTAGGAGTGGACCAAGTGTCAACCATTTATTTACTTCACTCAAATCTTCTTAATGCCTTCCAACATATTTAATATCATATCCTGTCTGCTGCATACAAGATAGATCGGATTGGTTTCTCTTTAAATTTTTGATGTCTGTGATGATGTATCCAATGCATTTTGGATTTTAGAAACAATTTTATAAAGAAGGGTTATCAGCCCCTTGACATGCAAGTGTAAAGAACATATTCTCTCTGCACTTCAAACCTAGGCTAGTTCATTTATTATATTAATGGCTGCAACAGAAACAGGAAAATCAGTATTAATTCAGAGGAATTAATATAGTGCAGCTCCTTTAATAAATCTCAAAATAAAGAAAAGCTTGTCATATAAACGTGGTTTTGTATTTGGCTTGAATAATCTAAAAATTATGTCAGTGCTGAAGGGGACAGTTCTCTACCTCCTGTCCCTGACAAGATTCTCATCCCCCTCACTGCACTAGGTAGAGCTTGTGCAGGGTGGTGTAATCAGTTAAATTGGTATAATTTGGCTGAAAATGTATCTTTTTTATTATTTATTTTTGCTGATTTAGTGAGCTGATTTAGCTCATACATATAGCCTCATGATTGCCAAAACATTGTAAGGGAGACTGTGGTAGGAAAGATCTGCTTGTTCTGGTGGCTGCAAATTCAGCTGCAATGATTTGCTAGATATCTCACAGCAAGACAGAGCTAACAGTGGGTGTAAGCACATAGGACAGTCCTTAATTCTGTAAGTTTTGTGAGCAAACAAACAGGAACACTGAAAATATGGAAATTGTTCTTGTTCACAGATCACACCATCCAGTCTGTTTTCTGCTGCTGCTGCTGCTCAGTGCAAGAAAGGTATGTGAAATGCCTAAACTTTTCAGTAATTAAATATCTACACATAAAGGACTTCTTAAAGTCCCTCTATTTGCAGTAGAAGAGCAAATATGTGGAAGTTTAAAGACACTGTACTCTGCATATCCCTAATGAAGGAAGGCATGTATGGCCATGGATATTTTTATGTGGATGTTTACAGGTAGGCATTCACACCAATGCTTCATGTTTTTCAAAATCAGGGAAATGAGAACAAAAGTGAACCTGGACCCTGACACTGTCCTGGTGACCCAGTACTCTGCCTCACAACCAGATGTTTCCTATGAATCTATTTGGAAGTGTGGGGTAAGTAACATTTTGGCAGCTGAAAAGAGAGAATTGACACACACTGGCTCAGCACCAGAATAAGCAGGGGAGTAACTAGCTCTTGAGCATATAAAGTTCTTTGTTGCATAAAAATTACAGAGTAAGAGTAACTAAGCAATCTATACTAGAGAGAAAAGTCTAGTTATGAAAAATAATTTGATTTTTCAGCAGCACAAGAGACAATTACAGTTTAAGGACAAGCCATTACCTCCTCTGCCTCCTGAGGCCTTTGAAGACTACACGGACAAACCCAGAGTTATTGCACTCTATGACTTCTTTGCTAGAGGGCCTTTAGATTTACCTCTCAAGAAATCAGAAGAATACATTATCCTGGAACAGTATGATCCCCTCTGGTGGAAGGCAAGAGACCAACATGGGTAAGAGAGAGGGTATCTATTTCAATCTCCCTTCACAGAAAGAAAAAAGCCTAAAGCAAGCTGTGCAAAAGTGGGTAGATAGAATGAGACTTATGGGACTATTCAGGAACAGGCTTGAAAGTGTTCAACTATATGTGAGGCACACAGGATGACTGGGCAGACTTTCAGCAGGGCTTGGCACCCCAGAAATGGACAGGGCATTAGAATCTGTTGGAAATTCAGAGTTAAGGCCTACACTCAGTAAGTTCCTGAGCCACATAAGGGTGTTTGAGGACCATGCGAATCACTGGGCTCTGGGCCATGTGAAAATCCAGCTTTCCATATTCCAAATGCTCTACAATGGAGCATGGATGTATAAAAACGTTATGAAACCACAGAGATTATGAAGACATACCTGAAACATAACCTCTTCCCCAAAATACCTGGCTATTTTAGAGAACTCGATAACTTCACTTAGAATCTTTTTCACACTTATGTTTGTTTTGTGTTGTTCTCCTTTCTCCTCTGCATTATCTTCAGTATATCCTGTACTCTGATATTGGGAATGTTGTATGTTATATTATAACCATCTCCCTTCCCTTCAGATTTGTCCTTTAAATATTTTAAATGTTTTTTCTCAACTTATGTTTTCAGCAAAAGTATATTGACAACTATTTTGAACACACAAGCAAGCACACACTTTGTATTTCTTCATATAGGAGGTTTTATAGGCCAGAAATAAAAGATGGTGGCTTCTGGTTCAGAAGAAAAATATTTTTTTTTCCTAAATCTCAGCCTGTACCATCTACCATTTCATCTGAGTAGCAATCAACAGTCATGGGATAAAAAGGTTCTGCCTGGGATGAAAGGACTCAAATTTTTATTCAGTTCTAATGCTGGAATTCAGTATCCAGCAACATAGCCCCCAGGATAAGGAATCCTTGTAATTCAACAAAAGGATGATGTATATCTTAATCCTCCTTATCTTTTACACCATACTATAATATTATCCCCAATATGTTGTTTCAGGAATGAAGGTCTAATTCCCAGCAGCTATGTTACAGAGAAGAAAAGCAATTTAGAAACATACAAGTAAGTACCTTTGAAAATTATAATTGGGCTTTTATTTTTAAAAATGGATTGCAGAAATACATTTTAATGTTTGAGCCTTCAAATTTTTATTAGACATGAACATGTTTATCAAAAGCTTTCTTTTTTTTTAATACAAAACATTACTCCTTAAATGAATTAACATTAATGTACATGAATCATAGTGTCAGGATCCAGATTTTTCCTGTTTCTGTAGACTCAATGCATAATGTTTCTGTATTCTGATCTTTGCCTGTTGTGATCATGTAGCTAATTCCAACTACTATAAAATTAAATTACTGGAGAGAAGATTAAAATTCTGAAAAATTGTAGAGAAGAAAGACTTGACACATCATCCAGGACTGTAAATTTCATCACAGTTTGGCATAATTTTTTTCTTCTTTTTTTTTGAGTTAATATTTACTCACAGTAAATTGGGGCCAAAAAGTTCTAAAAAAAGTCTAATAAAATCATTCCAAATTAAGATATATTCATATACAATGATAGTTCTAAACATGTTTTTGACTTGGAATAATGCAACTACTAAACTGTGAAACAAAGCAAACATTCATTTTTACTGTCTGAAATTAAGGATAGGCTATGTCCTTGTTGCAGATGGTACTGCAGAAACATGAACAGAAGCCAGGCCGAACTTCTTTTGCACCAGAAGGTAATTCAGCTTACACATAGAGCTAACAGTACTGAAAAATACCTATCAGTAGAGGCATCAAGAGCATTATCACAGTCAAATCAAAATCTGTTTGGTATTCTGTAAGAGAGAAAAGTACATTTTAAGATTTCTACCTTAAAAGGAAAAGACTTTCTGGTGTAAGTGTAAAGTGCAGACTATCCAGACTTCACAAAGCTTTAAGTTGTAGCCCCAGCAAATTCTATGTAGATTTCCATGCCAGATAAATCAAATTATGTGCCTTACTGTGCTTGTCTGTTACATTAGACATTAAAAACTGAAATCCATGTAGTAAGCTAATTAGCTCCAAGTTTAGCAGAATTTAACAAACCACTGCATCTTCCTTAAATACAGAGCAAACAATCCACATTGCATTCTACCCCCTGTCAGTTACCAAAGTGCCTAACTCAGTCAAACTCATTGGATCTTTGCTCAGGCCTAGGGCAAGAAAAATCAAGGAAGAACATCTCAGAAAAAAATTGTTTTAACTGGAGTTTTTTTCCTAGTGATTTGTACAATTTGATTTTTTAATAAATTGAAGCATTTTCACTACCTCACACTGAAGAGTATAATTCAGCTAAATTACTTATCTCTTAAAGTTTCCTGACACTTATTATTTTCTCTTGGTTTATTTTGCTCTGCTGTGTACCTGGCTATCCATTCCTGTTCTCCACTTCTTGATCTTTCTCCCAAATAGTCATAGGTATTCTACAGAATTTGGTAATCAGCTGCAAGTCCTGTCTCAAGGGAGCATTACTGAAGCTCAAAAGCATAAAATAACTCTACTTGGATTTCTTTTCAGCCCAAAGAAGGTGCCTTTGTTGTCAGGGATTCAAGCCGGCAGGGTCTTCTTACGCTGTCCATGTATTCACGGGCTAAGGGGTGAGTTCCTCTAAATGGTCAGGGTCTGAATCAAGTGGTGATGGAAAAGCTTCCTCCAGACTTCTCAGAATAACTGGATAGGTTGGACATGCAGTGCACAGGAGCAGGGAACCACTGGATGCTGCTCATGCAGAGCTGATCACCCTGTGTGCAGAAAAGATCAAGGGGGGTGTGGATCTGGGAGTCAGTGTGCAAAGGTCCTGGCAAGACAGGATTACCTGCACTCACTGAAATTCTCAAATGATCTGCCGTGGACACCATGCCACAGACTTTGGCCACTGCACCAAACTGCTTCCTTTCTCCACATCTCTGTGCACTGTAAATCCATCCCAGACACTGCTGTGCTCAAACTTCACCTGTTTGTCTCCCAAAATCACCTCACCCCTACTGTGCAATCTTACTTTTGCTGGACAACAGCCACAGGACTTACACTTGCCCGTATCAGGAGCAATCACCTACAGAACTGACTTAACATATTTCAAGCTGTCTCATACCCTTTTCTTCAGCCCTCCCACATCCCCCTGTATCAACTGTGTCTGCTTTCCTTCTCTTCTTACAGCAAGCCGGAGGTGAAAGCAGCTAAGGCATTGCTGTTACCTCCACCCTCTTCCTCCCTCCTTCCATTCCCTCCTTGGAAATCTGGGGCCAGCCTTCCCCACCATCCCTGTGCTGCGGTCAGGCTCACAATTTCTGTAGGCTCAGTAGTGTTTCTGACAATGACTCAGTAATGCAGACTGTATAATGTCTCTGTATTCTGAACTCTGCTTGCTGTGTTCACAATTTAGAGTACTAACCTTCAGCAACCACTAGCCTGAAATGCAAACTTAATTGCTTAATTTTGAGTGTCACAGAAAGCAGGGATAAGCAGACAGCAAAATACACAGAAAACAAAAAAGACAGATAATGAGAAGAAATACAGAAAAACAAAGGTGTCAAATAAAAGCTCCAATGAAGACCCTTTGAAGAAGTGGAACTAAAAATTTAATCTCATGCTATACATGAATATGTGTTTAAGTTTTTTGAAAGAAAATGCAGTTAATTTGTAACATTTTAATTTCAAGAGATTGTATTCAAATGAATGTTAAATGAGGAGGAGCAATTCTTAAACACTGTGGCTATTTCTTATGAATACATTGATACAGGGGTAAAAAATACTTTGGCAATAAAAGTCTTTTCTTTTTCTCCCAGCAAGACACAGCCATTCTCAGCTGAGAACTGTGTCCCAAGTTTTCAGATTTTTCTATGTTTTCATAGTGAAATTTAAGCAGATTTAGAGTATAAATTATTTTTACTGAAAATTCTAATGCTTTGTTGATTTCAGAAGTCATAATGGAAATATTCTACATTATCAAATTAAACAAAATCACTCAGGACAATATTATGTAGCAGAAAATTATGTCTTCTCATCCATTCCTGAGCTCATTGAGTATCACCAACACAATGCAGCAGGTAATGCATGTGAGCTGATAATGGTTTTACATCTTTTTCTAATAGCTTCCTTATAAAATCTGACACAAGTGTTTTTAATGCTAATTCAATGCTAATTCAAATATGCCTTGATTCTTTCTGCCAAATTTATAGCTGTCATGTGCATATACTGTGGGGGAAGTGAAACTACCAAACTTGCCTACATGTATTAAATGAGTTTAGCAAAAATAAAAGGCTGCCCTGTATTCTCCTGGTTCACATTTGACTGAATGGGACTTGGGTGAAATTTGATCATAATTCTTTCTTTGTCTATGACAAGGACCAGCATCATGCAATCTAATAAAAGCAGGAGCTATGCTGTGCATCAGCAGGCAGCCTTCTACTGATTTTGAAAAAAACCCAACCCATAACACAAACAATCAAGGGCAGAATTAGTCCTTGTGCTCACAAGGACTCTCTAACACTGACTTTCAGCTTACCAGGGTTAGATATCTCTAACTGTTGGCTGATGGCAGATTTTTGTAATTTTTAGCATGAAAATTATCCTTCACCTTGGTTCTTCCCATCATTTTAATACAATATAAAATTGTTTTACTCTGAATGAGGGAAGATGGGAAAACACATGGAGATCCTTTGCACTAGAGAGGAAGACATGGGAATGGACAGAGCCTTTTTCTGGAGGGAGGAGAATTGTAGCAAACATTTGTAGAAGAATTGGCCCTAAAAGTAGTAGTGGGAAGAATCAATGAACTCAGGGAGTCCTTAGTGAAGGATGTATTCACTAGGACTCTTGGTTTATGAATGCAAACAAAATAAGTGACAGGCACAAAAAATATTTCAAACCTGGGAAGTCATGCTTGCAGACCCTGCTCAAGTGAGTGATACAGTTTTTTGTGAGTTCATTAAAGCTCACTGTCATGGTACAAAAAAGCAAGAGTATTACTGTTGGCTTTATGAAAGTAGAAATACTTTTGTAGTCAGGGCCTTATTAAATAGTTTTTCTCCATTTCTTCTCACTCTAGTGTTTTATCTAAGCAAAAAGTGTTTTATCTGTTTTATCTAGTGTTTTATAGGCAAAAATAACTTAAAGAAATAAGACATTTACATCAGATTCCAAGTAGTTTTGTTTGAGAAGAGGTATGATATAGCATATTTTAAAATTAAGTAATTTGTCAGCAGAATATTGTGGCTTTGTCCCCGACAGGTCTTATCACACGTCTCCGACATCCAGTGGGATCAGATGGATGCACCTCACCAGAAACCGCAGGATTGAGTTATGGTAAATTTTTAATCTTCTTTTGAAGGAGATTTAGCTATCTGCTGAGGCAAGAATTTAGCTCGTATTCACCCAGCTTAATAATTATTATCTGTGAAATTCTTTAGTAATACTAAACACATAAACAGTGTAAGGTGTCAGTACCAAATGAGACACCTGACTCAGCTGCTTCTGTGACTGTTGTGCTTCTGTTACAACCACCAGTGCATTCAGAGCTATTTGGACTTTTCTAAGCAAACCTAAGACTCAAATAGACATTTAATAGCTTTTGAAAGGCTATTTGATTTACATAAATGCTTAGGAAACCAAAATTGAAACCTGAAATTAATACTATTAATGGAGAAGATTTTCTTTGTCAGTTCTGCAGGTTTTAGAAATAAGAATAGAATCTTATGTGGTATTAAAACAAGCAAACAATAAATCCCAGGTTTGTGTATATAGATTGGGAATCTCATACCATCTATTAGGCAATAGGAACCTTCAAGACTGAGTATCTTTCATGTTCCCATGAATCTCATGGCTTAATATTTCTGAAGGGTTGAGCTATTGTAGTTATTACAATAAAGGTAGCCAGTGACTATTTGTATAGCTATACAATCCATCTGGAACTGGTTTGGAGCTAAAAACATCACACATCATAGTGCCAAAAAAGTTCTCATGTGTAATCAAAGCTAAACACTTGCCTTATCTTCAAGCCTCAGACATTCCTACATTAAGCAAAATTCCCAATCACATTCTTTAAGCTGTAAAATAGCATTTATATTTAAACATATATATGTCAGTGAAAATTTTCAGATATTTAAAACTCATGCTATAGCTGATGAACAAGTGTGATGCTTTGCAGTGCTCATTAACTGCCATCAGCAAGGCGTGTCTCCTGCAGCATGGCTCAGGAAAGCTGGCCTGACTCTCCTGCAATTTTGGGTTGCTTTTACAGAGGAGTGGGGATTAAACCCATCTGAACTGCTGTTACTGAAAGAACTTGGGCGTGGGCAGTTTGGAGTTGTTTATCTTGGTAAATGGAAAGAGACTATCAAGGTTGCCATCAAAACAATCAATGAAGGTGCAATGTCTGAAGATGATTTCATAGAGGAGGCCAAACTGATGATGTAAGTACAAAAGCTATTCTGTCTGTTTACCAAGAAGTAAGTATAACCTAATTCCATTTCAAACAAACAAAGCAGTTTGATGAGAATGGTGATTGTAGGGGACAGAAAGGCTGACATAAAGGTCTGAACCAAGCTGATGCAGGTGCTTCCTATGCCCAGACTCTTTCTTTAGAGTGTGCATGCTTTGTACTATGGAGCTCAATGGGGAATAAATGTTCTGGTAAAATGTAAATGTGCTCCTACAACTATTCTTTAATCCATACCTCAGTGCCTCAGGAACACTAGCAGAGCTTCTATCCAACTAAAGCTTTTGAGAAACTGTATTACCATATCTGCAAATTTTCAAATTAGGGAAGTATCCACATGAGGTCTTGGCAAAGCCCAGAAGAGATGAACCCTTGCCGGGTCAAGGCGCCTGCCTGCAAACCAAGTGTAGCTAGACCTTTCCATTTTGCAGCGACCAAATCAAGCTTTGCATTCACTGCATTTATATAACTGGTGAAGAATTATGAGTTCACAGAGTGAGCTTTTTGTAGGAAGTCGTAGAGAGAAAAGTGCTAAGTACTGGGAGAACTCTGAGGACAGCTGAATAGGAAATTCTTTATCAAGTAGTAACAATTTTTTTCAAAGCCATCACGAGAATCAAAGGTTTAGTTGCCTGCCAAGAACAAATATTAGCCTGTCTAAAATGTGATTTTAAACAGGAAACTCTCCCACCCAAAGCTGGTCCAGCTTTATGGAGTGTGCACACATCACAAACCCCTCTATGTTGTGACTGAATTCATGGAAAATGGTTGCCTGCTCAGTTACCTGCGGCAAAGGCGGGGGAAACTCGGCAGAGATGTTCTCCTGAGCATGTGCCAGGACGTTTGTGAAGGGATGGAATATCTGGAAAGAAACAGCTTTATTCACCGTGATTTGGTATGTACAACAGGTTTTCTGAGGTTCTTATCAAATATTTGCAGTAGAGAATGTGCCGTTGCATTTTATGGGGCACTATGTACCCTGTAAGACTTAAGCCCTGAAGGATCTAACAAGGCAAAACCAAAATTTCATCTATTGTTTTGCCATAGACAGCTCAAAAAACCACTTGAGAGAACTTTGTCCATTGGAAACACCCCTTAAGAGGTCAGAGAAAATTAGGATATTGACATGGAACTATCTGGTATTATGATATCTCAATGTGAAAGTGCTTAGAACACAACCAAAATCACAGCATTCAAAAGGTCAGCAACAATGAGAATTTTTAAAAATTGAAATATTTTTCTATCTATTTTTTTGGCTCTCTACAGCAATTCATTAATGCTGGGATATATGAGTGGCTTTTCTGCCCATAGGCAGGTAATTAGAGGAAAGGAGTTTGTTTCTTTACTCCTTGATACTTTTTCAATGCTCACATTTGGATGTAGAGAGGAAATCTTCCTCCTCTCCTACCTAGTTGCACGAAGAAATGTAAAATCACCAGAAGGCTTCTGATTTCTGTAATGAAAACATCACAAAACAAATTTTAAAATTTACACTGATTGTCCCTAGTGTTGATGTTCAGGAAAATATCTGGTTAGATCATTAGACTCTGCAACCTAAGTCTTTCACTATTAAAAATATGTAAACATATTGCAACTCATACTACAAGCATATAAGTTGCTATGTGCTATGTATGTGTAACTACACAATAGTGAAATATGTTCCCTGACTCAAAAATTCATTAATATTTTTGACCAATACACTAATCTCCTTTCAGATATAAACAGCACGAGCTAGAGCAAATATAATCAGCTGCTGTATTTCTCTTAAAACTCTTTAGCACAGATTTCAGATATGTTTCTCTCATTTTCCCCAGGCTGCAAGAAACTGTTTAGTCAATGAGGAGCACGTGGTTAAAGTATCTGACTTTGGCATGGCAAGGTACGAGGCCACTGACAAAAGTTTTGTGAGCACCTATTCTCAGACAGCTGCAGTATGATCTTTACTTATCCTCACTGCTTGCTTCACTGGTTTGGGGAATCCCACTGTGGGTAATTTTTGAATGCTGATGAAAATTGTAAGGTTGTTTAACCACTGTACCATGAACTGGATATCCCGTCCTCCTCTTGCTCTTGGTGAGTGCAAGATAGGTAAAAAAAGTGCCAGGTAAACTTCAGAGGTGTTTATGGACAGAGAAATGCCCAGAGTGCACAGGGCAGCCACAAGCCTGAAGAAAGAAATTCCCCAGCTTTGCTGAGCAGGATGGAGGTCAGAAAGTTACTAGGGACAGAACTGGGAGCTGGTGCTGACCTCTGGAGGCAGTGGTAGCCGAGTAGGTGAGGCAGGATGCAGGGGGGACCATGTGGGTAGGAAGTGACACATGCTGCTCTAGCAGGGAAGTGGTTTTTCTGCTTAGTGATAGAACCAGCCAAAGTGAGGAAAGAGAGCACTCTCAACTCTGACAAGCACCAGCCTGAGAAACATAGCTCTAGCCTCACAGACTTTCCTCAGAGGACACAGCTGAGCTGGCCAAATGACTGAATGCTGCCCAAAGGGGATGTCTTCTTCTTCTTCTTCTTTCCTCTTGCAAGCCCAGCACAAAGCCCTCCACTTTTGTGCTTTACTGGCTGGTTTTTCTGTGGGTTAGCATTAGCATGAGCTTGAAAGACAGTCAGGGGCTCTGACAGAAGGTTGTGGTGACACTTGTGGCTGCGAGTTGTTAGGTCAGCACAGCCATGCTCCTTCAGTTCTGCCTCCTATTTCTAACCTCAGGCTTATAACATCCTAGCAGTTTATAGCTAAGGACTTGTTTTTCAAAGGGCGATCCTGTACCATGGTTGTGTTGCTCCCCAAAAGGGAAAGGCCAGTATTAGGGTACTGGACTCATCCAAATGAATGAGAAAATACAGTAAGACCAAGGTGGCTGTCAGGCTCCAGCCTAAGAATAATGGACCTGAAAGGCTCACTGTGGCCACAAAGTCTGGCTCTAGGATTCACTATCCTGGGGAGGCTGTGAAGAAGTGATGGGAACACAAAAAACCTAATTATTCAGAGCTCACACAACTGCTATTACAGGCTATTTTATACTGTTATTTCATATGTTCCTTATTCAATAGCTTCCTGTGTTTCTGTGCCTGCACCAAAATGAGAAAGTAAGGCAAAAAGATTACTTACTTCAATGTGACCTCTTTTAAAAGGTGCTTAAAAAAATACCTTTATGCTTTCCCTGCGAATAAACATGTACTGCACATCTGTGATCTGCTCAGGAACATTAATACTTGGAAAATGTGCCCAGAGTTCATAAGGATGTTTGGGTCAGCCTAGTAGTAATTTAAAAAGTTGCCCTATAAATGCCTGCCTTAGGCAAATAATTTCATTTTATCTGGGAGGTCAGCTCCTATAAACTTGGGGAAAAACAATTACTTTAGTGCACCTACAGGAACTGCTGTCTTGAATGTGATGAACATTTCTTTGTGTGTTGCTTTGGTAACAATGTCCCTGATATGACATCTGTGAAGATGGACAGCAGGAGTCTTATTTGGGTAGAACAAATGGTGGAAAAGGTGGATCCTTTTTAAAAAAGAGTAATTATTTATTGCTGCTGATTTTCCTGCCCATGGTGAACTGGTGTGTCTTATTAATATGCACCCAAAAGATGACAATAATAACCATCCTATCACTCTTATGCTTGTATCAAAATGTTTTATTCTGACATAATTCTGATGAATAATCCAAATCATTCATTTAGACAAAAATGTCTTTTAAGTGCATAGCTATGGGGGTTTTTTGTGTGTGTGCATTTTATACTAAAATAGTGATATAATTTTGTTTCCAAATTGATACTGTTTTTCTGGAATTTTAAACCATTTGTGGAAATGTCACTCATTCAAATATATGTGGTTTCCTCTTATTCTTCAGGTATGTCATTGATGATGAATATATCAGCTCTTCAGGTGCCAAGTTTCCAGTCAAATGGTCATCCCCTGAAGTCTTTCATTTCAAAAAATATAGCAGCAAATCAGATGTCTGGTCATTTGGTGAGTTGATTAGGTGAAAGGGCAACCATACTTCCCTAAAACTGCTGATGTGATTTAGGAAAGTGTAAATTTTTACCCATGCTACCTATCTGAAGCTTCAGTCCTTCCCATTTTTCAAAGTTTGCTTATATTGGACAAATGGATTTTTCTTTTGGAAGGTTCTGCACCTAAAAAGTAGATTTTGACTGAAATGTGCATTTCTGATGAGTCCTCATTAGCCAAACATATTCATCTGAGTTTCGTGGACCATCACCTTAGCTGACTTAAAAGAGAGCAGAATTATATTAGTTGAAAATTGTTTGGGTTGTATCCTTCATTCAGCTCAGGTTGCCTGTATTTTGATTCATTTCTCAACACATTCATTTTTCAACACAGAAAAATCAGGAGTGTTTTTTATTCTCCTAATTTTATTAAAAGCTTGTGGGTTTGGCATCTTTTGTTTTATCCTAAACCTATTTTGGTTCACTTCTAGGTGTACTGATGTGGGAAGTTTTCACAGAAGGCAAAATGCCTTTTGAAACCAAGTCAAATGCTGAAGTTGTCTGTGAGATTTCTCAGGGTAACCGACTTTATCGACCACATTTAGCATCACATCCTGTGTACAAAGTCATGTACAGCTGCTGGCATGAGGTTTGTTTCCTTTTTTTTTTCCCTGAGGTATTACTTTGCTCTTAATTTTTAACATGGATATAAGAGCAACCTTAAAAGCTCAAGGCATTCAATCCTTATTTCACATCTGTGGCATTCTCGGCATCTCCAAGTATGTTTTTCACAAACCACACCAAAGTTTACAAGCTTCTGCTTCTTTTGACTATTGCAGCCAAGAAATATAAAGCACACTATCAGTACAATAGGTCTAGAGCATCCCTGGTTGGAATATGTTGTCCTGTTTCTCTGCTGGGTGCAATGTGATACCTTTTTCATGCCTTTGTATTGTTCATGGCTTTCTCTAGATCTGCTCTGGATGATAACACATTCATATACAAAGTGGATATGCCCACTAAATGTAGATTTTGAAACCCCTTTTTCAAGTGTATATTGGTATATCTGTACATCAGTACATCTCCAAGGCTGCACCTCTTTCACCCTCTCTAAGCTGATTTAGTACTTCATGTTCTTTCACCATTTGTCTAGCACCTATTACCTCCTGTATTGGTAACAAAACACTGATTTCCTCAACTTCTCCATCTGATTAATCCCTTAAGGGCCCTTCTTCTCTAGTCTCTAGAAGAAATGAATCTTTATTTTGGGTTAAAAGTCCTTTCAGAAGAGCTTTGTGTGCAATTTTTTCATCTAAATGTGCAGGCATACACAGCGAGTAGCTGGGGAATCTTGTTGCTACCATTGCCTCCTTTATCTCCACCTTACTCCTCTGAATAAAATTTTTAAATCTCTAGTGAAAAAAAAACCAAAAGCTTAAGAGATGGAAATCTAAATTGCATCCAGCTTGCCTGCTTACTGCAAACACCCATTGGGGTGCCAACCAGCGGAGAGGTCTTGGGGAAGAAGTTCTCTTTCCTGTCTGCCACCAGACAGGAGTTTGTTCCATACTGAGCTGCAGCACTTCAAATCATACAGCAGTGAAGATCCTTTTTCAAAAACAGAGGAAGCATTCCTGAGCACCATGTTTTCCTGACTGGTAGGGCTTTCCATAGACCTACCAGGGAGAAATTCCATAGGATTTCTGCTCCAGAATTGAAACAAGTATAAAGAAATTTCAGGAATCTTTTTATGAATGTCTGTGCTCATGCTGCTGGTGTCATGAATAACAGATTTTTCTTTTTCTCCAAAATTACAAACTTGATTTTGTTAATCTTTATTAATAAAATTAATTGTAATTTTTAAGTGTTATCTCATATGTACTCATATCCAATTTCTGAAGTCTGGTACTGTAAGCAACCAATCTGCTAACACAAGTTTATCCTCTGCTTTTCTTTTCAGAAACCTGAAGGACGTCCTACTTTTGCAGAGTTAACAGTGACCCTCAGAGATCTAACAGAGATGACATAATCACAGATTTTATACCAATGTATTTCCTGAAAGGTTACCATTAAGCATGCCACTAATGAAGCTGGTACAGAAAACTTCAACCTTTTAGAGAGGTCTCTACCTAAATCACAGTACCAGCATCCTGCATATTGAAGCAGCTGTTTGGTCTTGGCACAGTTTTTCTTTTTTGAGGAAGATACTCCAGGACACTGGTTTGGGACTCTCAAGGCTTTCTTTTCATGGTTAGGGAGAAAAATCTGTCTGAAAAGCAGTAACCAAGCCTACTCACCTTATAAATATTTTTATTAATTCTTTTGTTCAGAGTTACACTAATTCTTGCATCAGTATTACATTATTTATACTTACTATGACTCGTGCACTGGGGAATACTGATTCCCCAGATACAGAGCAAAAATGATGGAAGAAGCTCTGAGAAGCTCTGGCTAGGTCAGTTTTAAAGGCAAGTCCTTGTGCACTGCAGAGCATCCAGCCCTGGAGGAGCAGAGCAGGGCTCTGTCCAAGGGACAGCCAGCCAAGTGACTGGCTACTGGAGCAGTGCCCACACGTGTGCCTGGATCCCCTACTTGTACAAAGTAGTGCCTCAGCCCTGCCCTTGCAAGTGGCCAGGATGGTTCATGGGCAAGTTAAAACTGGAACCTGACAGTACCTATGATACCTTACCTTACATGGACATGTCTGTATCCCTACTTCTTATGTTATTATTCACTTTTAATTTTAAATCTTAACTATGGTCAACACAAATATGTGGTAGAGAAAGAAAGGTAGATGGAATTCATAATTATTTAAAACAAAATAGATCATTGCAAATAAATATGTTCTTGGAAATATGTGATTGCATTGTGAATTATTATAGGTAAATACATCACAATATTTAGTTTTAGGGCTTTGTAGACAGAGTATGTAAAACATGCTAGATAAAGAATGAGTTCAAATTAATTTTTGTCACAAATTGAGTCACAGTTTAATTTTTTATTTCCAAATATAAAAACTAACTGTAACATTAAAATTAAATATAGAAAACCCCACAAAATTTGGAATTTCTGAAGGATGATGGCATCTCATAATCAAATATAG
This sequence comes from Molothrus ater, assembly GCF_012460135.2. Classification (NCBI taxonomy): domain Eukaryota; kingdom Metazoa; phylum Chordata; class Aves; order Passeriformes; family Icteridae; genus Molothrus; species Molothrus ater. The sequence continues at coordinate 46,849,072 of NC_050481.2, forward strand.
TCCTGGCAGTAATCAGTCATCTTTACTGCGACAGTATTTTGATAGTTATCAACCCTTGGGAAAGGAAATCATTATTCCCAGTGTTTGAACATTTGGGAGTACCTTCAAACACACTTCTAAGGTATTTCTGCATCAAGCAAACCATGATATTCTCATTATTTCATGTAATTTCCCAGAAGAATTGATGTCACTGTTTACATTCATAATCAATTTATTTATGAGCATTCAACCCTTTATCAGACCTATGACTGAATGCAGTCTGTTGTGGTTTAATAACTGTTGTGGTTTAACCCCAGCTGGCAACAGTACCATGCAGTGCTTGCTCACTGCCTCTGCCCTGGTGGGACAGGGAGTCAGAAAGTAAAACTTGTGGGTGAGATAAGAACAGGTTATCAGCTGAAGCAAAGTAAAATGTAACAATAGTAATAGCAATTAAAAGGAGAAAGAGAGAGGAATAGAACTCAAGAGAAGCCAGTGATGCTCAGTACCAGTGCTCACTCCCTGCTGACTGATGCTCAGCCCATCCACAGGCAATAACCAGCAACACCCAGCCAATTTCCCTCCCTCTCCCCCCCCAGGTTATACATTGATCATGACATTCTATGGTACAAAATATCCCCTTGGCCACTTCAGGTCAGCTGTCCTGGCTCTGCTCCCTCTCAGCCAAGACTGAGACAACAACACGGTACACACATGGAGCTCACCACACAAGTACAAAGCTTTATGGCCAGACCACAGAAGTACAAAGCTTTTCAGCAGATGATGCACTACCAATGTGAAATTCAAGCTCTCTCCACAATATAACGTACATGGGGACTTTTAATAATATGAGACATCTTTTTAAGCAGCTCTTGTAAAACTGGTTTTGCCATATTACTGCAAGTTAATGTGTAATACGTTACAGCACCATGCAGTGAAAACCAGCTGCATTAGATTTATGTACTCAAAGCATCTTGCTCCTGCCTCTCACTGAGCTGTTCCATGGTGAATATGGGACCCATATTCATGTTTCCACTCATCCTGGAAGCATGCTGGTCTAATAACTGGAGCCAATAATGCTTGCCTACCAGGCTTCCACTTCCCAATATAATCTTTCTGTAGGTTGCTTGGGGAAAAATCTGAGGAAGCTGTTATTAACATTCTGACAAAGAATAAATTTAACAGCTGCTATCATCAAGTGACAGTAAATAAATGAAAAAGCATGAGAACTTGCTTCAGAGTCAGTGAAACTGGTGCTTAATTGGCAGCAAGAAATGGTCTGCAGTACAAAGGTCAGGTATCTACAGTGCATTTATTTACCAGAACAGCTACACCCTTACATAAAGACTGAGTAGGCCACCTTAACAGTTACACCCTTACATAAAGACTGAGTAGGCCACCTTAGACCTCATGGTGACTGTGAGCTTAGGTCAAATTCCAACCATATTCTAACAGGCAAAAAAATGGATGAATAGTGAGTGACATCCTTATCACTAACCATAAAGAGATGTCTGTTTGATGGTTTCTTTTTAAACTTACATATGATGAAAATGAGATCTGGAAAAAGCAGTAAAGGAGACACCTCCATACAGGGAAACTTCCATCAAAGGCTGTAGGAGTGTTCAGCATTTGTAAAAATTTAGCTACTGTTTGCTGATCAAACATGAGAAAACATGAACAAGTCTGTATTATGGATGGGAGGAAAAAAGGCAGAACTCCAAGCTTTTGTGAGCCAGCCACTTAGGATGCATCTCTTTTCTATTAAAAAGGTGCATTATTTGCAAAATGGAATTTATTTTCAGAAAGTGAAATTAATTCACTTGTCAAAAGTATTCCTGAGAAACAATGCAGACCAATAACTAGTGTGTACAGGGCTGGTGACACTTGTTTCAGACCAATTCCTGCCTCCATCCCTCTCCCCCCAGCAGATTTCACAGATGGGAAGCCCTGCAGGCCCACCAAAGCACATCACCATCCCTCCTCCCACATGCACCACCAGTCTGGCTCCTGCTCAGCATCCCACCCATGTTCTGAACCATGGCACAATTTTAAAGCCTGTCCAGAAGGAGTCAGCTACTGCAAATATGCCCTGCTGGAAGGATATTTCCTAGCACACTTGCCAGTTTTATGTGGAGGGATAGAATGTAAGAAAATAGTGCAGAAGGCAGTCTCACATCTGAGGAGTTGCAGCTGCATTAATCACCAAAGATTAGGAATAGGCCTGCCCTTAACAGGCCACAGCTGTGTCCAATAAGGAGACAAGTGCTCCTTATTGGAGCCAAAAGAGTGGGTTAGCTGGGTGAGGAGAGAGTTGGAGTTTGTTGGTTGTGCTGTGAGAAATCACCAAGAAGGTATGAGAGCTTTTTGAAATAAGATGACAACAGTTTTATTTTGCTGGAATTTAAAGAAAGAGAGAACAACATTTTCTAGGAGTATGCAATTCCCCATGAAGCTCCAGGATGCAGCCTGATGAGTAGAGTTTGAATTTTTGAATATGCACCCTTTGGGATGAAGATTTTTTTTTTTTATGGCATGGTTCTTTCAAGTGTGGCTGAAAATTAAGACAGTAGAGCAGATTTCTAGAGAAATTAATAACTGATGTATTTCCTTCCAAAATGGTACAGATTTTTTTTAACCTATTGAAGTCTTCTTGACCTACCTAAATTTAGTTGATGCAGCTATGTAAGGAACTTAATTACCCATTAATTTGTCCTGAGACGTGGTAATAATGAGTAGCTGCCAAGATTTGTTTGGTATCAGCATTTAAAAGCTGTAATTTGGTTAGCAATGTATTGCCTCTGAGGATTGCTTTGTTCTCCTTCTTAACCATTCGCCCTACATACCAAAACACATCTAATTACTTTAAATAGTGTTCTTCATTTCACTGCCTGGAAAACCTGACAACTCACACTCTCCACTGAGACTGGCTGTGAGACACACATGCTTTGGGTTTTCTTCTCCAGTTTAGAAATATGAATGACACTCTTTTTTCATCCCTTGTTTAAAAACTACAGATAACTTAGCGCATAACCATGAATAATTTATTACAAGAGAAATATGAGCATAATTTCAATAAAAAAATCAAAGTTATTCCAAACCAGTAACTAAATATAAACATTTAAAAAAATAGCATCTCTTACAACAAATGTTTTTATACAAAAAATTAATCACTAATTTACTTCTAACATGATGGACTTCTTGTACACCATGAAAATAACCATTAACTTTGTTTTTTTGACATTGTTAGAAAATAGCATTCTTTTATTATCAGTTGCTATTTATGTGTAATAGCAGATACAAAGATCCAGTAGAAAAGACAGGAATTTTGCTTGTTATAAGCTAATTATTGCCAGCAGCTGGTACATAAGGAGTCCACACCCTTGTCAAAGGAAGTATTATGATATATCTTTAAAAAATGCCAATGCACATCCATTCAAGAACTGGACTGGTTGTTATTTCTTACAAATAACTGATTTGGTCACACCACAGTGATGACTCTATAGGCAAATAAAGGGGCCATGGACTATGCAAAAGCATTTCTTTTTCTCTTTTTTACAGTCAACGTTTTCTTCAGTTATTCTTTGAACTGTGTAATTCAGAGTGAAAAGCAAGTTTTTGTTAAAGAACAAACTATAAAACCCCCTCCATCTTTAGTTTTTTTATTGTTTGTATTACTTGGTCTTAACTATTAACATTTAGAAGCTTGAATCTGGTAAATAAAACCAAAGTATTCTCTACATTAACTAAGAAGTAATGAAACCCTGTTAGTAGATTTTCTTGTCTGAAGCTTTTTTAACAGCAAAGAATTGCTGTGAATTTCACCACTCAAGCTGAAAAATACTCCAAATTGATAATGTGTACAATGTCATTATGTTTTGAAGGCAAGTACATTTTTAGTGAAAATGTCCCTTTTGCTGGGTAATAGTGATGCCACTTAAATATATGAAACATAAGCAGCAACCCTTTTGTGAAGGATGAGCTTTCTTTGACAGAACAATTTTCTATCCATCCAAACTGTCGTCTTCTACTAAACCTTCTGAACATTAGGAAACATATAGCCTGCTTCATGAGGAAGTTCTGCTTGGCATATAAATTTCAGCTGATTTAAACCAGTTTTTAAGTGCTGAAGTCATGGCATCCTCTGGCAAACTTTCTGGACTCACACTTAAAGATCCAAAGACTGGAAATGCTGCTTTCTGATGAGCTTGTCACCAACCACATGTCTGATTGCTGAACTTACTTACTTACAAAGTGGAAAACAAAGAGGGTTGTAGTGAGTAAACCATGGACTGTGCAAGCTTTTTTGTGACAGGAAGATCCGTGACCACAACTGAGGAACTACATTACTACAGTACAGTTACCAAACTTCAAGGCCTCTGGTAGGTTAACATATTGTTAAACATCTAATAGGGGCAAATAGTTTTTAGAGAAGTCCAAACTCAAAAAAAGACATTCTGACATTTCTCACCCCTTGCCTACCACTCATCCCCTACCTAGTAGTTTTGGAAGTAGTGCATGGATTGTAAAATGAATTTTGCACTTATAAAAGAATAAAAATTAACAGGACTGCTTTATTATTAATAAAGAACAATGCCTTCCCAGAAAATGAGGAAAAAATTTTGAAAAGCTTAAATGGGTTATAATTAATAGATGGCTGCATTAGGAAGAAGTATGGAAATAAGTAAAGCTCCTTCTTAATCCTCAAAATAATATAAAACAAAGTGGAAATTTTTAATTGCATGTTCTGTTTTTCTCCTGCCTTTGAATACTTAATTCTATAACCTCATGTAACTTTTTAAGCCAGTAGCAACTGTTTTCAGGCCTCGAATGAATTTTATTTTTCTTAAACTCAGTCTTACTTTTGTAATAAAAAAGTTACAGGCACATTCAGGGATTCACAATCCATTCAGGATTCCTTGAGAAGAAAAGCTGAGATGTATCAAGAATTGTATTTGCTAAAATTTTTGTGACATCTAATCAATGCTCATTGGCAGGTCATCAAAAGTGAAAAAATCTTGCATAAAATTTTATATGAAAAACTAAGTATTAAACACTGTTTTCTTCATATTATGTCTCCAATGAAGATCCTTCATGTAGAGTATCTACAAGCTCACTTGGCAATAAATTATAAAAATATAAAGCCAGAAATATTAAGGCCATCACAAGATAATAGCAGAGTACCTGCCATTTCAGCAAGGATTGTCTTTTATCATCAAAGAAAATTGCATTTGTAAACATGGCTTACAAAAACCATTCTTTTTTGCTAAAATTTCCCAGGAAGAGACGCTGCATAAAAGAAGGACCATGTTTTTCATTGCCTAACATATAATCGCCACCAGGTTTCTGTCTGTTGTGCTAATTACTGACCATTTTCACTCATTACTGCCAACAGCTGACATAGAGAGGAGTGATCCACACTTAACAGGCCTCACAGACTAATTTCCAGAGGACTGCAGAAAAGTAGAGCTTTCTAGTAGACATGGGTGGGCTGAGTTTGCAATTCATGATACTTTGATGATAAACACTGCTTGAGTGTTTCACTGACTGAATAAAATGTTGTCCTCCTCATATGCCAGAGCTGGGTTTTCCATGCTCTCCAGCAGAGTGTGACTGGCTTCAGATTCACGGTGTGGTGGTGATGGTTCTTTGGCAACAGTGGACATCAACTGACTCCAGGTGATGTTAGTGTTTTTGAAAGCATGCAGTAGGAAGATGCCAATGATGATGCTGCAGAATCCACTCAGGGTTCCAATGATATCACCCAGTTCCATACTGCTCCACTCCTTGAACAAGATGATGGAGCACGTCACCACTGTGGTAGTGAAGCACACGTAGTAAATGGGTGTCACAAGGGATGTGTTGAACACATCCAGGGCTTTGTTGAGGTAGCTGATCTGAGTGCTGACTGAGAGCACCAAGATGCCCACCAGAATGTAAACCAGGGGATGGCGATAGACTGGCTTCCTCTGCAGCATCTGCTTGATGGCAATGCCCAGACCCTTCACAGAGGAGACGGAGAAGGCACCGATGAGAGAGCAAATTAAAATGTAGATCAGTATATTTGTCTGACCTCTCTTTGGAGCCACAACAATGATCAGGACAAGGGCAATGACTGTTAGCAGAACAGCAAATGTAACAAACACTGTAAAAAAGAGGAAAGGGAAGAGTAATACACACAACACCAGACTATGCTCACGAACATGCTCAGTTGTTCAGTGTCCTGGACACTTCCCTATGAACTGCAGCATGTCTTCACTGCAATTGCATACAGACCTGGATCTTGCAGCTTTCTTTCCATCTCATCTAGTGAGGTGACCTCCTCCTCCTCTGGGGCATGAATAACCATGACTGTTGACCCCAAAACGCTCAGTACACAGCCCAGCTTTCCATGAATATTCAGCTTCTCATTTAAAAAATAGGATGACAATATAGCACTGTTCAGCAAAATAGAAATAAAATGTTCAGCTCCACCAGGCACAGAAGACATTCAAAATCTCTCTGTGTAGCATATCAGAAAACCTCTTTTGAATTTGGATATATGGTGAATCAGTCTGAAACAATCAAATTGTGAGGAGTTTTTCCAAGAAAGTTGGTCATGACCAAGAAGGTAAGGTCAGGTTTTAGGGAGTTTAGCAACCCTTATTGCTTCCTTCCAGGTTGTAAAAGGGTCCAAATTGCTAAGGAGCTTCTCATTCCTGATTGCCTGGGTCAGGGTACGCACTCTCGCTGTAGATTAACCACAAGAGCTGTTTATTTCTTCCAAAAATGGCTCAAAGCAGTTCATTTGCTATTACAACCAATGCACGTGAGTGCTGGAAACTATTCCTCACCTCTCCCCAGGCTCTCCCACCCAGGCACACTTTCTGCCTGGCTTGCCAAGGGCTCCCCCCAAAACACAGAGAAGGCATGTCTCCCCCTTCAGTGATCAACCCCAGGATCTCCACGGGGTTGATTATTTAACCTAAGCACAATAACATGGCCTAAAACACCACTCATAGGACATGATTAGCCTGTTGGAGAACAACCTTGGGCACAGACACGGGCTTAATGGTGTGTGAACACACAAATAGTTACTCAACCCACTGATCAAAATACCTTTTTTTCACACAAGGGTAATGAGTTCACTGACATGAAGTTCTAACAACCCCTCTGTCTCATGAAAATTTGAATGATTGCTCTCCCTGTCAAAGAAGAGAGCAATAAAACTCAAGCTGTTTTTGCACAGCAGCAGCCAGGCAGCCAGCTGATCTGCATTTACCAACATGCTGACCCCAGCACCACTGCAGGGACTCAGTTACATTGGTTTTGCTATGACAGAACAGCTGCAGTTTGAGCAGGTAGATCATTCCAAGCATCATCCTGCGTGGGGGGAGGGGTTTGTTTGGGTTATTTTTTGTTTTGTTTTTAATATGTGGTGCATATTGTTTTAAACACAGTGTTTCATATAATATACTGAGTTCTTAAAAATCAGTTTTACATTTAAATTACTATAATTTCATTTTGCCAAAAGATTATTTCCTATAAAATTTTTGTATGCGCAGTCCATGTCCTTTCTGCTGCTATGATAGCCACATTACTGTATGTGCTTAAGAACTTGGAAATTAATTTTTTCTTCATACATAGGAAACAATAAGTCTGTGAAGGACATTTATGTTTCAAAAGAACCACAAATTTTCATTGTGGATACAGAAGAAAGCTTAGATTTTCTTTGCCTTCTTTCCATAAAGATTTCAAAAAGACCAAACAAAATCAAAATATTTACTAACTGTGCTCTGATCAATAGAAATGTTTTTGAAAACATTTTGTGAAGGAATGTTGTATTTTTATTTAAAGTTCAGTCACAGCCGAAGAACGGGATAACAGTTCTTAAAAAAGTTCCAGTTCTCTAGGAATAGATAAATTACCTTTTATCAGCAGTATACCTTGTTTATGCTGATAAGAATTACTTTGTGATCTAGGTGAAAAGCTAATGGGAAGGCATTCAGTGGCCTTTGCAACAAGACTTCTGATTCTATCTACCCAGATAACTCAGTTCTCAATAAGGAAAAATATATTTCCAGAAAGCAATGAAAAGCAATTTCTGCCCATCAATTGCTTTTCAGTTTTCTTATTAAAAATCTCTACTTTCAGCCAAAGCCAGTATTTTTTCCCTCATGCAGTGAGTGGTTTTTGCCAAGGCTTGCTCCCCATTGGTACTGACCTTATTAGAACACTCAGTGCACCCAAGGGGGTAACCAAGGTTGCAGGTGCAAAGGTATAGGCAGCAAAGTTTGCAGCTTCTCCTAATCCCACTGCAGAAGAAAGAACATTTGGATCAGCTTGGAGGAGAATATTAAAAGGCATGCTATTGTAAATATTTTGTATGACAGCAAATACAAACCAAAATCTTTATTCTGCGCTATATATGCACATTTTCATTTCAAAATTAGCTGCACAACTAATAAATGCTGGAAGAAAGTAGAATACTCTTCTCCTAAGTACTCCTAAGTACTCCTAGAATCTGGACAGATGCAATTCCATGGCATTTGACCAGATATTAAAGAAAAGATGGTTATTCTGCAAAGAGCCCTTAAGACCAAATGCAGTATTTGAAAGATGGCATATGAGAAGAGCTTGTCATTAATGTGATTGCAAGGACATTTCTTTTAAGTGAAGGGAATGAAAAATCAGACAATAAATCTATTTAAAACAATCTGATTTTTGCAGATTTACATATAGGCTGAGAGGAAAGAGCTGACTTACTTGATAGCAGTCCAGCCCACCAAAGCCATTCCTTCAAATAAGAATATCCACCTTGTCCTGAAAGAGAAAAAAATAACCTTATCTTAGAGGAAACAGATCACCTTACTGTAAGAAACAAAAAGTACAGCTTCACATTTGCACTTACAAAGTACAAAAAGAGCATGTTACCTAGATGCAAAAAGAAGAATATTTGATTTTGACTGACATTTTATTAATGACTCTACTGCTTTGTGACTTGGGCTTCTAAAAAATGCTATTTGACTAAATATACACAGAGGAGAAGTTTCAAGCAAAAGTAAAATGTTTATAAAGATTTTTGGTGAGCTTGAGAGATGTTTCAAAATGCTTTTCCAGGTCAGATCCAATATATTCATATCTTATATTCAGTATCAGTTTTTTCAAATAACCAAATTCTCTGAAATAATATTTTCCAATAAAGACAACAAACAAAAGAAAAACTGCTAATGCTATGTACTTAAATCCATGCAAAGCAAATTAAGACATTAGTGCAACTGTTCTTTTTCTAGCTGTTCATCTGTTGACTTTGATGAAGGGATAGTTGTACTAACTGTAGAAACTTGTGTAATAAATGTCATTTCTGCAACTCATTGCACACACTTTAAAGAAGCTGAGCAAAACAAAAAAGCTAAACCAGCCTAAGACTTTCAATCTCAAATGAGGGGGAAGAAAGATTGAAAAAAGAGGGAGAAGGGCATTTTGGAGGATAAGACAAATAGAGAATTTTATTTTGGTAACTAATTGCTCTCAGTGAGGAACTAGCACCAGCTCACTAGATTTAATACCCACTGCATATCTGTTAGTCCTAAGAGTTCTGAAATTCCAGTCCCTGTAACCACACACAGAAATAATAGCATGTCTCCATCCCTCACCAAGACAGGACTTCTGATCACCATTAAAGTAGTTTTAAACATGTGATCTGTGACTTGAACCTTGATTTTGTCAAGTTAGAAGAGGTGTTTGTGTCCCCAGCTGGAGCAAGGATGGCACCATCACCTACCAGCTCGGGTGACTCCTTTGTCTGCCAGTTTCAAAAGTCCTTTCTTCTTCAGTATGAAACTAGAACCAATAAAGATACTGGAGCCTATAGCCAAAGCCAAGCCAATGTAGAGGTGGTATTTGCTTCCAGAAGGGAGGGAAATGCTCCAATTTGTTTCATTGCCAGTCCCCTCCATAGAGGTGAGGAGAGGAGAGTGTGATTCAGACACGTTGGTGATCTGGCACCATGCCTGGCAGGAGTCAGGACAAGAAAAAGAGAGCACAGCACCTGGGAGCAGAAAAAGAAGGACAAATGATTCACAACACAGGCCCAGCTCTAGAAGAGCCCTGTTCCCACTCTGCTCACTCCTTTTCGTGTCTTTGCAGAGCACCTGTAATTTCTGACTGTGCAAATAACACACAAAACCCACGCAATGTACACGATGCTGCCGTGGGTCATAACCCACTCCTGTAGCTCACAGGTGATTACATTATTTTACATCCATGTTTTGCACTTCATTGGCTCAGGCAATAAGGGGAATGCCGAGCAATGCAACAAAAAAATCTTAGCTTCAGTTTAAAATTCAACTCAAAATCTTAAAAGCTAAACTGAAACCTGAAGATGAAAGAGCTCCTAGAGCTCCTTTTTTTGTGCAGAGACCACAAACATATAGCCAAATCCATGATTTTGGACTTTGCCTGTTAAAGTAAGCCTGCTGCTATTCAAGGCTTCTGGTTTTATATTGGTAGCTAAGATTGGAAAAACAAATGGAAAAAAAGGAAGGAAAAATCAAACAGAGAGAAAACTCTCACTGCATATGGGTGCTAAGGCATTTTATAAAAACTGTTCAGTGAATACTGTGTGAGCCAAGTCTTATTTAACCAATCACAAAATTTTCAGGTGAAGGCCTCATTCCACCTCCCTAGATTTGTTTCTAAAGGAAGAGCAGGTAGTGCATTTCCAAGAACAAAAGGAGTTGCTTTTTTCATGGGGAAGCAGGGGTCAGGCAGCAGAGCTGCTACAGGGCTTGGGCAGTCTAGGCTGATGTCTCAGTTTGTTACAGTGGAGTGCATCAGGCAGCCAGTGTGGATTACAGACTCTAGCCTGGAAAACTTTTAAGAACAATCTTTTTTGTAAAGAAGGCTTATTGTGAAGACATGTTAAAATATGAAACAATTTGCAGAAGTACAAAAGCTCAGTCCACCGTGATACATAGGAAGCAGGGGATGCAACAAATAGGTTTTTTTTTTCCCATGGTTTCCCTGTAATTAAAATAATAAATGAACGATTCATCCTGAAGAGTGACAGCATCAGTAATACACTCCCTTTTTTTCTTTTCTTTTCTTCTCCCCTTTCCCAACTGAAGAAATGGCACTTGGGGACTTGGTAGAAAAGGATGTGCCTCTGTGTTCACATGTAAGCTCTGGAAATAAAAAATGTTATATCAAAAGTACTTCACTGAACAATTAACAAGAAGCAGACTTGGATAATTCATTTAATACAGTTTAAAAAAGAATAGTTAAAATACATAAGGTCCTAAAAATATCCTATTTGCTGTTGGCAATGCTGGTATTAGCTCTGGGAGACAGAACCCTTTTCAAGTAAGGAACTAGAGTGAGTACCTGCTCCCTGTTTTCTCATTCCATATTATACAACATACTACAGGAAGTTATAATTTGATTTGCAGGCTGTGCAAACACACTTCCTTGTTTGCCAAGAGTGTTTCCATATAACAGAAGTTGTTTTGTATTGCTAAGTCAGACTTAATAAAAATGTTCCCACAAGATAGGCACGTTCATATTCACCAGCTGAAGATTAAAATCTTAGAGAACTTAGATCCACATGCAGTTCCTGTTGCATAGTATGTAGGATAGATACTATTCTACACTCTTATCATTACTAGAAATTACAGTTGGATAATGTAAAAATACGGAATTAGCATTTCCACCTGAAAGTATTTTAAAATCCTAAACTATTAGCATAGTCTTAGAAGAAGAAAAATTTGCATATACTTGTTATGACATAATTAGTGAAGAATAAATCACAGAGCAAAATTACAGAAAAGTTCTTTAAGCATAACTATATTTTCTCTTTATAAACACATATCAGGGCAAGATAAAAATGCCCTGCTCGTGGCATGGGGGTTGGTTTAAATGGCCTTCAAAGGTCCCTTCCAATCCAAACTATTCTATTATTCTGTGAAAAAAAACAAGGGAGAGATGAATGAAATCCCTCAGCTCTCAATACCTATACTGATGTCAAACCAGAATGGTGTGAGAAGCAGTAACATTCCTTGCCTTTAATGAAAAGAAAACATGAAGATAAACACTCCTGATAAGTCCTTCAGTTTCCTGCAACAGTAAGGAAACTGTAAGGCAGCTTTCTATCAGTGCATTGGGTTTCTACAGTGAAGAAAATAACAATTTTCTTCCCCCTTTTTGGTGACTGGTGTACTTTCATTTAGCTGGAGATGAATGGCAGGCTTATTTTGTTTCACGTGAAACAAAATGTTTTTCTATGTGTTCTAAAGGTTTTCATTCCTCAGCATACCTTACGACATCAGAAAAATTTAATCATGCCATTTGTACTAAGTCACCCAGTGAGTGCCACAGGTTGTTTCTCTCCTTTCTGAATTACAATCTTTGCCCACATTCACAAAGAAATATTGGATTTATCACTGAGAAGAGTAATTTTGAATGCTTATGATCTCTGTTTATTGGGCTGAGCAGCTTCTCATGGTTAAAGAAAAAAAAAGTCATTTGTTCCACTTGCATGAAAAGTGGCATGTAACTGCATTGATCAAAGAACCACCTGAGAGACGGGAAGAGGAGGCTGATCCAGGAATTACTGTTATTACCCCTGTGAACAGTCTGAAGATCACTTGGAAAGGCTGAGGAAGATGACAAATCACTGAGGCTACCTGGCTTGCTCAGCACAGAGTTTCTGTAGCTAAGCTAGTTTCACCTCCTACTTCCAAATGTCAACAAACATGAACCTGTCAGCAGAACTCCTCCTAGCAGAAATAATCTCTCCCAGCTCTGACTCAAGACTGGCAGCAACAGGAAACCAGTCTGAGCCAAGGCAGCTGCTGGTGTAACTTCTGAACTTTTTTTATGATTCAGCTATTTTTTTTCCTTTTTTTTTTCCCCTTAAACACCTAAATATTCTCTATCTGAATTGGGTAGACCAGACACTCCGGTGCTATGCACTGCTTGTGACATGCATGACTTGCTGTCATTCTGCAGTTCAGGGCTGACTTGCCTTGGTTAGTGACAGCCAACTTGGCTCTTAACCTGCTACTGAAGATACTGGTCCTAAGTCATCTCGAAAACTAATTGCTTTGATTAGACAATAATTTAACCATTTCTAGCAGGCTCACGACTCAGCTCACCCCTGGCAGAAACATGAAATGCCTTTCTCGGTCACCCAGGAAATACCAAGCCCACCTTTGCCAAGGCGCAGCTCCTGGGGCCAAAAGTGGGTGTATCGAGAAGCAGCAAGGAATTCCTCCCTGGCACGCCTGGAGTGGAGACTCACCAAAAAGCACAAAACAAAGTTGACAAGATGTTTAACCCCAGGCAGCCTCGGCAGAAGCGCAGTAGCTTCCCCGGCGCCGGACCCACGCCACTCCTCGGAAAACAACGGGGTGCTGCCGGGGCGGAGGGAAATCTTACGGGGGCTCCGACACCGGGGAAACAGGAGGGCACGGCCGCGTCCCGAGCCCTGCCGACCCTCCGCGTCCCGAGCGATGCGCGCACCGAACAGACCGAGCCAGCCCCGCGCCCTCCCGCGGAGCCCCGGCCCCGCGGCCGCGCAGACACTGACCCGCAGGACAGGACGGGCAGACTCTGACCCGCACGGCAGGACGGACGGACGGACGGACGGACGGGCAGCGCCACTCCGGGCCCCACGGCTGCCAGGATCCGCGGGCTCCGCCCGCCCGGGCGCGGCTCAGCGCAGCTGGGCGCGCCCGCTCGCCGGCGGAGACGGAGGTGGCATCCCCTCCACTTGCGGGGGAAAGGGCGCGCAGGGCTCCAGGAGTGACGAGTGACCCCGAATGGGCTTTCTAGATCGTTATCGAGTCCCAGACCTAGGGAGTTCTGTGGCCCCACCTGAACACTGAATCCAAAGAAGAGCGCACTCTCCTGAAGTACCTTGGCAGCATTTGCCTCTCCTGAAGTCTCTACAGATTTAGTTTCCTTCCCCTTCGCAGCTGGGAGAAGAGATGAGCAGTCTTGATGTGCAGCCACTTGTGTCTGTGACAAGCTGCCTGTGCTTGCTTTGGCCAGTGGATCTGTGGGCAAGCAGAGGGATCCCCCAGCCAAACTATGGCAGCGTCCTAGAACAAGGGCAGTGCCTGGTGATGCACACCCTGAGATGACTCCCTGTGGCTTAACAGGCTTCAGATTGTTACAAGAAATAATTACCTTTATTACCCAAGACCTTAGTTGAATAGTTTCAACTGAGGTCTTGGTTTTGACATGATTACGTGAAATACATTTACAAAATGTAAGGCTTAATAAAACATTACATGTTGTCTAGCGAACTTGGGACACTCTGCAGACCTTTAGCATGCACAAGGATTTCTTTACTGGAATCAAAATTGCAAATTTAACACACCTCCACAGAGCACCACAGGGATACACAGGATTGAGAGTACAGCTGGAACCAGGCTTTGCAGCACAGTACCCAAACTAATCATCATTGGTTTTGAAAAGTTGTACCATTGGGGCATACTGCTGAAATACATTGACATTATCAGTGAAATAACTTGGTTTTCCTTGGCTTAGGTATCCTTGACTTTGCAGTCCTGTGGTTAAACCAAGAGACCAGTTTCAATGTCTTAGTCTCATTTTTTTATTTCAGTATTTATTTTTTAACATTACCAGCACTCTGTATGTTAGGAGAAAAGGAACATTGAATTTTCCTTTTTGTGATTTTAGTTACCATTCCACTTTATCTTTACTGTGTCTACACTATAACAACTTCTAGGGAAGGTGGCCTGAATCCAGTGCAGGCTGCATGATAAATAGTTTGACTTCTCTGCTTTAACATTTCTAAAGCAGGTTACTGCAAAAAAAACAGAGCAAAAAATTTAAATTGTACTTGAAAGAGTTATATCAAAATTTTATAGCATAATCTGAAAGTTTGGGAAAAAACTGTGATCTTCTGTACAACATAAGCATGCCCATAGGATAAAAACATTTATATGGACAGATGCATGTCTGCAGTCTGTTTCAAATTCCTGTTTTTGTTCTATTTAGTGACTATAAGAAAATGCACCGGGATTATATCAGAGCACTGCAAAATAGCAAAACATGCCAAAACTAAGCTCACACACCTTGCAAAAGCAGGGCAAAAAGGCAAGGAGGAGGAAAAAACTTGCAGGAGAAGATAGGAGGGACATGGCATGGATTCTTAAAAAAAAAAAAAAAAAAAGAAAAAATCTTTCCCAAAGTCAAAGGCATCAAAAGGCATGGCATGTCATCAAGTCTCGGGACATGCACCAAAGATTCCTCTCTTGGTGCCCATTGAAATCGCAAGATTCCGTTTCCCTTCCCGAAAGGAAATTTCATTTCCTTTCGGGAAGGAAACGGAATCTTGCGAACCCAAAAAGAAAGGCTTACAAAGACTCTGGAAAGGAGATAGGATCAAATGAAATGCAATTGAAAAAAAGCCGAAAAACACCAGAAAATCAGGAGTTTTAGTGTCTTCAAGAAATGGTCTCTGAGGAAATGAGCTGCATGGCAAAGGACCAAAACATGCCAAAACTAAGCTGACAGACGCTGCAAAAGCAGGGGAAAGATTCAAGGAGGAAGAAACAGCTTGAGGGGAAGAGATAATAGATATGGCACGGATGCTGAAAAAAAAAAAAAAAAAAAAAGGAAGAAATTTTTCCCATACGCTATAGGTGCAGGCACATGCAGCAGCAAAGCTTGCTGTTGTGGTGTGTTTTATGTCTGTTCAGTTTTCCCCCCATTGTTCTATCAGAAGGTCCTGCCCTGTTACCAGTTTGTGTCAATCCCCAAACGCCTCCCCAGTTGTCTTGGTTACTAAATGTATCTTTCTTGTTCCCCACCCCTGGCTGCCTGCCTGTCACTCGACACCCCTGCCTCTTTTTCTAGAAAGTTCGGGCCAGGGTGTCGGGTGATTGGGTTAGGGGCCAGGGTCCCTCCCACAACTGTGTTTGATTGGTTCTCCGATGATGCCAATCCTTAGTGTATCCTTCTCTGATTTGCTATCTTTGACCCCCCCCCCACCCTCTGTAAAACCCGGGGTTTTCTTCCCTCGGGGCTCTCAGCTCGTTCTCCACGTTTCCCTACCGATAAAACCACCCTCCCTGAAGAAACTGAGAGTCGCCTCTTCATTTCATCCTGCGACTTCGGAGCTCACTACTGCGGCCACTCGTCCGTAAGCTTGTCATCGCTAGGCACCGGGCCCTGACTTCGTGTTGGGGAAGTGCCTTACTGGCTGGAGGTTGGCTGGACACTTATCTAGCCTGGGCGTTTTACTTTCCACCGGCCACCGCTCCAGTTCGCCAAAATTGATCCCCGCTGAAGGCCAAAAGAGAAAAGAAGGACTGCCAAACAGGCTGCAATGGAGATACCATCAAAGGAATTGCAATTGGAGGAGAAAAAAAAAAAATCCCGGGAAGTTTGGGCCATTTAGTGACTATAAGAAAATGCACCGGGATTATATCAGAGCACTGCAAAATAGCAAAACATGCCAAAACTAAGCTCACAGACCTTGCAAAAGCAGGGCAAAAAGCTAAGGAGGAGGAAAAAACTTGCAGGAGAAGATAGGAGGGACATGGCATGGATGCTAAAAAAAAAAAAAAGAAAAAAAGAAAGAAATCTTTCCCATACGCTATAAGCGCTATAGGCGCAGGCACATGCAGCAGCAAAGCTTGCCAAAATTGATCCCCGCTGAAGGCCAAAAGAGAAAAGAAGGACTGCCAAACAGGCTGCAATGGAGATACCATCAAAGGAATTGCAATTGGAGGAGAAAAAAAAAAAAAAATTGGAAATTTGGGCCATTTAGAGACTATAAGAAAATGCACCGGGATTATATCAGAGCACTGCAAAATAGCAAAACGTGCCAAAACTAAGCTCACACACCTTGCAAAAGCAGGGCAAAAAGCTAAGGAGGAGGAAAAAACTTGCAGGAGAAGATAGGAGGGACATGGCATGGATGCTTAAAAAAAGAAAAAAAAAAAAAAATCTTTCCCAAAGTCAAAGGCATCAAAAGGCATGGCATGTCATCATGTGCAGGGACATGCACCAAAGATTCCTCTCTTGGTGCCCATTGAAATCGCAAGATTCCGTTTCCCTTCCCGAAAGGAAATTTCATTTCCTTTCGGGAAGGAAACGGAATCTTGCGAACCCAAAAAGAAAGGCTTACAAAGACTCTGGAAAGGAGATAGGATCAAATGAAATGCAATTGAAAAAAAGCCGAAAAACACCAGAAAATCAGGAGTTTTAGTGTCTTCAAGAAATGGTCTCTGAGGAAATGAGCTGCCTGGCAAAGGACCAAAACATGCCAAAACTAAGCTGACAGACGCTGCAAAAGGAGGGGAAAGAGTCAAGGAGGAAGAAACAGCTTGGGGGGAAGAGATAATAGACATGGCATGAATGCTGAAAAAAATAAAAAAAAAAAGGAAGAAATTTTTCCCATACGCTATAGGTGCAGGCACATGCAGCAGCAAAGCTTGCCAAAATTGATCCCCGCTGAAGGCCAAAAGAGAAAAGAAGGACTGCCAAACAGGCTGCAATGGAGATACCATCAAAGGAATTGCAATTGGAGGAGAAAAAAAAAAAAAAAATTGGAAATTTGGGCCATTTAGTGACTATAAGAAAATGCACCGGGATTATATCAGAGCACTGCAAAATAGCAAAACATGCCAAAACTAAGCTCACACACCTTGCAAAAGCAGGGCAAAAAGGCAAGGAGGAAGTAAAAACTTGCAGGAGAAGATAGGAGGGACATGGCATGGATGCTGAAAAAAAAAAAAAGAAATCTTTCCCATACACTATAAGCGCTCTAAGGGCAGGCACATGCAGCAACAAAGCTTGCCAAAATTGATCCCCGCTGAAGGCCAAAAGAGAAAAGAAGGACTGCCAAACAGGCTGCAATGGAGATACCATCAAAGGAATTGCAATTGGAGGAGAAAAAAAAAAAATTGGAAATTTGGGCCATTTAGTGACTATAAGAAAATGCACCGGGATTATATCAGAGCACTGCAAAATAGCAAAACATGCCAAAACTAAGCTCACAGACCTTGCAAAAGCAGGGCAAAAAACTAAGGAGGAGAGGAGGAAAAAACTTGGAGGAGAAGATAGGAGGGACATGGCATTGATGCTGAAAAAAATGAAAGAAAAAAAGGAAGAAATTTTTCCCATACGCTATAGGCGCAGGCACATGCAGCAAAGCTTGCCAAAATTGATCCTCGCTGAAGGGCAAAAGAGAAAGGTAGGACTGCCAAAGAGGCTGCAATGGAGATACCATCAAAGGAATTGCAATTGGAGGAGAAAAAAAAAAAAAAACCTGGGAAATTTGGGCCACTTAGTGACTATAAGAAAATGCACCGGGATTATATCAGAGCACTGCAAAATAGCAAAACATGCCAAAACTAAGCTCACAGATGTTGCAAAAGGAGGGCAAAAAGGCAAGGAGGAAGAAAAATCTTGCAGGAGAAGATAGGAGGGACATGGCATGGATGCTTAAAAAAAAGAGAAAAAAAAAAGAAAAAATCTTTCCCAAAGTCAAAGGCATCAAAAGGCATGGCATGTCATCAAGTCTCGGGACATGCACCAAAGATTCCTCTCTTGGTCCCCATTGAAATCGTAAGATTTCCCTTCCGTTTCCCTTCCCGAAACCCATTCCCTTCCCGAAAGGGGTAGGGAAGGGAATGGGTTTCGGGAAGGGAAACATAATCTTGCGAACCCAAAAAGAAAGGCTTACAAACACTCTGGAAAGGAGATAGGATCAAATGAAATGCAATTGAAGAAAACGCCCAAAACGCAGAAAATCCGGAGTTTTAGTGTCTTCAAGAAATGGTCTTTGAGGAAATGAGCTATATTGCAAAGGACTGGAAGTTGCCAAAACTAAGCTGATAGATGTCGCAAAAGCCGTGGAAAAAGTCAAGGAGGAAGATAAAACTTGGGGGGGAAGATATAATAGAGATGCCATGGATGTCTGAAAAAAATAAAAAAGTAAAAAATACTACACTGTTTTTTTATCTGAATTTTACAATTTAATGAAGACCTAGTGTTTCCCAGCGAGTTTTCTGATAATCCAGTCCCTGTGCTCCTTGCAGTTTTCAGCCTAGTAATTAGACATCGCAGGGGAGAATCACCCTCCGAACCTGGAAGACATAAGGATAATCTTCCTGCAGGTTCATCTCAGGGCACAGAAAATACTGCCAGGCATGTCCAGTCACCGTGTTGACATTTCAGAAGTGCTAGTCCCTGTGCAGAATCGTCATGCAGTAACTAGGCTGTGGGACAGTGGTTGAGCACACTGTGCAGTTGCTGTGCTCTGCACCTGAGAGCACTTGCAGTGCTTTGTGATCCCAGCCTCATCTGCACATTAGAATCCAACTTATAACACACATCTTAAATTGCATCTATTTCACTCTCCATCACTCTAAAAATACAGTACCACCTACTGGCGGAGACACTGTTGGCACTGATGGTTTTCTAGTCACCAAGCCTCATTGGGGCCAATTGAGCTTCATGACACTGAATTCTACACAAGAGCATAAATAAGTCAGAAGCTGTGGAGTCTTCTCAGCTGCAGCACTTCCAACATGACATTAATTGCTGAAATCACATCAGCACTAGAAAAACCAGAACAATATTTGCAGAATATAAGCTGGTCAAAACTGTGATCCCAATCCAAACACTCGTCTGTTTACAGAGCTTCAACATAGTAAGCTGAAAGGCAATGTGCCATTAAAACATGCTTATTTATAAGTCATACATATGTTTAATGTATCTAGTGTTTTGGTTATGGGTATCTGAAACTATATGTAGAATTAATAGGATTGAGAAGAATTACAGATGATGACAATGCAAGATGCAAAAAGAGATTATAGTTGGCCTACTAAAACAATAATCCATTAGTACAGTCATTCTCCCATCAGTCAAGGTTACTTCACTGGAATACAGAATGACAGAAAAAATATCTATGAAAAAATATCGACAGTCAACTAATATAACTGTCAGTGAAGTCAATGACAGCTATGTAACTGGCTTTTAAAGGAGGGCAGAATTGACACCACTGTGTTAAGCTTATCCAGAATTTTTTCTGCAAACTTCTTCACAGGTTACTAAGGTCCTGGCCACTGTCAGACAAGGAAGTGGCCAGGCTTAGCAGGACTCATTTTCCTCTGTTTGAGAGCTTTGAAGAATTCCAGGGTAAACCAATAAAGAAAAAAATAAGTTAGTTTTGCTTTGCAGGACTTATTATTTTATAAGAAAACTGGCAGTTCTATACCAGATTAAAAGGGTGGATCAATTTTTTGTGACACATAACAAGGCATATGTCCCAAACATTTAGTGCCACCACATATTCACAGAATCACTGCTCAGCACTGAACATTGATATCTTTCAGACAGCAAGACAGGGAAAAACCCTGGAGAATGACAGAGGTAAATCTGATCAAGATTCAATACTGGTTGGATGCAGCAACCATCTGAGATTCTTTCATATCTATGATCTTAGGATAAGAGATGCATTTCAGCTCTTCAAAGACAACAGTAAAGCATAAGCCAGAATTTAGAGGATTATTCACTTTATCTCTTTGTCATGTTGCATATCTTACTAAAACTGGTGTATGTGGCTTCCATTGTGCATAAGATTATACATTTCCTTGTTGCCCATTACTATCTTATTTAAAATTATTTTTATTCTTTAAATTTCAATGCATGTTCTCTCTTCTGGAAAATGGAATGACTGTCTTCAGGGCTGGAAAGTCACAGCAGCAGAAGTGTTTAATTTGCTTCCATCATCAGGAGGCTGACCTTTGCTGAGCTTTTGTTTTATGATTAAATCCATAAACTCAGTCACCTGGGCTGCAAGATTTTAAGTTGGTTCCTATGATTGCTAATGACATTTTTTCCTGCTGCCCTTGGTTATAGAAACAAATGTATCATAATCCTGGAGTCCCGGGGGCTGGACTGCTTTCCTGAGTTATGCTCTTTGTGAAGCCAAGTTAGAATGTAATTCATAGAATGTAAAAACTTTAGCTATGTCTCAGTTGTGACAAAGATATAAATTCAAGTTTCAACATTTACCTCTTTTTGCTGCTTAAGAGCTTTTTTCTTTTTTTCTTTTAAAAAAATGGGCCATGTACAAGATTCCAGATTGAAAAATTAATCACTCAAACTTCAGAGAACATTATTTTTCTTATTCTTATAGTATCCAGCAGTGAAATATGAAAGGTGAGGTATGCAAATACCATGTTCTCTTTTGAAGTATATCCTCATGGGGCCTTTCTTGACTCTCTAGCCACTACACATGCACTCTTGCACATTTCTAATGGAGGAGGAATGCAACTACTTACACCATTTTGCAAAGTCATAATCCATACTGTAGTTGAAGATCAATTCAGTGTCTTATAACTTCATCATCAAGGCATTTTCCACTAAAAATGTATCCACAATTCACTGGATTTTAAAGCATCAAAATATGTTATCTTATATTATTTAAGAACTTCAAGTAATTTAAAATGTTATTTCCTTTTCTTCAGCCCTATGGTATACGCATGAAAATAAATTTTTAATTTATTTTAATTTTATTCCTTTCATAAAAGGAAATTTCCATTTATGGCGTTTTATCTATTACAGTAAAAGAACCTGTTACCACTGCTAAAAAGCATCTTCAATATTTAAGAGAACAACTGAGCAGACAATACTGAATACATAGTTATTTACAATATTTTTTTTTCAGTTTCAAAACAGAGCACACCCCAGTATTTGTCATTTCTTGTGCTTGCAGATAGGGCTAATAACCTTCTGCTGAGTTGAAGGATAATACTGACTGCCACTGTCACTTTCATCTCCCTCTAAATCTCAAAATCCATCACTAGGTCAAGGAAATCCGCCTCTAATAACCATGTCCTTCCTTGGGAATAATTCAGAGAACTGCATAGGGGGCTGGCTCTTTGTGAAATCAATCAATAAGCCATTTATTTATGAAATGTTGATTATATTTAGCTTTTCATGGTGATACTGCTTATGTAGTAAGGAAATGTGGCTGATTTAAAGGACTGAAATTTCTAGCAGAAGCAGCAGATTGCATTCCTAAGGTAAGCATGCACACTGCTTGTTGAAACTGCTTATTGCAGAACTGCTGAGGACTCTTAGCATGTTAGAAAAGACAGATCATGCTGTAGCATGCTGCAAATTTCAATGTTAATGAAGATTTTTTGCTGCTTTTTGTAAAGAAAAAAAATAGATCTGTATATGATGCCCAGATCTGTTCCAGGGAATACTTATTTAAAGCATTTTGTCTATGAAAATAATGATTAGACATGTGAATGTAGTGGGCCAGTAAAAAAGGGAGAAATACGTAAAATAAAACAGCAGAAGCAACAGAAGCTGGTCTTCCATTCATCACAATCCTTCATTTTCTTGCAGCCCTAAAGATTTTGATGTATAGTGATTAGTAGAATTAATTTTCAGCTCATAATGCTTGAAAACTTGGTTGTTTATCATAGTAGTTACATTTTAAAAAATCCAAGTAGTAAAAGGAAACTATTTGGGATGATACAGTAAAAACCATATGGTAGAAATCTAAAATATGTCTATAGAAAGCATCTATTACTTTTTGAATTTGCTACCTAAATATGATAATGTGAAAATATGCATACCATTATTAAAAAGCACTGTAATAAGTTGTGGCAATGTATCAATTAAAGAAAAAAATATGTGTGACTACAGAATAGGTAACATGATAGCGATAGAATTTAGTAAAAATTTTGAAATGCTTGAAAATGCCCTAAGATTAATTTGGTCCCAGTGAGTTTAATGTGATATTTTCTACTGTGCCCAGTATGGGCAAATGCGGTAACAAAGTAACAACAGTCCCCAAACTAGATTTAATTTCTGTGTCTGTCCAACTTGCACTGGGCACATGCTGCATTAGCACTCCTGTGTCTTAGACTTGGGAACTTTAACTCCTCATAATTTGCTTTTAGACTAGTGGATTTTGAAGATAATCTTGTGCTACACATCCTGACTGACAGGAAAAGAACCTGGTGCAGCGCTTACCTAAGCTTGGCATTCAAACTTGGTATTTTGAGACTACAGGGTAGTTAATACTTCAATTTCTATGCCACTTAATGTTTTCAGTGCCTCAGTAATATAAAATGTCCAGTCCTGCCTCAAATGTCAGCTCCTCTTTCCCAGTAAATCCTATCCATGGCTGCCATGGCTGCTTACCCAGAACACACAGTATCCCACAGTATCTCTGCTTACAACAGATACCAACAGATACAGAGGAATTTGTTTATTTGAAAAAATGCAAAGAAAATCCTATTAACCTGAAGAAGATGGGAATGTAGAAGATACAGATTTTTTTTTCCCCAGCCTCCAGGCTCCATACTCTGGATTGGTGTGATTTTGGACATGTTCTATTTTATCATACTTATCATCATCTTTAAACTCTAGAACAAGTGCAAATCAGTATGTCTGGAGAGCACAATATCAATTTTTTTTCTTTCTTTTTTTTTTTTTTTGACACTAAAGACTCAAAGAGCAAAAGTAAACATGAAAAATATATACCTATGTAGAGATGCTAGTACTGTGAGTGCTAACATGAACTGACTGGTTTAGAGCCCACTCTGTTGGAGAAATTATTTCCCTTGAGAATAATGCATTTGAACTTGTCTGGTGCTGAGTTGGATACAGCTTTATTTTGCACCATTATTTCTGTAGTCCTGTGGAGGATATAGGTTTAATCAGGATGGAATTGTGTGTGCCAGCATTAATAGAGCTTTCAGAGCACCTGTAAGCAGATATAAAGCCACTTAATTGAACCTGGTATAATTTCAATCCTCTCACTTACAAGCAGTAAGTCACTGGAAACCCTGGTACAGCTTTTAGTCTCCTGATGAATCTAACCTGAAGTTTATCATGTCTTAGATACTTAGAATATTTTTATGTCTATTTATCTTAGACCTGATCCATGCTGGCAAGCATTGAAAGACTGACCAGTAATATTGGACTATATTTAGGACTATTCATGGAATAACACATCTTAATCTTCAATCTTTATCTTTCTATTGTGTAGAATGTTAGATCTCAGTTGTTCAGAGCATGGTGTTTATAACACCAAGATTGTGGATTTGATCCTTGTATGGGCCATTCACTTAAGGGTTGGGCTCAGTAGTCCTTGTGGGTCTCTTCCAAATCAGAATATTCTGTCATTCTGTGATATTGCTGTATTATTTTTTGCACCATGTGTCATTCATGTCTGATGAGTGCTGGAAATGTGGATTTCCCCTCCTATTTCCTGTATAGGCATATTTTTAGTTTCACTGACAAATAAGGGAAGTCAAGTCTGGCAGCAATGTCAGCTGTATCATTCTGCTCCTCCTTCACGGTGTGCCAGAATAAACTGCTTTGAGACTGATCCCTATGGCATTTAACTTCACTTATCAGTGGTACAGACACTCATTTGCCAGCTTGTGGCTTACAGAGATCTCTATATTCTGATTTCACACATACAGGGATATTGTTACTGCAGTGGATAGCAGTAACAATATCTGCTTCATAATCCTCTCTAAATGGCCCTGGCAAGAGCAAATCACACTGGTAGAATTCATGCCTAAAGAGCTGGCAGTTTCACTGATGCCAAGATATAACTGTAGGAATAAGTGGTGAAAAAGGAGAGCTGAAGTTAATTACACCAGTTCTAGAAAATTAAGCAGTAGAATGCACTGTATTAGCTATAAAACATTTTCAGGTTTTTTTTTTCCTTTGAGATGAACAGATCAGACATAAAGAGCCACTAACACTTCTATTTAGGTGCTTTTATACCACCTGTTATATGAGTAAGGAAACCACTACATTAATCTTACCCTCTTACTTACAGAACCACTCTTTGATCTCAACAGAGTGTAAGTCCCTGTTACCAGATATACTGAGATTTCTTTGGACCTACAACCAGGGGATACTTTTTAGTCTGGTTTTTGGGATGTCATCTGTGCATGAATCTGTTTCTCCATCTTGAGACAGTATTTCTAGACTTTGGTTCAAAACCCAGAGAAACAGCAGTAGATGTTTCAAACACAATTAAATATTTTTTAATATTTAGTTTTAATATTTAAGTTTAAATATTTTAAGGTATGTGTCAAAACTCAGGAGAAAAACTTAAATTAATGCTTCCCTAAAGATGTGTACAACGTTCCCTTTAGCAGGAGTTGTCAGGTCATTTTCTTGTCTGGTGGGAATGTCATGGGAGACAGGAAACTGCAAATATTCTTGTGGGGCTTCAGGAAAACAAGAATGTAAAGGATTAATTCTTGGAGGAAGAAAAAAAAAAGCTACTTATTCTAGTGGTGAAATGACTTCATTCTTTTTTTATTTAGTCTTCTTCAATTACCCAAGTTAAACCTGACCATGAAGGTAGGAGTGATTGAGACCCATCACTCCCATACAATTGTTCCCAGTGTGGTAGTGCATGACACCAGTAAGGACCATGGAATGATGCATGAAGGGGAAAACAGGTATGTCAAATATATTTTTTGTTGGTTTGGTTTTTTTCTTAGTTTGATGATTTACATAGGATTATCTAAGCACATATACTTGCTATCATATAATTTTCTTCACTCTTAGTAAAAACCAAAGTTTTTAAGATTACAGTATATTGCTTATTGTAAATGTTTAGGAGATTTTTTTTTTAAAATTTCAGCAGATATCATATATAACTATGTTGTTTTGTTGTTTCCCAGGCAACAGTATCTACCTGGAGTATTTGCATGCTACAATATTAACAATAATAGTAATAAAGATGAGTAAGTATCTTTGCCATTTGATTAAATGAGAGTACTGGAATTTTGATTATAAAAGCAGAAATAAATAATTATAATAAATATCTAATTGTTTCATTAGAAACAGTTATGTCATTCAGGTAAGCCCAAAAGAGACTGCACATACATTTCACTTCATGCACATCAGTTATGATGTTGATGATCCTTATTACCAAAGTTATGGATATTGTATCTATTGATTTAAAACAAAAGTAGTTCTAGGTGAAATAACAAGCAATAAGAAAACCACTTTTTTTGAAGGCTAAGCACATAAGTACAATGTTATCCTTACTGAATTCAGATGCTTCTAATAAAGAGATGTTGAAGAAACAGGATATGCATCACATGACCCTATCATATTTTTATTTTTCTTAGAGAGGAGAAGAAAAGGAAAAAAGAAAAGAAGAGGTAAGATGAAGAGTAATATTACTATTTCCAAGAGATTTAGGTTTTTTTCTACATATGTTTTACTTGGTCCTTAACAATGGAAAATGTTAATCTATTTTTTAGCAAGCCAGAAAAGAAAAAGGATGGAGAAACACAAAAAACCAAAGAAAAAAAGGAGAAAAATAAAAGTAAAGATAAGTTGAAGAAGAAAGAAAATACAGAAGAGTAAGTATTTTTTGTTTAAGTCCAGTTATGCTATGCAATAAAATTGCTTTTGATGTAAGAACAAATTAATTCACAGATGTCCTGTAAAGATGTTTATACCTTAGTGAATGAGTGTAAAGACTGCTATTGTTCTTCCTAAAGCAGAGTTGTTTTGACTTAACTTCATATGTGGGCAACAGAAATATGCATGCGTGGAGGTGATCTGAAACCTTAATCAAGATATATCTCCTTTGGATTCTGATTATCTAATATTTCTTGTAAAACACACTGCAGCAAATCATGTGCCAGTATAAAGCAACCTCTTCCACACACAAAGGCACCTACAAGCCAGTAAACTCTTCTATGCTCTAAACGTTGTTGCTTTATAGACTGCTTGATAAATTCATAATTTTCTAGCTAAGGAAGAGAAACTCAAGATAGTGCAGTAGAAACCTGTGTTGTATGATTTCCTGTTCTTTGGTTTCTTTATGTAAACTATGCCAATGTTTTATCTTCCTCAGGGCCAGACTTTTCCCTGTGAGAAAGGCATGATTAATTTAATGATTTATATTTATCTAAAACTTAATGGTCACATAATCTTTTTTTTTTAATGATAAAATAAATTATCAGACAAGAGAATTATTTGGGTAGGAAAAAATAATTTAAAAATGGCATGTGCCAATATGGAGTAAAGTGAGACTGCCAAGCTAACTTTGGTCAGCAAAATTTAGATTCTAAATTTGTGTCACACCAAGTCGTACCAACTTCCTATCTTCCATGCACTTGAGCAAGGAAGTTTAACTTTGATAAAGACCACTTATTTGACAATAATAATTTCTGGAATGCTTAATTCCTCAAAAATGAGATGTGTATTTCAAGTCTCTCATTAAATTTCTTTTTTCCCCCCTGCTTTCCACTTAGGAAGAAGAAAGATATTTTCACCATTGATCCAGCAGGAAATATATATTACAACTGGTTGTTTTGTATCACAATGCCTGTCATGTACAACTGGACCATGATTATTGCTAGGTGATGTATTCCTTTAGTGACTACATAGAACTTCTGGAAAATCATAATATCCCTGACTAGATAAATAAATAATCATTGATTCATACATGCATTTAATTTTTGTTTTATGGTAATTTACTTTTGTTTTTTCATATTCAGAGCCTGTTTTGATGAGCTTCAGCATGATTACTTAGTGGCATGGTTTATTATTGATTATGTTTCTGATGCCATTTATGTTGCTGATATGTTTGTACGGACAAGGACAGGTAAATATACTCAAGGATTAATTATTCCTTTTTACATATTTATGCCGTTTTTTTTTAAATCAAAAGTCCAGTACTTCTCTTATCTGAATAGCCTTGATGAGGTGCAATAGTGAAAAAAAGACACTGAATTAGATTTCTGAAAGACTGCAGCCTTACTGTAAAAGTAGGAGAAATTCTGATGAAATTTTATGTATTACTCAAAGGACATATAAAGTTTGAGATATGCAGGTACAAGCTGTTCTGCCTGCAGCTGACTCAACAAGACAAAAAAACATACTGCAGCCAAGAAAGGATCAGGGGTTCTGAAAAACAAGCACCTAGATCTGGTTTTTGTATTAATGGGAGATTCAAGTATTTGCTTGATTTTCAAGACTATCGAGCAAGCAAGACATCCCATTAACTTCAGCTACAACTATTTATTTTAAAATATTAACCTATGGAGCTATTAAGTAGATACACTCAATATGTAACTGCAGTTCCTGTGTTCAGATTCTTTTCCTCATTAATCACCCTTTCTATAGCTTGTGGAGGTTTCTTTGGAGGGGAAGATGAGGGTTTTTTTCCAGATGTTCACCATAGTGGAAAAGTGGAGGAAAATATTCAGATCTAGAATTGTTTATCTTTCATAGCTGAACCATATAGCACTAAGCTGACTATTTGGAAATAAGAAATTAAATAGTAAAAAGTAAGAGAAATTATGTTCCATATGGAATTTGTACCCAAAGCATTTTTCAAAGTAGATTTGGACTGACCTTAAACTCAACATATTTGAACCTGTAGCTTCTTTTATTATTTACAATTTTATTTTAGGTTACCTGGAGCAAGGTCTTCTGGTGAAAGAAGAACATAAGCTACGAGAGAAATACAAGAAATCTTTTCAATTCAAACTAGATTTTCTGTCAATCTTACCAACTGATCTCTTATACTTTAAGTTAGGATTGAATTACCCAGAACTAAGAATAAACAGACTACTCAGAGTAGCTCGGATGTTTGAATTCTTCCAGAGAACAGAAACAAGAACAAACTACCCAAATATCTTCAGGATCTCTAACCTTGTCATGTACATTGTGATTATTATTCACTGGAATGCCTGTGTGTACTACTCCATCTCAAAAGCCATTGGATTTGGGGCTGACACGTGGGTCTACCCCAACACCTCAGATCCTGAATTTGCCCGCCTGACTAGAAAATATGTCTACAGTCTCTACTGGTCAACACTGACCCTGACTACTATTGGTGAAACTCCCCCTCCTGTAAGAGATTCTGAGTATTTCTTTGTGGTTGTTGACTTCTTGGTTGGAGTACTGATCTTTGCTACCATCGTTGGTAACGTGGGATCAATGATCTCCAACATGAATGCTGCCAGGGCGGAGTTCCAAGCAAGGATTGATGCTATCAAGCAGTATATGCACTTTCGGAATGTGAGTAAGGACATGGAAAAAAGAGTTATAAAGTGGTTTGACTACCTGTGGACAAACAAAAAGGCTGTGGATGAAAGGGAAGTCTTGAAGTATCTGCCTGATAAACTAAGAGCAGAGATTGCAATCAACGTTCACCTGGAAACGCTAAAAAAAGTTCGGATTTTTGCGGACTGTGAAGCAGGTTTGCTGGTTGAACTGGTTTTGAAACTCCAGCCCCAAGTATACAGTCCTGGAGATTATATTTGCAGAAAAGGAGATATTGGACGAGAGATGTACATTATCAAAGAAGGCAAGCTGGCAGTAGTTGCTGATGATGGAATCACCCAATTTGTGGTCCTAAGTGATGGCAGCTACTTCGGAGAAATCAGCATTCTTAACATCAAGGGTAGCAAAGCTGGCAATCGAAGAACAGCCAATATTAAAAGTATTGGATACTCAGACTTGTTTTGTCTGTCTAAAGATGATCTCATGGAGGCTTTAACAGAGTATCCAGATGCAAAGGCTATGCTGGAAGAAAAAGGCAAGCAAATCCTAATGAAAGATGGGTTGCTGGACATTGAAATTGCAAATTTAGGAAGTGATCCTAAAGATCTGGAAGAGAAGGTTGCCTACATGGAACGTGCTATGGACAGGTTGCAAACAAAGTTTGCCAGGTTGTTGGCTGAGTATGAAGGTGCACAACAGAAAGTGAAAAAAAGACTTACACAAATAGAGAAAATATTGAAGCCAGTCATGGAGGAAGAATTTGCAGAATTAGAAGAAGTAGATCCATCCACAGATAAACCTGGATTGTCAAAAGCAGAATAAAAACAATGGAAGTTGCCAATAAGACTGAGGGTTAAATTCTGACTGGGGCTGAACACATTGATTTCTAATCTTTGTAATAACTGACTATTAATTACAAAAAATTATTTGCTGAGACAATGTCACTAATCTCCTACAAGTAGCGCATATTTGGCAGTTTTGGGGCAGAAAAAGAGAAATCAAGAATGAGAATGGAAGATAACACTTTGCTCTTGCACAAACACGTGTTATTATCTGCTAATGTGTTTTGTACTCTGTAACGCTGCTCTATGGCAGATGCATGTACATTGTCATATACTGGCAAATACTGGAAGTTTTGCTGGTTGTTTTAAAACTATTTCTTTGTGTCTGCTTATGGAAAGAATGAAAGGTTTGGTTTGGTAACAATTTGAAGTCATTACCTTTATATTAAATTTGTGTATAAATGAGCACATTTTAATATATATTGATTAGCATGAAATCAATTAAGTATGCAATATTATAAAAAGAATTAGGTATATCTACTAATATTATCTACTCTCATCTACAATGTAGATGTGACTACTGAAGGCTGTAAGATTTGGAAAATACTATTACTTCATGGGTCCACCTTGGCTGATTTCTTGAAATATAAGTGGGCAGATTGAAATACACCTTTTTTCAGGATAGTACACACAAAGGCTGGAATACAGAGAGGAGAAAACTCAATTTTATGCAAGCATCAATATGAAAGATATGGACGGCTCATAATCTAGTGTTCTTTTCACAATAAGAACAAACAATATAGAAATAAAAATATGCATTAAAAATTGTTCTGTTCCATGTAATCACATGGCTGCAGAACACGGACTATCAAGTTTTGAAGATTTGTAATTAAAAATGTTTATGTCCCTAATGTAACACTTGTTTATGCTGGCAGAGTGCAAAGGAAAGACACAACGACAACAGGCCAATTTCTTCCTCCAGTGTCTTCTGTAGATGCTGTTGGGGGAAGAATATGACTAAAGAGGCTGCTTTTTCCCACTGATAGAGGATTTCTTTTTTTCATAATTACTTCTGAGATAGTAAAGTTGGTAGATTCATATGTTAGATCAATTTTCAACTGCTTTAAAATGCATTATCTCCATGTATCCTTTTTTCTTTTTCCATTTGCAAAAAAATATTTTGCTTAGTTATGGTCTCAGCTGAGTGTTTGCAGCTGGGTATTTTCAGTAGAATTTGATCATAGACACATAACATTGTCAAAGTTTGATGAAAGGGAGTGAAGCAAGGAACTGTAAAGAGAGAATGGATAATTCTCTATTTAGGGATGTTTGATTACCCTGAGCAATTGGACGGCCACTCTCAAAAAATATATATGTACATGTTACTGTCAATAATCTGTCTACACTTGCATTCTCTGCTTAATGAGATGGAGATAATATAAATTGGCTATTTTATAAAGTGCATTCCTTTCTGGCTGTTTTATATTTTGTAATGTTGCTGCTTTCCAGCATGCCAGAGATTTAGAAATAGCTCCTGATTTACTGCAAGGATGAAATTTTCTGAAGTACCTAATGCATAAGATATATATAGAACAACAAGGGTAAATATAAACACAAAATGGCTGTTCATGCCCTGTTGATCTGTGCTTTGAATGATAAATGGCTTCATTAGATGATAAGGGGAAAAGGTATGCCATCCTGTCAGTAAAGATTCTATCCCTGTACACAAGAACAAGGATTATTCTGGTATTTAGCTATATTTTGAGAGTTGGACTTTGCAATCAACATTCTTCCAGCTCAGGTCTTGAATATAATTTGCAATCTGTATGCCAGCAGCAACTTATCCTATATGGCTACTAGGCACTTAGAAGGCACTTTGTTGAAGTGCTTAAGACTTTTTATTAGATAAATGTGTGATATGAAGATTTAATTAAAAAAAGGACAGATATCTACTGTTAACTTTTTTTTTCAGTATTGATTCTTCAGTCTAAGACATGAATTGTATTCACTACCTGCCTCTTTCTTGAGAATAAAAACTCTTTGATTTAAACAATTTCAAAATAAAACAGAAAACCAGAATTTATCTCCAGTGGTTTGCTTACTATTTTCAGACTACTTATGGTTGGAAATCTTCTATAACGACTTTCATGAGAAGGTATTTGCTGAAAAAAGGCTAAATGCAAAGTTTCCTCCTGGCACACGACATAATGCAAGTGCTATGAGGAAAGGTCAATAAAATTAAAATTATTTCAACCTGCCATTATTTGTCAGAACTTGGGAGGCACACGGGTTCCTCAATACATATTTCTGTGCGCTAAAACTTTCTGGATGTGCTTCAGTCAAGTTTCTAAACAGGCTTTGTGGTCGGTTTTTAACTCTCACCCTCCAGGAGCTATGAAGTTATAGGAGTCACAGGAGCTGCGCAGAAAATGTCTGCAAGAACCGCATGCCGCAGGAGCAGCTGCCCGACATTCCCTGCGGAGAAAAGGAAGCTCAGGGGCCCTTATCGCTGGTGCAAGCACCTGAAGGGAGGCGGTAGTGTGGGGAGGGGGCGCGGTGTCTTCTCCTAAGCAATAAGAGACAGGAGGAGAGGAAATTTGCGCCAGGAGAGGTTAGATTCGTTTAGATTACTTAGATTAGTAACTAGGTTTCCCAGTTACTAGGAAAAATTTCACCCGAAACGGTTGTCAAGCACTGGAACAGGCTGCCCAGGGAAGTGCTGGAGTCACCATTCCTTGAGGTATTTAAAAGCCGTATGGATGTGGCACTTGGGGACACGGTTCAATGTTGGACGTGGCAGCGCCGGGTTAATGACGGTGATCTCACACCCTTTCCAAGCTAGGACACCCTGTGACTCGGGGACAGAGCCACAGCCCCGCCTCCGAGCCCGGCCGGCTGAGGCGGTGTCCGGCGCGGGCCCGCCCGCCACGCGGGGAGCGCCGGGAGCTGTAGTCGCGCTGCCGCGGGAGCACCGGCGGCGCCGCCGCCTCCACGGCCGGGCGGAGCGGCCAGGCCGGGCTGGGCCGGGCGGAGCGCTCCCCGGGCGGCTGTGCCGGCAGCGGGGGAGGCGGAGGGTCTGGTCCCACCGCCGTCCTTCGCTCTCTGGTGAGGGACAAATGGAGGCTCAGTGGCGTCAGGGCGGCCGGGGCCGCGGCAGGCCCGGGGACGGGCTCGCCGCTCGCTCTGGTGCGGCCGCCCGGCCCCCGGCCGCTCGGGGCCGCGGCGGTGCCCGCGCTGCGGCAGCCGGGCCCATCGGCGACGGGGCCAGCGGTGAGTGTCGCGTTTCGCCCCCTACCCGTGCTGCCGGGCCCCGGGCTGGGGAGCCGGCGGTGCCCGGAGCCCTTGCAGGTGCGAGGTCGGGGCTGTCCCCGGCGGCGCGGGGAAGGGAGGCTGGCGGGCCCCGGCCCCCCTCCCGCGCTGCTCGGCGGTGTCGAGCCGGTGTTCGCCGTGTGCCGGGTCCTGCCTGCAGGCTCCTGCCAGGGAGAGACGCGGAGGCCTCGGGCAGTGGCGAGGAGCGAGGGGCTAAGCCCTCGCCGGGGTGCACTGGGTGCACCGTCTTCCTGAAGCATTAGAGTAAAGTGTGAAGTAATGGATGAAATGTTTCTGTCTGGTTGGAAACAGCCAGGGGAGTTGCTCGGCAGAGAGAGCGTTAGGTGCGCTGGTCAGGGAAACACTTCGCTCCGGTCTGGGAAAGGTGCGGGTGCTCGCTGTACGCGGCAGCTGGGAGTGTAAGTTCGTCCTCGGCAAATACAGCAGAGAAGTGCCAAAGACGGCTCTTTTCAGTAGCAGCATAGTTTCTTAAGAAAAGCCTTAAAGCTAAACTTGATGAAACCCTGGTAAATATATTGGGTCTAATAAAAAAATCTCCTCTGCAATAGCGTGAACACACTCTTGCAGTAAAGATTTGTTGAA
This sequence comes from Molothrus ater, assembly GCF_012460135.2. NCBI lineage: Eukaryota > Metazoa > Chordata > Aves > Passeriformes > Icteridae > Molothrus > Molothrus ater. The sequence goes on from NC_050481.2 coordinate 46,882,791, forward strand.
TTTGAGGGGGATCAGTGAAAGTCATAATTTAAGAAATACCACATGCTGGAGAAATACCTGTATGGTACCTGCAAGTTATAACAGCTGTAAATTTCTTATAAACAAAACTGCGTGTTGTGTTTTGTTTTTCTCTTCCTCGTGTGTCAGTTGTGTTTGTGTGGGATGTCTGGGATTTTTTTAAGTATCCTTTTCATAAAGCCGCATTATAGTTGCTTATATTCAGATATGTTAGGTTTGATTTGTCAATAGTAATTGATAGATAATAATTCCTGCTGTGGATTTTATTATAATGCACAGTAAAGAAGTAAATACAATTTAGCTCTTCTTGTGTGGTATTGAAATGGTAGTGATGTAATACTCTTAAAAAAATAAAATCAGCAAACTCTTTAAAGAAAAGGACAAGTGAAAGTATGTAGAACTGAATGTGTGTTTACAATTAGCTATCATGATATTAATCATCATTAGTATTTTCTCTAAATAGAATTATCTTCACTGAAGAAATTTGATGAAATTAAGAAGGCTAATCAGGCTGCAGCAAAAAAGCTAGTTGAAGACCAGTTAAGCTCCTCATCTGAAGATGATGATGAAGATGCTGAAGCAAAACAGGGGAAGATTTTGGACAAAACATTTACCATTTACACCAGTCAAACTGGTAATGTTTTTTTCATTTATTGACTTTTATTTTGGTCTGAAAGCATAAGCAATGTAGTATCATTGTATAATAGAATTTTACTTTAGTTGGAAGGAAGGCACTCTATCATGTCTTACATTAAAAATGTTCTTTCCCAGCAGTGCATGCTGGATGTACTTCTTGTCTTTTCGTGCAGAAGCAATGGTATAGCTTTTAACAAGTTTGAAGTGTGGCTTTTTTAATAATACTTGACTGGCTTTATTCAGAAAAAATACTTGTGCAGTAGTTTCAACATCTACAAAATAACAGATCAAATGTTACTAATTGCTTTAAAAATCTTTTTCCATTAAAGATGGAGATGCAAGTGAACTGGAACGTACGAGACAGTACATGAATGAGGCTTTTCAGTCAGGGGCCATGACATGTCTCATCTGCATTGCTTCAGTTAAAAGGAACCAAGCTGTAAGTACTTTACAGTAATCTTTTAGGGCAAAACAAATGTTACTGTCTGAATAACTTGTATTATATTATTGAGGTTATTCTTGGGATTGATAGCTTTAAAATGGTAAAAGAACTAAATGCAAATTTGGCATCTTTGGGTTTTGAAACACTGGAAGATGTAAGTGGTTATATGTGTAGCTTGAAATCAGAATATGTCTTTTTTTTTTGTCATATGTTTGTTATTATTGTGTAAAATAGCTATTTTTAAGTTTTAGGTAGTAGCAGGTGACAAGGATAAGTGCTTGAATGCCAGTGCTTGAAATTGTGTATTCAGTAAGCTATGGAGCAGCAAAGCAAAACATGAAATACTAAAACATTAGGAGATATTATTGTTAGATTTACAGCAGGGAAACTGAGATAAACTTCACTGCCCTTAGTGCTGATCAGGTGAAAAAGAAGTGTGTGTGTCAGAGAAGTTTGTCCTATTTCATATAGGTACATTTTATGAGGGAAAGATTTCAGGACAAATATTTTTTCCTTTTTCTATTAGAGGTACATGAACCAAAAACATGTATAACTGTGATGCCTTGTAAAGGATGACCTAGAACAGAGTCTAGACAGAGTTAAGGAATAAGGTAGGTATTTATTAAAAAGCCTCAATGGACACACCTCGGGCAGTACAAGAGCCCAGCCAGGGCTACACCCAAGATGAGCCCAAAATGGTCACAAAAAAGGGACAACCGGTCACGAGGTCTCTCATTTTTATAAGTTCTGGAACATTTGCATATTGGAGTTAATTGTCCAATTACAGCTTTAGGGTATGAAGTCCCATCCTCCTTGTTTTTCTCTCTTTATTCCACTGTTGTTTGTGCTCTTGGGCCTGAGATTTGGATTGGCTGTCCTTGGGTCCCCAGCTAGAGAAGGAATTGTTTTGTCTAAGCTGCTTTGTGAAGAGAGCTCACCATCCCTTAATATGAAGCTCAGAGCTCCACACAAAGCAGTACAGTACAGAATCTGGAAAATATAAAAGCTAAAACCTGAGGCATCAACTGTGTGTTTCACATGAAGAAGAAATGAAATAATAATAATAAAAATAACTACATAATAATAATAAATAATTTCTGAAAATATTTAAATTTCTTATTATAGACATACACAGACTACAAGTACCTAATGAAACTGTAGTCAGTAACTTCTTTCTAAAAAGAAATGCAATATATTTTGTATGAATTCTTAACATATTTAATCCATATTCTTTCAGACCTCAATGAGTTTAGCTTCATATTTCTGTGACTCTTGATAGAGTTAATCTTACCTTAGCAGAAGTGAGATGATTTGGTAACTTGAAAGCCTTCTTTTATAACTCAGTGCTTTGCTAATTATCTTGAATCTGTATAATTTTGGCCAAGTCTGTTTGTTTATATAATGTCTCCTGCTTAGCTTTAGTTTTGGGAAGTTAGTTACTATAGTTATAGAAACTTAGTCATTGGCACTGTCCTCTGTAAGTTACTGGAGAAAATATCTGCATTTTCACAGTATTATTTCATAACATTGTCTAAAGTTATTAAAAAAACAGTTAAAATTTTCTTCTGCACTTTTCTTACCAAATTGTTACAGTTTTGGGTAAAGCCAAAGTCATCTTTATGGTGCCAGGTGGTTTAATAAGAGAGAGTGGCACAAAATGAGCCTTGGGAGGTGCAGATTGGGTTCTAGGAAGGCAATATGACAGTTGGAGTAGCTTCCTCACAATGGTTATGGAGTCCCCATCTCTCAGGGCCTTCCAGCTTTGCTTAGCTCTGTGTCTGAACAGAGCTAAGCTGGCAATAGTCCTTTGGGCATCAGTTTGTGCTACATGACCTCCAACACTGTTTAAATCAACATTTCTCTGATTATCTGAGTATTTTGGGCTCCGTCAGCCTTGGCAAACCTTCCCACGGGAGTTGGAAAAAAGATTACAGGTATGAATCTGTAACAGGTATGAATCTATGTATTGATCTAACAGTGGGTATAATCTATCTTTGAAAAACCATTTTGGAAGGGAAGTATTTCTTCAGATGTTACGGATTTTCATCAGTGGAAACAGAAACCTAATTTAAAGCAATTGGTGCTTGATGTCTGCTCTTTAGGTCTGGAGCTGTTGTGGATGCTTTTGTATATTTCATCTGGTGTGTATCCAAAAGTGGGCCAAGGACAGCCTCTTCCTTGTATCTTCTCCTCTGACAGATGATGATTTTGGGAAGAAAGACTATCCCTGGCCATGGTGAGCTCCTCGTGGTACATTTACAAAGTTATTTCTGTTGGGAAAACCAGGCAAACTGGTGTTCCTTTAGAAGGAATGGTACTTGTACATCATGTGCACAACAACAACGACAACAAGCTGTTCAGAAGGCTGACTTTTCTTTGCTTTTTAAAATTATGTAAGCTTTTGTTAACATGATTCAGAAAAATTTCACACTGTTACTAAAACCTTGCTGCATCAAATTTGTTTTAACCTCTGAGAAGGTAACTTATCTGTCATGTGTCTCAACTTCTGACATTTATTTCTGAATGGCTTTACATATTTTTCACTTTTAAAGTTGGCACCATGAAATAAGTTTAAAAAATATTGTCAAATAGCAAAATATTGTCAATAGCAAATATTTATTTTTTTTAGTCTCATTATAATCCAAACATTAAATTAGGTCTTGCAGTTTTCCTTGAGATGGTATAAAGAAGGAGGTAATAATGTGGCTACGTGAATACAGTTTCCTAAGCAGTTTTGTTTATGAAATAAAGTGTCAATTGTTGCCTGGCAGCATCTCTAGTTGATAATGCCTCTTCAGGCAAATGGTATTTTATTTTACGTGTAAGGACATGCTAAAACTATGCTATCACTATAGACAAATGGTTCATGGGCTGTAATATATAATATCAGGGCAAATTGATGTTTTAATTGATAAAAATGAGTGCATGGGTCTTTCAGAGTCTTTCTGTTCTTCTCTGAGGGGGTCTTTCTTGTCTGTTGTCTTTTCTCAGTGTAGCCAGCAATGTGAATTGCTTTGTTTCTCCTTCCTCGTGTTGCTTCCCTTGTTCATGGCTTCTGTGGGGCCTGTTGGGCCTGTGGCACTTTATAAATCCCAGGCCTCTGGTGTCTGTCTACCTTTAACAGTGATTATTTTTTTAATTTCTCTCAACATCAGGGGTGAACAATGAAGGTGTACATCTTGAACCTAAATTTTTTCATATAAAATTCTAATTAGTACGCTTGGTTTTACTAGCATTGCTAAACTTTGTTTTACATGACTAATAGACTGCTACTAGTAAACCCCTGGTTTTTAATCCTTTTTTTTTAAATTAGTTCTATTTAAGTAGGTTAACTGTTGCATAGATTCTTTTGATATTACTTGACATAAAAACTGTTCTGATTTTTGCTGTGCTTATTTTTGTCTATATGTATTCTTAGAGAAAAGAAATTGCATTAGCAAAGCAATTCCTTAGACATTCTAATGTCTAATGTGTTGTAATATCTGACATATAGAAAGACCTTTCTTCTGTGTTTTTTTGTTATTCATTATAGTAGTTGTAAAAATGTTAATTGGTAGCATTGAACCAGTCTTGGGAAGCCAAAATGATAAAACTGCTTTTTTTTTTTTTAATTGTTTTAAGAAGTTGTTTTTGTTTTCACTCCTTTTCCCCTTGTTTTAGTCCAAAATGTAGGTTTGAATACAAACGCTCTGAAACTCCCAGTAGGTATTACTGTTATTGTGGAAAAGTGGAGAATCCAGAGGTGGACCCATGGCTGGTACCTCACTCCTGTGGTCAAATATGTGAGAGGGAATTCAAACCTTCCTGTGGTCATAAATGTTTGCTGCTTTGTCATCCAGGTAAATCCTTTGTGTTTCTTGGTTGTGTGACCTGTATTTAGATACCTATTACACAGTTCAACTTTACATCTCTTAAGTATATTTAAAATTCTCAGAATAGAAGCGATGTAGTCAAGGCTGCATTTGCTGAATGGTCATTAACAAGATACTGTTTTCCTGTCATTAGCAAGATACTGTTTTTCCTGTCATTAGGACCATGTCCACCTTGCCCAAAGATGGTCACAACGACGTGTCACTGTAAGAAGGCCAAAGCAGTGCCCCGACGGTGCAGTGCCAAGGAGTGGTCTTGCCGCCTGCCGTGCGGGCGAACACTGCTGTGTGGACAACATGTTTGTGAGAATCCCTGTCATGCAGGTAGACCAACCTTTTTAAAATTTCAGAGCAGTAGCTGTTTCTGTTGTTAAGATGCATCATTCTTTTGCAATTCCTACTCTCAGTGTCACTTTGCAATTGCATACAGGAGATTGTCAGCCTTGTCCACGTGTCAGTAAACAACAGTGTATCTGTGGGAGACAGACAGCAGAGAGGCTTTGTGCAAGCCCTCAGTGGCAGTGTGATCAGGTATGTTGAAGCTATCCTTTTAAACAGATTTCTCACCTTTATAAAATTTGATTACTTGATCTATTAAGGATTGGAAAAATGTATGCAGTAAGAAAAAAAAATAACTTTTGGAAGTGTACAAATCAAAAATGTAAACAGCATTGTTTGAGAAGGGATTTAATTGGTGGGTCCATTAATTTTTTACAATAGTTCAAATGATACTGTTGTGGAATTGTTCTGGGGTCACTCTAGTAGTGAATTTAACTTTGTATATTCTTTTTCTTGTTCTTGAGGTTGAAATTTCAGCTGTTGCCTTCAAAAGTAAGAATGAAACCACATCTTAGCAGACAAGAGTTTCATGCTTTATTTTAGGACTGTAGCAGAATGAAAGCTTTGTGATTAATTCTTTGAAGTATATTTACAGCCTGTGTTTAAGACCAAGGCTATGGATTGATAGACTGGAAAAAATAAAAATAATTTAAAAAATTAAGTGGTGGAGGGGAGGCTGTATCAGGGGGTACTTGGCCATTCTGATCCCAGTAAGGAAGGTACTTGGCCTCTGTGAAGTATCAGTTAAAATGCAGTTTATTTCAGCTAACACTGTAGTGACAAGGAGTATAATCTAAAGACTAGCATGTCCCTTTAGATCTCTGGAACCCCAAACTGTGCAGCATTGAATGGGCCATGATAGATGTGCAGCATACAGTGCAGACCCCACTTTGGTTGTTGAAGGTTATTGTAGGATCTTCTTACAAGTGGAAAGCATCCTTGATCATCATTTCTACAGTCAAACACAAAGGCTATTCAGATGAGAACTTCTTGCTGCACTTTTAGATAAAAGCAAAGACATGCAGACAGCATAATCACTGCTACCAAGTGAGAGGTGTCTCCAATCTCTTCTGCTACAGTAAGTTTATCCTGTGGCCAAAGTGTATGTGCAGCACAATGCAGGCCTGAAGGCTGAGCTGTAGGTGCAGCCCGGCACACACCTGCAACTACTGAGGTTTTGTGAACCACTAACTCCTCACTGTACTGTGGCCTTCCAGGCAGGATCACTGCAGGGACGATCAGTTTTATTTAGTGAATCCGGCAAATACAACATTTATTAACAAAATTCAGAAAAAGTGAAATTCCATCCAGAAGCATTTCACTCCTGCTTTTTACCCTTGGCTTGCTTTGGCTTGGTATGTAGTTCTATTTCATTGCATTCACTGATTTCTCTGAATTTCTCAGGTGTGTGGCAAGTGTTTGCCATGTGGCAATCACACATGTGAACAAGTTTGTCATGCTGGTCCCTGTGGAGACTGTCCTCGTTCTGGGAAAAGGTCCTGTCCATGTGGAAAAACAAGTAAGCTAATTTTTTTTTTAATGATAAATTGAATAAAAAGTCCTCCAGTCTTTCACAGTCAGTAGTTTAGGCTAATTCTGCAGGGCAGGGTCCATAAAAAGTTCTTACTGTCAACCATGACAGTACGTTAACGTTTTTTGCATAGCTTTCAAAGCTTTATTTAGCACCAGGGGTTTAATTTTTGATGTGAATAACTAAGTAAATCTAAGGAAGCTTTTAAAAAAACTTTTAAATACAACTGTCATTTGAACGTACTGTACATTGTATTTTTTCCTAAATATTTTGTCTTTTTTTTGTTCCCTAAATGTTTATTTGTACTTTTCTCTCTTCATCTAGAGTTTACATTGCCTTGTACAGAAGATGTGCCCACCTGTGGTGATAGTTGTGACAAAGTTCTGGAATGTGGAATCCATAAATGTTCACAGCGCTGTCATCGGGGTCCCTGTGAAATATGCAGACAGGTTAGTCTTACTTTGTCCAGTTCACATTTTGTTTGGGCTCTTCAACTATGTGCTTGGAACCATGCAAGTCACCTAAGGAAAATGAAATCATATATACCACAAAATCTGTCACTTTATTTATTAAAAGCAATATGTTCTTTCATTACTCCCCTCCCACCCCAACACAACTGAGTAAGTCGTTGAGCACTGTATTGAGTTGAGTCTGCACCTTTGGATGAGTGTGTTGCTTTAGCTTGGTTTTGTTTGTTTTTTTGGTTTTTTTTAATTATTATGCCCTAAAAGACAATTTTCCCCCCATCTTTTCTAGCTTCCTTCTGGCTTTATCTTTCTATGATATTCCTCCATTAGTGAGATGGAAGGTGGTATAACATAACACTATTTTCTTCTGTAAGAGAATTAACAATAAGAAATTTACTGTGCTCTAGATATCTCTGGAGCTTCTGTGGTCTGGCCTCCAAAGCTATTGCTCTGTCAGGTCTCAGCTGTCTCTTCCTGAACCAGCTTTGGCTACAAAGTCTAGGTGATAGTAATCAACACATGACAGCCATGATGAAGGTCAGATAATACTGCTCATCTTCTTAAGTTATCTGTATACACTAGAGGTGAATCTACTTTCATGTGCAGGAGAGGTACATTTCTGTATGAATTTGTTATGCAGTTGCACTTATCATCTTGCAGGACACACTTGCCTTGTGTATGCAGTGTTCTGGCAAGTTCCTTGAACTTTCCTTTACAGATAGTAGTAGAACATTCTATTTTCCTTTTTTTTCTTCTTATATGAAAAACACTCTGCTTTTCCTGCCTGTCCTGGTGCCCAGGAGGTTGAAAAGCAGTGTCGCTGTGGGAAGCACACCAAGCGCATGCCGTGCCATAAGCCATACCTGTGTGAAACCAAGTGCACTAAAATCCGCGACTGTCAGAAGCACCAGTGCCGCAGGAAGGTAAGAGCCCAGAGATGATCTGTCTCAAACGCCTTGTTTAGCTGACTTGTGAAAAAAGTCTAGATAAAATCACATCAACTTGTTGCTCCACCTCATGTTACTGTGTAGCAAGAGGAGTTTTCTTCTATGTCACTGAAACTAGTTTTCAATGTACTAGAATTCTCTGAAAAGGATGACATCGAGTAACACTCACTGGCCTTATAAGCAGGGAGGGGATTTTAACAACTCTCTAGTTCCTGAAGGCAGTTTTGCTGTCAGATTCTTGAGTAGTCACTGATGCTTTATGCTTTCGGCAGCAGTTAATTCAATTTATTTCCCAGCTTTGTAGGAAGAGCTGGGAAACACTTCAAATTTTGTCAGGGACACACTCTTTATTTTTCACAGCCCAGCATTCCATCTCACGTGCACAGCAGTGCAAGCAGCAGTGGTCTGACAGTTGGGAATTAGAGATTTGTTTCACTTCTTACTTGAAGTCAAAAGTATCAGAAGTATCTTTTTAGTCTATTCACTCAAGAGAGCCTGAAAGTTGCCTCTTATTTTGAATTAATACTTTGTGAAAGTTGGACTACTTACCACAAATAGGCATGAAAAAATACAGTTTTACTCTTAAGTATTTTTGAATATTATTGTTGTAGTAAATTTATTTTATGTGAAAAGATTACAAAACAAGTAAATGCAATGTTGACACCTCCATGGTGGAAAATACAGGTTTCTTGTTGGAAGGAGGGTACTTTTCAAGTTAATAGAAAAGATGATGTTCTCTCCTGATACGACATCCACTATTGTGATGGTTTTATGAAATGTTTTGATTCTTTCAGGTTACTGATTTATTTAAGAATAGAAAATAGGTAACTGGTCTTGAAGTTATCTGCCTTTACTACAGAGGTAAAAGGTGTATTAAAAATGGTTAGACCTTCTTGTGCTGGGGACAATAGAACATAAAAGTGGAAGAAATTGCAGAATAATGAGGTGAACTGTTAGATGTCCTATCTTCTGAAATTATTTGTAGTTAAAATATTATAATATTTTGAGCTTTATGCTGTTTTGAAGCCCTCTGCCTTTTTAATGTATTGAAATGATGCATTCAAATGTGTGTTTTCTTGTTATTTCATAATAAGAATTTTTTTTAAAGCACTTTACAGGTAGCCTTTTTTCTGGAATGACTTTGAGGAAATTTGACTAAGTTGCACTGAGTTTTTTTTTAAATAAGTATTGAAAAATGAGATAGTAGAAGAGGGAAAGTGTACACCAAAAGTTTCTGCCTCCAGTTATTAGACTTCATGGGGTTTTTTTTTAATAGTGCTGTTCTGGAAACTGTCCACCTTGTGATCAAGTCTGTGGGCGGACTCTCGGCTGCAGAAATCACAAATGCCCTTCAGGCTGCCACAGAGGTAAGAACAGGTGAAGAATCCCTGTAGTGATGGAATATTGTTTATTTTTTGCCAAATTTCATGCTTGCATGACTGTGTGTAGTACTTAATGAATTCTCACCATTGTTGCATGTGGGCTTTTTGTGGGGGCAGTGTTTTTGAAAGTGCTGGTTAGAACTTAAGGACTTACGTAGTGGCAACCTGAATTTTTATGTGGTGATTTTGCTTAATACTTTTCCTCTGAAAATGCTCCTGTCTCCTTTTCAATTGAGTAATACAAAAACCATGGCTTGACCTCCTTTTCTCAATAATTCTGTTCACTGAATATGCATAACAAAGTCCAAATGCGTACAAGAAATGACTGCTGCTGATTGAGTCTGGACAGTTTTAAAAAATCCTAGAATGCAACATGTGATACAAGTGGGCTTAAAATGAAAAAAAAAAGATGGCATTTGAATATATATCTGTATCCTACTGGTAAAAGAAAATAAGAACTTGTTACTGACTGAGAAAGATAACAAAAAAGTTTGCTTCTGAATCCAGTGACCTTGGTTAGAAAGATGCTGGAAATGGGCAAAATTACCTGGCAGATTGCTTGGACATTTGCTTGGTAGGGGGTTAAATTGGAATGACTGGAAAATTGTCTGCCCTCTCAGCAATTTTCCCCATAGAAGCTGCTGCCCTGCTGAAACAGCAGCCAAGTAGCCTCTGTAATTTTCCTTAGTATTCTGAAGTATAAATTGCAATGACTCAGGAAATAAATCACAACTTGTTCAGCCAGTCTTCCTTCTGAAGCAGTGACTCTTAGGAGAAGAGGATAGGTAAATGTGGTAGTTGTACCTGTTAACTTGCTATTAAATCTGTCACCACAAACTAGTAGTTTGGTTTTTCTCTGTATACTGTGTCCCCTATTCTCTTTCCCTTCCCTTTCTTCTCCATCCCCTGTAGCTCTCTAAAATCTTGGAAATATGTAATTTTTTGTGAACTGTCAGAAGAAAACTGGTAACATTGCTTTTCCATGTTAGTTTGGTTGATAACTAAATTCTAGAATAAAATTCTGATTGGAAAACTAAAGAGCTTATGCTGTATTATGGGATAAGCTTTTATGTTGCATGATTGTATTTGGTGCTGCTGGCTAAAAGTGACAAAGATTTCTAGTAATTAACATGAAAACAATAAAGCAATGTCTTTAAGAAAACAAAAGTGATCCTGGAGAATGTAAATACAAATATATACACTTTGAAGAATAACTTATCAAAAGAACATAATTGTCTATTTACTCACTAAAGTTGCATATAATGAAGGTAATCACTAATGATACCAGATGATACATTTATTTTCTTTTCTAAATTCTGTTTTAACAAGATACAGTCTTGTACAGTTTGTAATATCTTCATAAATGTTTGAAAGTATTCCTAATAAAGGCAATTATTTTAATACAAAAATATTTATATTTTCTAATATAAAAATAAAGTATTAGGAAAGTATTCCTCATAAAGGCAATTATTTTAATATAAAAATATTTATATATGTCTCTCCCGATATACCAATATTTTAATACCTACTCAAAGTTATTATTAATTATTTTATCTTTAGAATGTAATATCAGGTCAGCGTAATTTTCATATGAGCTGTCAGATTACAGTGACCACTGATATTAAAGGAAATAATGCCTCATAGGAAATAACTTCCCAGATGGGGTCCTTTAAAAGGCACCAAATCTCAGAAATTTTGGAGTTTGGTGATAATAAACACTTGGCCTTTAGCAGGAGTCCCTGAAAAAAGGTAACTTAATCTATTCTGTTTGTGGTTTGTTTTTTTTTTTTCTTATCTTCTTTTCTGAAATATTTATTGTGCTTGCTGAAATTTGCAGTGTGTTGCCAGGGAATAGAAATGTTTTTCTTCCTACTGTAGTAAGTTGTATCTCTTGATTTGAGAACAGTGTGCTCTCACCTTTCTTCAGACTCTCGGAATCTCTGATCTCTGCCTTTCTGTATTTTTGAGAATGTAGCCAGTTGTCTTCCTTAATAGGATATTTAAGTGAATTGTAGACATAGCCACTCCGGGCAGTATAGCTTTAGACCTTCAGTTTATTTTGCAAAAGTAGCTGGACAAGCTTGAGAAGTGGGCCTTGGGAATCTCATGAGCTTTACCCATCAGGTACAAGCTGCTGCACCCCAGGGTTGGGGCAATCCCTGGTATCAACACAGACTGAGGGACGAACAGATCCAGAGCAGCCCTGCTGAGAGGGACTTGAGGGTGCTGTGAGAGGCTGGGCTTGACCCAGCCATGGGCACTCACAGCCCAGAGAGCCAAAGGTGTCCTGGGCTGCATCCAGAGCCCCGTGAGCAGCAGGAGAGGGAGGGGATTCTGCCCCTCTGTTCTGCTCTGGTGAGACCCCAGTGGAACACTGCATCCAACTCTGGGGTCCCAGCACAGGAAGGACGTGGACCTATTGGAGAGAGTCCAGAGAAGGGCCACTGAGATGGTGAGAGGTATGGGCACCTCTCCTGTGAGGAAAGGGTGAGAGAATTGGGGTTGTTTAACCTGGAGAAGACTTGGCAGCCTTCCAGTCCCTAAGGCAACCTACAAGAAAGATGGAGGGGGACTTTTTACAAGGACAGGCAGTGGCAAGACAAGGGCGATTGGCTTTTAAGTGAAAAGAGAATATGTTTAGATTAGATATTAGGAAAAGATTTTTTTTACTCTGAGGGTGGTGAGGCATTGGAACTGGTTGCCCAGAGGATTTTTGGATGCTCCATCCCTGGCAGTGTTTTGAGGCAAGGTTGGGTGGGGCTTTGAGCAGTAGGGTTTAGTGAAGTGTGTCCCCGCCCATGGCAGAGGGGTTGGATCTAAATCATCTTTAAGATCTCTTCCAACTCAAACGATTCTATGTTTCTGTGCATGCTGAACACTATATTGTTATTTAATTTACTTTGCAAAATGAAGACTGTAGTGCTTCCATCCTTTTCTCTTCAGCAGCCTTTTGCCAGTGAGACATCTGCTTCTTGAAATGCTGCTTTTCAGATCCTGCTAACAAGTCAGAATTGATTAAAAATTTTTGCTGTAAATATCTTCAGTTGTTTTCTTTAAAACTTCAGATTGGAACATGATTAGTAAGCTAAAATCCCTGTCTTTGCTTTTTTTAGAAGATTCATATTCTTGCTGTTAAATTACTCAATAATAAAACTTAGGAGTTGGCACTTGGTGAAGAAATGGTGTGGGAGAGTTATGAATTAAAACATAGATCTTTTACAGATACAGTTTTTAAAAATGCATCAGATTACTAACTATAGAGATGGAGGATGTTTTCAAGGAAGCATTCATTTTACATAGGCTGAACATGAATATCATACTAAAATCTGCAAAACTTTATTGTACCAGTTTTTCAGTGCCCCTTTTTGAATTTGGATGTAAGATGACATTTCTTCATAGGTATGTAAGACTGAAATACAAATTGAAAACATCTAAGTGTTGTGTGATCTAAATAACTGGGCTTCTTTTATAAATGTGATAAAGAGGTTATGTCTGACTTGCTTGTCACATTGTTAATATGTTTATTTTTAGGTAGTTGTAATCCATGTCCGGAGACTGTAGATGTGAAATGCAATTGTGGAAAAACTGTCATCAAAGTGCCCTGTGGCAGAGAGCGCACCATCAAACCTCCCAAGTGCAAGCAGCTGTGCAGGTCAGTATAGAAAGTGGGTCTGTTTCCTGTTCTTAAGTGGAGTTTAAAGTGTTCTTAAAGAAAGTGGTAAAATATACCTTGAAAGGCAAAATTTGTTCATTATCTGATTACAGTTATTACTTCTCAGTCTTCTGAATCCTTGACTATGCAGATGGAGGTTAGCAATACCTCTCTGGCACAGAGGTTTCATGAGCAGCTTGCCTGCTTCATGGGGGAGGTTCTGTCTCACCAAGCTCTTCCAGTTCTATAGTCCAGCTCATTTCCTCAAGTCATCTCTGGTATGTTTTGAAGTACCTCATTGAGGCAGTTTATCTAGAAAACTATACTAGCAAAAGAAAAAGAATATTTTCTGCTGGGATGTAGCAAGATTATGTAGTGCAGAGTAGAATTAGGATTGAAACAGCTGTTTGAGTATGTAAACCCAACTTTGATTTTTAATTTTACTTAGAATTCCTCTCTAATTGTATTGTAGTACTAACCACCTGCTGAAGGTGAGAAGTAAACTAAATCACAAAAAACACCAACAGCTTGTTCATTACTCAGTTCTTTGTATGTTGAACATTCTTGCCCAGTGACTGTAACTTTGTATTTCCTGCTGTCATATTGATTCATTCTTGGATTTTACTGTAGTCGGCCACCTACCTGTCACCATCCTACCCAGGAGAAACACTACTGTCATTTTGGGCGGTGCCCTCCGTGTCGCCAGCCCTGCCGGAAAACCTTAACCTGTGGCCATTTGTGCCCTGTTTCCTGCCACGATGAAGCACTTGTGAAGCAGACAGGCTCAGTAAGTAAACAGTGAAAAATGGTGCATTATTTGTGTTTGGAACAATGAGCATCAGTTTGACCTAAATCTTCTGTTTTGGGGCTTTTGGAGTTCAGAGTAAACACATAATCAAGCACAGAGGTAGGCATATTGCTCAGCATGATGCTAAGTGGTTCTAGCTCCTTTGCTGCAATCTAGGTAATTTTGTCATACATACTTGAATTGCTCAAAAGATAAGATTCTTGTTGGAGTTATATTAAAAACATTTAATTTCAGCTTTAAGCAATTGCTTTTAGCATAAGAACCAAAAAAAAATTTAAGTGTGGTATTTACAAAACCATCAAATTTTGCTCAAGTTAGAGGTCAGAAATTGGCAGGTTTTAACATAACATGTGTTATGCACTGCATGATGGTAATTGAAGTAGCTTAATAGTTGAAATTTTTACCTTTATTAACTGGTTAGAACTGTTTTACTGGTCTTTTTCATTTGGCTTGGTGCTTAATTTTTAGCACTAGGAGCCACAGGATTTAATTTTCCTATTCCTAACCAGGCTAAGGATAAAACTGTAATTTTTTTTGTCTATATGGGATGTGGAGATTTCCATTAGTAAAAAGCTAGTTAATAGAAAGTGTATTTCTTAGAATTGGAAAGGCTTTAGATTGTACATTTATTTATGGTCAGGCAGATAGTTCCATTTATGTTTTGTATTCAGCTGGTGTCTTTTGCTCTCAGCATCAGTCTGCAGGGCCTTGGGAACAGCCATCTGAGCCGGCCTTCATTCAGACTGCACTCCCGTGCCCTCCTTGTGAGGTTCCTATACCAGTGTAAGTAGTAAAATAAAAAAAAAAGGCAAATTAAAAAGGGAGGTTTTATATGGAAGGTAATTATTTTGTGTCCAAGAAGTTATCAGGGATATTTTTTAAAAAATAACTCTTCTTCAGACTAGACCTCTGAAATAACTGAAAAATATGATGTATTAGTAGAGAAAAAGAAGATGCTATTTGGAACAAAAGCAGGTTACTTTCTAAAAAGTAACTGATTTCATATACAACTACAATTAATTTGCACATGAAACAAATTTTGAGGTTTTCATTATAAAACACAGCAATCCAAACAACTGTTGAAAAGGAGGAGGCACTGAGCTGCTATAGATGGGTGATTTTCTTAGTTTACACTTTTAAAAAATAGATTGCACTAATTTTTGTGTGAAAAGCACTCTCAATGTTTGAAGTCCCCTAAACAAATATGCATTTTCTAAATCTCTGATTTTTTTATTTTTTAACAGGGAGTGTCTTGGACAGCATGAGGTGAGTCATGGAAACTGCCCTGTGAAGTGAAATATGGCAGTTATCTTACTTCGTAAGTCTGCAAAACAAAAGGCATTAAAAAAGAATAGTAGATTTTTAATACATATGTTTAAATTGATGGAGTACCTTAACATGACAGCTTACATATCAGAAGGTATTTAGTTCCCTTCTGAAGAATGTGTATCTATTTGACTTTGGGCAATTCTTGGACAGAAATTTTAACTCATGATTTATGTAGCTCCTTGTGTTTTCTTGCAGGTGTTTAAATTTTGTTTAAATTTTTTTCAGTGGTCTTCTTATGAAATATTTAGGCTTTTTTCCCCTCATTCTATAGTTAATGTTCTCTCTGTCACACACTCTTGAGTTCTATGAACTGCTGTGTATATTTTAAAAGGATTAGGAATATAATGTCATACAGGAAAATTCTCATGTGACTTGGATCTAAGCACACATGGATGAAATCAGACAGTATAGTGGAAACTCCTTTAGTGTTAGTTAATAACTTATCTTTCTGGTGTGTAGCCTTCTCTAGTTCTAGATGGAGTTGCTGTCTGTTTTGGCTTACATGAGAAGGGAATCTAATTGATACTTGGTAGCTGTCATCATGATTCACAATAATTTCTAAAAGTTACGAAATGTAAGTCAAGTATTTTTTCTTGATTTCAGAAGATGATTGCTAAACTAATTTAAAAAAATGTTTTGCTGTTATGGCTTTGTCTACTGGTATGTCTGGTATGAATTCAGTGTCAAAGCCTGACTAACAATATTGTAAAAAAAACGAGGATCATTTAAGCAAGTAAAAAATGCTAGAAAACACTAAATACAAAAATATTGAAGATACCTTTTTTTTTTCTTTGACCTTTATTAATAATGTCTTGATGTGTGTTGTAATGGTGCCTTGATTATATTTTGGTGACATCTTCAAATGTTGTTACCAGCGTCCATGTAGCTGCAGTCTGTTGGGGCAGCACGTTCCTAACCCATCCAGGCTGTGAATGCAGCTTTTCCATTGAGCTGTTTTGCAGCTTGATGGTTGCTGAAGAAAAGCCTGTCCTGAAAGTGGATGAAAAGATCAACAATGCTTGTCTGTTTGTTGCTGAAACAGATGGGCTTGCTTTGTTTTTCCACAGTAAAACTTAACATGTAGATCAGCCAGTTTTTTTTTGAGTCAGTGACATGGTTTTTGATAGAACATACTGAATCTCACCCAAACTTCCATGAATTTATGTTAAACAAAATGCGAGCTGTGGTCAATAGACCCAGTCTGTAACGTGATCTAGACAATGTAAAAGGATTTAGTCCTGTTCAGATGTACATGACTGTAAAGTTTGTCCTTCCTCACAGCAGAAGGACAGTATTGCTACACTTAATAGAAAGAATAGTAACAATTACTACATACTTATTACTACTTGTTTCAGAATAATTAAAAAAAATTAATTCATTTTCTGTTGCATACTAGTCTTGGCAAAATCATCCAGTGGCTTTGGGTCATGTTTTCTATGTGGATTTGCATAGACAATAAGGACAAATCCCTGTGAGTCTACAGCTGACTTTAATTATTTTTATTTTTTGATGCTACATGGTACTCTAGATGAACTGTGACTTCTGTCAGCCCACAGAGGGCGATGCTGCCTTCCTACTGAAGTGCAACAATTCCTGGAGTGAAATTGTCTCCTGTTTGAGATTTTGGTGGAAGTTATGGAAAAGAAGGAGTCGTTAATATGTATACGAAGTGTATTTTGTTTGCAGTGGATTTTATGATCATTGTACATTTTTGTGTTGCTCTGAGATCTCTGGAAAGAAAAAAAAACATGTAGTGTCTGTTCACTGTTTTACAGCCACATTGGTTCCTAACAAATAATCTCAGCTCAAATTAATTTACTTTTGTTATTAAGAGAAAACATATGTATTTAGGAATGCTTCCCTCAGTAGAAGGGTCCAACTCCTGCGAGGGGTTTTTCACTAGGAAATGGGGACTGTTCACAAGTGACAAAAGTAGTAGCAATTTTCTTAAACTTTTGCTGTATGTAGGTGCTTATTGCTGTACTATGCTACTACTTATGTTGGACTATTGTTATACCTCCTATAATGGAAGAGATATAAAAAAGGAAGAAACTAGGAATGAAGCAGGCTATAAAGTCTTCTTGTGTTTTATCAGGATGTGTGATGACAATGTGTAGAATAGAGAAGCAAACACCTTAGGACTTGTATAACAAGTAAATCTACTGTCTAATTTTTTAATATTTGGACAGTAGTTTTAATTTGTGTGGATATTGGAGTTGGTTGTTCATTGGGAAGGTTGTGCATGGGGTTGTTTTTTCTTTTTTTATTTCTCTTTGGTATTTAATTTAGGAAGTATTTTTAAGGAATTGATTTAGTTTGAGCTCTTACATGTTCTGGCATTTAGAACAAGCAATTTATCACTTAAGAACAAACTTAAAATTACTTTTCAGATGATATAATTATATAAAATCTGTGCTTAGTGGAAGTATGATTCTACATGATGTTTAAGCTAAAAGAACATTTCTTTTAGCTGAAGTCGACAGCCTTCTCTTAAATAATTTTACATATATTTAGAAAAATAAATAACTTAGCATTCTTCCATTTGTAGGCTCTTAAAAGTAGCTTTCAATTTTGTCTCAGGTTGTGTGTGTCAGAAAAATCACCTATCCACAGTTGGTGTCATCCCAAAAAACAAATCTTGATGTTCTAATGTTTTTTTACTGTTATATACATTGGAATTTCATAGCAGTAGTACACATGTGCTGTTTTAACATCTTTTAAAATGAAGTTATTCTAAATCTTTTTTTATGGGAAACATACATTAAAGCTGAGACAAGGTAAATGATGACAAAGAAGGAAATCTTTACTGACTATGATATCAATTTATCTGCTGTGTGTGATTTTCTTCTAGTTGCTTCATTTCATTAAACGTTCTAGAGGAAGGAAAACGCTCTGGTTTTGCTTCCTTGTAAATATCTTGTATCAAGCTGGGCATATAATTGAAATCTCTTTCTTCTTGGGTGTATCTATTTTCTTTTGGTAGGAATTTAATGATATGTTTTAATATTCTGAGTGGGTTATAGTTCTGGTTTGTTCATAGGAGGAAGACCATTACTCTGCCTCTAGGTAAAAATTAATGTGAAACTTGATGACTATGTATGTATGGCTAAACACCTTATAAAGGTTTCCAGAATTTCCTTGCCCTGTCGCTTTCTGTTTTCATATTCTAATTGATTTATGTGTTAATCGCTTTTATGCATTTGGGAGATTTCCTGAAAAGCTTTTGAAAGTTGTCATGTCCTTTCCTTTCCTTTCCCTTTCCTTTCCCTTTCCTTTCCCTTTCCTTTCCTTTCCTTTCCCTTTCCTTTCCCTTTCCTTTCCCTTTCCTTTCCCTTTTCCTTTCCCTTTTCCTTTCCCTTTTCCTTTCCCTTTCCTTTCCCTTTCCTTTCCCTTTCCTTTCCCTTTTCCTTTCCCTTTTCCTTTCCCTTTTCCTTTCCCTTTTCCTTTCCCTTTCCTTCCCTTTTCCTTTCCCTTTTCCTTTCCCTTTTCCTTTCCCTTTTCCTTTCCCTTTTCCTTTCCCTTTTCCTTTCCCTTTTCCTTTCCCTTTTCCTTTCCCTTTTCCTTTCCCTTTTCCTTTCCCTTTTCCTTTCCCTTTTCCTTTCCCTTTTCCTTTCCCTTTTCCTTTCCCTTTTCCTTTCCCTTTTCCTTTCCCTTTTCCTTTCCCTTTTCCTTTCCCTTTTCCTTTCCCTTTTCCTTTCCCTTTTCCTTTCCCTTTTCCTTTCCCTTTTCCTTTCCCTTTTCCTTTCCCTTTTCCTTTCCCTTTTCCTTTCCCTTTTCCTTTCCCTTTTCCTTTCCCTTTTCCTTTCCCTTTTCCTTTCCCTTTTCCTTTCCCTTTTCCTTTCCCTTTTCCTTTCCCTTTTCCTTTCCCTTTTCCTTTCCCTTTTCCTTTCCCTTTTCCTTTCCCTTTTCCTTTCCCTTTTCCTTTCCCTTTTCCTTTCCCTTTTCCTTTCCCTTTTCCTTTCCCTTTCCCTTTCCCTTTCCCTTTCCCTTTCCCTTTCCCTTTCCCTTTCCCTTTCCCTTTCCCTTTCCCTTTCCCTTTCCCTTTCCCTTTCCCTGTCCTGTGGAAGACCTGTAGTCAGAAAATGTTGCCTTCTTTTTTTTTTTTTCTCATTTAGCTTTCATAAAATACTTATGGTTCTCATCTGCCTTCTTCATTCTTCAGCTCATCAGCCTCCTGGAGTTTGTGGCTACTTCGATGTTTGTCTTTGTATTAAGAATTCCAGCCCTCATTTAACCATTTCAGAAACTCATTCCAATTGTAGGAAGTAAAAGTTTACTTTCTCAGCTGGATTTATTACTTAGATCCACAGCAGAGAAATGGAGAAAAAAAATAATATAGGCTTGAATTAATTGAAAATTTTCTATTTTTCCTATGGTGTCTGTTGATTCCAGTAGGTTGTTGTATCTTACTGAGCTCAAGCTGAAGCTCTGCTGCATGCAGCCAGAGGGCTGGAATGTTCCCTCTGCTTAGACCTCTGAAAGCTGCCATTGTTGCCTGGCTGACTTCTGTGCTTCCCCAGTCTGCCTTTGTTTAACAGTGCCTCTCATCTGTGTACTTACTTGAGCAATGCTCCTGGAAGGGATGTTCCAATTCTGCCTAAGTGCTTGGCTGTAACTGGAGCTAGGGGTTGTGTCCTTATCTGGTGAAAGACTAACTCCTGGTAAAAAAAGGCTCACCAGCATTATGGAACAGCTGGAGCTAATTGCTGTTGTTGCCCTGATCTGCTGTCACTGTCTGAGCCACGGGCAGAAGCATAGTCATAAAAAACTGAGTGGCAATGGGCGAGCAAGGAAAGGTAGAGAAGTGGGTGGAATGTAATGATTAATACATCTTTTTTTTCTTTCTTTTATCTTGTAATCCTTTGACTACTTATATTGCTACTGAAAGGATCTTGTGCTCTGGAGAGGGAGATGGAGTAGGATGTGAAGGGGTGGAATATTTGGAACACCAAAACCTTTGGTGATTGCTTAGTGCATTCTGAGTAGGGTACTATTCTCTGCTTCAGACCCACTGCTTGCTGGCTTTTCCTTTGGTCACCAGAAGCATCCATCAGAGACAGAGTCGGATGTTGGTGGGACCAGGTGTGGTTGTTGTATTAGTGCTTTAGCCAGCATGAGCTTCAGCTCTGACACAGGGGTGTGAAAGTGGTTGGATGTGATGGCCTCAAGGTTTTCTCCTGTATGCCATGCTTGATGTTCAGCTTGCCGTGCAGACTTCTCTTCAGTCTTAGTGAGTCAGGGGAGTTCAGAAGTCTTGTGAAAGAACTGGATTTTGAAGTGATGTAGTGGAGTAGTATTTTTTGGGTGAAGCCCAGAAAAATTTATATAGGCAACTGGATTTAAATTGGGCATTGTGTGCTTGAGGGAGATAACATGGACAGTGCTGAAGGGAGGCTGTCCCTCATTCTGCCCTGTGGAGTCATCTCTCTTTTTTCTTTTCCTATGTTCACCTGTTTGTATGGCCAGGCCACTGGCAAAAGTCAAGAAACATTTTTCTATTGATTCCATTTCTTCCATTTTGATTATTTGAATCATCTTTCAGTAAAGAGAGATGTGTGGTAGGAGAGTGCTGTAGAGTTTGAAGAGAGAAAAGGAATGGGTACCCTGCAAAGCAGTTCAGTCAACCACAGTTGCAACATAAAATCACACCCTTAGTATAGTCAAAGTGAGTTATGTCACATTAGCCTCTTGTGTAATAACATCACAAATAGTTTGTTTTTCTTTGAGAAATGACATGAAATTAAGTAAAAAATCAATTTTTTTGACAGCATCACAGAAAACTAATCTTTTTTTTGTGTGAGTATTATATAATGGTTGGAAAATGCCAACAGTGAGTTTCCTCTAATCCTTTTGTATGGAGGGACTTGTACTTTTCAACTTAGGGCAAGTAACCTACTTAGGAATTTAAACTGGTTTCAGTACCAAGGAAGAGTAATGGCTTTTAAGTAGATGCTCTGAAGGTTTCTTCAGAGTTCTGTTAACTGGAGTGTTGACCTCAAATTGGAAAGTACAAATGTGACATAAGACATTAAAATCTTAGTCCTGTTCTGGAGCTATTTCTGCTTCTCCTTACTTTTCTGGGAGTTATATTTGATGTAGTGAGTATTTGCTTTTTAGAATTTCTGGCTTGGAGGTTTTCTGTTTTTTCAGACTGTAAAATATTTTTGATTTATGGTGACCATAACACAATAAGCCCTATGAAAGCAAACTGTTACTGTCTTTTGCAATAATAGTAAAGCACCCTAGAAACCTTTGATGGAAGACATGAGTGTAATTCAGAAAGATGGAGCAAATGGTGCTAAAAGATTTGAGTGTAAAATAATCTTTCAAAAAGAAAGGGAAACTATGCTGCAAAAGTTAGCTTGTTTGATAAAGTGTGCCTTTTTCCTGTTATAGTCAGTGTAAAACAAATTCGTGTGGACACATTGTTATGTGGACAGGAACCCAAATGATACTTAAAAAATCAAATAGAATTTCTCTGGTGTTTTTTTCTTTTTCAAAGCAGAACCAAAGCTTCTCTGTAATAATTCTGTGTCTCTGTGTGTGTGTAAATATATATATCTCACAGGCTACTAGCATGTGCAATGCTTGTATATATATCCCACCTGCATATCTATATTTATTTATTTATTTTTAACTTTTAGGTTAGTCCATTACCATGTCACTCTGCAAATCCCTACTCATGTAAGAGGTTTTGTGGGCGGCTTCTTGATTGTCAGAATCATACCTGTATGAAAGAATGTCATCGTGTTACCAAATCCAACAGTAGTGCAGATGGAAAGAAGGTAGGGTAATTTCCTCTTTGCTTTTGTTTTTGTGTATTTTATGTATTTTATATGGAAATTGTCTTCAATTTTACTTGGAAAATAAGGAATTTGCAGCTGGCAGGTAAAGATCTATTCCAGATCCCACTGGGAGACTTGCATGTGTGCTGTTCCCACTGATGCTGTGACAGTTAGCTAATCTATATTTCCTTAGACTATAAACCTGAGACACTATTGCATTTTTTGCAAATTCTATAACTTTGTCTTGTGATGACATTACTTTGATTTCATCAGAACTTTATTTAACACCCTAGAGAAGTCTCTTCTGAAGTTATAAAAAGTAGCTTTCAAGATCAAGGGGAGCTACTGATAATCCCTGTATACAAATGCACTTGCAGTCTACTGGGGAAGCTATTTACTGAGGAGCGTTTAAATGGGTTGAGGAGGGTGGGAGACCTTTAGAAGAGCACTGGAAATGTTGCAGAATTGCTGAAGACTTTTCAAAGTACTGGGATGATTTATTCATGTTTATCAGTGTCTACTAGAAACTGTCATTTATGCAGTTAAGTTGCAGGTGTTAGCTGCTGAAGATAATGTGAAACAAAAGTGTAAAACTAAAATTGTTCAAGTTATGAGCAGTTAGAGCCACATATATATGTTGTATGGTGTGGGAGAGTCATGATTTGGAGGAAAACAGCTTCTCAAGTTTTTTTTTTAAGCATTACTTTAGAAAAAGTTGCACCATGGGCAGTCTGGGCATTTAGAAAACACAGAAGCATTTAGTTGGGTATAAAGCAGGAATGTTATATTTTAACTAGCTTACACTTAAATAGCATAATATCTCTGTGGATTTGTGTCTTGGACGTGGTGGTGTTGTCATTTAATAACTGTATATCGTAACACATTAATTTATGATTGTGGAAATTTTGTCTGAGGAGTATGGGCTGTTAGTGCAACTGGTGGAACAGTGACTTGCAGCAACAGAGTGACATCAGTAAATAGTGAGAGTTACAGTTAAGCATCCCCAGTTCTGGCTATACGAGGCTGTCTGCCTGCTGCTTCAGTTAAGCCAATTAAAATGTGAATGAGTCAGGACTATTCCTGGCTCCATTTTGAATGAGGCAGTACATTCTCAGAAGAATGGGAGTCTATGTACCTGCAAAGCATGGGTAAATCTCATTTCTCAATTTTCTTCAATTCTTATGAACTCCAGTTGGTGTTGACCTTTAGAGCTTTTGTTCTCTTGTTTTTGTAGACTAAATGTAGTCAGGGCTGATTTAATTTCTGGCTTATATGTCTGAGTAATGATTTTTCTGTCTGGAATTTCAGTTTGTTCTGCATGTTGTGTTAAAAAAATATTGCAGAAAGGCCAGCTGTTTACTTTTACCCACTGTTAAATGTTATATGACAGTTTTCTAAATGGTTTTAATTGCTGTTGTTTTTCTTAGATTTGAATTTTTGTGAGTTAAGATTTGTAAAAAATCATTGTACAAAGGTTTCTTTTAAACTTCAGCAAAAATTGTTCAGCAATAGATGGAGAAGGAAAGGGAACTGGAGAAAAACTATTAAAACCGTTAAAATTCTTATGCTGTTATTTTGAACAGCATAAAGCGGAACATTGGTGTTGGGAAAGTCCTTTTGGGGAAGCTTTTTGTAGCTTCATTCCTGGATAAATCTGCTTTACTTTGGCTGACTTATTGGAAACTAAACATTGAATGTAATAGTGGGCCTTAAATATCGTGTAGGTTCAGTTGATAACTCATGTCAATCTATCTGGGTCTATTTGGTTGCAGACTGGGGTTCTGGAAGTGTTGTTTAGAATATGAGTAGAAATGAAGCTTAATTTACTGTGCTGTTCATCACCTTGTGCTGGTGATTGCATCAGCTGGAATGAGAGTGACATCACAGCTCTGGTAGACTTGTGTAGTCTGTGGAGTAGAAGCAAGATCTTAGGCAGTTCTTAGGATGTTCCCAAGTTAATAATCCTTTTTGCAAGATTATACAGAATATCATATGTGTATGGAAATGGAATGACTTAAAGTTTGCTGCTTAAAATCAAGCAAACCAATCCTTCCACCCCTGTATTAGTAGTATGTAATGACTCAAGCATTACAAGAACATGGTGAGTGGGATAAGTTGGTTTTGAATATGTAATGACTTATTTTTTTAACAATTTTCCTTAGAGAATTAACAGGGATTATGGTCACTTTCCAAAGCACTAATATTAAGGAGCTTCTTTTAAGCCTAGAAGGGAAAACAGAATTCTCTTTGACTGACAAACACTGGCATTTCTGTTTTTTTCTTAAAAAACATGTTTTAATAATTACTCTTGCTTGTGAAATATCTTACTGAATAGCTTGATTCTCATAGCAAAAACACCCCAACTGCTTCTTCTATGTAACACGTCGTTAATGACACCCCACAAAACAAATACTTGGCATTTTCTTTAGTACTTTGTTTTAATTTTGTTAGGCGGGTCCAGAATGTTCACAGTGTGAAGAGGAGTGCACCAAGCCCCGGCCAGCTGGCTGTCCTCACCGATGTGTTTTGCCCTGTCATCCTGGGGATTGCCCATCATGTCTCCAGATGCTTAAAATAAAGTGTCACTGCAAACTATCAGTACTGTATATTGAATGCTTGTAAGTGTCAGAACACAAACCAGCTTTTCATTTAAATGCTATTAACTGGAAATAATTTGAAGTGCCTGGGGATGGGAGCTACTCTTACGGCAATTTATAAAATTTTTCTTGAGTATAATTTCTAAGATAATGTTTTTTTCTATTTAAATTTTGCAGGTATTTTATTTGGTATTACTGCTGAAATTGCTATAAATGCATGGAGTCTCATGAACAGAAATTGATTTTATAATACAGATAATAGTTTGAATTATGCAAATATAATGTAATCTATATAAAATTTGTTCTATATGTGCTTATTTTAGAGTATGTTAAGAAGAATTTTATACAAGTATTAGAATGAATGTAGTTAGTTTAAAAGGTCTTTGTGCAATTAATGTCTTTCAATTTCTAGCTTTAATTGAAAAACTGCTTAGTCTTTCAATTTGTACACTTTTTTAATCATTTGTGTGTGTGGATAGATTTTAAGCTAGACTTCACGAAATATAAATTGAAACTTGGGAATTGTTCTGAAAATATTCATCATATGCAAGTGTATTTTTCTTAAAGTACCTCAAGTCCTCTAAATTTTTTGGGGGTTTGTCTGTAAAACAGGGCAGTTTATATTAGTCACAAAGGATTTGGACAAATGAGTCCGCTTTTATTTACAGTGAAATACCCTGAAAATACACCCCTAATTGCATTGACTTCTGTTGTTTTTAAATTGTTTGGGGTATTTTAACACAAATACATCTTTCCTTTTACAGAAAACTAACATGTGCTGATGTAAAAGAAAAGGAGCTTCTTATTTCCTGCAGAAATCAGTGTCCAAAAGAGGTAAGCCATATTAACAAGGAAATGCTTCAGTTGATGGGTATGTGGAATTTTGTGAATATAGGCCAAGTAAACTAGAGAAGCTTAGTCTAAGTGAATATGTTAAATAATAGATGTGAAGGTGGTTACTGGACTGTACTTCAAGGACAATTATTAATATATTGCAGTCAACTAGGAGGAGTATATTAAAGGAGCAGGGGTTTGTCTCCAAGGCACGAATGGCTTGGATGTTTAAACACACAGATGAGCTTGAATGTGGAAGAGTATGTCCTCTTTCATGGTTTTAAAAACTGGTCATCAATCTATGTCTCATAAATGATAAGATGCTGTTTGATTAGGAAAAATGGTAAGAATTGTGCTTGATATTCTCATGTAAGTGCAGGTTTAGAATCCCTATCTGTGCATTTTGGAGGCTAAGGGATTTTATACTTCATAAATGAGATGAGATAATAATGCCCAGGTGAATTAGTGAAATATATGTTAAGTAGTGTAAAATGAAAGACAAGCCAGTTAGTCTCTCTGCTGTATCTGGGTGCATCTAAAGGTTTGCTGTGAAGAAGAGAAGAATAATATACTTACTACATGATATTTAGACTATGAGCCAGTAGCATCAGTAAAGAAAATTCCTGTTCAATACTATGTTTAAGTAATAAACCAAATTTTCATGAGAAGCAGCTTAGAAATGTTTCAGGATGTCTCTTGCAGCAGTGTTACCCACAACTGGATGTGAGGGATGGGCCAAAGGATTTTTTCCTTGTCCCTCCCAGTGCTGCAGTTGTGTGCTGCTTGTGTGCTTTCAGAAATCCTTGTGTTACTTATTGTTTTATGTTTGTTCCTTATTTGTCATTAATTGTGCTGAGAGTGACAGCTCTGTCTTTACTCCTTTTCCCACTGGAGGGTTAGAAAATGTGTGAAGTGGAAAAGCAAGAATTTCATTATCATCCAGTGTCAGAAACTTCAAATTTGAGTGCTTGTCTTTATTAAAAAACTTTTTAAAAATTATTTTGATTAAATACAAAAATTTACAAGGTTTCTCCTGCTTTCCCAGCAGTGTCTGATCCTCTGCTTTTTGGACAAGATTGGGTTAACCCCAACAGGAAGGCTGTGC
Source organism: Molothrus ater (assembly GCF_012460135.2). Lineage (NCBI taxonomy): Eukaryota > Metazoa > Chordata > Aves > Passeriformes > Icteridae > Molothrus > Molothrus ater. The sequence goes on from NC_050481.2 coordinate 46,909,532, forward strand.
TCTGTACATACTTGTGTTTTCTGCTTTTTGCCCTTATAGATGCCTATCTGATGGATTTTTTTTTCTATACATGAATGTTCCTGTCACAATTTTCTCATCTGGATGTCTGAAAGCTCACTTCCTGGTGGGGGAACACTTTGAGATATTACTTAATTGTCCATTTATCTCTTAATTTTGTCCTTTCATGTCCTTCTCTGTTACTTTGGTTTTATTTGCTCCACGACTTCCTTCTCTGTATTTTCAAGAGTGCTTGCAATCTCTTATCATGAACTATATGTTCTGTACTTCAGCTTCTCTTCAAAGAATCTTTTGTTTCCCGTAGCTCATCTTTGATGAATATAACTGTTGTGATTTTTCTGAACGTATTCCCCAGACTTAGTCTGGGATTTAAAATCCACCTAGCAGTGGTCCCAAACTTCAGCTTGCAGTTAGAATTGCCCTGTTCTACAGATAATGTCTTTTTTACTTAGTTTGGTGGGATGTTAAATAAGGAGTACAGCAACAGAATTTATGTTAGTTTTATGAAGCAATTCTAAAATTCTTACTCCTATAAATGCTTTGGAAAATACGTTTTTTTTCCCAGCTACTTCTATCCAGAGCATTGTTTTACTGTATTTGATGATGGAAAAAAGCATGTTCTTCCTGTCCTGTGATGCTAGCTCTAGCTCTTACTATCTTTCATGAAATATATAAGCTACTAACTATTAGTACCTTCTTGTTTCAAGTAGTTCATATCTTTGTGTTACAGTTCTTCCTACTTACTTCAGATCCTACTTTGGTAACTACATGAGTACTGTATGGAGTTTTTACTGTTTTTTGTCTAAAAAATCTGTTCCATTTCTCTGACTACTGAGCAGTTCTAGGGATGTTTTGTCTGTTTCTGTTTTATAAACAAAATATATCTCTGCAGCTTTGAGAAAATGAGATACCTGTATCATAAAACAAATTATGCTGATAGTTCTCTTTTAAAGGAATCATTGATGAAGACAATTTGAAGGGGCAGCCTTAACAGATACCACCCTGCCACTCCCACCACCACCTCTCTCCAGGAAATACAGGCCTTTTTGTGGTTTTTAAGTTTTTGTCTTGCGAGACAAGGGCTTAACAAACAATTTGGCCAGAGATAAGATGGATAGGACTACTGAATTTAGAGCATTTACAGATTTCAGATCTAAAATGTCTGCCCAAAACTAATTTGGAAGTGTTTTTTGTGTAGTTCTGGAAGCCTCAAGTAAATTTCAATTTAGTGTTTCTTGAGAATTTTGTTATTCCATGTCAGGAGCTGACATCGAGTCATTCGCAGAGCTCAGTGAAGCTGATGTTTCCTCTAAATCAGTGTGCACTATCACTTCTAGCTTACCATAGTGCCACTTAGGTTCAATAGAATGCGGTATTTTACTGCAGTTGTCATTTTGAGATGTTTTTGGTTAATGGAAATTGCAGTAGACAGTGTTAGTAGACAGTGGTAGGACAGCTACCACATTTCTTTTACAGTTCCTGTGGTACATTTGGGGATAAAGAAAACCAATTATATTATCTGGTCCTTTGCAAAAATGCTACAGAAACTTGAAAAATTTGAGAAGCTCCATGCTTTTCTTTTGGCAATGGCAGTATAAAAATAAAAAAGTAACTTTCAGCATTGCATAGTACAGCTGACATTTCCTTTCTGCTTTAGGGAGAAGCAGTGTCTTTAATGCTGCAACAGCTGTTATATATGAGATATTTTAATTAAAAAGTTAATTCTGTTGTTTGGTAGTAATAACAAGATATGCTGTGAAAGGAAATTCGACTCTATTTTTTTTCTTAATCAGGGTGATTAAATTCTTATGATCCTGCTTGCAGATGTTTTGAGACAATTCTTACGTAGAAATTTTAAGTCGATCAGTTTTCATTGTCTGTGTTTTCCTGATAGTATTTGTGAATCTGTATTTAATACTTTATTCCATGTAGAGTGTATCTTTTGACAAAATAGCCATACTTTGTAGTTTTACTGTGCACTCTGCTTTTTTCCTGATGTGAAATACATGACTCCATTATGATAAATTTTTGGGGTTTTTTAAATGCATTGAACTAATTAAGCATTCTGGAAATAAAATTTAATTCTGCAAACACACACTGCAAATGTATCTGGATTGGAAAAATTTAGTTCAGTCTTTGGAAGTGATAAAATTTTGTTCTTAGCTTTTGGGATTGGTGCTCAAAAGTGCTATTTTCTTTAGCAGGCTATTTTCTGTATTATCAGATGTGTAGTAACAGGTTGTGTTTACTGCCTTCTGTTGGAGTTCACTTTAAACCTCCATAAGTGTTGACAGAGTTTATCATCATCAGGTATAATGTTAAGACTTAAATGCACTGCCTATGGAAAAAATATTTGTAGGACATTTTTTGTTTTGTTTTTTCAGAGCTGTGGATTAAATCCCTTCTTTTAATGGCCTTGCCATATCAAACATAAGGCCTGTCCAATTTGGGCTTTAGTCCAGAAGCTATTGACAAGAGATTTTGTACAGTGCCCCACCAAAGGGGGCACAGACTTTGAGCACCAAGTAGTTCAGCACTGACACTTAAAAACAAGCAAAAAAAAGTCCTTTCCCATTACATTTTTATCCATCAGAAGCAGCAGAATGATTGTTTTTGTTTTCCGTGATCATTGGGAAATGTTGTTTTGCCATTCATTTCACAGCTTCTCTTGATATTTTTTTTAGTGCTGGGTTTTTTTAGTGGAGGGAATAAGAAGAAAGTTCCCCACACAGAGAGATAGGACAAGAAAAAAACTGGCAGGGAAACTTAAGTGTGTGCATTTGCTTTTCAGTATTGGATTAAACATACTCCTGTGCTATAAACATTTTGGTCTAATGGTGTCTAAGAATTTTATTGCAGTAGCACTTAGAGGATGAGGTGAGGGTTACTGTCTTGAATTTGCAGCTCTGACATGTCAGGACATGACTCTTTGGGCTTTGACACTATTAATGAAAATGTGCCAATTATTATGGAAGAGTAAGCTGGAAGTAATACTTCTAGCCATGGCTTGTTCTAGCCAGCATGAGTGACTTGCAGGTGAGACTAGATGGAGTTACTGTGTCTGATGCCCTTGTGTAGGGAGCCAGGAGACAGTGTTCATGCAGTAGCAAATTTGTTTTGCAGAGATTGTGGTCAGTTGTGAGGAGACTCGGCCATTAGACTCCATGTTCTGGGTTGTGGTCTTGCCTTTGGTAGCATACAAGGCTTAGACAAGGTTCTCCCCTCATATTTTCAAAATGAGGCAAAATAACTTTTGGATTTCAGGGAAAAATATTTGCTGACTATCAGTTGTGCCTAATGATCCTAGATTCCTTCTTTGATAATGTGACCAATTTATATATTTTTCCCTCTAGATAAAATGAATAGGTGAGATCTGCTGCATATGGCTTCAGCTGAGTGACTGAGTCAATGCTACTTAGTGAATATCTAGTTCAGATACAGGAGAGGGTTAATACCAGCATGAAGGTGGCTAAAAGAAACAACTGTATTTGATTATCTTTTGAAAAAACCACCCAACTTCCTCCCCCAAAACAACATCAAAACTAAAGAAAAAGATGGAGCAAGAGATGTTAGCAATAAGGAAGGTTTTCCAAGGACTGAACTGACACTTAACTTTGCATTGTTTTCAGTAATGACCTTGGCAGTAAAAACATTGTACTTTTCTGATGAAAAGTTGTGGGGTGTTGTCAGTGTATGAGAATTGAGGAAGTGCATCTGTAGAACATAGGTATTGGGGTCATGTTATTAAATACAGGAAAACACCCCAAAACAGTAAGCCCATACATATGAAGCTTATAATAAGCTCCCAGGAAACAGCAGATATTCTTATTTTCACAGCATGATTAGCTGGAGAGAAATGCAATGAGAGCTGAAGATGTTTTGGGGAACATGCTCTACTAAGAATGAGGTGCAATTAAGGCATTGTACAAAGTCCTTCTTGCTGAGATGTCACTTGAAATATTACATGTAGTTCTGGCTGTGTATTCAAGAAACATTGATTGAACATAGTTGAAATTCAATTAAGGCAATATATGATAATAAAGAACCTTTTAAGCAAAGACAGAAATACTTCAATATGAGGAAAAGAACTGCAGCTTAGACTAGCTAGAACAAACCTAGGAAACTCAAAAAAAAGCTCTTACATCTTGTAGTGACCTCATGGAGCACCTTCCTTAGTGAAATATTAGAAATATTAGGCTCAGAATGGGGGACTGTTTCCATAGTGAGTGTTCGTCCAGTCCTGGAAGGGTATATGAGGTGCCTGCCTGTAGGAGGACTGGATTTCAGGACAGAACATGGTGACTTAAAGGTTCCTTCTAGTCCTGTATGAAATGTGCTGAAGCAGTAACTAAGAAACCGAGCCGAAAGCACAAAGTGTCTATAATGGCTTGTGACTGTCATGGACATGAAGACATGAGTATGTGTTCCATAATTTTAGTCTGAAAGATTCATGTTCTGTTTAGGTGTGTGTTTCTTGATACTAGCTCAGATGTTGTGCCCATTGCAATGGACTTCTGAGAACCCAGATTTACTAATCAAAGTTGTACCCACCTGGGTTTGATACTTACTGTTTTCATTCTTGTGGATGAAGTGATGTAGTATGTATACATTTTGAATTTTTAATAAATGGGAAAAATGGATCTTAAAATTGTAAGTCTTAGGGCATTTTCCAATTTGCGTTAATCCCTTGATGACAGTGAAGAGGTGAAATTTCACTTTTGATAAAGAACACTGTCTAATGCTATTTTAAGTAGTTGGGGGCTTTAAAGCTCACTGTAAGTAAGTTGCTTAGATGTCTTCTGTGAGATTCTATCTTTGGTTATTAACAGTATTAGGTTATGTAATTGAAAATGAAAAATTGTTACTGTGAAGCCTTCTTATGAGGAGGGATATTTTTAGTCAAGTTCTTAACAATGAAAAAAATCTGTTTACTTTCCTGACATATTTTATCTAATATAATGCTGGGAGCACTGCTACATTCTTATCAAGCAGTGTACTTAAATTAGTAACTCAATTCTTAAACAGTAAATGAATGATAATATTTTCATTGTAAGTTAAAAATTGCACTGGCGGTAAAAAAAGTCTTTATCTTTCAGATGGCAGAAATAGGATAATCTGCCAAATGCATAAATTTAGGATTTTGTGAAATTATTTTTGCCATGATAAGAATTTTGGTGACCTTTATTTGACTTTTGCATAGTTCAGATAATGCTTGAATAGAAGATTTCTTTTGCGGTATTTTTGCTTCGGATTTTTCCTCTTCTTTTATTACTCTGTCTAACCTACACGTAGCTACAGTACACATAATTTCAGTTTTTGGGGTTTTTTTACCTTATTATCCATTTGTATTCCCCCAGCATAGAGATGGCTAGGGTGATTGTTGTATACATTACTGTGGAAATGACTGTTCTTGAAACATGTGAAAGGAGAAATTGTCTTCCAGTGAAGCTGTGCCAATAAAAGAGAAATCATCCTACAGGAACTGAAAACCAGTATATAACAAGCAAACATTTCCCCCCACGAAAAAAAAGAAAAGAAAAATCAGTTATGTCACAAGTTAAAAGACTGATTACCTGAATGAGTTTTCTGTTAAAATTCTGTGTCTGAAATAAAACCAATTCCATATGTTCTTGGTAATTTTACAATGCTTTATTGATGTGGGAGTTTAATTTATGTTCTCTTCCTTACAGTTGCCCTGTGGTCACCGGTGTAAAGAAATTTGCCATTCAGGTAGCTGTCCTCTTAACTGTAGCCAGAAGGTCAAACTCCGATGTCTCTGTAAGAGACTGAAAAAGGTAAATTTACAAGATGCAGTTTTTGAAGGATGTAAATTCTTTGCATTTTCCTGAGCTTGTATGGATGGATTATGTGGATGCTGCAGATTGGAATAGGGTCTGTTACTATAGTAGGGCTGTAACGATTCACATCAACTGAAGATCTGGGCTGCTATATCTGCAGATTCACTGGAGAATATAAAATCTTGTTCGTTCTAAAATATGTTAGCTGCCTGACTTAAATTAGCTTTAACTTCATTCACACTTAAATTTTTCTGAGAAAAATACTCAGATGACCTGGAGTGATTTGAGAATAAAAATTACATTTTTATGACAATATTGGGAAAATGTACAGAAGTTGGAATTAGCACAGATGTTGTGAAACCTGAACTAATATAATTAATTAAGATTCCTGCAAACCTAAAAGCAGCTATGGGCATCGGCATCCTTAGCTTCTAACACAGATAAGGACAATGTAATATGACAAGTTTACTATAGCTATACACTATTATGAGGGGAACAACAGAAATTTATATGAAATTTTGACAAATGATGATGTCTTAATGAAAAAAAACCCCATAATCTGTCTTAATTAAAAAATGTTCAAATTACCTTTCTGGACCCAGTTAACTTCTGAACCTTCCAGCAGTTCCTCAGAGTCCTCGGCTTCTCCAAAATATGTCTTGTGCATCCAAGAAGTCTTGCAGGTGGGATGCTCAGCAAGAGAAAAGATGACAGTGCTTAAAACTGAGCAGCCTCTGCTTACAGATAACCACTTTGTTGTTTGGGTTTTTTTTTTAATTTCTTGAATACTAGGAAAAGGGGAGAAAGTATGATTGAGAATTACTTAATTTCCCCCCCATGACCAGACTGTGTCCTGTAGTCTAAGCCAGTTAAGATATATATATGAAGTTACTGACACTCTAAATGCAAAGGTTCAGAAGGTTATTTTTCTTGTCTAAGGCAAACAGATGAGTAAAGAGGAGAAAAATTAAACTGGACTGTAGATTTATTCTTCCTTTCAGCTTAGCTTATTAGAAAGAAGAAAAAAAAAGGACAATTTAATACATAATTACAGGTCGAAATAACATTCAGTCATTAGCTTTATTTGTAAAACTAATGTTTTACTAAATCAGAAAGTTTTATTATTTTCATAAAGAAGTTGGCAATTAAAATCTTATATAGGGAAATGATTATAAAAGACAAATTCTACTTAACAGGAAGTACAGTGCAGCAAGATACAAGAAGGCCAAGTTTCACTGGAATGTGATGCATTATGCAAGGAAATGAAGCGGAAAGCATATGAGGTAATGTAACCATTGGAGCTATGATTCCTTTTCAGAGCTTCAAGAAAAGTAGAAAAAAGAACACATTATTTTTCAAGGCAGTACCTGCAGAAATGTGGCGTAAGTGGATGTGCTGTTGAATAGTAGCTATTTTTTCAGTCTTGAATTTATGAATGGTGTTAATTGACTCAAATACTATTTTTAAACAGTATTATGGTTTTTTTTTTCTTTGAATTGATTGGAACTGATTCTTTCCTCTTTCACTGAGAACAAGTGATGATCAGTGATGATAAAATAGTCATTATTAGTGCTGTAAGATTAGAGTCAGACTGCTTTACAGAGCATTGTAAGATCTGTCTTTCCAATCAAGGTTTTGCAGCTATCAGTTTCTCAGCTTGTCCAGTGTGGAGTATAATCCGCCACGTGGTATTAGTTATCCTATACTGGTAGAATTGAGACTTTCCAGTAACTGCAGAATACTACCTAGACTGCTGTTAATGTGACTTCTCCCTAGCTCAGCTGTTTCATGAAGGAAAGAATTTGCTGTGTGCTGTCACACAGAGACAGGATATCATCCTTGCTGTTACAAACCTTTAATAAAAACAGACACAAAAAGATTGATGCATAAATTGCTTGGGTTTTATCAGGTAAGTTTTAGATGTGATAAATGTACAACCCAAGAACTCAATGGGTAAAGTCAAGTAAGCTTCTGCTCAGATTTTCAGGATTGATTTACAAGTTCTAACAACTACCACACTGACCAAATCCTGCAACTTGGCAAACAGGTTGAATGCTAAAACTTTTGGGATATGCCTTTAGGGAATACCAACCATAACAAATAGTTCTAGAAAGAATGTGAAGATGGTAAGTTCACAGTATATGGAGTCCCTCCCTAAAGCCAGGTGAGCTGACAGTAAGAGTGCATGAGCTGAGACCCAGCAGCCTGTCTCAGAGTGCTGCAGTGTCAGTGCTGTCTGCCTGGAGCAGATGCTACTACCAATGTCTTGCCCTCATGTTGTAATCCACAGGGAGAAATGGGCTAAGGCAGTGAGCAAATGGCCACAAGTCTCTGCTGTAAGCAATGCCACAGACATACTGAATGGCACAACCTAGCTGTTTGTACCTTCTTCTCAGAAGAGTGGGAATTTACTTGTTTTGGGGCTTTTATATAAAGTGATAAAGTTTTATTTAAATTCTTCCTAGGCACCTTTTTGTAACCTGTGTTGACTTATTATGCAAATGACATACTAGAATAGCCTACTAATATAGGCACTTGATGAAAGTGGCTTATTTATGTCTATTACTGTTTAATGTGTCCAGACTGGAAAAAAACTTGTTGAAAACTGCAGACATTTGCAAAGAGAAATTAGTTTGCACATTTGCAAAACACCCATTAATTTCTAAAACCAAAGTGCATTAATTCTTAATGAAACTTTTAATGTCTGGCACCTATTGAGTAAGCATTTCTTACTCACTAGATGCCTAGGAATTGAATGTGTCTTTTACTGTACATTTTATTAAAGAAAAAGTCCTAGAAATGTTTTTCCATGCTGTGATTCTAATAGTTAAGATTCCCTTTTTCTGTGTACATTATACCTGTGTATCTTATACAAATATGACCACACCAGATTAAAAAGAAGCTTTTCTGTTGCTCTTTTCAGATTTGAAGGTAACTTTTTGTTTTGTAGCTGAAGTTTTGCCATTAGATGGCAGTGACAAACAAGGGGGCTCATTGTGTAGTTTTTTGCACACCAGATTTTCAGATTTCAGATGTGCACGGCTGAAAAGGTCCTTTACACACATTTCTAAAGGGACTCTGCCATTGTATCTAGATTAATGAAATTCTCAGTAGTGGTTTTATTTGATTCTAGGTTTAGTAATTTAAAAATTAGTCAGAAAACCTGCAAATAGGACTGTGCTTTTGGCCCTGCCCCCAGTCCCTGCTGTTTGATCTACAGCATGCTAAAGCATGAGCTAGTGTGCTTTCTCCTTAGTCATCAAAAGCTCTTGAATTGGAAATTATTTGTAATCAATTCTACCTGTGCAAACAGTATTCCGTAAACTGTTTTCATTGTTAGTGTGCAGATCATCCAGCTAGTAGGATCAAGATTTTTTTCATTTCAAGTTATTAATAGATTTTTACATCTAAATTTTCTAAGGGAGTGATTCAGTGACTGCAATGCTAAAAGCCTAAAAAAGGTATAAAAAGGGAGCTATATAAACTTCTCCCATATACTGTTCCTGTGGGAACTTAGGAGTGTGACATGGTGTCTTTCTAATGGCCTTAGTTGGATTTAGCTCCTATTAGCATGCCTGGTTGTTTTTCAGTTGACATAAAATTTTGGCATCTACAAATGTCCTGTAGTACTGAAATTCTAGATTTAGCCAAATACTCTGTGGGAGTAGAATATTTTCCTCTATTGTGAGCCAACCTCCTGGTAAATTCATTTTATGCCTTTGCATTATGAAAAATAATTATTGATGTTTTATCCCTGTTTAGCATCTGTGTACTCTCCAGGATTTGGTGTCCTGTTAGTCAACTGATGAATGCTAGCTATGCATCTCTTCAGATGGGAGCCACTCCATCCTGTTGTCCTTTGTATACGTTCAGGTTTCACATTTATTTATTATTGTTTGACCAAAATGGAATGCAGGTGCTAAGATTCAAGTATGTGGCATCTTTATGTATTGACAATGTTTTCTGCACCATTTTTTTCTTAATACTTTCTAGCATTGAATTTGCTTTCTTGAACTCTGCAAAATATTTCTATAGAGTTATCAATTGTATCTTGCGTGACTACTTTTCATATGGCTTTTGGATGGTGGAGCTCAAATGATGGAAAGTTTACAGGCTTTTGCTGGGAACCATTCTATAGGAGTAATTATGATTTCTTAAGAAAATAGGTTTAGCTGCTGTTTACAACAGTTTATTATAACTTTGTGTGTCTGGACAGATAAAAGAAGCAGAAGCGAAAGCTGCTCTTGAAGAGGAGAAGCGAAGACAGCAGGTATTAGCCTTTCTTTTTCCTCATCCACCTCATCCTCACCTTGTTCTTGTTAGTAAATAATTTAATTTGCATGCTATTAAAGATTTATAGTTTTTAATGTGATATGCATAGTCATTCCTGTCAGCTGTTACCATACTCTGTGTGCTGTAAATTATTTACAATGGTTGAGGCCACATTTCTGCAAGCAATTTTCATAATTTTGTGCAAAATGATAACTTTGTATTACTATAGCTTTGTGCAAGGTAATTTATTTTTAAACTAGTAAGTATGTTTTATTTTAATCAAACACTTTATACAGCATAAACATTACAGAATACTGAATAGCCTCTGCAAGATTTAAATATTGGGTGAAGCTGCCCTTCCCCCTCCTATCATGAAAGAACAAGGACAGCTAGATGAGTTCTTGTCCTTCAAGGTCTCTGGGGTGGCGGGGAAACATGTATTTAGTGTAATTGCTGTTGGTGGTGAGGGTATGTGGTTGGCATTGCAATCCACAAAGCTGCTGTGCCATCTGCCTGGAGGTGCTGGTCACATTCAGGCAAACACTCTAAGCTCAGTTGGTGATGGCTAGGACAGGTTTGTCATCTGGAGTCTGCACACCTTCCAGCCAGTTCATGTGTGCCTGTACCTGAGTGAGCATTTGACACCAAATCATATTCCATGTCTAGTGTGTGCTTTCTGACTCCTTTTACTCAATTATCACAGCATCTGTATGTTTAATTTACACTTGTGTTTTCACCTGCATGTCACACACTGTTTTTATCAGGGATCAGTGGCTTGCTCCCTTCTTGAAAGTGGAGCAAGGGAGGATTACAGAGCTGATGCACTTCTGCCATTTCCCCAATCTCATTAGTATAGAGAGTCTCTCTGTGGGTCCTAACTTCTCTTATACACACTTTTTAAGTTCTCTAAGTAATTAATGAATATGTTACATCTAAATTGCTCTGGCAAGGCATGTTTTTGCTTATCAGAGGGGAACCTTATCTGCTCATCCTGCAAGAAAAACATGGTTATGCATCTGTCCAGAGCACCAGACATTGTTCTATGATCATCCTGCAATGTTTGTTGCAACATTCATATCTCAGCTGTCTATAGAATTGAGCACACATTTCCTCATATAACTCCTAGACAGTTCTTCTCATTCTTCTTGTTCTCTAAGCTGACCCTGGAAATGTAACTTCTGGCATATAGGTCAGGAAGTGTGACTTACATACAGATGTCTGAAACAAATTGGGCAGAGGAAATCTGTAGGTGTTGGTTCTGCAAGCAAAGAACTGATGTATGCTAATGGGCATTTAAACATGTAAAGAACACGTTTACAGTCCTAGAGCTAGAAAGCCAAATTTGCTGATGTTTGTCTTGCACTGAGTGTTTGCATGCATTCCAGAAGCCATCCCACCCAAATACTAATGATTTCTGCTCAAAATCACTTGATTTATAGTCCCTCTAGTAAAGTCTCAGTAAGGAGGCAGTAGCAGATTTGCTCTACCAACACAGTGTGCTGGATTTTGGCTGGGTTCTTGAGCAGTGATTGTTTCTCTCTGCAGTCACACCACCATTGCTTTCTACTTGTACATTCTTTGAAGTCTCACAGTTCCAGCTCCACAGTAGTAACTTTATGCAATATATGGCAACTGTTCCTGCATATTTGTTTTGTGATGGATGCAACTTCAGGGATGGAAAACTTCACCTATACATAATGAATCCTATTTGAAGGTTAACTTAGTTATTTAGTGCATTAGGAAGCAGTAGGACAAAAACAGTAAAAAAAATAAAGGACAAAACAAATTGTTAAAAAAAAAGATACAGCTGTAACTAATAAATAGGCTCTAGAACTGCATACAAGTACTAACCTCGACTACTCCAGCCTTTTTATGTAACATTGGTTCCCATCCAGTTAGAACTCATAATCTGCCATCTGTTGATGGAAATTAGAGGACATCACTATCGTAGGGTGTTGGGTCATGTTAAAAGTATATTTTTGAGTGTGCTCCCTTCTGACAAAAGTTTGCATCTTGTACCACCTTCTCAATGTCATTAGCACATTTTTGTAGAGACTGTTCCTCTGTTAGTCACAGTTTCTTAAAACTATTTTGATTAATACTTAATTAAATGTTTTATATACAAATTAGTTAGTGCTCTAGTAAGTCTGTGCATTTATATTTTGGTATTTGCTATATTTGGTAGCAACTTTTGCTAATACCATTTACAGATGGTTTCTTAGTGGAAGAGATGGCTTGGCTAGGCTTCTTGTTGTGGCCCGAGCAGCCAAACTTTCCCTCTGCTTCTAATTCAGAGGCACCCTGTGAGGCCAGGGTTTTCACAACTGCTAGAGGTGGAAAAAAGATCAGCACTTTGATTATTTAACAACTCTGACCAAGTTCTGTCTGTTCCTCTCCATTGTAAAAGGTTTAGTTAAATTTTCAAGCTAACTGTTTAGAGTTTCAATACTGGAAGTTAGGGTCTTGAAGCTGAAGTGTAATTTACTGAGTTGTAGGAAAGATTTATTTTCCCTTTTTTTATGTCCAAAGAAAAATTTTTAACAGATCCTTAGAAGTTAAATAGTCAAGTGTTCCCCTCCCCATTCATAAAAATATATCCTCACTTTCAGTAAATACACTTTGTCACTGTTACTTGCATTCATTTAGCTACATTTTCCCATGGGAATGCTACTCCCTTCAGTGCAGAAAGAACTGCATATAGCGAACAACACCTGAAAGAACAAAATCCAGGGCCTGAGCAACACTGAACTAGATGTTTTGAGTATACCGTTCAAATAAACACATGCCATTTTACTTTTAGTATGCTTACATACAAAGAAGTTAGGTTCTTATCTAAATAAAAACCCTAGGCTTGTTTAGCTTGAAAAGTTAAGCTTGTTTAAAGATTGTGCATAACCATTGCTTCAGAGGTCATTAAGGTGACACTTCAGGAATATGACAGTTACACAAAATCTGTAGGTGGCTTTTCAAGGGTAGTGATGGCTTCTCTCTCATATTCTGTGCCTACAAATCTTTTTTCATTCTGTGTTTTTGGTTTTGTAAATTATATATTTATTTTTAGACAGGTTTTTGTAGAGTTCACTAGGAAAGCAATTCAATAGCTATTACATAATTTTGTTTGAGCCCTATATTTTAACTATTGTAATTCCTAGAGCTTTCTGCTTTTAAAATGTACTGATCAGAAGTGTATAGTAACTATAGAAGCCCCAAATTTTACTTGAGTGTCTGTCACTCAAATAAATGAAATACTGTCATGAAACAATGCCATGTTGTCTTTAAAACCATAAAAACTCTGCCCTTGCCTCCAGATTTTGGATTTTGAAAAACTGTTTCATTAAAATACTTTGCTTTTCTAAGGGAGGATTAGCTAGTTGAGAGTAATCTTGTTTCAAATAGGCTGTGACTTTGTCTGAACTCTTCTCCCATATCATCAGAGAAGTGCCAACACTTTCTGCCTTTATTAGGTACAAAGGAATACACATCAAAATAGGCCCCTTTCTTCTGCTAACAGTGGTATCTGGCTCAGGCAGGGAAGCGCTGCTTTGTGAAACTGACAAATATTTGCTGTCAGTGAAGGAAGACCAGACATCAGGCAACCTTGAGTTTTGAATGAAAATTTTAGTTACTGAACTACTGCTCTGTCCATTTCCCAAAATAGTCTTTTTCTTGTTTTTATAATGCACTCACTGTATCGTCTTAGTCCCTCTTCCTGGCAGCCCTGCAGTTGTAGTCACATAGATTTATTTCCTCTCTGGCCAGGCTTTGTCCCTGTTCACTGTCCATGATTCCTCTGCTTCAGCTCAGTCTTGTGCCTTTTGCCCAGCCAGTCCTGCCTTGCTGCGCTCTGCTACTCCCATCTCGCTTCCTTTCACTCCATCTGGTTTGTCTGCTCCCTAGTGCCTTGTCCCATGTTTTCTCTGGTAGCTAACAACTTGACCAAAAATCCAGGTAATCATCAGACTTTTTCTGACTTTAGTCTGTCTCAGGTCTTCCTAGCAATTAGATACCTTCTCATTGGAGCCTCATCCTAATCTTCACTCTTTATTCTAGGCTGCCTAGTTCCAGTTTTATTTCAGCTTTGTTCACTCAAATGAGTTTTTTCTATATTCTCATGATGCTCTTTTAAAATAAATGTGGAGGGGATGATGAACAGGGATCAGAGATCCTATTGTTTATTCCAGACAGGACCCTAAAACTACCATTCTATGTTGGAAGCCTGGCATTCTTACTTTTACAATTGTTTTGCTCCATTTTTGGGCCTATAGGCATGTGCTTCCTACTGAAGGATATTATATACCTCTTACATTCATATGAGTGATTAAATGTTCAAGTTACAACTCTTAACAAATAGAATATTTTTGTGTGTATCTAAAATTATAGCAATTAATCTAAAATTTAGTGACCATGCAAATATAAAGAATTGAGGGAAATAACATACAGTTTTAGTTACTTACGTTTTTATTAATTTAGTTTTGGCAGAGTGCATCTTTATTACAAGGGAATGTCTTTGAAGATTTCAGCCTATGCCCTTATAGAAGTTGGTAAAATAGCTTAAATGCAAATGTGTTTTTTAATTGAAAAAAAAAAGTATTTTTAACATATTTCATGGAAATAACATTATTTTTAGCTTAATATTTTCAGCCTGAGTTAAAAAACTGAGCATGCAAAACTTCAGTTGGCTGCATTTTTGGCAATGTTTTTATAGGAAACTAAACAATGGTTTAATACTTAAAAGCAGTGTGCTTTGTACCTGTGGCATGTAGTGCCAATCTATGGGTGTAGTACACATCTGTGAGATGTGTAACTTCTTCTGGCTGACAGTTACTTCTATTGAATGTTACTTGGTAATGTTATTTAAAACCTTCATATTTCCTTGTTTTTAATTCTGATACAAATGTCAACTACATGTGGTTCTCTTTATTTAGGCTGAACTGGAAGCTTTTGAAAACAGATTAAAAGGGCGAAGAAAGAATAAGAGAAGAAAGGATGAGGTAGAAGTTGAACAATCATCATGGCAAAAGTACAAGAACTTCATCATGCTGCCAGTGTTCGGAGTTGCTGTTGTGATGGTTGCATGGCTCATGGTCTACAATGACTGAAAACAACTCAATATTTCATATACCTCAGTTGGACTTTAGGTAGCTGTTATTCCTACAACGTTAGTCTGTGTGTAACAGAACTTAATAAGCATAGATTATGTATGTATACTCTTTGCTAAGAAAAATGTAGAGGAGAGAAGAAATGTCACCTTTTGTGTTACTACATTCACAGCACAAAACTGAAGTCAGACACCAAAAGTAATAGTAGATTCTAGTCTACACTGAAGTGCTGATAGTTTGACTGGGATTTGTTAACATCTCTTCTATTATTCTGTTATTTTTCCTTGTCTCCATTTCATAATATTAAGAATAGCTTAGTATAAAATGGTTTATTGAATATATGTTTCCTGTAAAATCAGCTTAGTTGTTTATTGAAGGTTAGTGTTCTTATGCTCATCTTTGTTGTATCACACAATAATTCTATGCTTCACGCCAGTTTTAATTATGGCAAATAACAGGGAACCTTGGGTCACTTAGGCTTGCGTATTCTGGGGCCTTGTTCAGAGCTTTGTTAGATAAAGGAAATGTGAACTATCTTTCAATTCAGCTGTATCACAAACAGAACAGTGCCCTCCCCCCCTTACAAATGGCGGGGTTTGCTTTTTTGTTGTTTCACCCTGCCCCTTCCCACCCTTGTTTCCTCAAAATTGAGCTAACTGAAAAGTTCCTTTAGTGGACAGATGCATATGCTGAACATGGATGTCAAGAAGTTTCAGGGTACAAGGCTGCATTCTCACTGTTGCCCCAACTGCCAGCAGCAGAAAAACAATTTGAAATTAAACTTAAGAGTATCAATTGACTATTTGTATGGATAAATGTCAGAGTTGGATATTTGTACAGATGTGCGAAAATGTAATTGGACAGTGTAACAATACAGTAATATAATGTTCTGAAGCCATCTGATGCTTGGTAGTCACATTTAAACCTTCTAGCTAAACTTCCAAATGTTTAAATATTTTCTTACTGACACTTGTGAATACCTTGCTTTAGGTTATCAGTATTGGTGGGTAGAACTGGAAGGTTTTTATCTGGCTTCAGGATTATCAGAGAGGCTATGTAGTCTCAGCGGAGAGACTGCAAGTTCAATTCAGGAATGGGGAAATCAGAAAACTGAATTTTTAAACCTCTGCTAGAAACTTTTTGCTGATACTTGAGCATTGCAGGTTACTGCAAAGTGATTACAAGCTCCTGCAAAAAATGGGGTGCATGCCAATGGGTATTAGTATTATGCCCTTGTAATTCAGGCATATAATTTAATCACGAATCCTGCAAAAGCAGTGGGACCATATGTATGAGTTAGCAGAAAACGTTGGAGTTTGCTTGAAAGCTCTTCTAGTTGATTTTGACTTACTTGCGAAGGGACCCAGTATTAATTTGAACAGATATCCAATTGTAATTCTGATTCGGCAGCAAGAAAATAGAAAAGCTGCAAAAAGGAAGAAGCTTTTGATTACATAGATTAAGAAAAGAGATAAAATTAGTTTCTTTTCAGTTTTTCACAGAAGTTTGGTGAATGAGGAGAAAGGTGGGGAAAACTTGGCAATATTTAGCATGGATTGATGCTATTCTATAGTACTTTGGTTGTAAATTAAATTTTAGAGATGCATATTACTTATGTGTCAGACCATTAGTATTTAAAGTTGTAGAATTAATTGAAATTATGCTGTGCAAAATTGCATCTCCATTGAATTTCTTATTTTTCTAGTATAAAAGGTAAATATTGTTTCATATCGTTGCTTTAACTTTTTTCTATCACATTAATGCCTGGAAGATAATTTCAGATATGTTTAACAAGAGTGAGGTGATCCTATTGTATTGTGACTGCATATGTCAGTAACTCTTCTGTCACTAAGGAAAAAGTATTTTTGTTCAGATGAAGTAAAATGTTTATGGTTTATCCAGAAGTACAAAAAGATACCTTTCTGGCTGAAATATGAAAATCAACATGAATGAGAACTTTGTGGAAACAGCTTTTATCTTGCATGACTATCACTATTTTTTTTTTTTTTATTTACTGCTAGCTTTAAAATAATTATAATGGAAAGTTTATCCTTGCTTCAACAGCAAAGAGAAGAAACTTCTCTCTAGCGAGTTATACTAATTGACTGCACTTATTAGATGTTTGAAGAAGTTCTTAGTATTCTTTTCTGCATATTTGTGGGAAATACTGGAGAAGAAGAGGCTTCTCATTGATCATCTTCATTAAAGATTGCCATGATTTTTTACTATACAAATTCATTCTGTTCATACAAAGGTATGTGTGAGTAGGCGTATTCCCTTTCTTAAAGGATTTGTATCTCTTCTGAACCTTGCATATGCAAGGCATACCTATTTTTGAAATTTTATTCAAAATAGTTCTGTATATCTTATCCAACCATGTGAGTCATTTGCACTCTGTTGGTCTGCCTGCTGAACCAGATATTTATTTCTTGGCATAAAAAAAGTGTGGGGGTTCAGGCAATCTGCAGTTTAATAAATCACTAGTTTTTTGTTTGTTTCTTTAAAATATTTTTACAGTTAATATTTTGCCTTTCTTTGGTTGGAGCTCTGTGTTGTCAACAACCTTTGAAGTAAAAGATACAGATAAAATCACCTTTTATTCAATATTAATGAAAGACAGTAATTTTAGTAAAGAAATTTTGAATTGAAGGTAGGGTTTGGTATCAATTTATATATAATGTGCTGTTACATAATGTAATGAGCAAATATTTTTAATGTTAACAGCTTACAAAAAAAATGCATATTGATCAGTATACATTAAAACAAATTATATAATCTGACCTGCTGTTGAAGGGAAATTACAGTGATAGAAGCCTGATGATGACTTAACATGAAGAATATGTAGGTATGTGTAAAATGAAAAATATTGTGGCTTTTCCTGATTCTGGATGCATTGTGATGAAAATGTATCCTTCCATTGAGCCAAGGTTCTTATGTTCAGTATGTTTGGGATTGGAAACTCCTAGGGCAAGTTTTTTCCCTGTAACAGTATCAATCCATTGTGTGTGTTAATTTAATGTAAAACCAAGTCAGACAATAAATATATCAAAAACAACTTGAAAATTTGTTTGTTCTCAAGGACTGGTGTAGTGAAGCAGCAAACTTCCCAGGTAATGATGACTGACACACTGCAGCCCAAGATTTAGGTATGCTTTCTGCCCCCTTCTCTGGTAGTGATAATTCTTCCTTCTCAGATGAATGCTGGAATTATGTAATTGTGTTCCTTCATGTTACTGCTCTGACAAAATTGTGAAAATGGGTTGGGGAAGTCGATTAAGGTGAAACAAATGGGAATGGACTTGGTAGATTTCTTTTTGGCCTCACAGGGAGAAATATAGCTGATTTATTAGACATTTGTGCTGACCTTAACTAATAGAGAAAGAAATGTTACTAAGCAGATAGCACCAAAATTTGTTCATAAAAGCATCTATGTTTGATTGTGGCTTTAAAGCAGTGAACTCTGAGTTTGTCATCTCAGTAGTAGTTCAGGCTCCAAAACGTATCTGCCCTGTGCCAGCTTTCTCTGAGTAATGAGCTTGTGTGTTGTGAGGTTAGAGCGCAGAGATGCTTGGTCTGAAGTGTGTTGCAGTGCCAGGCAGTGAAAGCTTGATGTGTGTGCTTTAGGTTGGAGCATTCTTGTTTGGACACACACAAACAGGGTCATGCGTGGCCCTGTTCTCATTTTCATTTAGTTTTGATAACCCTCTTCTGCTTGGGTTGCATCCTGTTACCAGTTGTTATCTATGAGCTTTTCAATTGCTCCCTTTCCTTTCTTCATGAATATATTTGTATTCCTGTCTGCTCTTATTCAAGTAAATTAGTCAGTTGCTTTAGAGAATTAGAAAATTAAGAACCTGTAGTGTCTTGAATTTCCTAGGAAAAGAAATGCAAGGTAAAAATTAAGGAAAAAAATCAAATTAAATCAAATTAACTATAAGATAATGAGATATACTTCTTTCCACAAAGATGGAAAGATGGTTAGATGTTAATGAATTATTTGAACCCTGCATTACGATGTCTACATGCTGTGCTACCAGAAAACAATTCTGTGGTATGGATAGTGTATGAATATGACCTGTGATACATCAAACTCAGCTGTAAGGTAGGCCAAACAGCAGCTGTGTAGAAATAAGTCATGCTCTGAGGGAACTGTGGCTTCATTCAACCAAGCATTATTTCTGCTAAATGTTACTCATGCAGTGATTTCCATAAAATTCCCAACAAAACCAGAACTCAGGCTTTCTTTGTATGCTGCTGAATCTTGTTGTGAAACTCCAGTTTCAGTGGCACTCCTATTGAAGGAAATTAGTTTGAAATAGGAGTCAAGACTGGCTTGGGGTTTGGAATTCACAGTTCTCCAGCTGAAGCCATCCTCAGCCAAGGCCAAGCTGGCTTTGCAGTCTAAGTCATGTACTGCACCTCTTAGATACACATTGTCATTTACTGTTATTAGCATTTTTGACAGGGCTACCTAATCTCTGTAATGAATCACAAATTATGGTTTGATTCCTACATCACAGCACAAAATATTTGTTATTTTGCATAAATGGTCTTTCTTTTCTCTCTTTCCATGCTTTTCCTATTTTTGGTGCAATTGTTTTAAAACCACCACTGTTTTCCTGCAGATGCTGGAGGTTGGTTTGGAGAGATGTTTGGTTGGTTATGTAAAAGGTGCAGCACTGAGTTACCATGAGCAGAAGCCTCTAAGTACACTGGCACTCCAGAAGCATAGAGAACACTGTCTGCACCATAAGGTAACCACTGTTTGCACACAAGGTAACAGGGCCTAAATCTGAAGGCATGGAAATACAGGTATGGAAAAGAAACTGGAAAAAAAAATGCTAAGCATCTTGTTTATTATTTAAATATAAACATATATAACACCATGTGTTTTTATTTACAAATATAAACATTGTGATGAGGGGTATCACCCTCACTGATTGTCAAGAGTGCTGACAGGGCTGGAAGCCATATTCATAGAGAGGTGGTGGTTCACATTTTCTTGGGAGGTTTCTGATTTACATTTAGAATGATAGCATTTCAGAAGTACTAAATCATACACAGGAAAAACTGGAAGCCTTTCTGGTTTACAGATGTCATCTCAGAACCCAGCAGTAGTCCCTGTGACTCTTGGAAGGGTCCTGAACTGTTTCTATTCTGGTAGCACACACTTCTGCCCATTTTGTAGTCATTGTTTTGCGTTTTGTCCTGTTGACTTTATCGTTCTTGGATAGTATTGGTGGGCTCTGTTGTGTGCACAGACCGAGGCTTCAGTCAGACTTGACATCTTTGAATGCAAACACAGGGCAAGGGGACAAATAGATCAAATGCAGGTCTTAAAAGATGGTATCTCATGGTTGTAGGACATTTGCTCTGTCACTTGCAGCTTCAGGTGGCACTTGGCTCTCGGCCTGAGAATTTTGCTTTCATAGATATGCAACAGCCACCACATCCCTCCAGCTCCGGATCGTTGGGGCCGGTCAGGACCAGGACCGGTGTCGGGACAAGGGGTAACGCCGTTGGGTCGCCGCTGTTCTCCCGCGCAGCGCTTCCTCGCAGGGGAGGGACGGGGCACGGCAGGCTCGTCGCCAGGGGGCTGGGACGGGAGCTTTCCTGCGGGGAACGAGCTGTGGAAACATGTCGTTGGCTCCGGGAGGTTCCTCCTGCTGGAGCTCTTTCCCCTCCGCTTCTGCGATGCCAGCGCCTCTTTCAGCTCTCTTTGGAGCGTTAGAAGCCGGGCTGCGGCAGGCCAGCCGCTGTGCTACAGAGGGAAGCGCTGCAGTCCCTGCAGGCACGAAACTCTCCGTCCCTGGGCTGAAAGGAAAGCCTTTGCCGGACCGTAACGTAAAACAAAGCGCAGGGAAGTCCACCCGCGGATGAATGAAGGGATACGGGAGTCTGGCCCATGCTTGCCAACCTCCGCTCTGAACTCTGCGCCTCGACTCGATGGGCCGAGAGCGCCCGCAGGTCCGTGCGCTGGGCTGGCTTCGGATCGCTTCAGCCGCAAGTGCGCGTCCGGGCGGGCGGCCCGGGGGCCAGGGCGCGGCGGAGCCCCGGCGAGCCAAGGTAAGGGGTGCGAGGGGCGAACTCCGCGGCTTCTTGCCCCTTACATCATCTCTGACTCAGGCTTGTCTTGCCACCTGCAGCCCTTCGCAGCGTGACGAGGCGTCCCTTAACCGGATGGGGGGATGGGGAGGGGCGCAAAGGCTGTGCCCACTCCATCCGCCCTCCCTGGGGGATGGCTTTAGGGCGAAATTAGCAAGTGGGCTGTCTCTCAGCGTGCCCCCAAGGGGTAGAGCCTTGTGTGCGAAAGGGGTGGGGATGTGGCTCTTTCTTGCGGAGGTTTATTATTATTGGGTGGAGGAGCGGGGAGGGGGAGTCTGCAGAGCAGACAAAATGCGAAGCCCTCCTCGCAAGTGTGTTTGTGCAGGAGGCGGGTGGACGCGGTTCGTCAGAGACCGAGGTAGAGAACAGTGAGGGGGCGGCCAAAGTGGAGAGGGGTCAGCAGCAGCCAGAGCATGCTCTCCACGCAACAGTTCCCTGCCCTGCCTGCGGAGGAGGAGCGCTACCGGCAGGTCCTCTCCGCCAGCCGGGTAAGGCGAACCTCGGGGCGCTCTGCTCCTCGCGGGGGGCCGCCTGGGTACCGCGGGCCGGGGGCCTGGGAGGGCGGCTGGCTCCGCCGCTCGGTGACCCCCGGGCTGCGGGCGGGGGCAGTGCGCTCAGGGGACACCTGCGGCCGCAGCCGGCCCAGGGGTAATTCCCGTGCGCGGCGCACAGCCTGCGCTGCCGCCGCGGGGCTGAGCGGTACGGTGCTCGGGCAGGCGGAGGAGGAGCCCTCGCCGAGCTGTTGTAGCGAGAACGGACCCGTGGCTCAAAGGCAGGAACCGTGTCCCCCGGAGGGGCGGCCTAGGGGACGGCCGGGGACAAGTGACCTGCCGCGCCCAACCTGCCGCGATGGAGCCGTCCCGGAGCGCTCCTGTGTCTAAACTTGCGGGGACGCGCCGGGGACGGCCGCGTTCAGAGGCGGCAGGTGAGCCGCAGCCAGCAAGTGCTCGTTGTCGGCGTCTCAGGGAGAGCCGAGCGGCGCCCTCGACCCGCTTTTCTCACCAAGCGCGGAAGATCAGCGGGGCTGCTGTGCCCGGTAAATGCTCTGCCGCTGGAAGGAGCGGAGAGTTGTTCGAATCCGACAACAGGATTTGTAGGAGCAAAGTTCAGGCTTAACGTCTGTCAGGGCTGTCATGGCAGCTCCATCGGGGTCTGGGCTCCCGGGTAACCGGTGCACCGTGACTCCGGGGCGGTGGTTACCCCCGGCATCAGCGGGAGCTGGCTTTATCCTTGCGTCGGTGCACCTTGCGGTCGGGTGGAGGGACCCCGAGTCCCCTCCCACGGCTGTCCGGCGGGATGGTACCGCTGGCCGTCAGGAGGTGATCCAGTACAGGGTCACAGAGGAGGCACCTAATCATTCCAGGGAGAGCCAGCCTGTGTGCTTGCAAGTGTCCGGAGGGGGTAGCGCAGGTGTGGCGTGGGCAGTCTCGCAGCACACACCTGTGGGGAGGGATGAGGGAGTCTGCCGCCCTTATGGGAGAGGCTGCATAAGAGAGGGCGAGGGGGAACTTGCAGGAGGTGGCTGCTGCGCTGGTGCGAGCTTGGAGGGTGGGTCCCCTGAGCCTGCCCTTCCCTCCGCTGGCCGGGGCGCAGATGTCTCCCCAGTGTCCCGGCTCGGGTGCGCTGTCAGAGGGGCAGGCGCGGTGGGGGCCGCAGCTCTACAGCGGGGAGCCCAGCGGCAGAGTCTGCAGGGAGAGACCGGCTGCCCTCGCCCTCCGCTGCCGGGAGGGACCGGCGAGGGCCGCGCCGGAGTGCTGAGCCTGATGCCGGGCACTTGCGGAGAGGGCGACGGAGCTTCTCGCACTGTCACACCGATCGTACGCGACCGAAATGCCACAGCAGGGGGTTTCACAAGTTTATAAACACGGCAGTGTACTTCAGTAGTATCATTGCTCCACTTAATTTAAAATGCAGAGTCCTTGGATGCATTTCATGGGAGGCAGTTAATTAATTAACTTAATTTACTAGCAGTCTGGTTGCGATTATGAAACTCTGAAGTGAAATCAAATATCCAGAGCTTTTAATGCATTCCCAGGATCTCTTGGGAAGTTTTGGCTTTCAGCAGTAAGAGTGTAGTAGTAGATTTTTCCATATGGGTACATACACCCTTCCTGTGTTCCTAAAAGAGGGACCAGTCAGCAGACTAAATTCTTTTGTTTGTTTTTGTAATGGATGCTCTAGTTGGAGATCTCTGTTATACTTGGGTGCTGTGGCACATGAATGAATGAATGTTTCACTGAGATAGTCCAAACAGCAAAGTTGTAATACAAGAAATTAGAGAACTACTCTACCTGTGTCCCTATAAAAGCTGGTGGTATCCCCAGAGGACCTTGGACATCTAGGTTCTGTGGAAAGATGGGGACTTCTTCAGCTGAACAAAGGAATCCTAAACAATGTTTAAACCTCTTTTAGAAATGAAATGCTCATGACTTTTTTCCCTCCTCCAAAGGCCATTTAGGAAGTACCCCAACAGGCAGGTCTTTCTGCCTGTGGAGAAGCCTGACCCTCCAACCCCACATATAATCCTCACTCAGCATGCATTTTTAAGGAAGCCACCAGCACTCATCCTCCTGAGAAGGCTCTCCTGGTGGTGAGCCAGGCAATACAGCATGCTTTCCCATGTTAGAGGAGCTTGCTTGTGCTTTTAGTATCCCATGAAGCCATCAGGACAAAATACTGTTTTTCCTGAGTCTTTTGGAGCTGGAACTATAAAATACTGAAGAAAACATTCACTTCCTTTCCATAAGTCTTAGCTGGCACTCAACTGTATGCAGATAACTGGAATGTCCAGCGAATTAAAAGTATTGTAGGTAGATGGTTGGAAATGTGTAATGATTTGAGGTGTTCTATAAAATGTGCACAGGGCGATTTTATGTATCTCTCTTATTGTTTGGCTGTTAATGATGTATTAGATGATGTCTGCAGATACAAGTCAAAGCTAGGACTGTTAACAGTGCCAGTAATTATTTTAAAATGTGGGTTTACTTGAATGTAGGAGTTGCCCTTTCTTAAATTTTTCTTTTCCTGCTAAGCTGATATACATGTTTAGGTCTTAGCACTCAGCTCCCTTGAGGAACAGTACTGTCCTAGCATTGTATTAAGTCCATGTATTGCCAGACACATAATTTCTTGTCATTATTTGCACAGCCAGACAAGGAATGTGTGCAGAGGCTGAGGTGGATAAGCACCTAGACAGAAATCTCATTTGTCAGATGGAGAATGGTCCTTTGAATTGAAGGTGAAACAGGCAAGGGAATTTTGGGATTGTTGTATCTGGCAAAGAAATCGAGCAGCTCCCACTCAACTGCTCTAACCAACAAATGGTGAACTGTAAACAAACCCTTTGTTCACAAGCAGGAAGACAGCACTTCAGTGTGGCTAAGTGGATGTTTGAGCTCTGTCAATCTTTGCCATGCTGAGGCCCAGCAGATTCAGGTCATCCCAATCCAGGAGACACAATATAAGCGCTACTGGTACTTCCTTAAGAAGTGGGAACTGTGGATTTGACCCCACCTGGACTGGGAGGCCCTGGGTACCAGGTCATGTGCTTTCAGGCTGAACATATCATGCTCTTGGGCAGTTACATACACTGGCACTAACTCCTAGTGTGGTCAGGTTTTAAAAGATGGTGGTTATAGCTACATTGTGTGGGAAGAGTCCTGTCAGCGTGTCAGGCATCCTTAGCAAGTGCTTACAAGGCCAGATGAATGTCTTGTTTCTGAATGTCAGCCAGGGTTTGGCAGGGGCGGATGTCAGGCCACTTGCAGCAGGGCAGTTTTAGACTTGCACATGCAGCTTAGGCCCTTTCAAATGTGGCTGCCAGACACCTCCTGATATTTAAATGCCTTCAGGATGAAGTAGCTAAGTAAGCAGCAGGGCTTGAGGGGGGCAGTGTGATTACAGTTTGAAATACTGATGCTTGTAATCTGTCCCATTTTCTTTCCCTACTGAAAAGAAATGGACCTCATGAGTGGCAGGCTGGGTACATAGAGTTCGCCAGTGCCAGGAAAGAAGGGTAGGTGATAACCTGCTGTGAAGTGATGGATTGTCATAGTGGGAGAAAGAAAGCTTAAATCCTCTTTGCAAAAGTCCTTGCACTCATGAAGTGACTGAAGACAGTATCCAGATAGCTGCAGCCTGACTATTCTCATTGCCTCTGAATTGTTAATTCTCTTGGTCCTCCGCAGTCAGTTGCTGCCTTGTGTGCAGTTTCACTGCAACTGTCCTGGGCCTCACTCTGGGTGCCAGGGTGTGGGAGGTGGGAGCCCCCCCTCCATTTGCTGGGACTGCAGGGAGTGGGGTGGCCCTCGCTCCCCGAGAGGCTGCAGGAGTTAAATTGGAGGCAAAGAGGGAAGGAAGAGCGCCTGGGCCTTGTCCTTTGGCTCTCGCGGCAGCAGCTCCCGTGTCCAGCGGGCTGTCCCCGTGTCCAGCGGGCTGTCCCCTCTCCCGGCCGCGGCGGCCTTGCCCGGCTGTGCTGAGGGGCGAAGGGGGGGCTGCTCCTGGGTGCCTCTCGCAGTCCGCAGCCCCGCGGCAGAAGAATACGATGCCGATCGCATCCTTTCCCTCAGTCCCCCGCCCTCTATAAATAACTCTGGCTGAGCTGACCTGTCAGATTCCCCCGGCAGAGCGGATCCCCTGACCCGGGCCGCCTGCAGTGGAAAGTCTGAATGCAAAACATACCGTAGTAAAAATAGAGCTGCCGGGGAGCCCGGCCGGCAGGTCCCGGCGGCTCTCGGGCCGCACCGGGCCCGGCTCCCGCTGTCCCCTGGGCGCTCCCGGCAGCTCTACTGAGAGCTCCCCCCACTCCTAAATCTGTGTACGCTTTAATGCCCCAGTGAATGCTTTTGTCTCTGTCAGATGGAAGCATAATTCATTTTTGCTGTGAACAGATAGTTCCGAGTAGCATTTTTAATTTCAGCTTGCCTTTCTAACCAGCAAAGATGAAAGAAATACAAAAAATGGTTAATTTCCTAAATGTAAAAATAATGAGATGACTGTCAAGCAAGAGATTCTCATTTCAAAAAGAGGTGAGAATGTTGCTACCTCTGAAGTCTAAATTAGATTCCATCCTGTGTCTACCCTGTGCATACAGCTGCTCCCCTGAAGGGATAGATGCTCCTTGGCTATGGTTTCAAGACATTATAATTTAAAGCAGTACTTGTAACTATATTGTGCATATATTATTTCTGGTTATTTTACCTGTGAAACTTGAATATCTGGGGGTTAAAGCCAGCAAAAAATGACCAAAAAATGCTGTCTAATGCTACTGGTTCATCCATGTCACAGTTGT
Source organism: Molothrus ater (assembly GCF_012460135.2). Classification (NCBI taxonomy): domain Eukaryota; kingdom Metazoa; phylum Chordata; class Aves; order Passeriformes; family Icteridae; genus Molothrus; species Molothrus ater. The sequence continues at coordinate 46,936,114 of NC_050481.2, forward strand.
TGGCCCTCAGTGCCCTTCAGGGCACAGCCGACTCTTAAGGGTGATGGTGGCCTGGCCTCAGCCCACAGCCAAGATTTTAAAGATTTTTTTAAAAGATTTTATTTCCATTCCACATGTCCACTTGCTCTCTCCCTACCCCATCCTGTGGGATGGGGAAGAAAACAGAAAGAATGAGAAAGCTAACAGGTCAAGATAAAGGCTGGGAGATCCCTTCGTGGTCACTATCATGGACAAAACAGACTTGAGTGGAGTAAATTAGTTTATTACTGATTAATACATATTGACTGACTCAGATATTGTGAAACAAAAAGAAAAAATGAAGCAAGCATTAAAACACCTCAGGAAAACACCTCTCACTTCCCAGACCTCTCAGCTTCCCTTCAGACTCCTCTCCTTCCCCCTTGTTATCGCCACAGTTGGCAGTCAGTCCCTTCAGTGAGGCAATGAACAGTGCAGGGAAGGACTGTGGTTCTCTTCTGCTCCTTCATTCTTACTCATCCTCTGCTCTGGTGTGGTTCCTCTGTGGGCTGCAGTCCTTTAGGAGGGAGTATCTGCTCTACCATGGAGCGTGTACTTCTCTGACCTTGGTGTTTGCTCTGCTGTATCTCACTCTTTTCCTGCTTCTCTGCCTGTGTGGTGCATGTGCCCTTTCTTAAATACTTTCTCATGGAGGCACCATCAACTTGGTTGATGGGCTCAGCTGTGTCCCGTGTTGTGGATCCAGGTGGAACTGGGCATATGTGGCACACAGCAGCTCCTGCTCTCTTCTCAAGGAGGCCAAACTTGCAGTCCCCCCACTGCCAACAGCTTGCCACCTACATGGATATCCATGTAATTGGGACACAAGTGGTGGCCAGGGTACTGACCAGAGTAGCAGTGTTGCCTCTGTGGTTTTCTGCTTCCCTGTCCCTCTTCCCCTATCCCTAAATCATGAAGGAGTGAAAATAACCCAGCCATCCTTCCGTTCCTTTTCATCATTTCTGTCATTAGAATGGAACCTTTGCACCATCTGCTTGTTTGGGTGCCACACAGTTTACAGTTCTCTAGTTTTTTTGAGTTGTTTCCAGCATAAGGTAGCTTTTTAGCACGTTGACCTGTAGAAACTGAATAGAGGCTGAAAATCAGATACTGACAGAGCTGCTTTTGAATGGTGAAGTTTGTGCTGTGATGGTTCAGGTGCTGCCCCTGGGGGACAGCTCCTGTAAGTCTGTAGGAAAAAAGACTGTCAGGTTGCATCACTGCAGGTGCTCCTGTAAGCTATTACTCTTCCAGAATTCCAAGGCCAACTTTTTCTTGCAAAAGAAGTATTTTGTATGTTGAACATTTAATTATCTTCACCTAGTTCTTTAAGGGAAAGGAAGTGAAGGTAGAGTTTCCTTTTTTTAGGACTGCATCAGATTTCATCTACTCCAATTCATGTGTTGTAGTTCAGGGAGATTCCAGTATTCAGTGTATGGTGCTCTTGCTTTGGGACTGGTTGGTGATTGTCAGAGTCTGTCTTTCCTTTCTTCCCTTCCTAAAACATGTAACACTCAGTTCTGCCATTTACAGAACCCGGTGTTTTAAAAACGAATGTGCTAGAATCTTTCAGAACCGATTTGTTTGATGCCAGAGAGAGATTTCACTTGGCAGTGATTTAGCAGTAGTAGTAACTGCCCAGAGCAATTCCTATTACTGTTCATCACCTCAAAAGAACTCCTAGTTTCAAAATAGCCTATACTGTCACTCTAATATTATTGAAAATTTCTTGATAACATCAAAGATTCAGGAAGCATTTCCTAAGGAAAGAGACTCTTATTTTGCCCCTTTTTTGCCTCTGAGTGAAGCAGTGAGAAATTGCTTATGTGCTCCTTGCATTGTTCCTCTCACTAATGATTTCAGAAAGCCGCCAGGTCTTTCTCTTGGGAATAAAACCTCTGGTAGGTAGCATTGAGGAGTTTTCCATCCCACATCTCTGAGTCCTGCAGCTCTGCATGGATGTGATAGTCCAGCAGATAGCTGTAATACACAATCATGTTTTCTCCTGACTTCTGTGGGACAGCGGAGCAACATGGACATGTTTTCCATTGCTGCCGCTTTTGCTATCATATTTTTTACTGGGTGGATTACTTTGCCTGTGGTAAAGTTGTCCTGAAACCAGTGGCACCTGGAGATTATTGAAGCAGCACAGGCTACGTTTCTCAGGCTTTTCCCAGCCTTCTGCATTTTCACATCTCCCGGAAGGAACACAGACAGCTGAGCCCACCTTGCCTTAACAACCTTTCCTTTTTTGCCATGAGCGACAGATGTTGCTGAGAGATACTTTATTGTTTGAAAAAGCTAGTTCTGTGCATCTGCAAATATTGCCTAAATTGATAATATATCTGAAATAATATTAGGAACTGTAGAGTAAGTAGCTATCTTTCTTCTTCTTTTTTTTCTTACATTGCCTTTCAATATGCAGCAACTACATAGCAGAATTAGGTAGTAAATGCCTTTCATAAGCTTTGTTTCATCCTGCTCAGCCATTTTAAGGGTGTTAGCTTAAATAATTTGAAGTGCATGTAGACAAGCCTGGAAAGGAAGTCTGAAATGATGATTGAATGTATTTAGAAGTTGTTAACAAATCCTTTTCCCTATAAAGTGAGAGGTATGGAATAGTGTTGATGGTATGAGATGGTTTGGATGGTTTGAGACTCCAGATGGTTTTCATTTGCTTTTTCCTTATCATGGATGGGATTATTCTATGACTCTTGGAGTTTTCCAAAGAAAATGTGAATGGAAGGAAATCTGGCATCTGTTCTAGGGATGACAAATTGAATATTTCTAGCCATAAATACAGTAGAATTTTTATTATTTGATGAAATAATCAGATTGTTATTGTCTCAGTGACTTAGATGGATGTTTTTATCCCATAAATCTTTATGTGATCTGTAAAGCTTAATTATTATATCAAAGTCCTAGTCAAATATATACACCAATGTGAGTGCCTTGTTAACCCACTTGATCTTTTCTGTATTGGCTCATTTCTTTTGTAAGTTCAGCAATATTGAATAGTTTTAATCTCTAGTCACCTCTCCAGTTATTTCTGCCTCAATGTCCTGGTAGTTTCAAAAAATATTCTTCCTTTTCTTTATTTTCTTTTACTGAAGCAAAATGTTCAAAGATGACATGTTTCTGAACAAAGTGGTACCCTACTGAAAAATGAATGAGTCGCCTCTAAATTTTTTAGGTAGTAGGTTATCGACCTTTGTGATATTGCATAACCCCATTTTCATCTTTTGGCGGAGGTCAAATAAAAATCCAGCTATACTGTACAGATAAGGCTTTGACACTAAATCAAATCCTTTCCTTTGACTGATATTACTGTTGGCCTTATCTTTGGCCCAAGGGTTAGTATCTTTTTAAATCATAATTCAGAAAAAAAATCAGTAAAGTTAACATTATACATTCAAATTCTAAATTTTAATTTCTTCTAGGTAGATGCTTATAGTTGAAGAATAATTATGCATTTTTAATGAAAAAAATGATTAAAAGTGCATGAAAGATAAAGAGACAAGTGCTTTTAAAAAGATTCCTGCAATTTTTTAGCTTGCATTCTAATTTACCATCTAGTTAATGTAATTGAAAGCTTCTGATTTCAAATGGGCTTAGCAGTTGTATAATCAGCAGTAGGCATTGCACAGAGGGTTAAACCCTACTGATGAGGCATTAACAGGAAAAAAAGGTATCTCCAATTATGAGCTCGTAACTACTTTGTGTGGGGTGGGGCTTCTGATGGCATTTCTACATAGGCAGTGGGTGACTGATACACTGAATGTGAGCCACAAGACAGGCAGGATTTCCTTTTGCCCTTTCTAGTTTTCCAGGCTTGAAAGATTCTTGTAAGAGGAAGTTTTCAACTAACAGTATCCCTCCACCCCCTCAAAATGTTTTTGTTTTTTTCCAATTTTTTTTTTTTAATTGTCAGAAAGTAGGCCACTAAGATTTGTCTGTTGTGTTTTTTTTATGGTTTTCAAATTTGCCTTTCTTATGCTAGTGGCTCTTCTGCAGACATCTACTCATTGAATTCCCAGCTAGGCAGGAACCTGAAGAGCGTACTGTGTTACTTACTCCCTGCTTGCTGGGTTGTGATTGTCAGCAGTGTGTAGCCAGAGGCTTGCCATCGCTGTTCAGCATGCTTAGCTCAATGCAATGAACATCTGGGTAGTCAGGAAAGCATTAAAATAGTCTCTCTGTGTGTTCAGAAAAACAGCACGGCGCTGTGGAAACTTCCATGAGTAATTTTTGCAAGCCGTAGCAACTTAAAGAAAACTAAGAACCCCTAGAGCATGAATTCTGCATTAGCTAAAGAGTATTTTCCCCAGAACAATTTCCCACTGCTTGTGCAAGTGAGCTGAATGGATGTTCGTGTTCTGGCACTGAGAAGTAACAGATAATGCTAACCATAGTCTAATCCTTAAAATTACTGCCTTTCATACACACTTCAGTTTTTAAAAAATCTTTGCTATCTTCCATATGTTTACTGAACCTTGCCCATTTTATGAGGAATGGCTGCATCACACATCTTTGTCACCAGCTGTGAGTAATAAAAGAGAGAACTTTTATTACTCTAAATAAAATTGCATCACAGTGATGCACTTACTACAAGTAGTAAGTGTGCTATCAGGTGTACTATTTCCTTATCTGAACATTCTTGAGAATTCAACAAGGTTCCATTGTAAATGTGGGAAGTATCCCCATGGTAGTTTTACCTTTACATCAGTGAAATGATAAATAATTGTAAATATGTACAATATATAACAAAGTATGTAAACAATTAGCATTTATGCCAAAACAAAATCATTATTCAGCAGCACTTCTTTTTAAAAATGAAGGGATCGCAACATAAGAGTGATACTACTGTTCTCTAGTAATGATAAATATCCTTTTTCCCTGTTTTCTAATTCAAGTTTTGAAGACAGATTTGTACTGACTGTATATGTTGGCTAATGGTGTGTCTAGTTCTTATTTACAATGAGATGGAGAACAGTTATTGCTATCACACATGGAATCCATGGAAATCCTTTCTTTTCCACTTCCATCTTTTGCATGAGATGTTAAGCATAGATCACTTGTAATGGAGAGTCAAGGTCAAGAGTTTGCTTGTCAATAGCTTTCTGATGCCTAAATAAAATATTTTTTGGGAGACCAATTATTAAATTATTTATGTTTATTTTGATATCAAATAGCTGTTTTTCAAAGTGCCTTTATAGTCCACTACATTGTCAGGATAGAACAGTGTATTCTTTCCCTGAAGAGCTAGATGAAATGAGAATAAGCTCAGAACTCCAAACTTTCATGTTTATGCTTCAAGCAAAAGAATCTGGCCTCTAGCACCAACCAAATACTTACTTTGGAAAGATATGCCCAGCTTTATATGACATCTCCCTTAGTGGGATACTCTATATTTTGGATTGGTTAATTTAATGGAAGAGAAGGGAGGTCTGATTGTCCAAATGGACTTCTAATGGATTATGTGAGCAATTTGTATTTTGTCTGAGGATATGGAATTCCCTGGGAGAAGTTACAAGATTACAATAAACTTGAACTATCAGGAAAATAGTGCATTTTATTGGCAAATAACTTTGTGATGATAACATACTTTTCATGTTTGCTGATTTGCTGTATGAAAAGGGTTGTTTGTTTGGGTTTTTTTCCTGCCTTCTGTATGAAAAGGTGTTTGGTTTGTTGTTTTTTTTTTTCTACTTTACTGCATGAGAAGATTTTACCCCCTCTAAATGGCACTATTTCCTTTTAGAATAACTATGACACTACTGTTCTTCAATTTGTGTACACTAGAATTTGGGTACTGCTTGTAAATGCAGACAAAAGCTGCTTAGGATCCAGTTTCTTATGCTACCTTTACATTTATTTGTCAGCGTCCATTTCAGTTTGGCTCTCTAATTCCTCTGACACTGAAAATGAAATATTCTGCAAATTTTTGCCTATATGTGTTTTTAGTATGTGACTTTGTACCTCTGGAGGATTTATCTCACACTTTCTACTTGTTACAATGACTATTGAAGTATGATGTTATATTTTTTTGACAATAAAGTAGTCGAATGGAGGTGCATTGCTGCCTCCTAGTATTCATGTAAACAGGACAGAACTGATAAAAACTGTAGGCCATTTTCAGCTTCTGTTACTCATTACCAGGCCTTAGAATATTATGAGTTGATCAGAAAAGGCTGTAAGAATGAGTATGGTTAAATTGATATATATATGTGGTGGTTTGTGCTTAAACATTGACACTTCACATGCTCAGTTTTTGCTCTGTAGCCATAACAGATGGGAACCATCTTCCTCTAATGGCAAAGGAAAAGCTGTAATGGCTGGTATGGTCATGTCAGTTCAGTATCTAGAGATTTAAGACCAGCATCATAAAAGCAGATGAAATCGCAAGACCTGACAACCAAGCACTGCTTCAACATTAGAGAGGAACAGTATCAAGGATATGGAAAGAGCTGCAGATAGTTTTTGTAATCTTACATAATTATTGCTTGGCTGGATAGCAGATTCCTCAGTGGCATTATGTGGACTTCTGAGGGCAATGGCATTATGAGGTGACCTGTTTATTGCCCTCTGACGTTCTTTCTGCATTTCATGTTAGTACTTCTTTCCATTTCTCTCCATTACAAACACTAAATAATGCTTTGGTGTATGGCTTGCTCAACATACTTTAATGCTTCTGATCTAGGAGGTGTCTTCTACATTTCTGCTTAGAGACCCATCATGCACAGAAGATACTGACAGTAGGCAATTAGCTCTAATGATACTCCTTTATTGGGAGAACATCTGTTAGTTCTGTGGTGACAACAGCAGGAGATATTTTTGTCGAGTGCTTATACCATGATTCAGGCTGTTTTATAGACTAGTAACTTAGATACTTTTAGTATCTAAAAGGAAAATTGCATACTGCCATAGGCTTTTCACCCATAAATCTTAATGTAATCTGTCATTTCTCTGCTTTAATATGACAGGCATGTTATTGAAATGACAGCCATGAGATCAGATTCTTTCCATGTCCTGCAGAAAATAAGCTGTGAATTTTGGTCCAATGAATTCTTAGTCTTTTTGCAGTCAGATGGGACTACACACTCTTTTTCATCTTACTTTTTTCTTCCTTCTGTGGTTCCAGAAAATAAACTGAGCGGTCTGATCCAGCAGTCCTAGATACCTAGAATTTTTTAAAAATACACACTGAAATTAGCTCAGAATTTATTTTTAGTCTATTTCCTTTATTGCAGTCATTACTGAAAGAATGCCACTCAGGTTAGCAGTGGTTAATGTAATTTTGTTAGGGACAAAACCTCTTAGCTGTCAGAAGAAATTATCTGATGTTTTTAGGTATCCTCTCTTCTGACTATATTCTTGTTAAATACAAAGCATGTTTGTATTAAAAGCAAATTACTTGTTGCCTTAAAAAACAAACACAGATATTTCCTAACTGCACACAGTATTTAATTCTGAAAATATTTCTTAGATTGAGTTTTCTAATAGCAGTGGTTGGAAGAGAACTTGCACCTGTTCTTCAAGTATTGAGACTATGGTTTAGTCCAGTGCTATAGATTTTTGGCTAAATCTATTTCATTTTGAAATCTTTAACATTTAGGGTTGATTTATTTCAGTGGACAGCTCAAGGATCCTGCTTTTAAGTCTTCTTGTCCTTTCCTTGGAAAGGGAGATATAAGTATCTGCCAGGTACCTCAGACATAGAGAATGAGTCAGAGAAACTGTTAACTACACAAAGAATTGAGGGAGACTGGTTTCTTCTCTCAGCCACTAACCTAGAAGCTTGAAGTGAGCCAAGGAATAAGCATTTTGCACCCCTGTTTCCTTCCATAGGCCCATTTTTATCTGACAATTCCATTATTTATGTCTTTAGTCTATTATTTGTTCCTCTATTCCATTATTCATAAGAACTGAGAGAACAGAGCATGTCTGCAGTTTATGCAGATACCATTGTCATACTAGAGCACTTGAAGCTGGTGCATGTATTCTTTGTGTATTGCAATATTTGGTGGCAAGAGAAAAAGAAATACTGTCAGGGAATATACAACCAGTAGGTGTTCATGTCATTCATGTTTATCTATAGGACACTTTATTAAAGTCTCATTGTTGATATAGGAAACAGCAACACTATCTCTAGTTTTAGTTTATATTCATCAGAGAAATTGACAGAAAAAACCTAATGTAGATGTTCAAGTGATGGAAAATGGTAATATTGGGAAACTAGAAAAAATAATTTATGCTTGCATAGTCACTGATGATGATTTAAACAGGTGTATTGTTTTTCCTGAGGTCTTTTCCTGTAGAAGGGAAAAATATGACATGCTATTTAGTTGCCTATAAATATTTACTTTGCAGTTTTACAGAACACGCAATTCATGGTGCTTAAAGAAGCATATCTTTAACAATACAGCATTCTTTTCTTGAGCAGCCACTGAAAGTAAATTTGGATACAACAGCTCATTTTAAAATCTGTGGCAGTGAGTTGTCAATACAAAGATAGAGATTTATTGCTTTCAGGAGTAGAAAAGAAAGAAAATGTTTGATGTTCTCATTTAGTCTTGAACATTTATGTAAAGTAAGCAGTATTTACAACACTAGTAGACTTTAGAAAACATTTCTCGTGTAAACACAGGATCACTGTTTTAATTGACACACATTTAATGTTTCTGCTAGGTTGACTCTAAGGTTTATATATGACAATGGTGATAACTGCTGTCAGTTAAACACTTGTGCTTGAGATTATTAAGAACTCATGTGCCTCCAAAATAATCAATGTCAACCCCTCTTAACAAAAAGAGTCAAAAAGTGATGATGGGTACTATTTCTGAATGTTTTTTCAAATATTTGAGAACAAAAATTTTGTTCTTTCTCGCTAAGTTTTTACTCCTAAGACAAACTCTTCGTGGAGTCACAGGTCAGAATTTACTTTGTATTACACTAGGTAGAGTTGGACATTTCTGCTTGGGACTTGCAAGAAGTGCATCTTGGTTGGGAGTAATTTCTTTAGGAAAATGAGCTGGATTTAAATTTTGTTTGTCTTGAAGAAACTAAGAATCAGCTCCCAAGTGCCTTGATCACTGAGCTGTGTAGTGATGGTCCGCCTCCTTGTTGTCTGGCTCAGAAGAACCACGTTCTTTTTAATAGAATATCATAAGTTCAAGGCATGGCGTGCTCTGATTCAAGAGGAGTCTGTGTTTATGTGGTTGTGATAGTCTGCTCAGTTGTAGATCTCATTTTTTAACTGCTTCAGGCAAAACAGGGTATTGAACTCAATTGCCCCCTTTCCTGTGGGATCACTGCATCTACTGCATGGTTGTCTGCGCTTTCAGAAGTAATTATGGCAGAGTTTTGGGAGATCTGAGTCCATAGCAGAGTTGTGTTATTCCTCTGTTACCTGTGCTCAGAACTCACAAGGGGACCTAATACACGCTGTGGAAACCCAGGCTGTGGGATTCAGGGAAGCCTGCTATGAGTACAGCAGCTAAAGCTGCTGGATTCCAGCATTACCAGAAGCAAAATGTCAGGCAGACACTGAAGACTTTAATATGACAAGGTAGACAAGTGTGGACTGCAGGAAGTCAAGCAGGTATTGTCTGAATGTTACATGGATTAAAGTTCCTAATATTCACCTAAATCCTTAACTTTATCTGTGACTGAATGTTTTAGATGTCACTTGTGGACAAGGGCATTAATTAAGCTGAGAAGTCCTAAAGTCTTGGTTTGAAACATTTACTACTTCTGAATAAGCTGCTGATTAAGAAAAAATAATTCTGACAACCAATTAAGTCTCTGCAATATTGTTTTTATTTTTTGTGTTGTGGAAGATGAGGATTAGATTACAGACCTTATCATCTCACTCAGATTGTTTCAACAGACACTCTTTGTTCTCATCCTGAGCTGGCTGTTTCAGATTTTCAGATAAATCCAACATCTTTAAGTTTACCATCCTGCTTGCTAGATAAATCTAGTAGTAGGACTGCGTTGAGACTGAATCACTGGAATAGGAGGAAGACTATCAAGGGAGATGCTACTAGCATCTCATACCATACCGATACCATATGCATTTTCAGTGTTAATGTCTTTACTTTGAGCAGTGAAAGTAGGAAAAGAAGTCAAATGGGACAGACACTGCACTGGATGAGTCTCGAAGTGGTCAGATGACGTGATGCTTAGCACTGTCAGAAAAGACACATCTTCACAAATGCAGTTTTCTTGGCTTCTGCTGTCTGTCAAGGGTCTTGCAGTGTCTAGTAACCAGGGGTTTCAGGGGTAGTTGGTAATTCTATTATCAGTAAGGAAAATTACCTTCCAAATAGTCTTTGTGCCATGCTGGAACAGGAGATATTGTAGAATGATAGAAGATAATTCTGCAAATCCTACTTATGCCTGAGGTCTTCTCATTCAGTGCAGAAAATGGGACTGAGGTTGTGAGGTGGTACGAATCCAGTGTCTGCAGCAATTCCTTAAGAAATAGTTCAGCTTTGGTTTATGCCAGTCAGTCTGATGACCTGCTCTTTACAGAAAGGCATGTTCAGCAGAGCCAGCCAAAGGGATAACCCACAGAGACTGGCATTTACAAGAACTAACATTATTTATGTTGTAGACTTCAATCTCTTGAGGTTCTTCGGGGTGAGGCTGTCAGGGTAATGGATGCCTTTACTCTTGCATCCTGACACAACCATCTTTGATGTGATTGATCTTCCTGACAAAGAGGATAAACTATTAGTCATCCTTTGAGAAGACACTGTCTGTAATGAATAAACTTATCATCCAGTTTCACGTTATCACAGGGAAGATTTTATTTCTTGGTCAATTTCAAACAAAGGGGCATTGACTTTGTAACAGTTTCAACCTTGCTATTAAATATTAATTTGGAATTTTGTTTTTGTTTCTGTTTAAAACCAATGACGTTTCTCCAGTATATGTGATCATAGTATTAATGGAGTTAGGTTTAAAAAATATAAAATGCATATTTAGGCTTTTACAGGGGTTTGAATTTTTGTACAGCTCAGTTGAATTCAGAAAATTGTTTTTCTCTATTCTTTTGTATTCCATTCATATAACAGAAAATGTGATTTGCATTATATAAAGTACTTAAAAAAATCAGACATCATTACTGTGCAAATAAGTCTTCTATTGTCACTTAAAGGTTATAATACTATGTTGATTCTTTAATAAAAGAAACAAGAACACAGAGCTCTTGAATAATTAGTAATGGATTGTTTTAAATTATAAAATAATCTGTATTTAGCCTTATTCCTTAAGTTTATTATGTATTTTGCATTTTTTTCAAATAAAATACCCATCCAACATTCAGTTCATTAGAAAGGTTTAGACATTTCAATGAAGCTATAGGTCTGTGGATATTGAGTAAAAGTTAATAAATGATATGGATTGTGCTAGACTGTCCACCGGGAAGAAAATTTACATTCAACTTGTCCTTAAGAATCTATTAGCCATATGCAGCATATATTTAAATCATGTAGCTGTGTAGTAGGGAGGGACGACTGCTATTGAAAACATAGGTATTACTGATGGTCCCCAGCATGATAAAACTGCATTTTTATTTTTCAGGTCTTAGGAACAGATGAGGATAGTATGGGGGATGGCTGCTCTCAGAAACTGGCTTCTGCCAAGTTCCTTCGACTTTTGCTCCTGATACTGATTCCATGCATTTGTGCTCTGATCCTTTTGCTGGTGATCCTGCTTACCTTTGTAGGTGAGTGCTTTTTTAATTAAGGAGATGCTTTTTAAATTAAAGAGACTAAAACTAAGACCACATTCTAAAGTGCAAATATAACTGTAGACATTAGACATAAGTCTTACCACACCTATCTAAAAAACGAATCTACTTAGTGACTGTTGCAGAGAAATACATCTGCTATTTACATTCATATCCTTGAAACATATTTAAAGTATTGATGAGGAAACCTTTTCTGGTTTTCTCAAGGTAGATTTTTGAGGAACACATTATCTTGAACATGTAGATAGTGTTCAGCAGCCATTTTGCAAGTAAAAAAGATACTTTTGCTATCATTTTAGATCACTGTCAGTGGAATGGAATATATATCTGTTTATGTCACACATTCATATGCAAACCTGGTTCTTATTTTCAGGTGAAATTTAATTAATAAATAGCCACAAATTTTTCTGAACAGCATACAAAATATTACTGTTTAAATAAGGAAAATTTTGTTCATTTCATCTACATACAAAATAGGTATCAATGCAGAACCCCAAATATGTTTTGTGGTAACTGTTTCAAGGTATTCATAGACTTCGTAATGGCTTACTTAGTCTGTTATGTAATTTTGTGCATATGTCTTTCATAATTAAAAAGTGCTAATTTATTAGCATAATTTTTTTAAAAAGTCTTCCCTTTGTTACTTTTAAAAAAGCTGGCATATCATTAAATTCTTCAAGTACAAAATAAAAAGGACAATGAAACTAGGTTAAAGCATTATTTTTTCGGGGAAAAAAGTTTAAAAAATTTGCTTTCAGTGCTGAGTGTTTTTGGGGTTTTTTTAATTTTTCTTTTTGTTAGTGAGAACATTTTCGAATTGGGCGTCCTTAGGTAGTTTAGAAGCACATCTGAAACAAGTGGGGTATTGTATCCAGTATCCAGACATACAGATATAAATCTGTTTTCCTATTTTGAACACTCCAATTTCAATTCATATCCCACCGTCAAACAACAAGCATAGGAAGAAAGTAAAGATGTTTCAAAAATACTGTCAAAATCAGAGTAACTTAAATCTGTTTTCTCCATTCAGTCTGTAAAGGATATGCAAACGACGTTGTAGGCCTGTTCTTTTCATTTAGTTTAAGTTCAGGAAGTAAGAAAACCCCCAAAGCTAGTGAATGTTATGATTGACAGGTAAGCCTTGGGTTGTATTTCTGAACTAAGAACAGTCTGAAATGGATTAAGATCAAGTAAGTCTTGCAATTACGAAATAGGAAGCCTTTAAATTTGCTTTCCTTATGTTTAGCATTCCATTTGTATCTTTCATATCCTCTGCCCTAGATTTTCATTCTTTGGTGAGAAACCAGATAAAAAGGCAGGTGTATTTACATCAGTTATACTCAATCTCTTTCTCAGGCATGGATTGACCTATGATTAAAATGTATGAAATCCTCTGGGAAATGGGGCCAGTTAGGATTCTACTTATGTAGCAAAAATCGTGACTGTCTCCTCTTAAGTCAACGTCACTACTGTAGGGTAAAGAAAAAGGCTTGCTGTTACAACCCAAGTCTAAAACCTGCAAAGGTCCCTTCAGAAGCAGCTTTTGAATAAACATTTTATAATTTACTATTCTTCTCAGCAGCTTTCATTTTCTATGCATTGATATCCTAGAAGCAAATATATTTGATGATCAGAATTAGATGAACTAATGCTGTGGGGATTTCAAGTGTGTGTAATAGAATATAGTCTGTTACAGTAACTAATAATACAATATATCCAAAATATTACTTCATATTTATTTCAGGTCAATAATAACTGAATTCTAATACTGGTATGAAGTCTTACTGTGTAAGAAATAAGTTGATAGTATTGAGTGGCTAATAGAAATTATTTAATGGGAGGGAGGTTGGAGGGGGGTGGGAGGAAGGAAGAAGGAAGGAAAGAAGAAGAATAGAAAGAAAGAAAGATAGATTACTGCAGCTTAACTGACATGCAATAGTTTGGTATACTATGGGACCTTCACAGTATCAGTAAGGTGCCCATTTCTCTAGAGTGCAGAGTCATGGGTACAGACCCTGCAGGAGAAATCTCAGTTCATATGTGCTGGCCAGCTGTACTAGTGAACTAATGCTTTATTTCCTTTACAACTTCCTCATCAATTACCCATACTTTATTAGACTGCTTTGCTCTGTTTCATTAGCTTTTAAATAGACTTGGTCTCTTGAAGCTTTCCTGCTCTGAAGAGCTAGAAATCTTCCACAGTTTACTCTGCCAGCATCTCAATTTATGAGCTTGAACAGTGTGACTATTTCTTAAATCTCTTAACTGTCCATTTTTAAGTAAACTGTCAATTTTTTAAAACCTGTCCATATTTAAGCAAAATATTAATTCCCCAAAGTGAACAGCAAATGGAAATTATCATTAAAACTGCTGGAAAGTGTTGCTTTGAAATGAATGGGTCTGGTCCCAGTAGTTCTGTTTTGTACCAAGCACAATGAAGGCTGGCATACTTCATGTTTCTGTCATCTGGACGTGCCCAGCTGTAGCTGGAGACACAAATTGAAAATGGTTACATCTATTTCTCAACTAATTAACTATCTGGCTTATGATTTACCATCTGCAGCTCTGTATGAACCCAAGTCTGAAGAATAGTTTGGTATAGTGTGCCTGTGTATACATGAATAAAATGCATGCTCTGTATGTGCTGCATGTCTGTTAGCAAACATTGATAGAGAGTAGTTAATTTCTCTTCACTGAAGAGATTAAGAAAGAACTGATTGTTTTAAAGCATCACTCTGTTTTCTTAGGTATCTTTAAATTTAAATATAGATGCTATAAAAACATATCCAGTAAGCTTAATTTAGGATTTAAAATATTGTTAAAATAATATTTGTTAAAAAATATTTGTTAAAATAATGTTTTTAGGGGAAGGGTGGGGGGAAGGATGAAAATTAAAGTGAATGGGTGCCCAGCTCAGAGAGTGGATTCTGCAGCCTGGAATAAAGTGCCTAAAGTCTCTGTGGTGCAGTGGTAAAAGGACAGGATAAGAGGAGAATGTGGGAGAAGAAAGACGTGACTCAGGAAGGTGACCTACCAGTGGAAACAGAGTTGTCATCTAGAGCTAGCAAGTGGGGAATGCCAGGGGCCTACACCTGCCTCCCTCAAGGGCATACCTGAGCCAGGCTGATGTTATTTTGGAGGGAAAAATTGTTAAAAAGAATTTTAATACTGCTCATTGTCAGTGGAGATGATACAATTAGGAAGTCCTTTTGTGTCGAAGAGCTTCGTTGTGTGGTCCCCCTGTTAAGAGGAGTTGTTATCACTAGGAAACTGTAGAAACGGAATAAAAAAATGCAATTGTTGGAAAGATAGGTTGAAGAAGCAAACAAGCATTTGGGGATCTCAGGGAAAGAAGTAAGTGATGTAGTGGCATTGATAGACATAGTTATTATTTATTGTTCCAGAAAAAAAATTAAATAAGTCTGAGTGAGAAGAGGATAGAATCCAGTGGGTAGCCTCAATATTTTGTTTCACAGTATTTATTTGACCATGGTATTAAAGCAAAGGGGGTTTTCAAACATTTTTCAAGAGTTTACCTGTATTGTAATGCATTGCCTCTTGTTCTGCTGAGTGATATATAAATAGCTAATCATTTTAACTTAATTTAAAATTTATTAATAACTCTTTGGGACCAATGTTTTACAGCCTTTTTCTATTTTTATGCTGAGTGGAAGAGAAGAGACGAGTCTAGGGAGGAGGAGGAGAGAGAATGTGAAAAAATACCTTAAGCTATTCTTGAATTGTGGAAAAATACTATGCACTTTCCCACAGGAGTTCAAAAAGCTTATTTTAACTTTTTGAAAACTGCAAAAAAAAAACCTGATAACTTTTGAAACTTGAAACAAAGTAGGCTTCTGAATTCTAGAGATTCAGTGCTTTGTTTGAACAGAAATACCTGGCATCCAAATAAAGCCACATTTTAGTGAGCACAATTTCTGAGCAGAACCACTTACTCTTCCTTAGACTTTAGCAAATCATATTAATACTAGTCCCTATTTGTGAAAATGCGCTTACTGTTTGATTTGACTAGAGGACTCAAACAAAAAAAAAGTGCTGCTTAAATCATTTGCAGGTGGGAGATTTTTAGTTGTTTCTGTAAAGTACACACAGTAAATTCCTCCAAACCCAATGATATATGAACATCTGCTGGTGGAAAACCAGAAACCCTAACATTTATATATTTATATTTATATATATATATATATATATATATATATATATATATATATATATATATATATATGTATGTATGTGTGTGTGTATGTATGTATAAAGTTCCCCTGGGTTTGTCCAGTAGAAGTTAGACATAAAGATTTACTCACAGTTAGTAACACTGGAGCCAAAACAATCCAGCCTGGATAAATGATGATATGATAAATCTCAAATGGTAACTGTTTAATCGAAACTCACTATATTTCAGAAATTTCACCAGTTTTTCTTGCTGTTTGCATTTGCTATAGTTAAAAGTTGCTCAGTAAAAAAGAAAATGCTGACATTGCCCCTTCTCAGCTATTCCAGTTCTCTTTTTTCCCTTACCTCTAAAGCTTTCCAACCCAAAGGCACTTAAGTTGGATTCTTCTGTCATAATCACGTTGTAGCTGTGATTAATAAGCATTTCTGCCTGCCCAGTCCTTGAATTTCAGACCAGTGAACTAATTTATTCTAGCAGCAGAGTGCACAGAGAAGTGAGAAGAGGAATTCAATAATGGGAATGGGCTCAGGATACCCTATGGGACTCAGTGTGGTGCCTGGAGCTGGGTTTGTCTGGGTACAGAGCCTGCGGCAGTGGCAGGTGAACAAGGCCTAACTGGGAGGTGATGGTGCAACCTGCCATTTTGGTAAATGTAATAACCAAAATGCGAATTAAGTCTGGGAGAGATGGCGCTGAGTGTTCTGTGGACTTAGGAGTCAGGGAACCATAGAAAGATCATCTAATTCCAACCCCCCTGCCATTTGGGGTTCATCTGTACCAAGCAGCTAATGAAGAGTCAAATGAATATGAAGAAAAATTACTAAAATTATCAGTTGTTGCCCAGGTACTTGGTACATTTGAAAGACTTTATGTTTTGATGATTCCTTTGAATTTTTTTTATGATCAAGTCTAGATGCACTGTGTCTATTATGATTGTTAAGCTGTTTTACCTGC
Source organism: Molothrus ater (assembly GCF_012460135.2). NCBI lineage: Eukaryota > Metazoa > Chordata > Aves > Passeriformes > Icteridae > Molothrus > Molothrus ater. Next base: position 46,953,036 of record NC_050481.2, read on the forward strand.
CAGTGGCAAAATTTACTTTTGCTATTTGCCAAAAATTTCTTATATTGTAATACAGAGTGGCGCTTCTCTTCTAGCATTAAATATGACTCTAACACATTTGGTTAAAGAATTTGAGATAATATTTGTTGTTTTTAATATAGATAAATAAGTTATATGTTCTACACATGTTAAAGATGTCTTCTTTATTATTTGGATTACTAGATTAAACATCAGTTATCTTACTATGTAGTTTAAATTCCCAGTGCTTCTGGGATAGATCTACTTACTGTTTGTGAATTATAATTACTTGCAACTATTCAACATATACAACTAAGAAAAGTCTGGTTTTGTCTATAATATGATAAATGATCGAAAAATAAAGCCAGCAAGTGACAAAATTTTAGACAATAACTGTATATTTAAAATCCAGTATCAGAGAAGAATGACAACTCAGGGCCCCATATTTAGCAGTGGTGGTTGAAGTACATAATCTTATACAGAGAAAACAGTATCTCTTTCCATGTTACAAATTACTGAATATGGAATACGTTGAAAATGTATTGATACCCTTAAAGCTTCAGAATTGGATTTCTGAAGATGGTGGTACTATGAAAACAAGAGATGATGCAATTTAAAAGGAGTAAAAAATAGCATTGTCCATCTTGTTTACATAATGATAGAATGAATGCATGTTGAAGCTCCTTGAAATTGCACTCTGTAGTTTTAAACATGTAAGTATTTGGTGACATACTATAAATACGATTAAAATAGTTTAAGCTCATTTATTTATCCTACAGCAACCATGTTTTATGTGCTCCTGCCATTTTGTTGCCAGATAGAATTCTTAAATTTGTCTTTAATTTTAATTTTGATATTAAAATACTTTTAAAATCTGTGCCAGTATTTAGTTAGTATTAACTTTCCAAAACAAATTGGTAACACTTTTCCAGGTGATAGTAATTTTGGTGTTTTTTTCCTTTATTGCAGGAGTGTTAGAAAAGACATGCTTTTATTCAAATGGAAGTGAGGGCCTCACAGTTAATGGTGACTTTGAAACGTCTCCTGATCTTTTGCCAAATATGGTTGAAAATAGTTCCGAGACTGATCCCATAGTAGATCTCAGCACTCAGCCCTCTTCTTGGACCACCACGCCTTTATCCCACGTTGACCAAATGAACAAGAACTCAAATATATTTAGAGAGTCTTTCCAGGAAAATTCCTTTGATCCCCCAACTCAAGCCACAGTGCTCAGTCATCAACCTGCCTCTGAAGCTGCTTTGGCAGAGGGCGCTGAAGACAGCACCCAGCTCTTTGCCACTGCAGAGGAAATGACGTTGTGGTCTACAGAGGCTTCTTTTAACAACACTGAGAGGATGACCACTCTGCCAATATTAAGTCCTACCCGTCCATCTGTGTCACAAAAAATGGATCAGAAAAAAAGTAAGTTTATATTTTATTTGGCTCTATGGTTCTGACCCAAAACTACAGAGCATACTATTGGCATGCTCCCCTATGTGTTTCTATGAGGTCTAAGGAACGTGTGTCCCTTTCCATAATTTATTTTGTTGCGTACATTCCATCTTGCAATCAGCTGGTTTCTTATCAGAACATTTGTTCAACCTGTTAAGGAAGATGCTGTAAATTCTCTCAGTATGAAAACTTAAAATACATTCTTCAATTGGTGATAATCAGGCTTACCAAGCCTAGAAATGAGTTAGTGCACTTATAAATCTGTAGATTGTAAATTCTGTTTCTTTAAAACTATGCATGTGGCAAGTACATTCCTGATCTTGGCATGTAATTGCAGTTATAACTTTTTATGTCTTAATGGATAAATTCTTCTCTAATTTGAAGCAGGTTTTTTTGTGTTGCAATGAAGTTCTATTGGCATTTTTGAGAGAGAGTAACAACAATTAACTGGGATCAGGACTTTTTTTTTTTACTGTGAAGGTAGGTGCATTTCATTAATGCCATAGTAAATGTTATTGATTCATCATGTTAGTGGTAGTGAAGAATTCCCTGATACTGCTTTGCTAATTGCTGAAACAAAAGGGTACCATATTGAAATGAATCCATTTCTCTGGAGCTGCTTACCATTCCTTTTTTCTTAATCCCACCGGAGCACAGAGCAAAACTTATTCGTAAGGTCATAGAGAAAATGTAATGTAAATCACTGATTTATCAGTATTTTCTTCTCTCCCCTAAACTATAGTGACTTCATTCATAAGCCATCTGAATGGTTCAGGCTTTTTGCAGGTTCTATTTGCTAAGTGATTTTTCTTAGGTAGATTTCTCTTTTTCTCCCCCTGCACCCCAAACTCAGAATAAATGTATATAAATGGACGCTTGAATCCTATTAGTGGTTAATTTATTTACTTCTTTTGGCAACTTGGCAAATTATCACTGTGCCAAGGAACAGCAAGAAATCATAATGTGCTACACTACAAATATTTTCATAATCATGTTTGAGATACCTGAAATTCCAGGAAGTATAGATGAAACAGTGTAAAGCTCTTCTGTCTTTTCTTACTATGTTGGAATTAAACTCTTTTGAGATGCTTATAACATGTATATGTAATACGCACATGTGTATGGCACATGATATTTTTCCCTATTACAGTGGTAATGCAGGGACATCACTACAGTGCCTCAGGACAGCCTTAGGTTTGGATTTCTAATCTTTTTGGTAATATACAGAGAAGCACTTCTAACACTTTCCAAGTATGTGTTCTATTCTGGTAAGTGCAGATCATTCCAACAGCAGTATGACTGCATGTATATTCAGCAGGCATGACTACTTGGAATTCTATTGTGGCATAGTATTTTCTGTGTAAAGAGAAAAGGACAAAAAGTTTTCGAAGTCAAATTTGATATACTACAAGATTTCATAAAAACAACCCAAGAAACACAACAACAAAAAAATCGCATCCCAAACTGAGATAACAAAAACCAAAACCCGGAGATAGTACGTTACTAATCAATAACCTCGCACTCTTTGATTCCACTTTCAAGTGTTTTGCTTATCCATATTCATGGGGACATTGTCTTATTTCTGTGTGTAGATTAAAAAAAATTAATAATTAAATATCCAGAAGAATTTGATCTCATAATAACTGTGTGTTCCCATGGCTCTCCAAGGCATGGAGGACTAGAAAGCAGGAGCTTTCTAGCACTGTCTTCTACTCACTTCCTTTCTTGTCCTGGCCTTTGCAAATTAACTCCTTATACTCATCTTTAGTCTCTTTGATCTTTTTTTTTCAACTAAGCTTTCTTCATGGAGAGATCCCTAAGGTAACACAGGACATGGTCTGATGTTCACAGGAAGTTCTTAAGTATTCTGATGTGGAGGACAGTGAGATATAAATGAGTTTTGGAGCAGTGAAACTGCAATATTCTGATGGAGTAAACATTTTTTTTTGGGACAAGTAAAACTTAAAGATCACATCAGATTAGTGGTAGTAGATGAAATTATTTCTCTCTTGCTTAGTGTCTGAATCCAGCTGTGAACATTATCACATACCTGAAGAAGAATGAGCTAGGGCTGGCTTGCTGAGACACTTGAACACTATGTGGTAGCAGATTCCAGTGATTTGCAGTGAGTCCTGGTGAGCACTTGTTTGTCCTCTCATGAATTGACGTAATCACTTTTGAACCCATGTGAAACGGAGGTTTGAGTTTTTAAAGCGTATCTTGTAAGGAAATTAAACTCTAGATGTGTGTCAGACTGATGTTCCATCATCACCAAGGCACACTAGCAGGTCATCCATCAGTCCAAGTTTCATCTGGTTCAAATGTGGAGAGGTGAATGCATTTCTGTTCATTTAGTAAGCATGTGTAACTTGGACTTTATGCTCATTTTATGCAGTACAATAAAAGATTAATGATATGTCATATGACATAGAGACTGCCAGTTCAAATCCAACCAGACAAAATTCTGTGAACACATTTGGACTGGCATTCATGTGGCTGTTAAGTTTTTGGTCGGATGCTAGTATTCCTAATGCTGGATTTGCTTTACTGGTGGACCACAACTTCAGTAAAAGACATTAATAAGAGAAATTATAAATATTGTGACCATATGGTATTCAGTAAAGATTTGAAACTAACATAAGTAAGACATTGCTGAGTTACTAACTGGAGGGGAATTTAATTTGGCACATATGACATCAAGTACTTAAGAAATCCTTAAAGAAGAAGGAAGTTCTTTGGCAGAAATTCTAGCAAAGAATAGATTAATGGGTAAATAGGAATGAATGATACAATGGCTCACAAATTTAATAGAAAGTTCTTTGAATGCGACAGTGAAAATGCTGGTTAATACAACATACTTGGCTTTTCAAAATGCTGTTAACAAGAGTCTTCACCAAGAAATCTTACAGACCTCTTCTCACAGACTATGCATTTGTTAAAATGCATAGGAGAAATAAGAATGAATGGCTAGGCTCCAGAGTGAAGAAGGTTGCTGGTGGAATCTTACAGACAGACAGTGTTTTCTGATCAGGGAAAACAGAAAATAGTCAAGTAATAACATTTTTGCTAATACAGACTTAGCTTCCTAAAATGAGTAGCTGGGAATCACATAAAGGTTTCATAGTGGAAACGGTGACTGATAAAATGTTTAAATGACTGTGCCAATAGATGCAAAAGAATGCTGGACAGTGGGAAACAATGCCAGCTCTATCAAATACAATGCTGGACTTTCAGCTAGTGTTGCGACCAAAATAAGGACCTGATGGTTTGCTGCAGTCAGCATTCTGTCTCCATGAGAATCCTCATCATGAAGTCTACCAAAAACAAAATAGAAAGTCCTGCCATGTCTGTGTAACTTAAGAAAGATAGCAGTTGAATTGGAAAAGGCAAATAGCAGGCAATCAGACCAATAGAGACATGGAAAGACTTAGATGTGGGAGGCACTAAATAGAAGGAAGACACTGTTTCCTTCTGGAAGACAGCTGGCTTGTTAGTAAGTTGTTGTGGGGGATAGTCAGACCGTTTTGAGTGTCTAGGTGAAATAGAACAGTTACTTTATATGTGGAGTTTCATTATATGAGGAGTTGCCTTTTTTTTTCTTTTTTCTCGTATCAGGCAGTAAGCTAAAAAAAAAGACCTCATGGACTTACTGCCACCGGATGATGGGAAAACCAGAAAGTATGGAAATGCTTGTGAGTTGGTCTGTTGGGGCTCGTAGAAACAATAGTCCATTGGAAACTTCTGACTTCTGAAGGTTCAAGATTTTATGTTGCCAGAAGTTGTTGTTATAGTCCTAGGTGGTTGTTCCTTATATTTGCCCAATATTACTATAATTTTTCTTGAATATATAATGGTGACCCCTACCAAAAGTCAGCTTCTGAGTTAAATGTATCCTGTGTTACCTCTCTGTTGGGAAGCAAGTGAAGGAGTATGTTTTTCCTATTGAGGTATTTGAGTTTGTGTGACTTCATATCTAAATGTTTTCTGGAGGCATGGACCATGGTCCCAAGTCATGAGGACAGCTCACTGGAGAGTTTTCTGATAGCAAAACCATCAGGATGGGAGTCAGGTGAATCAATAGGTTCTGTAGTGTTTATTCATAGAGTTTAGAAGTATATGCAGTAATATTCTACTCATCTGTCAATCGATGCTTAAAAGAAAAAAGACCACATTTTAAATAGTAACTATTAAAAAGAATAAAACATGGTTTCCCAAGGAAATAATAATACAATTTATTGCTACTTTTTTCTCTTGGAAATAAAAGCTGACTGCACTGAGGCAGTAAAGCGGGAGACTTGATTCAGATGAAGCATGACTCCCTGTTTTGTAATACTAATGATTGGGGAGACAGAAGTAGAGAGAGTGAGGGCTGACCTTCTTCCTAGAAAAACATCCTGTAGATGAATGGAATATACACTGGGACAGGAATTATTAGTATCTGATTTTTTTTCTTCCATTCACTGGTGTATTTGCATATGTATATTTAATACTGCTTTTTCTTTGTGCCAAGTCTCCCGTAGATCTCTGCTAGCAGACAGTCTCGTAGCACCTCTGCCATTTCACAGGAGCAGTTTCAGTGGAGAACTATACCGGTGGCCAGATTCTAACGTGAAAAGTGACACGGCCAAGTTTGATCCTCAGCCATGCCCATCCATAGGGGCATCCCCGCGGCCCGGCCGGCGGTGAGGGGCGGTGAGGGCCGGACGCGCCCCTCAGCACGGCCCGACCGCCGCTGCGGGGCCCGGCCGCGCTCCTGCCCCGCGCCGCCGCCAGAGGGCGCCGCGAACGCGAGTCCCGCGCGGCCGGAGCGGGGCAGGAGTGGGAGAGGAGCGGGGCCTGGAACGGGGCAGGAGTGGGGCAGAAGTGGGGCCTGGAACGGGGCAGGAGTGCGACCGGAGAGGGGCCTGGAGCGGGGCAGAAGCCGAGGCGGAGAGGGGCAGGATCGGGGCAGCGGGCGCTCCCGGGCAGCGAAACACGGTCAGTTGCGCAAGTGAGGAGGAGGGTGAACGCCCCCCGAGCCCTAAACGATTGCTTCAAGGAATAAAAAGTGGAAAAGTCTTCTCGTAAAAGCGAGTCCCTGTCTCAAAAGTTTCAGAAAGCGCAGGAGTTTCAAAAAGCACAGGATTTATGGTTGCTTGCTTGCATCCAAGGAACCTTGGGTCTTTTCACCTTTCTAACGCATCTTTGAAACGGAACGGCTTCGTTTCTTTGCGGTCCTTCACTCAGCCTTGATGTTACCCTGATTCTTTTATCACTCAACTATGTTCAATTTATAAATGAAATAGATCTCTTTGTCACTACACAGCGTTTCTTATTATGTCTTTGGGGTTCTGCCACTATTAGAATTCTACTACAAAGAATTTTGTGTTCTCCCAGAACTACTACAGAGAGGGTCTATCTCACCTTTCTGTTTGGTAGGAAGGAGCAATATGAAAACTGCGATGGGGATAGCTGGACATAATTTGTCACGAGTGGTGCAGAAACAAGAAATTCCATGTCTCTCTATCTCAACCTTGTGCTTCTCATACTAAATCCGTTTTTCCTGCTGAAGCTAAGGTATCCAGTAACTGCATCCCAAGTCAGTCCTGAGCTTGAGTCTCCCTAATCCCCAGTATTTCCAGCAGCGATCTAATAAATCATTTTGTCTTTCAGCTCACTTTTTGTTTAATTACTCCTACAAGTTGGAATAGACTCAGTTGTGTAAGGAGTAACAGCAGCCCTGGACCCATGGTAGATTTTTAGGGTATTCTTGCCCTCAAAAATAAAAAAAGAATTCAAGATGTTGTTAAAACATTATTTTCTCTTGAACGGGAAGTGGTTTTGGTTTTTCATATTGGCACAGAAGAACATAAGCAGTGTCCTAATTATAAGGGCAGGAATTTAGCCACTCAAATGTATCTTTGCCATGCAAAGCAAGCATGACTAGACTAATATGGTAATTATTAATTTTGTTGGTGCTTGAGTCCATGCTTGAGAGTGTTTTCTCTTCAAGCAGTACAGTCTGTTTCATTACCTCACTTATACCTGAATTTTCTCTCAGAATTAAAGACAGTGAAAAAAGCTGCCTTAAAATTTGGCAATACAGTTCTCATTTAAAATTTTTTTCACTAGTCAAAAGAATCAAAATTCTGCTTTTCTTCCCTTGAAGAAATTTGAAATTGTATTTGCATTTCACAGGGCAAAATTAGTAAGCTGAGAGAAACATGTGGATTTTCACAAAATTCATTATCAAGAACCTGGTTTTCATCAGTTTTACCATTGCTGTTTTTTATGATTACATGAGCATAGCTTGGAAAGGAAACTGAAGTTTCTGACATGTGAAATATATTAGCTGAAATCCAAAGGATTCTTAAAAGCCATTATATTTAATATATAGAGCAATTTTTCTTTACCATTTATGCCTATAAGGGAAAAAAAAGCTTGCTAGCTTTTATCACCTGCTGTGTTACTGTTGTCAGGTAACTGCAAGTTTGCCAAAAACTTCAGATGCTTGTATGAAAATTGTAATGATATTGTTAACATTGTCATACATTTATCTCTAGCTAAACTTGTGATTTCAATTCTCTTTAATAAATTTGTGGCTCATTATTGCAGTTCTTCTGTTTGTAGTTCATCTCTTCAAATTCAGTCTGATGAAACAATGTTCCATGTAAGATATCTAATAGACTTCAAATATTTGTTAGGATTAATATTGCAGTAAGTTCTGTGAATAACTAACACACCCTCCTTGAAGTTCCATGTATTTTTACTCTTTGGCCTTTCAGTGGTTTCATTTAGAGTGAGAGATTCCCACTTCTGCTCAGCTTTGGAAATAAAATCAGCTTTGTTTGAGTTTAAATGATGTGTGCTTCTGGAGTTGTGGATGTGTGTTCCTTTAAAACTTGAAAGAATGGAAGATTTCCAGCTTTATGCGTGTTTTACATTCATCATGGGTTTTTATACTTTGTTGTTTGCATGTCAAACAGATGTTTGTTGTCAAACTGAATCATGAATTGACCAAGAGGCTAAGCAAGACATCACATGCTTAGTGAAACTTTCAAGGATGGTAACAATGAAGCAAGGCATATCTGAAGATAATTGTTTGAGAGTTGCAGGCTCTGGCTTTTGTTTCAGACCCATCAGGTTGTCTGAAACTATTTAAAATGTATTTGTGTGGCTATTTCAACAAAAAGATGATGTTAATATATTTTTTTCTGTTCTATATTGTGATTGATCACTTTGTTTCCAAAGGTACACCTTACATCTGGTAGCAGTATGTGATTTTATGATTGATTGAATCCTTTTCCTTGGATGTTTCCAAGACTCAAAGTCAGGGATGACAGCATGCTGGCAGCAACCTCACTTGGAGCAGAAAGTTAGGTGGAGACCTCCAAAGGACTCTTTCTACCAATAGTTCTGTGATTCTAGGGTATAAAAAAATTGGGAGTACAACATGAACATTTTACATGGTTGAAAAAAGTTTAACATTGCTGCTGGTTTAATGACATTTAAGATAATCCTAATTTTCATGGGGAAACTTGTCATTTCTCTCCAGCTGAAACAGGCAATTAAACAATGAGCTATAAGAGAGAGCATTGAAGGAAGCTATTGATATTTATTAGTGGATTTATTTGAAAGAACAAAATGGACTTTCCATTCTGTGAAAAGCAGTTTAAGAACAAGGATTTAAAAATCCCAGTTTGCACAAGCAACTTTTAGGGATCATGTTCCAAAGATTTAAATACAACCTGAACTGACATAAAGCTGGAGTAAACTTAATCATAAAGCTCTTAAACATTTTCCTTTTGCACACTAAAATATAGGGTTGTTTTTGACCTCTAATTTCTCAGGCTGAGAAAGTTTTTCAGAATTCCTCTTTGTTCACACAGCAAAAACTGGAACATTAAAGAATAACTGCATTGTGTAGCCGGCTAGGGTTGTCTGCAAACAGAAGCATTCTGACTGTAGAGGTAGAAAAGGAATTAGACCTTCACTGAATATTTAAAAAATGCAATGCTTAAAAGAAACTTCCAGTGTTATAAACAGGAGAATCAGTAGCAGTTGGACAAAGAAATGGCCAGGGAAGTTGCATCTCATGTCCTGTAAAATGGGCTATCAAATTGAGAAGATCTAGGCTGCAGTATTTCTGGCTAACACAATCAATCTTAGAGATAATGACAATGCTATAACAAAACAAACACATACATACCTCTGAAAAATATAGTTGTGGGAATTTCCCATAGGGAAAACAATTAATTTATTAGACTGATCAATCTTAGTTTTCCGGGGCTTTGAAGATCAGCACCCAGATCTAAAACTTCCCCAGTGAATTTCCACATGGGAAGCTGCAGGTTGCAAAGCATATTTTATGTGTACTGCAGTGTTTTTCTTTTCAAGTGTGAGGTGCTGTATTGTGCTCTTAGGTTCTAGACAGATTTTGCAGGGAGGAGTTTTCTGTGTTAGTTTTATCTGAAACTGAGTTAGGTATAATTATCACTATGAGATGTACTTGGGAAAAAGGCGCCTAATTTCTTATTAAATAGATCAGAAGAGTGGCTATCCTAGAAAGGTAATTAACCAGAAAGAGCTGGACAGCTCAGGCACAGCCTATTTTTGTGCTGACCTATTTATAACCTAAACTATTTTAAGTCTTTTAGAAAAGCACTGTGGGTTTTTTGTTTTGTTTTGAACATAACAGTATTGGTACATAATTAAATGTTGTCAATCAAACTAGCATTCGTTTTCACTTATTGAAAACATGTTTGTTAGAAAAACCCACAAAAAACCCCAACCAAAAACATCTGGATGCCTGCCTGGTTCCAGTGGAGGCTACCATTTTTTATCCCCCTGCTTTTAAAAAAGCCCTATCAAGAGGGGTAAAGTCATGCATATGTTTCAGAAGAATAGCAAAGTCCTGTCCAACTTAATGTACCATGGAAAGTAGCCTATAATGATAAATCTAAGTGTAAAATTAATTTAAATATTTGCCTTAATGGCAGGCTCTTAGAAATATGTCTCCAATTTCACTAAAGAATTCTGTAATTAGGAAATGACTAATCAAAATACCAGATCTGGAGCACAGGCCTGCTTGCAGGGGGGTAAATATTCAGCCTCAGCTTTGGGTCTTGAGCTTACCTGTTCTCAGCCGTGCCTGCCCAAGGGATTAAAAAGTATGTGCTTCAGCCTAGAAGAGCAGCATCTGGAAGTAACTTGCTGACAGATGTGGGGCTCCAAAAAATGAAGTGACTTGATGAAGTGTCCAGCCTTTTGTAATGTTCTTTGGTCAAGAGAATAGCTGAGTTAGAATTTAAGACTTGCTCTGACCAAGAAGTGTCTGGGGCAGACTGGGTGTGGTGTTCCACTCTAAAGCAGCTGGTAGAGATTGCTTAAAAAAAATTATTATGATAACACTTCACCTCTGATCTAAAATATGAGTTGTATTTCCCTCATGGGTAATCCACTCCATACCTGGGAGATAATGAATTGTTTTTCTCCCTGCTGCAGGTGGTCAGTAGCCTTACCACCTCTCCCTCTGGTACCTTGTGGAGCACAAGGGGGAGTTGACAATCTCTAATTCCTTTCAAATTGTATAATTCATTAGCTGAATGAAATTAAATGCAGACCAGTTGTTCTCAGCTACTCCTGGTGCCTGACTTGTGTTTCAGATCCATGGATGGGATTTGCTGTTCTATAGTTTGTTTTCCTCTTCCCCACGTAAACTATTATGAGTCAGATGGGCTTCATTTAAAGGTTGGTGATACTGACAAAGTGTCCCCATTCCCTTTGCTCTGAACCATACTGTGCTGCATGCTTTTTATGGCATTTGTTTGCTCAGTGAGCTGACTCAGCTGTAACACTGGCTAAGTTAGCTCTTGGGTGCTTTGACACAGAAGTTGTTTCAAAGGAAATGGCAAGCACACATGGTTGAAAGGAAGCAGTATGGTACCATTGCATCAGTTCAATTGTCTTGTGAAATGTTTTTCTGGTTGTGTCAGTTGACTTGAGAAAAGCCATGACCTTCTGTTGGAGACTTACTTGAGAAGTACCTTGCTTCTATCTTTAGGCTACCATCACTGTTTTTGAGCCCGCAGGAGACAGGATTTGTCAAATATCTACCCACATGTAAATGTAACCAACTTACTACTGCTTATATTCAGATTATGTCTTTGTGCTGTAATAAGGCTGTATAAATGCACTCCTCTTAAGCCTTTCTTTAGGGACTAAAACATTACACATTTCATGTGTAAATTGCTTCTGATAATTTCCCAAAGGATCATTTATGCCTAAAATATCACCTAAAATAAAAGCTATTAGTGCTTTTATGTAAGTGCTTCTTAGTAATCCATGTTTCCATTTTGTAGTATACTGTAGAGGATCTCTGTTCTAGCAAATGAGAAATGCTTATTTTTCACAGCTAGAATGGGGACTTCTTTTACATTGTTTTCCATCCCTTCATCATTTTTACATTTTGGTAATGGGGATATTGCTGTTTGCACACACTTCTGCTTTTGTATTATCTACAGACACAGTATTTACCAAAGGTTTATTGCCTGTGGTAGCCCTCTTGAATGAGAAATCCTGGTCAACCCCACAATTTTGTTCTTGTCAAGAGAGGCTATTAGAAATGGGGACCTTGCTATTGACAGTTGTTTGTAATATTGTACTTTTACACCAGAGTATGGTGTTAATTTGTCTTTTCCTTCACTTTGTCAATGCTTAATGGATGCTTTTAGGTATTTCCACGATACAACTAAATAGTTTGTCAGTTGCAAAGGAAACGAGAAGTATCATGGAATGGGGATACTGTCACCAGTGGGTTTGTTGTTCTGTGTGGATGTTACAAATTTTGGTAATGATAAAGCATCCCCTTACTGTTTAGTGGATTTTTTTAACAGAGAGCAGGTATAAATGGGAGACAGCAACAAAGCAAACACTGGTCTCTTGATTTCTTTTGGCAAATAACTGTGCGGTAGTGGTTGGCATCAGTTTAGAGAAAGATAGCTGTTGAATAATTTACTTTTCACTAAGTCACCATCTTTAAAAATTAGAGATTAATTTTAATCTTGAAACTACAGCTTTTTATGCTATTTTTAGAAGGTGAATATATAATAAAGGAATGATTTAGTTCTCTAAGAGGACCTGTGCTTTAGTTGTAAGATAATGAAACATGTTGCCTGATATACATCAGTAAGGAAACCTTAAGAAATAAATGCTTTTGAACAGTGTGATTCGTATTTTATAAGCTTCTTACTGACTAGAACTTCTTTTTAATTCATGGTATCATTATTGAAATGACTCCTATGAAATTATCATTCAATACTTATTTAATAGAGTTGCAGAAATGAATTGTGTCTATTATTCTAGAAGAAGTTTTGAACTAATCAGAGCAGTTGACATGCATTTTGTACATGATGTTTCTTTTTAAGCATCAATATAAGTGGAAGTTTAAAATACTGTTTTGATTTTGTGCAAATGTACCTGAATAAATACAGAAGGACTATGTGCAATTGAAGAGAATCCTAGCAGGAAACAAAGGTGGGGGGTTCAGCTCTTCTTCATTCATTGTGTTTACTTCAATTTCTTTCACTCTACTTTCCTTGTCATGAAGAATTTGGAACCTTCTTCATTTACAGATGTCTCTTTAGCAAATTTTTTATTTTTCTAGTGTTACGATGACAGTGTGTCTTGGTTCACATTAAATCTCAAGGAGCTACAGACGTCAAGAGAGTGACATCTTTAAAAAGGGAAGGCAACTATTTAGAACAACACTTGAGCATATGCTAACTTCATTCCTATTCAGACAGCACTTCAGCACATGCTTAAAAGATGCTCTAAGTAGAGAAGCTGTCTAGCCTCAAGATTAAAATTCAAAATAACCTGAAGTATAGCTTTTAAAAAGTCATTTGGCATATACCTCCCCTGTTGATTTGAATAGGGTCTGCTGGTGCTCTGAAATTATGAAAAAAAATTGTTCATATAGTCTATGGCTAACTTTTATCCCTAGATGTAAGGATCTAAAGAGTTTTAAGCAGTTTATTCCATCAGGATCTTGAGAACAGTGTTAAACTTAAAAATTCCCTTAATTACCCATGGTCTGACAGAGAGGTTCTGCAACTTTTCACAAACGTCTCCCTTCTGATTTGAGGCATCCAAGTAATGCTTACTAAAACAGTGCACTTCTAATGAGATAGATGCCTTCCAGAGTTAGATGTCTCATTTTGGATATACAATGAAAGATGTTACATCTTGGTATGTCAGTCTCAAATATTCAGTTAGTGATTCAAAATGTACAGGAAAATAAACTTAGGAACAGTCTTTGTAATGCTTTCGTTAGTATCTGTAATTTTAACTGCATGTAAAACATGTGTGATTCATTTAGATAGACTGAATTTTGGTAGGATGACAAGGCAGTCTGATTTAAACAAGTGTTTAATTTGTTATTTAGATAAAGGTACATTTGCAGTATTTGTGTTCTAAGTGTTTCATGAGGGGAAAAAAAAAAGAAACTGAGGCTCAAGGGACATAAAAGTGTATTGGTTCTTTAGAACTAAGACATTGGTCCAAAAAATGCACTCCAGTGACTATAGATTTAAATAGGCTGAAATTATATGTATCTAAATAGCTTACACCCTTGTAAGTATTTTTAAAATTCTTGTGTAAATAAATTTCAAAAATCTTACCTAGACCATAAATCATTAAGTGCAGAAAAGTTGGATGAAATCCAAGTAGCAGAAAATAACAAAGCATCACAAGCAAGGTGGGATGTGTTGAAGAGTCAATTGCAGTCATGATTGAAAAGGTAATATGCACTTTTTATATGTCATAATTGTTAGATCATTTCTGAGATCTTGGGTGGAGAAGAAAGTATACAAATAGGGATATAAAAGGTATATCTGAAAATAAGAGTTGCATTAACAATACAAGGTTGTAGGAATTATAGGATGAAGCTGATATTGCAATACAGAAATTGAAAAGAAGGTAAAGGTGAAATACAAAAGGAAATATAATCACACGGGTGGTTATGTTGTATAAACAGTAATTTCCACTGTGTCCAGAATAAAAGAGACTCTGGGGGGGAGACAGCAGGGGTCTCCAATAGATGGGAAGAATCATTCAGGCACTGAAGAGGTGAAATTTTCAAAGAAATGAAATGCTTTCATTATCTCACTATGATGGCAAATTCAGGACAGATGCCTAAAAGATAAGCATTTTTAGGAGTCTTGAAGGGGAAATATTAAAGGAAAGCAGAAAAAATCATTAAAAAAATAAAAGAAGGATCTTTAACTATCTGATTTAAAAGCAAAGCCAAGTGAACTGGATCCAAACTGAAAGTATGAAGAAAATTATGACTTACTTACATTGACTGGTATATTTTGAGTAGTATGGCAAAACTCTCTGTGATGTTTCCTTACTGACTTTTAAACATGACTCAAACCACGTCCTGACACCAACAGCTGCAGATCAACCAACAGAGTGCTTTTTAGAGGGATTGAGAGTTTTAGACTGGAGGAAATAGTAAAAATGATACAGAGATGTTGATTAGGCTTGAAAAAAATTGAAGTCTAGATTTTTTTAAGTTATTTCCTTCCACAGTTTAATTTTGGTTTTCTATCCATGTAAAGTTTTCCTTTGATTTATATTCTTATATAGTCAATATAACTGAGACTCATGAGAGTCTTTAACCTGTAGTGGGAATTATCCAAATGATCTAAATCTGTTACTCCATCTTTGATGTGTCCCTGTCCTTGCTTCTGTCTAGCTTTCCATACAGAAAGGTGACCTATAATTTCCCCTATTTGCTATCAGGTGCAAAACAAACCCAGGAAAAATTAATTGAAAGATTGCCAATTAAAACCAGAACTGGATGGTGAGAAAAAAATATAAGAACTAAAACACTTTTCCCTCATCCTACCCTTCTTTCACAGGCTCAGCTTCACTCCTTCATTTCCAACTCCTGTACCTCCTGCCTACTGTGAGTGGCACGGGAGGATGGGGAATGGCGTTGTGATAAGTCTGTAAGAGTTCCACTCTGCTGCTTCTTACTCATCTCAATTTTCCCTGCTTCAGTGCTGGATCTCTTCATGGTCTGCAGTCCTTCCAGAGCAGATCCTCTGTGAGCCCTCTGGATGGGTTGCCGTTCCTCAGGATAAGCCTTCTTCAGCACTGGTCCTTCACAGGTTGCAGTTCCTGCAGGGCATGGCCACCTGCTCTGGCGCGGAGCCCTCATCAAGCTGCAGAGTGGGTAACTGCTCCATTCCAGCTCCCTTCCATGGGCTGCAGAAGAAATTCCTGCTATGGTGCCTGAAGAGCCTTTTCCCCTTCTGCCCTCAGCTCAGTGCTACAGGATTCTTTCTCACACTTCTGTTTTCCTCACTCAGTCCCAGTGCAGAATTTGGCTCTCCCAGCGGTGCTGCCCTCACAGCTGTGTCCTGTGGTCACCTGCTGGGTGCCAGCTGAAGCCATCCATGTCTGCCATGGGGCAGCTCTGGCCTCTCGTCACAGAGTCCAGCCTGTGAACCCCCATTGTCACCTGCACCTGGTACTGAGAAAGCTGAGAAAAACAGGCAGGTTTTACACTAAATTGCATAAGAGGAAGCAAAACCCAGAGAAATAAAGTGAGTAAAGGGAGAGATATTGTATCTAAATTTTATTTTAATTTTAAATAAAATAAATTCTGGAGGAAACCTCCACCATTTCTATTAGTAGGAAGAGCACTATTTGGGTACTCTTTAGACCCTTGGAAAAGTACACTTAAGTTCAGGATAACAGATCTCAAGGTATTTAAGAAACTAATTCTATGGTAGTAGACTACTAAAATCAAATCAGTAGGGGTATCATACTCAAAAATTTTAACACTACAAGAAAAACAAGGTCTGAAGAAATGGATAGTTTTAATTACAACACCTGATATAGAGAGAATGAAGTACTGTTAGCATCTCTGTCAAAGGGAAATTTAGCCAATAAAGGGAAATGGTTTACAAGGATCTTGTGGCCTTGGTGGTTACTGCAATGGTTAAAACATATCACATCACCCTCCAGCCACAAGATTTCACTGTACTAACTCTTGTTTTGTCTTTCAGCAGCTCAGATCTTAACCTCCAGTTTCTGTCACTGCACTGCCCTACCCCTTCTCCTCTGTTGGAAAAAAATATTTTTTTGCCAAAAATCTGTTCAATCCAATTATTTGATCCAAGTGAAATAGTTGTTTTTCCCCTCTTCCTCTCCTTTCACCTTGTGCCCACCAAAAAACAACATTGTGGTGCAAGAGAAGAGAGAAAAGGCAAGCAGGCTAATGTGCACAGCTAGTTCATTGCATGGCCTCGTAAATCTGGAAGCAGCAGTCCCTTCTGGGTGAGGAACTATGGCCTTATTATCATTACAGGCATGACTCAGTTTTTTAAAACTAAAAGGAGTGATTAAGCTTAACTGCAGTTCTAGTTGCTTTTTTTGGGGCTACGATGAGCTTTGTCCTTTGAGAGAGAAGGTAGGTGGTTATTTCCAGTCAGCTCAGCCTCCTAGTTCAGTGTATTTTGTGCAGATGCAGGCTGTAAGAACAATTTGAAGAGGAGAATGGGAAAGAGAAAATGTTTAAATTAGTTTCAGCAGGACTGAATATGAAACTGTACACTTGCACTGCAATTGTTGGAGTAGAAAAAAGCACTTTTTTACTAGTTCAATCCATTTGGCAATTGCTGGTGATAAACAGAAAACTCTTAATTCAGATGAATGTCAAAAATGACCCATATAACTAGGAACCATGCTGTTCTGATGAACAGTGTTTTCACATGCTGTTATTCCCATTCACTGCTCTTCTTACCTTCCTGTAGATATTGCCAAAACTAGTTTATATTCCCCATAATTGTAGCCTTACAGTAAATGAAAGGATCCTATAAGAATGATGGATAGAGACTATTTGTATTTTTCACTGTGTGATCATTCTGTTTCAAGGACAGGTCCTGGGTTTAGTTTCTTCTTTCTTTTAAAAATTATTATATAATCGCCACAAAATTCCTTCTTCTTATCAATGAATTTTGAAGTCGTTGCTCTGCTGTCCAGCCAGTGAGTACCACAAAAGGATCAGATAGCTCCAAGGAACTGTGCCCTTCTCTGTCAGAACTGCATGAATTTTAAAATGTCTAGAGCAGTCCATGCATGTGATCTCAGCCAAAAATGTCAGCGCTTCTTGCCACATGCCATGGCAGGGACTGTCTTGCAGTTGCAGGAGATACATGACTATCTCATGAATACTTTTAATAAAATTTCATTTGATGAAATTTCTACTTGTGAAAGTAGAATGGTAGCAAAAAGAGAAACTTTATGTTAATGCTAAAGCCAGAGCAGCTTCAGAACCCATTTTTTTCTGTGTGACTTCTATTCTCAGCTTCCATTGAATTTTATTGTATCCAGGCTGTGTCAGAAAGAAATTGGTTTGGTTTTATTTCTATTCCAGTTTTGTAATAAGTCAGAGGATTGTGGAAATAGCTAAAAGCTTATTTGGTTTTCCAAGCTAAGCATCACTGGTGTAATTTTTTTCTTATTTTTTGACAGTATTATAATAGCATTATGGAATGTAATCTTACCTGTGAGATACCAGCATTGTTTATATATTATATATACTAACTATTCAGTTCAATACATGCTCTTCAGTGGTCATACTATTGTTCTAAACATACTGTTTTGATTTCACAGGTGCCTGCAGAAATATCACCAACAGCCAGTGCCAAATGCTGCCATATAACTACACCACTGTCACTTCAGTTCTCTCCGTTGTCAAGAGTATTGAAATGGAAAAGTTCCTGAAGTTCTTCAGTTACCTCAATCGTCTCAACTGCTATCAGCACATCATGCTGTTCGGCTGCAGTCTCGCTCTTCCTGAATGCATCAGTGACGGTGATGACAGGTATTTGGGAATGAAAATCCATCAGTGACTAGAGCCAATCATGGTAAAATACTCTCTGTCTAATCAGACAAGGGAAGATCCAAACTAAGCCTATGACCTCACTGCAAAATTCCTGTCTGTCAAAGCTATTGACAACATTTCTGCCATGATAAGCCAACTGTAACAGAACTCTTTTAGAAAAATGTTGCCACTGTGTAAACTAAAATTGTGATATTGGGGCAGGGCAGGCTTATTTTCCTAAAGAAGCATGTCCAGAGTTCTTCTGCCTAATTTCTCCAGTCTGGCTATGCCAAAATTGAATGTTTTGTAACAACAATAATGCCTTGGATATGTATAGTATTGTCATAGATTGGGGTGGCCGTTTGTTAAACTCCAAATTTGTTCAGTCATTTCCTTCAGCAAAGTTAATATTTTAAATCTAGTTTTGGTATTAAATTAGCAGGATATGTTCAGGGTGACAAACTATTCTAGAAGTTTAAGGAGCGTATGTTTTTCTGCATCTACATAATTTCATAACGTTAGTATAATGTGCATGCACTTTTAAATTGAGTTTTATTTGAAATAGGATCAGTGCGTTTAGCAGAGCTGAAATCAAACATGACACAAAAAGGAGAAAAGGAATGTTTTTTTAATAGATATACACAATCTTTAATATTTCTGGTGGGGGAGAGAGCATAGATTTCTTTCTCCTTTTTTCCATTTTTTATTTCCAGTTCCTCCACTGTGGATTTAGTGGAAGAGATTATGACAATTGAGTAAGTGTTTCAAACAGCATAACAAGCCCAGGAAGTTGAAAGCTTTGCAGTTTAGAAGGAATAGGGTACTTATGAAAGAAGTTCTGTGAGAACTGGTCAAAAATTCAGTTGCCAATGAAAGGCACCATCTCTCTCCAGGCAATATATGCCTGGAGTGCATCACAATGATTCCTGGACTGGCTAATTAAGCTCATTGAAGTGACAGAAAATTAACCCAGAATAAAGGTGTACAGATGGTTACACAGATAGGATTAGTGGGGAGGAAAGGCAGCATAGATAACAGTGGAATGAGACTGATCTTTACACTGGCTGAGTGGTTTAAAACAAATGCAAAGTGTACATATCTTTGTTAGCCCACCAAAAGCTATTTTAAATTAACTCTATTTAATTGAGTGCATTATTAGTTATAGCACCTCTGCTCCAATTCAGTATTACAAGTTTTCTACTTAACAAATCTGATAAAAACCAGCCTTATAGTACCTGTTTTCTCTAAAAATTATTGAAAAAATAAGAAAAGTGGGTTTAGGTAATACATTGATGCATTTAAATGTTCAACAACAGAATAGGCCATTTCTCTGTTGCTTCACTTATTCTGACTTCTTTGGAATTTGACTTTCACAAACCTGCTGAGAGTGAGTTGTGTGTATCAAAAGTGCAAAACTCTTAAACCAATCAAATAAGTGAAATATAGAAGGATAAATTTTGTATGTTTCTTTTCCATTTCTTTCCTGAAGACATTATTTTTGCTGTGGTTTTCAGTCAACCAAAATACTTTGAGATTCAAGAGTCTGGGGTTTTCTTTGGGCTTTTCCTTTTCCCCCTTCCTCCTTTTTTCTCTTTTTGTTTTTCCTGCTTTCCATAGCAGCAACCTTCCCTCATTAATTAACAATGTCAAAGCTGCAACTCGATTTTGATGTCCTGTTTTATGTCTTGGAGGTCACAGTGGTTCCTCTATTTGTATTTTAATTTTTTTTTTTTTTTTTGGTGGAAAATATTGTTGCCCCTGCAAACTGATGGGGAAGAAGGTCCAATGTGAGACTGCAAGATTATGTTAGATGTAAGATTATGTTAGAATCTGACTTGAGTCTTAGTAATCATGTCTCCAGAGTGTGCCATGGATGTCACTGAAAATGCAGTGACTGGAATCAGAGTGGCAACCATGGGGAGAACAGTAAGAGTGGATTGACAGTGTCCTGGTTAGTTAAGTCTAGTTTGGTAAACCTCAGTTGTCCTAATTTAAATTCAGGTTTCTCCTTTAAACAAGAATACCTTTTGTATTTTTTTTTCCTGTAGATGACTAAGTGATTTTTGTGATTACTGTCCTTTTTGTAGCATCAAATTATCGCAGGCAAACACACATATTTCACAACCAAGAATAAATTATTTTAAGGAGCGTCAGATCTGCAAAAAGGAATTATTAACACTGTTCCTTCCCTTCTGAACCCGGCCCCTTCCCTGCCCCATAATTCCTGTCAGTGAGATCTAGAGAAAAGCATATAACATAGTAGGGGGAAGTTACTTTGTATATGCTGAGTGCAGATACCAAAAATGAAAGAGACAAGCCCCTGTTAGGTCTGTTGAATAAGGGAATCCGGTTAGCAGAAAGATACTGAAGCAGAAGAGTCACTGTGGAAAGCCTCTGGTGGTAACGAATGCAGAAATGTCCATCTGCTGTAGTGTTTTTTGCGGGGGCTGTGGTTGTCTAGAACATACAGTATGACAAAACATCCCCTCATGTTGTGAGCAGCTGTTACTGACATCGTCATTATTTCCTGCCATCAGTTACAGCTGGCTCATTCTAACGTCAGCCGTTCTATATCTGATCATCACTTTTCATTTGTTCTCTCTTTGCTTTGTGGAGCAATTGTCCCTAATGTATGTAAAGCTTAATGTGACAAATGTTGTTTACACAGTGTGGAAGAGATGAAGCTCCTGTGATGCCTAGATGTCTATTCTTAGGTATTGTTGAGAGTCTGTTGGCAACTTGCAGCCATGGGAGCAATAATTGTGGCAGTGCATTACAAGAAGGAACAAGAAGGAAAGTTACAAGCACTAATCTTTGGCATCCAGTGAGCTGTCATTACATAGCCTTTCTCTGATATTTAAACTTACGTCTGTTTCCCATTTATTTTTCATGTATTTATAGACATTGTTTTCATTAACACTTGAAGGAGCTTAAGTTTCTAGGCAGAGAGCATAGTCAGTGTTTTTGTAGTTAGGTACAGGGAGTTCTAAACACTACCACAATATTGTTGCTCTTCAGAAATGTTCTTCTGTATCTTACCGCAGTGAAACCATGTATGACATTAAAAATGCAGTAATTTTAAAAGCTGTTTAATTTCAGCAACTGCATATAAAATCAGCTATCCCTGCTCTTTTAAGAAAGTACATAACAGTATCTATATACTACTTTCTAGTACAGAAAAAGTTTAAAAGTACAACTAAAACCTGTGTGAAAATGGAAAATGGAAATTTGAAATGCAGTAAGGCTTTTTTGCACGCTTACCCATAATTTTTGTAGTAAGGGACTGCTTACATAAAGGTGTTATGCAACTTCATCCTTCTTGAGTGGTTGGATGAGATCTTTAAGTCAATACGACTAAAAAATCAGCCTTAAAAAGCCCTGTCCTACCACAGTCCATCAGCACTGCTAAGAAAACATGACAATTAATACCAGTGGTGGAAGAACACCTTAAACTAGATGTGCTGAGCTAATGACATCTAAAACATTCCCAGTAGTAACTTTGTCCTTTTGGGAATTAATAGTCTGTATCCTCTGACCATCACATGCAACACTGGTACTTGGTTGTAAGAGAGATCTGTCCTCAGAGCTATTGGTTATGATTAATGACTTAATCTAGTGAATTCTCCCTCAGCACTGAAGGACACTAAGAGTGGGCCAAAGGTCAGTTACTACAACATAGTGGATGTTTATTTATAGCAACTCACATGCATTGCATTCCACAATTCAAGAAGACAATAAAAGTTAATCTGCAATGTTTTCAGATTTCAAAAGGAAAAAAAAGGATGTATTTTAAAGCCAAAATTAATATAAAATTTAAATATTTAAAATCATTAGAGAAATTTATAGTGGGTCAGCTTATTACTGCATAATGCAAACAGACTCGTTGATTAATGCTTTCTAATATTTCTTCCACTCTATGAAAAAATCAAATTTCATCAAAAGACTTGGAAAAATAGGCAGACTATATAAGATCCTTAAGGCCCATATGCATGTCTTATTTTGACTTTTAATGCTGGGGATAAATTTGAAGCTTATGGATTCTCATACCCCTGTGCTGTCATGCTTCCTTTAAAACAGAAATAATAGCTTGAGTACTTACATTAATCCTCTTTGTAGAAGTATATTCCAGAAAGCAGAGGAAATGCCTTCTATTGAGAATTCCTCAGAGTCTCCTATCTTTGGAAATCAAACTTAATTTAGGCTAGAAAATAGTATTAGGGCAATGCAAACTAAAAAAGTGCTTCCAAACTAAAATTCCAATGCACCTTGCATTTCTGTATATTTTCTCTCACTATGGTTTTTTCATGTCAGATATCTTTGAAAACATGGTTGTGAAATGGCTTGTCTTCAGTTAGGGTTCAAAGAGTCCATTGGAGATCATGGCTTTTTATGCGGGATGCTGTACAAACATGCACTGAAGGGCAGCCTCCTGCCTCCAAAAGTTTGCAGCCAACATGAAGAAAACAAGGATGGGAAGAGAAAGTAATGTTGGCACATTAATGGCTTGGGAAGCCAAAACTGAGCAAGGAATTTGCAGTAGATCAGAAACCTACTCAGTAACATTTATAGCTGTATCTTTAGGAACAACATTATTTTTCATCTTGATTAAACCCTGAAAATTAATTTCACTTATTCATTCACTTAACTTCTGATCTAACGCACAGTGAATGTATGGCAAAATTCTCTGCCATAAGTCAGCCTTTTTTTCCTCCCTCAGATTAATTCTAAAGAGCAAAACAATACAATGAAGGGAAAAGACTTCCTTTGATTTTCTAACTCTTTCCTAGAAGGAGTTAGATGTAAATATCTATATGCAACATATTTTATTGTGCTGTAGTATCTATGCTACACACTGCAGTAGCCAGGTAAAGACTTGTAGAAAGCCAAAGAAGTCAGAATAGGTCAACATGGTATGTTTGGAATGGGAGAAATTAACTAATGAAAATTAGGTTAATACTAAATAGGTTCTAAGAAGCTGTGAATAGTTTGTATGCAGTCAAATGTTCTTTGAAGAGCTGCTGATATGACTCAAAGTGCCAAATTTGATTCTGTGGTTGATTTTCTTAATCAATTAAATAAATTGATTTTCTAAAGCAATAAATTAATTTTTTTCTGGTTGATTGTCTTAATCTTTTTTCTGTAATTAGTAAAAAGGAAAAACCAAGTAGTATGATTTTCACTGTGGGCTTAAAATAGGATGAAATATTAGGTCCAAAAAACAAATCCAGAAATATGTGTGGTGTCTTTTACTAAAAGCTGTCAACTGTTCAAAACAATTTCATTCATGTCCTGTTAAAAAATGGAAAGGAATCAGTCTTCATAGAGAAATAGATATCTGCCTGTCATGTTTAGTATAATCCATGAATGAGACCAGTGATGTAGTTATTTCCTTTTTCCTGTTTTTGTGAACTTCACTTGAAACTTATCCGTGTTCTTTGTTTCTCCTGCTGAGAGTAAAATTAAGTATATTTTATCACGTTTATAACAGCTAAACTTACTAAAATAATGAGATGTTATTAAAAACCTAAATTTTAGAGTTAATTGAGGCTTTTGAAGTGTTTAGGAGAAAAAGCTGACTGATCACATGGATCTTGTTTACACAGCTAATGAGAATTTTTGTTTTAAGGCTTTGAACAGGAAGCTATCAGCATACATTTGAGTTAATATCTATTACACAAAGTCCACAATGGGTTTAATTGTGTATGAATGATGTGTGGATATGTATGAATTTGTATAGGCAATCCTCCACTGGCATGCTTTAATTTTGTTTTAATCCACTTGATTTTGGCAACAAAAGCGGGTAAATATGCTGAGACAAAACAGCAGCTGCTAGGACCTCTGACTGAACAATCCCATAGGTAGTCTGGGACCCAGCTTTTAGGCTGTCGTTTTATAGTGCACCTGTGTGGAGATGTCAAATTGTAGATGCAGAGGGAACTTTGCCATTCTGCAGTTTTAAGAAATGTTCAAATTTTACACATTTATGAAGTTAGCTTCAGAGTAAGTTTTGAAGAAAAGGTATTGAGAAACCCTCTTGGAAGGACATTTAGAATCCTCTCTCATAAACCTATCAGAGATGCTTTCATTGAAATTGGTGGTATTTCCTTTTAAACATTAAGCTGCTGCACTGGTGACAATCACTTTCCAGGTCTCCAAGGAATAAGGTGGGACAGTTTTCTCCTACCACCGTGTTGTCTCTTCATGTTTTTCTCATGACTTCATCCAGTGTAGTTCTTGCCATGACCCAGGCACATGGAGTGGAGACTTCTTCCAGATGCTTATAAGTGGCTACCACTTGTTTCCTGGGTTTTGCAGTCCTGTCTTTCACATCCTGTGCGAGTTGCTCTTAATCCACTTCCTTTTTAATGGTGCCTCTTTAGCCTAAGGAATTTAACATGACCCACAAAGGCCATTCCAGCTGTAGTTCTGGCAATAGTTGTTTGCCAAGGAGATACAGAAGTTTAGAATTGAATTTAGAATTCAATTCAAAATAAAGCAGAGGTGATGTTCAGTGGGTGAAGTGGTTTATACATAGAATGTTTGAAATCATGTCTTTTGTTTTAAATGTTGCCATGACTTGGCTTGCAGCCCTTCAGAATCCAGCAGACTAATTGTGTGACAAAAACCCACACTGTTGTAAAATCTGTCTTTGGATATAACCGAGTCATAATCCGGTCTTCAGTTTTTAAATCTTCAGTTTTTAAATCTAAATTTTTAAGTCTGTTTAAGTGCAGTTGTGACTTGAACCACACAATCTTGGAGGTCCAGCTAATGAAAAATGTGTATAGTCAAATCCTGTCAAAAAGCAACACAAAAATTAGAGTGTAATAGTGTTGCAAATGCTTGCCCACATAAATAGTGTTCTCTGTCTGCTAGTTTTTGCTTTTTTTTGTGTGTCTTGTTATTGTTGATTTAAAGCATCCTCCTAAGGGAATTGATGTGTTATTGTTCAGCAGAAAAACTGAGGAATACACGGGGTCTGTGTTGTTTGAAAAAGCCCAGAACACCAAAACAAATGAATAATTTTTTCATTAATGTTGTTCTTTCTAGCAGTTAATAAGCTTCCAATAGATTTAATTTAACCGCTTGTTATAATAATGATTTTATGGTGTAATTTTTTGATAAGCAAAATGTTGAGGATAGAGTTGCTAATGGCAGGTAGTCAATGTGTTGTGAGAAACATTTTGTAAGGCTTTATGCAATGTCAGTACTCAATGTCAGCTCCAGTCTACCATTAAATTGATAGCACAATAATTCAAGGTGAAGTAGAACTAATTTACAGCAACGAGAAAGTGAAATGGTTGGGAGGTGTAATGCATTGGGGAGGGTTTCAAACTAGCAAAACTGTCTGTTTAATGTATCTGTAAAATAGCACTAGATAGTTCCTGTGTACTTCTGAAAGTGTTTATGTGCAGTAACAGATGTCATATGCAAAGCCATGATTGAAAACATGTTTCAGTGATGAATTCAGTGTTTCAGACATGAATTTCTAAATGTAAGGAGACAGTGAATAAGATCAGGGTGACTTGAAATGGAAAATTGAATAGGTAATAAATAGATGCATGGATCAAAACAAATCTACAATACACAGATCCAGAAAGTGATTAAATATTTGCACAGAAAAAGAATCAAGAAGAAAATAAATCCTCAAGCTCCAATTCATGCTCTAAGGAAAGACAATTTTTCAAAAAACAAAATTTTATTTCTGCTGTCCTATGAGTATAACATGTTCCTCTTGAGACATGAGTGAGACTTTTAGTCTCTGTAACTGTTGAGGCTTGGCTGCTGTGGGTGGGCCTAAAGGGTCCCAATAGCTCAGGGTGGTCCTGGATCTAGGTATGGGGCCTGAAATTAACTCTGTGATGCCAGTTCTTTTACACAGATGCAGTGTCAGGAAGGACAAACCAGGGACAAAATATAGGGGAAAAGGACAGAGAGGATGCTGGAAAGAATGTGTTTTTCACATTGAGAGAACTGTCCCTTCCCTGCCCACAAACTGTTTAGCATTACGGGTATGTATAATTTATCAATAAGTCAACATAAAGAAAGAAGGGATTAACTAAGAAATTAATTAAAAATTAAAAAGTTAGAAAAGCAATATAGAAATATAGACACTGGCATCCTGCATTGGCCAGAATTATGTGTGTGGTCCAATGCATGTGAAGCCAGCCTTTGCCATAGCAGGCAGCATCAAAACTTTGTGCAGTGCTTCACCATCCCCACTGATGTAACTTCAAATGTGTGTGTGATGGATGCACCAGAGTTAAAAGGCTATCATATAGAGAAACACTTTTGAGAACAGTCTGGGCATGGAAATGTCTGCTTGAAACTATATTTTACAATGCTGCACAGAGAAGTTAAGGGAAGGAGGCAGAAAGGAAAATCAGGAGGGCTGGTTATTTTATTAATGAATATGTTACTGATTGATTGCCTTCAGCCTTGTTGTTGCACGGATTTTCTGTGTGTATTATCTATTATAAGCTGTGGTTTATGGTTCCTAAGTTAGTATGTTAACTAGAGGTTATAAGTCATTCTTCTGCACATGCAATATATTATTAATAATAATATATTATTTCTTATAAATAAATACTGATCACTTATGTAGCTTAAATAACTTTTACAACTACTCTTAAAATTAGCATGGCTTTTTGTTAATTTGTCTGTTTGCTAATTTAGAAAAACATGCTTTTTCACAGAATAAAATTTATTTAATTTAATAAATTGCAATAGTTGTAGGGTAGGAACTTTAGGTGAAACATTGCATTTTCATAAACATTTCAGGAGCATTAACACTGATCTTCCTGTTCAACTGGTGTATCTGGGCTCACAACCAGAAACATACAGATGAGGTAACAATTTATCTTAGTATGGTAGATAGAACTCTTCTGATAGATATGAGTACACCCTATTGTGCAGCAATTAGTAAACAAAATGGTTTCAGATTAAAGTGTGGTTAAAGAATTCTCGAAAAATTCCTATGCTTTTCAGCTAATTTTAACATCTTTTAGTGCCCATCTTATTAACAAATAGCTTGTAAACCATCTGCACTCAAACCCTATTGAGGATTCAGTTAGTGAGACGTGCTTGCCTCTCACAAGTCTGTCTCTGTCAGAAGTTATTGTTGCCCTATTGGAGACCCCAGGGGAAAGCACCAGGCTCTCAGGCTGAGCAGGGCAGTCAAACTAGAATCACAAGGTTACGCAGGTGGGGAGGAGAGAAACTTCTGGAACTCTTCTGGTTCACATCAGGATGAGCATTAAAGATGAGTGAAACTCCTCAGGGCTACTCTCGGGTTTTGAGGATCTCTGAGGGTGAAAGTTTCACAACCCTTCTGGAGAACATGTTCTAGATTACTGTTTCATGATAGATAATGCTATATAAAGTGCTAGTGGTGCTGAAAGAATCAGTATTATCCTATTCTCCTGCTTGTTATTCCCCGTCTCAGGACATGTTTTTCCATGTCCTGTCAAGAGTATTTAGTCCGCTCCATGATAGATTGGATTTGGAAACTGATCTGAATTAAATTAGGAGTGACTGATGCTATCCATTGTGTAACAGCATGAAGTGCTGTGCTGGCACAAAGAATTAGGGAAGAGAGGTGGGGAGAGGTTTTTTAGCAGGCTGATGGAGGGGAGGACAGCTTCTTTAAATTGATGAGATCTGCTTCTGACAGATTTGTTTGTGAAACAATTTTAATGTGAACTTGAAGCAGCATGATAATGGCTTACAATGATTTTCTACTTGACAGAGAAGATCCTTGAATGTCAAAGAGTGAGAAGTGTGTCTGATTCTTTAGGATTCCTGATAAGATGCAGCTCAGAAAGTTTTAACTTGTTTTGATTCTTGAGGTCTTCCTTTTTGGGAATGCTCTGAAGTGCACAGGAAAACATGAGTTCTGGAAAACTGCATGAAATTAAGGGTACCTCTCACAGTCATCTGTGGAAATGGAAGGCAGTTCTTCAGGTACACTATTGTTTTGGGTGTATTTATTGTCCTGAAGATACAAATACTTAGAGCAGCTGTGTAATGTGTGATTTACTTCCAGTGAGTCCAGAATTCCTGTAGCAATGCTGTGATTGAAATACTGGTGTGTAATGCAGAGGACTTCAGTTTCACTGTGCCAGCTTCTCTTTCCCAAGTGTGAATTCTGTTTGCTGAAATCAAAAGATCTTGTAACCTGAATTTTCAGGCATTTTTGGAGTTTGTTTTGTTTTTTAAAAGAAATTTCTATAGAGTAAACTAAATAAACGGTGTGTTCATAGTTTGCATAATAAATACTAGGCAAGATTTTTCAGAAATTTGATTTCATTTAGGAGTCATTTTGGCAGATAGTACAATATTGTAAAAATAGCTCATAGTTGTAGCAATATTCTTAATAATACTTATTTCAACTGATTCATGGCTGAACTAAAGCTCTAATTAATTAATTTAGTGCCTCTCTCCCATTTTCACTGTTGTCTTTGAATCAAGTGATGGGATCAGTAAGAGAAATCTGGAAGGGCTGATTGCTGTAGTCAGGACAGATCATCCCAACTGATTATGGTCATTGTACAAACACAGTGAAAATTTTTGATAGATTTTTTTCTTTTCAATGCTACATTGCAATAGTTATGCTTTGGCTGTACGGTGTATGCTTTAGGAGTTTCTGATTGTTAGAGTATTATAAGCTCAACTTGTGATGTATTATGCTGTCATGGAAAGTGACTGAGGAGTCAGAGGGGATTTCTGAATTTGTTTTTTGCTGGTTCACAGAATCATACAATATCCTGGTTTGGAAGATACCCACAAGGATCATCAAAGTCCAGCTCCTGGCCCTGCAGAGGAACATCTCCAAGGGTCATACCATGTGCCTGAGAGAATTGTCCCTGTGCTTCTTGAACTCTGTCAGGCTGGTGCATTGACCACTTCCCTAGGGAGCCTATTCCAGTGCCCAAACATGCTCTGGAGCAAGAACTTTTTCCTGATACCCAACCTAAACCTCCCCTGACTCAGCTTCGTGCTGTTTCCTCGAGTCCTGTCACTGGTCCCAAACTTGAAGAGATCAGTGTCTGCCCCTCCCCTTCCCCTCATGAGGAAGTTGCAGACTATGATGAGGTCTCCTCCTCTCACGCTCCTCCTCTCCAAGCTGAACAGACCAAGTGTCCTCAGTCTCTTCTCATAGGGGTTCCCCTCTAGACCCTTCATCATCTTTATTGCCCTCCTTTGGATGCTCTTTTATAGTTTAATATCTGTCTTACATTGTGGCACCCAGAACTGCCCCCAGGACTTGAGGGGAGGCTGCCCCAGTGCAGAGAAGAGTGGGACAATCTCCTCCTTTGCCCAGCTGGTCATGCTGTGCCTGATGCACCCCAGGACAGGGTTGTCCATCCTCGCTGCCCCGGCACTGCTGACTCAGATGTGACTCCTTATTTTGGTCAAAATAGTTTATCTGGGTTTTGTCTACAAAATAAATTATTGTACTGACAAAAAATTCTAACTTGCATTGTAGAGACTGTATGTGTCCATTCTTAAGGATATCAACACAGTTTGGCGAGATGTTCTGAAGAGCATTTCTAAGCCTGAAAGAGATGTTAAATAACAGCAGTTGATGTAGAAGATGTAAAATTCAACAGCAGCTGCTGCTTCCTTTACTCATTTTTGGATGGATAAGAAGAGTCTTTTTTATCTAATGGTATATTTGCATTTGTTCCCAGTTCCACTTTCACTGGAATCAGGAATTTATATTTCCCCCCTGTCTGAAGAGCTTTCACAGTTCTGTGTGAGCTATTTGTTAGGTATGGTACTCTCGAATAGCAGATGTGTTCTAAGACTTTTGCAAGTGTAACACTTCAGCTGTCTCTTTCCTGTTGCCATAAGATATGGCAACTATTAAGGAGTAGTTAATTTAAACTGTCATTCTTAGTGAAAAAAATCTGTGTGGACCCACAGAAGAGATTCCAGTCCAGCTTTTTCATCAAATTTGGTTTTGCCACTTTTCTGTTCTCATAGCCTTTAAACAGATTGTTCTTCCATGCTGCAGGCAATCCATTCAGTATCTCCATCTTTTTCATTCTCATTGTGTAACCCAGGCTTTTTTCAATCTCTTGGAAAGGGCACTCCTCTTGTGGCTCATCTGTAGTTGCCAAGCTTCATGATTGTAAATGGGGTATTCATGGGTGTATGAGTTAGAAGTGGCCTTCTGCACTATCTTAATAAATCCTTAAATCCTTATGTTGAGTCCCTGTAGGGCAGATGAGTGGACACTTACCTGCAGTTCAGCCAGTTCCTGCCCAACCTTAATCTTGTCTAAACAGCTCTAACCATTATTCAGGCTCCCACCCCTGGGAAACTGAGCTGCTGTGCCTTTTACCAGGTTCGCCTCTGAGGCCTTTTTTTCCTTTAAGATGTTCCATGTTTCTCAGACTATGAGCCCTATACTTTTTGCATCTTTGTACTTACACACATGAATCTGTTTTGAGAACACTACATGCATTTAAGCTAAAAACTAGGTGGGAGGTAATACTTTGCTTTTAGTATTACAAAGTGTTACATGGAATTGAGATGCCATCTTTCAGTGTTGCTATATGGATTCAATACATTTTTGTCAAGTGAAATAAATACAAAAATCTAAAATAATATTGCTTTCTTTTCAGATTTTATTATGTAAAGAAGCAAATTTCAGATTTAAACCCCTATCTAAGAGACAAAATAGAAATTCAAACATTCAAATGAACTTGAAAGTTAGAGATGAAAACCAAACAAGAAAATATAAAAATATATATTTTTCTTGATTATATGAAGCACTAGCAGCCGATTTGTTTAAAAATCCATGAATCAAGAAGTGGTATTGAGAGGTTTATGAGTTTGTCTCGTAAAACTGTCAGTGACTGTGCTGCTCTCCATATTGAAGTACTTGTGAGAGGGCACTGAGAACGATTTCACAAGAATGGTCACTGTAGAAAACTGTAATCCTGGGTATGTGTGTTTGCTCTGCTGTAGAAACTTCTTTTTCTGACATTTATATTCTCTGACAGTCGTTATTGTTAGAATATCATGAAAAGTATTAAAGACAGTTAGAACACACAAAGGCTGGTATGTGAGCTAATCACTCCCAACATGTTTGATTTCAGGACTGTAGCAATAAAGAGTAACCTCAGTTTTCTTCTTCCCATTATTTCATGATGTTTCAGTTTTTCCTTGCACTCATTCTCCCTGCCCCAGCAATCTCTCACAATTGTATTACTTTTATATTGCCTCAGGCCTGAGATCTGTCACCATTCTTAGCATGTACAGCAAAATATCCTACAGTTGTTTTTAACTTGTCTCAGTACCTGAATACAGCTTATTGTGTGGCCACAGAAAAAGTTACCCTGAAAGAACTGAAGGGATGAAGCTGGGGAAAGAACAGTAATGAGAAGCAGCAGAAAATGTTCATCAGTCTGCCTGCAGTCAGGTTGTCTAATGAGCCACAAATGTGTCCTTTAGCAATGCAGCTAACAGTTGGGTGTTCTCAGAGTGATCTTCGTGCTGCATTTTCAGCTCTGGCATAACAACTTGGTTGTAAGCATTTTGCAAATCATTTACTTTCTATTGTTTTAACCAGTAAAATTGCAATAATTAATTTCTCAACAGGGCATGTCTATAGCAGTGCTTTTACCAGTGGAGATACTATTGTCAAGACACAAAGAATTAACACAGATAATCATGAGCACTAGATATATTATTCTATTCACCATGTTGCATGGGGAGCTTCTGCAGGATAGTTAATTGTTAATTTTATTTAATTTATTCCTTTTTTCAGCTCTAGCTATTTCTACTTCTCCCTCTCGTGACATCTTATTCCTTCTTTGCATGTATCCTTTTGGAGGACCCAATCAATTGTTTTTGGTTTTTTTTGGTCACATTACTCTTCAGTTGAATGAGTTATTTGACCTCTTATTTACAGCCTAAAAACAGCTCTTACAAGCAGCAAAACTAAAAGTAGCATGGAACCAGATCCAGGCTTTTGGGAACCAAGCTGCATACAGTGCTGCTGCTTCCAGAAAAGACATGCCCTCAGTGTCTGCTGAGGTTGGGAGTCAGACTCTTTAGCTAACTTGAATCTTGAGCTAACCTTAGAAAATGTGGTAAGTTCTGAAGCAAGAGGAAAAGAGTCACCATGAGGATCTTCCCTCTCCTTACTTCTTCTTGGAGTATTATTTCTTTGATAACTTCTACTACTTAAAACACTAAGAAACAGAGTCTGCTGAGGACCCCTGTGCATTGTGATTGCAAAGAAGAGAAGGAGTAAATTCTGAAAAAAATTCATCTAAAAATGTAGAATAACTGAGTTATAAGGAGCAGGTCCCTGCAGGATTATAATTAGGCAATCTGAGTTCCAGTGTAAGTGAACGCTGGGTGATTGTCATGACAGAGAAATCAGATCTTCTGCTTTCAGACAGTGTTTGACCTCTTTGGAAACTTAAAAGCACTTAACAGAGTATATACTGTATTGAATATATGTGCTTCAATGAGTATTTAATACAAAACTTCTGATAGACAGCTTCTTCAATGATACCTTACGCAAATTAAAAACCCTTATATATTCTCTCTATCTTTAATATGCTTTTTAATAAGCTGTAAAGAAGATTTCTAATTTTTTTGTTCCCTACATTTCTTAATTTTGGCATTTCTACGCAGCTGAATTTACTGAAGTGTGGGTTTTGGGTCTGGGGAAACCAACCACAGAGATAAAAATATGTCATATTTTCTTTCTTTCATCAAACTCCAATTTCAGGAGCTTTTCTATTAATATCCTGAAGAGCAGAATCACATGCTAATATGTTATAACCTGCTTCTGTGCCTGCCACTGGTGCCAAATCAATTATGGTAAGATTGCCATAGACCTGCCAGTTTATTTTTAAAATGATTGGCCTCTGAGTAGCTGTAAATAAGACTAATCAAGATAAGGACTATTAATAATATTTTCATCCTCCAGCAAATTAAGCAATAAGTCCATACTAAACTTGATCATTATCCAGAAATATTTAATTTATGGAGCACACATGACTCAGCCATTGAAACTGGGCCACATATTGCAGTAATCACTGGATAATCCCATGTTTTCTGATTTGTCACAGCTTCTCTAGGGACTACAAATTCTGCTTGGTTATTTGATCACCACGTAGTTGTCTTTTAAAAGACTGGTAATTTCCAAATTATTACTGTTCTGTGCATGTCTGTGGTAGGTTGACCCTGGCTGGTCACCAGGTGCTCTCCAAAGCTGCTCTGTTATTCCCCTCCTCAGCTAGATTGGGAATGTAGAACAAGTCTCACGGATCAAGATGTGGACCAGGAGAGATCTGTCACCAGCTACTGTCATAGGCAGACTTGACATGGAGAAAGGAATTTAATTCACTGCCAATCAAATCAGAGCAAGGCAATGAGAAAAGTAACCCCAAATCTTAAAATAACTTCCTCACAGCCTTCTCTTCTTCCTGTGTTTAATTTTGTTCATGAATTCTCTACCTCCTGTCCCCTCAGAGGTGCAGGGGGATGGCAAGTGTGGCCTGTGGTCAGTTCATCACACATCATCACTGTCACTCCTTCCTTCTCAGGAGAAGGACTCCTCACACTCTTCCTCTGCTCCATCATGGGGTCCCTCCTATGGGGGACGCAGCCCTCCAGGAACTTCTCCAGTGTGAGTCCTTGCCATGGGCTATGTTCTTCATGAACTGCTGCAGTGTGGGTCCCTCCCACAGTGTGCAGTCCTTCAGGAACTTCAGGCTGCTCCAGTGTTGATTCACCACAGGCTCACAGGTTCTGCCATCAAACCTGCCCCAGTGTGGGGTCTCAGAGGGTCACAGCTTCCTTTGGGCATCCACCTATTCCAGAGTAGAGTCGTCCAGGGGCTGCACCTCCTGCCCCACCTGCTGCACTGACCTTGGTATCTCCAGAGTTGCTTCCCTCCCATATTCTCACTCTTTTCTCCTGGCTGCAGTTGCCTTGCACAGATATTTTTCCCTGCCTCCTTAAATATTGGAGAGGTACAGCAGCCATCAGTGATTGGCTCAGCTTTGGCCAGTGGTGGGTCTGTCTTGCATCTGACTGGAGTTGGCTCTGTCAGACACAGGAGAAGTTTCTGGCAGCTTCTTACAGGAGCCACTCCTGTATCCCTCCCACCTCGCCATGCAAATCCAATACCATATAAATAAAAGAAGTGAACTTTTTTTGTATTTTTAAGTTTTTTCCTCATACAGATGTAAAGAATTCAATGTGCAGATAGATATTCTGAAAAAAATTACATTTTTAGAAGCTTTTTAACAATTATGTGTAAGCATAACTCTGCATAATTATATTTTAATACAACTTTTTAAATTTTGATTTAAATTAATGTTCAGTATGTTGAAAGACCTTTGGAAACAAGGAACCATATAGATGAAAGTTTTCTATAGTTACATTTGAAGATATTGACATGCACATACTACTATTGCCTGGTTGCTAAATGTCAGGCTACAGCTGAGGTGTGGTGCTTTAAAAGTTGATGGTTTAGGTGTGGGTCAGGAAAAACAGAGATCATATCAAATACTCCAGACTTGTATGAAACTTTATCTGAGAGTCCTCAAGAACTCTTTATGCTTTGTTTATTTATTTGTTTGGGATTATTTTCAAGTAGCATTCCCATTGGTAGAAATCATATGTACAGATTGGTTTTAACTGTGATTAGTAGATCTCTGTCAGAGACCTGTTAAATTCAAGTAATGTCCCTACTGACACTTGTTTTTGAGAACAAAAAAATATACTGAGCAAAATGTAATGCCTTCAGATTACCGCTTGTGATCATCAGGTATGCTCCATTGCACCAGTAAATGAGGTAGACTCACTGCTTACAATACTTTTCACTGTAATACAGTTTTGTAGCATATTTTGTGGTTTTGTAAAAAATGAACAGAAAGTTAAATTAAGCATATCAGATTGAATAAAATACAGGGTTATCACCAACAGGTCAAATCAATACTCCATTTTAGTTTTGTGACATCTTATTTCTTACAGATATTTTGAAACTCAAGTGCATTCTGTAGTAAGTAGCAGCATTTCTTTTGGCATTTTCCTGTACTAGGGAACCTCTGTCAAACCAGAAGTGTTATTAGTATATTAGCTAAGAATGAAAAGCTTAAAAATGTCTGGAGACAGTCACTTGCCCTGTCAAATCCCCTTTATTTAAGGAGTTTCTCAGGCTCCAGATTGGAGGCAGTAATGGCTGCTGAAGAGCTTTTGTGCCCTTTCTTTCTCTGCATGTTGAATAGGTTCTGTAAAAAGAAGAAGAGTGTTTCAGAACATCTTTTTCTGAAGAGCCTTTACAAGTCAGAGAAACTTAGTTTGCCAGTACAACGTGCAGAACTAATAAGTGACAGCTCTTCTGTCCTCAGATGAAACCATTCTTGGTTTTGTACACAGCCATATAGGTGGTCTTTAGTGCAAAAATTTTCTGTCTTTCAACAGATCACAATAAAAAAATCTGGTGGTGAGAAGGGCTATTTTAGAATATATATGGTTCTTTACAGGCAACAATAATCTGCCATCCTGGAAGCTGCAAGAGACAATTTTAGAGATAAATTCCTTGATTTGATTCTGAGATAAATTCAGTAACTGCAGCATGTGAAGTGCATTGTGTAAAAGTCCTTAGCATTACCTGGAGAATGTATCTCTAAGAACACCTTTCTTAAAAAAGTGGTTCCAGCCAGAGTATGTAAAGAACTCAGTAACAGCACTGACAGCACACTTGTCTTTTTAGATACTAAGCAGAGAAAGGCAACCATACTGACTTCAAAATACTTATGCAAGTAAATATTTTGCTTTACATCAGTCTCTCAGTTAACATTGTAGTGAGGCAGCTTTGGCAGCTTTCCACTTTCTTGTGGTTGCTGCCACGTCACACAGTTGGTAAAAAGTACCATGTTATTCTCTGCTACTGTAAAATGAATAAATTTTTGGGTACTGTAGACTTCTTCAGTTCAGGCCACTTCCTTGTGACTGAATATGGGATTCCAGCCATGGTTTTGAGATGGGCAGATACAACTGAGAGTCAGATGTAAAGAGAAAGATGTCTGTGGTGTACCAGGAAAAAGATTATTCTGTGGCATTGTGAGTGGTTATTAATAAAGCAAAACTTCATTTGCTAAAGCCTAAGAGGTTCTTCAGTCATTTAAACATAAACTGCAAAAATGTTGGGTTGAAAATTTAATCACTGTAAGGGTATGGGTGTAGCCCTGTAGAGCACAAGATTTGTCAAAAGCATTTATTATTACTTTTTGGGCTTTCTAAAAAGTTCTCACAGACTGCTAAAGTAATAATAATTTTTAATTTTGCTCTGTCTCTTTTCTTTAGTCGAGGCCTCTTGCCCTGCAGGACGTTTTGTGAGGCAGCAAAAGAAGGCTGTGAACCAGTCCTGGGTATGGTGAATGCCTCTTGGCCAGACTTCTTGAAGTGCTCTCAATTCCAGAACAAAACCGAGAATGACACCACTACAAGGGTATGCTTCTCACCACACCAAGAAAAAGGAAAGCAGTGTATGTTTCCATTCTTAACTGTTGCACTGTGTTTATGAGTTTTCATTTAATAATTTATTTTCCTCCTGTGTAGGAAAAGCTCTGGGGTGAAAGAAGAGTGTGAGAAGCAGTTTTTGCTGAGCACTAGATGAAAAGGGATTAGAGCAGAGAATCAGACTCAGCTGTCTGGTTCTACTGTGGTCAGAGAAGTAAATTCTCTTAAATATACAAACTGCAAAAATAAATATTCAACAACAATACAGTTTATTTCTGTAGGAGAAGCAGCCTAGTGAACCCAAACTCTTACCTTTTTCAGCCACAGAGGAACCACATTAGAACCATTCTTTCAAATAAAAATAAAGGTACTGTTTATACCACAAAACTATGTAAATTACAGTATAGAGTTATGAGACATTGTTCACTTCTGTATTTTTGCTAAAGAGACATTATGAATTATGTCCGTCTCTGTTAAAGAAGTAATGCACCTGAACTGCACTTCATTGTGGCCTGAACTGCACTTCATTTTCATGAGATTTTGAGTTGGAAGGGACCCTAAAATCATCTTATTCCAACCCCTCTGCCACAGTAACGCACACCTTCCACTAGACCAGGATGCTCAGAGCCCCATCCAGCCTGGCCTTGAACGCTTCCAGGGATGAGGCATCCACAACTTCTCTGGACAACCTGTCCAGTGTCTCACCACCCTCACAGTAAAGATTTTCTTCCTAATATCTAATCTAAATCTACTCTCTTTCAGTTTGAAGCCTTTCCCCTTGTCCTCTTATTACTTGTTCTTGTAAAAAGTTCCTCTCCGTCTTTCTTGTAGGCTCCCTGCAGTTATTGGAAGGCTGCAATTAGGTCACCCCTAGCTTCATTCGAACTGGCATTGATTAATAGAATTATCTTTGAGGAATAATTTGTGTAGAGAGTTCGAATCCCTGATTGCAACAGGTATTTATTTTTCAATAGGCAGTATAATTATATACATCCAGTAGATAATTTTTCTGAGAAAAAGCTTTTAAAATCAGGCAGATGCACTATCTTTCCTTGTGCCCTTGCATTTACTTAATGTAATGAAAAGATGATTTGTGTATGTGTAACATTTATGCTGAACAGCTGCAAAACCAGCAATAGTGGAATAATTTTTTAAGGAAAACAAAATGTTTTTCAGGGTTGTCGTATTGTTTCATGTGAAGAAACACACACAGTTGCTTAAACTATTTCCCCCACCAAATCACTCTTTAATTCTGTTGATCCTGCATTATATTTTGTTGTTTTCTCTGGTTTTTATTCTCCTATTCTGCCTGTGTTCCTGTTTTTTGCCTGTTTATTTTCCAGCTTGGAGTTTATTATGTGGCCTTTTTAGGCCACATCACTTGAGTGAAAGAAAAAGGTCTTTTGTCTTTTTTCTCCCACAGGATTTTGCATCCTAAGGAAATAGAGAAATGAACAATTACCTGGGGGTAAGGAGTTGCCAGCTTTTCTAATTCCATGATTGTGATCATAGTGTGATCAAAACTTTCTAGAATTGAGAGCAACAAGATGCATACACTGTACTGCAGGGTACATACATGGTATAGGAAGCAGGTGATGAAAATCTAAAAGTGAGAGAATACAGGGATTCCTCTGTGTTCCATTGTGGTGTTATGACTATATTGGGTAAAGAAAAAGCGCATCTGTTTTATAATTCTGACTCCAAAAGCTGACAAAATCAAATGCCCAGAAAAGGAGAACAGGCCAAGACTATGTGGCAGTACTTTTCCAAATTCTCCTGCATTTTCCATCTGTTTGAGATTCAAGGATTCTTCTGTAATTTGTGACCTGCCATAGATTTTTATTCTATTAATGTGTCCCTTTGTTACATGGGTCTGTGTACGTTTTAGCATCCATAGTATTGTGCTCCAGAATGTTACAGCTTGTCAGTGTATTGCATGAGGAGCACTGCCTTTTGCTTGTTTTAATACCTCTTACTTCTTCTATAGCATTAGGTAGTAAATGTGGTCTCCTCTTTGCTTTAAAAAAAAAAATTGGCAGCACTTTCCATGGTCATCTTCACAGTTGTGTAGAATGCTTTATCTATTGCTATACCTTGAAATGCAACCAGATGTCAGTCTTGAGGATGGTAAAATAATCTTTATTTCAGTCTGTGCTCTCTGCAGCTTTCCAAGGACCTTTCCACATAATCTTCTATAGATGACATTCCAGTAATCTAGCTGGAAAGTACATCAAATAAATGGTCTTGCCTCCTCAAAGACACTTTTGATAGTACACCAGACACAGGTGAAATTAAACACTTTTTGCTGCCACTGGTGTTTAGGCCAGGATTTTGGAAGCTAATCTAGATTGTAAAACTTTCCGGGTAAGGACTAAAACAAGCAAGTTTCTCTGTTAGCAAGGATTGCTTCCATTTTATCTGGGCTCATTTTACATAACATTCTTCTTCGGGAGTTTGTGTGTATGTATATTTGCATGATTTTACTAAAAAATGTGTAAATTATTTACAGAGGTATCAGTAATTAACATTTCCCAGCATATTTCTTTAGAATAACACCTTTGCCATTTGTAATAATTTTGAGTGGAATGGTCTGTGTTTTTCCTATTTCAGACATCTATTTCAGACATTATTTCTTCTTCTGCTGCTACTTTGTTTCATATAGTACCAGGGTTTCTGAGTGTGTAGCCTGTGTTCAGTAAAGTCTTATAAATGGTTGCATACCTAAATCCACTAGGTTCCAGATCAAAATTTAGCATTCAAGAAAAGTGATAGTTTTACAGCATTAGATAAGGCTTTTATAATTTCCATTAAAATCTGATCTTTGGAGGTATGATGGAACGGTTTTCAACCTGCTGAAAACTTCTTGCACAAGCTTGGTAGAAAGCAGAAATTACATTAATTGGAGGTACTGTCCATGATGTCTGTACTCTCCTTGCCCTGAACACTGCACTGATTGGACCAAACATATCCAGTCATTACCTATTAGAAGACTGCAAGAGGTGAGATTAAAATTTCTAAAGATTCCATCTGATTGCAGCTGGAAGCTAAAACTGAGACATAAAGAAAACTAATTTCACTCTTCCTCTTGTTTTTTGTATAACATACAAGATAACCAACAAAATGCTCACTTTAGGTGTGCAGAAATGGAGAAGTGGTTTGGGATACGATCAGAACAAGACAGAGATGTATTAAGGAGGCAGAGTCAGGATGACTTATAAGTGCTTCAACACACTTTTTCATAGCCCAGAAATGAATATAGGACCCTGGAACCTTTTCTCTTTTGATCTGTAAGAAAAGTTATCAGATATTCCTGCTGTTAACTTCCATTGTCTCAGTTCATACAAAAGATAGGAATCCATTACTCTCGCTGTCTTAGTACCAGTGAAGATCTTTGATGGAGATCTCCATCAAAGCAAATGAAGATGGTTCTTTTTGAGCTATATATGCTCTTTTCCTTTTTAAACATGAAGGAAATTGTGTAAAAGCCAAGTTATAAGAATGTAAGATTACCCATCAGTTAAAGTTGCCTCTCCAACCTCTAAGAGCCTTTCTTGTAGAATGAATTACAAAATTTTGATCATGCTGTCATATTGTACTTTTACCTGACATCATCATCTGTGGGAAAAACCCAGGTGTCCAGGGAACTACTACTTCCATACCAAGGAGGTCTGTTGTTTCCAGGGGGCCCTGTAGAGCTTAGTGACGGCAGAAATCAGGAAGTGCAGTGTATAGGGCAGGGAACTGGAGAAATAAAAAGATTAGCTCATAATGAAGTGTGACATTTTTCTGTGAAATGAGATTCTTGCCCTGTCACTGTTGTAATGATCATGCTGAACAAGGCACTTGAATAAAAAATTTCTCTGTTGTTCTTTGAACACTTCCAGCTAACTGGGCTCTTCATTTGTATAGCTGGAGTTTATTTGCAATTGAGACATTTGCATCTACAAGTAAAGGCAACAAGAGCTGTTCTTTCAACATGTAAAATGACATCAGTCTCTACCCTCCAAAAAAAAATCACATGCCGATTTTTGTGTCTTAGATGTTATTATTCATTAGTCCTCATAATGCTCACTTTAATATCTCATTGCCTCATTTTTCATGCTCTGAAATGAGACTGTGACTGTTATCTGATCTCATGTTTGTCTTAAGCCTATTGTATTTTGCAGTTCATAATACCCTTCCAAAACTCTTCCAAAAAGAGTTCTGATGAGGCTGTTACTCTTCAGTGAGAGGTTAGGAAACGTGTCCAAGCACACAGTGTGAGGGAACCTACTGAGGAACGCATCATTAGGGTGTGCAAAAGGATGACACTGGTGGTTTTGCACTACCTTCTCGCTGATGAAGAGTCACAAACATTAAATGGCACAAACCAGTTGAAAATCTTTGGTTTAAATTAGTATTAGGGCACCTAATTAGTATTTTGGGCGCTGTTCAATAAAGTTAGCATTAGGAGTTTACGTCCTTTAAAATACATTGCATAAGCAGCTTTCACTGCAATAACCATGTTCTTATTATCCAACTAGAAAATTATGTTTGTATTGCAAAATCAAAATTATTTGCTGTCCAAGTGAACAGTACACCTAGAAATGTCATGGAAAAGATTTTGAAATTATTCCTAAGTTTTTATTACCAATGAATTTTCCATAAAGAGTGTGTGTTTCAGTTGACTATAACTCTAAGTTTGCCCTGTTTCTTGTGGATAATAAAATAATAGTGA
The DNA here is from genome assembly GCF_012460135.2 of Molothrus ater. Classification (NCBI taxonomy): domain Eukaryota; kingdom Metazoa; phylum Chordata; class Aves; order Passeriformes; family Icteridae; genus Molothrus; species Molothrus ater. The sequence goes on from NC_050481.2 coordinate 46,994,582, forward strand.
GGCTTAGAAAAGAAGGTAAATATGTTGAAAAAAATAATCTCCTGCTGACAAAATTTAAAACTAATAATGAAGGTGCGGAGAGTGTGTGTGTGTTTGTGTGTAGAGACATTGCCATAGTGTGATAGAAAAGACTGCTATTCTAGGACCACAAATAAAGCTAAAAATCTAGGTAAATAGTTTAATGTGCAGCCAGTGCAAGCTGGAGTTATTTGTCTTTTTTGAAAAGCACTGAAGAAGCATGCCAGTGCTAAGTGGTACCTCAAGGCATCCACTGTATAACTATTAGTTTGGCAAATGAGAGGAGTATCAAAGGGCTGTACAGTAAAGCCAGTCTTAAGCAGAAATTGTTATATTTTTTGGGCATATTCCGCATGAGAATGTAAGGCTCCTTTCTTCATCCCAGGGCAGATTTAACAGGTGTAGTAGTCCTTTCATGACTGCTTGTTGAGGTCTTTTAAAATGGGTCATTCACTGATAGAAATTTTAAGTGGCTTTGTGCTATCTCAAAAATTGAGATTTTTTTTCTCTTTTAGGTTTTCCTCTTGACCTTCTTGCATTCAGTGATGTTCCTGTGAGCTTTATCCTAATGTTTTCCAAATTGGAAATACATTTCAATCCCTGTGGGAAATACTGAATATCAGTTTAACATTTGTAAGACTCTAGTATCACTAACTTTGTAGTGTTGATGCTAATGATTTTTCTCCACATTCTGTGTTTTCTGCTCTCTTACAGCACTGTGTGGAGGAGAGGAGAGTTTCTTGTGTGCCAATGGGATCTGCATCCCAGGGAAACTACAGTGCAATGGCTACAATGACTGTGATGATTGGAGTGATGAGGTCCATTGTAGTAAGTTTCTTAAACCTTGCAGTGTTCTGCTGAAGTACTGAATCCATTCAGGGAAACCTGGAAGCTGAAGCAGGCTGTTGGCACAAAACAGGAACTTTGCATAGTGTTTGCATATATTGACATTTGGACTATGTTTAGCTTTGCTCACTAAGGCCACAGCATGTGCTTTTGATCTATCAAATTTTATGCCTTGAGGGAGCTTTGTGGAAGTAAGAAGTATTTGGGTTTTTTTGTTTGGGATTTTTTTTTTTAATGTATCAGTAGTGTAAATCAGAAAGGAGCACTTCTGATAATCAGCTGCAAACTGCTAGTTGTAGCTTTATCCTGGGCCTTGGCATTGATTTTAGGCTAGATACAAGACCATCTGTTTAGAGAGTTCTCTTGGTCTCAACCCTGGATGTGATTTATTTAAATTAATCCCAGTATGTGCTGCAGTAGAATGTACATATGTGATAGCTTAATTTTTATGTATTTGTCTGTGGTAGAGCATGTCTTTAGAGCTCCTATGTGTTTTTCTGTGTTAACAAAACACCTTGGACTACAGACAACTTTAGAGAAGTGGAGCAAATGTACCTTAAGAAAACAATGAGAAGGCAAGAAGAAAAAGAACAGAGGAAGATGTGGAAAAATTACTAAATGGGGACTATACAGGACATGATACCACAAAACAGGATTTCTCATTCAGACTTTGAAAAATGTCAGACTGTGCAGTTTAGACTCAACTCAAAAGATTAGTTCTTATTAGTGATTTAAGAGCCTGGGCATTCCAAGACTCACAGAGCTGCTTTTAAGGAAGTTGTTGTTAGATTTTGTCAGGGGTACTCCAAGGAATAAATGAGGACAGCAATTTCCTCCTGGTCTCAATATGAATAAGGCTAGAGTTTGCTTTTCCTTTAATAGCCTACAATTCATTTCTTGGAGGGTGAGATAATGTCTATTATGTAAAAATTATTGTCTGTTTTTATTTTCCAATTTTTCATGTCAGCATTAGCTTTAGATTTAAAGTAAGCTAAAAAATTTAAAAATGCCTATGAGAATATGGCTCTCAAGTTCTATTAGAAATGGGAAAGGAAGAAATTAGTAGTAAAAGAATGTCTTGAAAAAGACATATTACATGTCTTGAAAAAACAAGCATAAATTTCAGGAGCTGGTATTACCTTTGAAAGGACACCTGTGTGTTTAATGATACAGGGTTTATATGCAGAGGGCAGCCTTCATTAGGATGCTTGGTAGGAGTTGTGGAAAAGGTATGGAGGTCAAGTAAAACTTTCCTGAATTACACAGCAGAAAGAGCAAAACTGAAGGAAGACCTGTTTGCCTGAAAGCTTGCCTGATGAAAGATGCTGTGTTTCTTGCAGTCCTTGCCCCTCTCAAAGTCTTAAATCACCTCATTAAATTATAGAATAGGCTGCTCAGACTTCCACCCAAGCTGACCTTGAATATTTCCAGGAATGGGGTGTCTACCATTTCTCTGGGTAACCTGTTCTAGTGTTTCACCATCCTCATTGTGAAAAAAATATTCCTTATGTCTAGTCTAAAAATACTCTCTTCTAAAACTATTACTCCTTGTCCTATAACAAGAGGCCCAGCTAAAAAGTCTGTCCCCATCTTTCCTATAAGCTTCCCTAAAGTGCTGAAAGGCCACTATTTCTCCAGGAGAAACAACTGCAGCCCTCTCTCAGCCTTTCTTCAAAGGAGAGCTGTTCCATCCCTATGGTCATTTTGTAGCCTTGTCTGGATCTCTTCCAAGAGGTCCATGTCTTTCCTGTGCTGTGGCACCTACAGCTGGATGCAGCACTCCAGGTGGGCTTTCACAAGAGCAGAGCAGAGGGACAGAATCACTTCCTCAGCCTTCTGGCCATGCTGCTTCTGATGCAGCCCAGGATACAACTGGCTTTCTGGACTGCAAGTGCACATTGCTGAGTCATATGCGGCTGCTCATCTACCAGTTGCCCCAAGTATTTTGGCAGGACTGCTTTCCATCTATTCATCCCCCAGCCTGTGTTGATACCAGGGTTTGCCCTGACCCAGGTGCAGCACCTTGTACTTGATCTTGTTAGACCACAGGAGTCCCATGCACCCACTTCTTGAGCTTGTCCAGGTCCCTCTGTATGGCATCCTGTCCTTCAGGTGTGATAACCACACCACTCAGCTTGACATGCATACCATCTCTCCTCTCATCTGCAGATTTGCTGAGGCTGTGCTTGATCCCTTCATCTATGTTGTTAATGAAGACATTAGGTAACACTGGTCCCAGTACAGAGCCCCAAGGTACACCACTGGTCACTGATGTCCTTTGGGATTCTGAGCTATTGACCCTTGGGACATGATCATCCAACCAATTCCTTATCCACCAAACAACCCACCCATGAAATCCATCTCTCTCCAGTTTAGAGGGTAGGATGTTGTGGGGGTTTGCCCACACCCATGTGCAGCCAGTCCTTCTGGATCTGGATCATAAAGGGATCAAACTTGCCGCGCTGGTTTTTCCACCATGCTTTAAACAATTGAGCTTATCTCAGGGCCAAATTGTTGAATGCAAAAGATTCACCAGGCTTCATCTGTGTTTTGTGAAGTACAGTAAAATTTAGTTAAAGTAACGTTGTATTTAGTTTTGTGAAATTGGGGATATCCCCATCATTTATAAAATTTAAGTTGAGCCTTTTGCAAGTGGCAGCTGCCAGGTGCCTGTCTTACTTAACAGAGTAACCAGCTACCTTTACAATGCATTACTGCCAATATCTTGAAGCAAATGTATATTAAGGCTGTTAGATTTTCATCAAGTGAGTCTTATTTCCCTGCAAGGAAGTTTGTATTCTTTTTGTTTACCCTGTCTTTGTGGGCCTGTGTTTTGTCTACCCTGAAGGACACTGCAGCTGCTTCAGAGGTATGGATGGAAACAGGAATGGGAATATGAATGGAAATTAAACAGTAAATTTATCCAGAGGAAATAACATAGAAACAAATAGTTTTGTTTCATTTGCAGGAGGAGCAGTAGAAGAAGCACAGAAACTGTCAGAGTTACAAACTGATCAATAAGATTAAAGGTTGCCAAGAGTACTTCATGCTGTTGCATATTCAAAACAAGTGATGTTTAGAATTTACTCTCAGCTGGGGTGTTTGTCTGCTTACAGGAAGCAAGAACTTAAATTTATTTTCATTTAGTGTGGGGTTTTTGTTATTCCCTGTTTTATGAATAATGGTTCTTTTGAAGCTGAATTAAGCATTCAGCTTAAAAGTATGTGGCTCTTGGCTCAGCCATATTATTTTACTTCATATCCTGAAGCATTTCCTTCTTATTAAGGTATAAATTTGCTTGGACCTTCTAAGATAATGTGAAACTTGAAGAAAGCACTAATACTTCTATAGGGGAAGGACAGGAAGTGACTCATGTTCAAGTTCCAGAGTTTTGTTCACCTAGGAAGTGAAACACTTGATCTGAAGGGGTAGAAACCCCACTGCACCTTCTGGAAGAGTTCTGCACCTTTCACTGTGTAATATCCTTGGAAGGACACCCTGCTTTCAAAGGGGAACCAATGTGCAATCATGAACACAGGAGTTACAAGAGGAGAGAGGGAAGTGGTAGCCTGATTCTATTGTTTTGCGGTTGATCATCTCAGAAGAAAGGTGGCACTTTGGTTCCAGTCCCTGCTTTTTGGGCTCTCTCTCTGTTTTCTGGGGAATAATTAATTTAAAATGCCCACATATGCCAGTAAAAAATGGGCACAAAGGACTTCCTTGGTTCCAGTGGCTTAGCTCCAACAGGAAGGCAGTGTTGTCCACCCAGTTGTTCTGTATCTTGGCATTCTCCCTGGAAAGCTAGAGGTCGAGGAAAAGTCTAGAAGAAGACAGTGAAACTGAGTTACTCCCTTCCTAGCTGTATGCTTGAAATCAAAAGTTATTACTGATGGGACCAGATTCTACAAACCATACCACAAACCATAATTTCTCTTCAACCCTCTCAACTACAAGAAAGATTCCATGTTTTTATTGAACCTGATATTATTCAAGTGTTATGGTTATTCTCAGAGAATATCTGGCAGGCTTTACTGATGCATCCAGTCATGGAGAAAAAATGTTGAACCCACCCAGGGCTGACAGTAAGAATTCCTTGATGAGAAGGCACCAGGCTAGATCTCCTGAGCTCCAAAGTGTGTTAAGCATAAAGCTCATTTGAAACCTTTGTAAGACCAAAGGCAAGTTCAAAAGTAGGGTCTAGGGATCTTGTTTTGCTGTTAGAATCTTCATCTCCACTTAACAGCCACATCAGGTAGTCAGGGTTTTCCTAGTAATCTGCAATGGTGATGCCTACAACATTTCTTGAGAACTCTGTGTGTATAAATTATTTAAACATTTAGGTCCCTATGTGCAGCCAGAGCATTCTCTTATGGTATTGATCAAAAAAACACCTGGCAGGGAGAGAGTAAAAATTTCTAAAAATGGCTTTTGATTTTTCATATTCTTTCAGATTAGTTTCTCATAAACTGGTAAACACCAGTATTAATGCCGAGCTGTAAGTTGTAAGGTCTCTTTAGCTAATCTGGTGTGTAGTCAGTACAGGGTTCATAGTTCATATGAATGTTCCAATGCAACCTTAACATTTCACATGCTTTGTTTTTTAGATTGCAGCAATGATGTATTTCGTTGTGACACGGGAAAATGCCTCAATTACACCTTTGTTTGTGATGGATACGATGACTGTGGAGACCTTAGTGATGAGCAAAATTGTGGTAAATGAAAGTTATGTGTTTTTCTAAAGTCTTTAAAATATCAGGACTGCCTAACCCAGTAAACCTTTTCCTTAAACTACTGAAGGAGTAATATACCCTGCTCTTGCTGCATTTGAACACAGTGAAAACAGCTCATAGATTATATATGAAATTTGGAAAGGTTTAAAGGAGAGTTCTGGATCAATCCAAATCTTGAAGGGTTTGGTATTTATAGAAATACTGCTATTTTCAACTTGCTTTAAACTAATTCCAAAAGATGCTTCCTTGCTAGCTTGACTGGTTTTAATTGAGAGTAAAGCAGACTACAGTAAGGCACTGCTGGTGCCAACTGTTTTATAGCTGAAATGTTTTTATATAAGATTGATAGTGAAGTTGTATGTTTTGATTATCAAATTCTGTTTCTTTCAAATTGTCTTGTCAATCAACTTTACATGTTCTCATGACACTTACCTACCTACCATATGTATCTACCTATACTTAGCTTCCATAGAAGAATCAATGAAGTTTTGACATTAAAAAAGAATAATCTTAGCATGTAAATATTGGGAAATGTAGAAAGCCTTATTTTTACTAACTTTTGGTTCTGTTGCTACACCTGAGAACAATTAAGTTTTCTAAAATAATATTTAACAATTAAAATATGATTTCTCCCTTTTTTCCATTTGCTTTTCTAAGGAAGAACACAAAGAATATAAAGACTGAAAATCAAGGCACATTTTTTTCTGAGATTTTTTAAAATTTCTTCAAATTAAGCACACTCTAAGACTTTTCAATATTTTCTTGTCCGTTTTGGTTATTTAGTGTGTTCTTTTTCATAAATAATCTTAGTTTAAAGGTGATTAAGTTTTTCTAAATGTTGGTCTCTCTCCTATCTTTCCTACCTTGACATAGGTTTTTTCTATATAATTTTTAAAATCTAAGTTTTTGTATATGCTATAATTGGTTTTCATAGCAGAGTTGGAGGATTGGACTGTGTCTGTTCTCTCTGTTTTGGTATAAAGTCAGTGTGCTCAGCATAATGCTCTTCTTTGTGCATTTAGGTAGAAAGAGTAAGATGACAATTAGAATAATTTCTTTGTAGATAATTCTTATGGAAAATTCCAAGTACGTGCAAAAAATAGAGTTTCTGGACTTGAGAAATATTTTTTAAATTTCTTAGTAAAAAGATAAATGAAGGAAATTAATTTCTCTGATGGTTATTGAAAATGTTGGTTAACTGAAACCATTCCCTGAGATCCCATAGAAGATCTATGCCAGATCTTCTAATGGGCTTAACAAATCTTAGAAACTTGTTTCTTTACAAATAGTCACAGCTGTGCAGCTGGGAGAAGGAATGAGTGCATCACTATACAGGCAATACAATTAATAATAAAAGTCTGCAGATAGAAATAATTTCTTAATATAATTTATTAATGCAAAAAGCCTCATTAATAAGATTAGCTAATAAGCATAGAACAATGGATCAGTAATATAAAATATACAAATGGTAACTTAGCATCCTTTTTCTTTCTTCAAATTTGCATTCTATGTAGATTGCAATCCAGTGACACATCACCAGTGTGGAGAGGGGAGATGTATAACAGCTGATTGGGTATGTGATGGTGACCATGACTGTATAGACAAATCAGATGAGATCAATTGCTGTAAGTTCCCTTAATCTCTAAATTATTTTTTCTTTCTTTGAAAACTAAAAAAAAAACCCCAAAACCCAAAAAACAACAACAACAAAACACCCACAAAAGTAAGATAACTAGTGTGCTCTCTTCTAAGGCAAAACTATAAACTTATTTTATTTCAGGAGTTCACACTTGACAAATGTCTGTTTTCAGTAGACAGCAGCAGCAAACTAAACATTTGTTGCCTTTGTTAAGAAGTAAAGCATTGCTTTGTGTTAGAGCTTCTTGTTAATTACAGAATTAGCTTTTTGTTAATTGTAATGTTCCCAGTACATGAGTGAAAATTATGTGCATTTTTTTTTTCCTTGGGGAAGCTAAGATTTCATCTCAGGCTGTTGCTAATGCCTGACATTGATAGTGTCAGTCTCTGTAGGTAAAGATCAGTGCAGCTATTGGAAAATTAGCTGACACATAATGAGAAATACCTCCTGATCTCCAGTGCTAAGCAGTGTTATCAGCTCCTCCTAAAATAACTTCTGTGTGATGTTCAGATATAGTGCAGAGCTTCACTGAGCTCATTGATTGTCTTTTTAATATTTTTGTCACTGAGCTCAGAATATTGTCTTTTTAATATTTTTTTTGTCTCTCTAGCATGTCACAGTCAGGGTCTGGTGGAGTGCAGAAATGGGCAGTGCATTCCTAGTGCATTCCAGTGTGATGGAGATAATGATTGTAAAGATGGAAGTGATGAAGAAAACTGCAGTGAAAGTAAGGATATGCCTCATTTTACTCTTCTCACTAAACCTACCATTGACTGCTATGTTCCACAGTGCCTTTAGCTAAAGCTATCTGACAAATGACTTTCTTTACCTTTCAAATAACTCTTGCTAAGGCTGCTTGGTGTGTGCTTTCACACAGGCATTTGTAAGCAGACTTATTTTAGTACTTAAAATTATTAAAAAAGGTGAAGAAGTGGGGGTGATATTTAGCACAGTATTTAGTTATCTGATATAATTAGCTGTTACTTGAAATACATTGTTTGGAGCAATGAGAATCTACTATTACAGGAACTGGTGTCATTTGAGGAGGAATTTTCTCATTAAAATCCTTTTCTTTATCAGAACTTGGGAATCAGAGAAAGAATGTTTTCATGAGTAAACTAATGATTTAGTGTGACTAAAGGAAAATTTATGAGAACATGAGTTCTCAAAGCTGCTTGATAGCTATCTTATTATGGACTCTATGAGAGAAGAGGAAACTAAGGAATGGCTTGAGCCCCAGAACATGGTTTGCCAAAGACAATCAGAAAGCAATGTTGTTATGATGATTTCAAAATTTGAAGGTATTTTTCACATGTAATTCTCTTATTCCTGGTAAGGTATAGGTTCAGATTGCAGCCTTTCTTTAATGCAAGAATTATTAATGATGTCTTTTAAAAATTAATTTAAAATTTATTATTTTAAATAAATTTAAATAGTTAACCTTATGCAGAAAGCTAGTGTTGGCAAGTGTAGTGCTAATAGGACAGGCTATTTAATAGTTATTAGAGTAGAAAAGACCTGTTATCATAAAATAGATACACAGTGTGATTATATCAGCCTTGTTTCTTTAGGAAACCAGTCTAAAAGAAATCCTTTCATAAGCATGTTACTCAATCCCTTTTTTTCACAGAAGGTTCTTGGGATCTTCCTACTCCAATTTAAGTACTTTCATTCAAAAAAATACCTGAGAAGCTGAAACAGAAAAATTATTATTATTTTTCTTCACTTTTAATGTTGACATTATAAAAAGGTCTTGCATGAAGTATCTTCTAGTTGTGACTGTGGCAATCTTAAAACGCAGAAACAAGTTTTTCTCCACAGTTCTGACTGTGCACTTTCACAAAATGTTCACCTTTTATTCTTCTTTTTTGGTGTCCAGTCTCAGTCTTATCCTATGAATTCTTTTATCCTTCCTTTGTCTTACATGATGTGGGCTAGAAGCCAGTGATGTATTTTGTTCTCACTGCCTCTTTTTTCCCTTTTGATGTTGAAGCAATGGTTAAAAATCTTTTTTTGGTATGATGAACAGGTATAGGTTAAAATATTCAAGCACTAGTATGGGGTGATAATTATCACTACATGATACAAGATCTTTCTGCTTGCCGTTAAACTGCAGAGCTTTTAAATACAAACATTTGCCTAATTTTTGTTATTAATTCTTCAATGTGCAAAAGTTCTATCCAGTATTTTTCAGTATTGTGTCAAGAAAAATTCTTTCTTTAGGCAACCATATCTCATCCATCCTAATTTGCATGGGAATGTGTTGGCAGAATTTAGATTTCATTCATCTTTATTTCCCTGCAAAGTCCATGCAAAAGCAAGGCAGAATACTTGTTTGTAATGTACTGTTGTATTTCTTAATGTATTTCGTTGTTTCCAGCAACTGCAAAAGAATGTAGTAGGACATTCACTTATTACAAAGACTTTTCTGCTCTACAAATAAAATTCTAAAATTTTGGATATGTCTGTCAGAGTCAGCAGAGTTAGGCCTGATGGAGTCTGGAGTACTGGTTTTGTTACAAACACAGTAAATATGAGAAATCAGCATAGAAGTATGCACAACTGTTTCTGTGATCTCTTCAAAAGAGAGGGTACAGTGTGTTTGTAGAAATTCAGCATTATTTGTGCTAGGATCAAAAGAATCTACCTTGTAGCACAGGGATTTTTAAAGTATAGGAAGGAGTTGGAGCAAACTTTAAAAATAATTTCAACGTAAATATTTGGGATAGCTCTAGAAGTCAAAAGGCTTTTCCTGCCTTTCAAGTTCCATTTTGCAGTCAGATGCAGCTGTTAAATAAGATTGTCAATCACTATAGCAAAGAAATTACCTCTGTTGCTTCAATATATAACATGTATGAATGGACGTAAATCTACTTTATAATATGATAGATATGACTATATCAATTAGACAAGATTGTTGTCAAGGGTATTGAAACTAGATCATTCTTCAGCACCTTCTGTATGTCCAGTGGAGGGATGAATGATGAATGTTCATGGGCAGTAGTGCAATACAAATACTAAGCAATCAGGGCAATAAGCTATTTTAAACAGGATAAGATGATGAACACCATCTATTTAGTCTCTCCTTACAGAACAGTGAACTAAAGGACTCCTTTTGCTCAGGGAAGAGAGAATTTAATGGTTTGGAAAGGAGCTAGCACAACTATGAGAGAGAGAAGACCAGGGATTTGTCAGATAAAGTAACTACTCAAGTAGTTCAGAAACTGTTGATGAAGTGCTGGTTTTATTTATTCTGAAGTCCATTATTAGGACCATAACATTATTGGATTTCTTTCTGTTGTTGTTTGTTTTTTAACCAGTCAAAGGAGGACATTTAGTATTCGTCTCTGACCTTTCTTTAGGATGCCTTATATTGTCAACCAAAAAAATCATAAAATGAGAAGCAGACCAACTGAATGGCATTGAAGAATAATTCCCAGACAATGTTCTCTTCAGCAAGGACCTATTGTTCTTTTTGAAATGTGATTTGCAGGACTTTTCATATTCTGCATGGTAAATGTCTTTCAGAAATCCATGTCTCTCATTCAGAAACTGGGATATAATTTTTTATATTGAACAGAGGGGTAAGAGAAGTGAGAACTGAACAGTGTTGTACACTTTTCTTCCTTACTGCACTTGAAATGGTGTTGGGTACTTACTGAAATATGTAAAGGAAATACTTAATTTTTATGTGAACAGTGTACTTTCTCATTATGCTCCAGTCATTTTTATTAGTCTGGTAAGTAATTTGAAAAGTACATTTCTACTTCCCTCAGATCAAACCCTCTGTCAGGAGGGAGACCAGAGGTGCTCTTTCTGCCCTGATCCCTGTGGAGCTTCTCCCTGTGAGATGAGGAACAGCCAGGCAAACTGCAGTAAGTAGGGCATGTGCTTCATACTGTTCCTCTTTTAGGGTGTTCCAGTTTATAATGAGGATGAAGGGTAGAACACAGTAAGTAATACTTCAATTTTCTAGCTAATGTAGATGTCTAATGACTAAGCTTTGACAAGGGCAATGTTGAAGAAAATACGTCATCAAAGCTCTTGATTATTGATGTATTAGGATTGATAGCATTTGACATTGAGATATTTTAATCTTCTCTTCTGTCAAATGTATTGTAGATAAGGGAGTAGCAGGACCTCTTAAGCTGTAGGACAGACTCAGAAGGAAAGACTAACATTTGGGTTACTTAAAATGAGTCAGATGTTCCCCTGGACCATATGTTCTGTTTATTCCTCTCTGGATTATCAAGAATTGCATGTGAGAGTCAATGTTATTATTTTCAAACCTACAGTGACACTTTTGCACATAACATAATGGAACCTTTCTAAACACAGCATGAAAACTATAATCATATTGAAAAGAGCTATCAACATGTAAAGAGTTATCCTCCAGCAGCATTTCAGTAGACTAGATTTTCTTCCAGAATTCACTTAAACCCATATAAATACAAAGTATAATAAAATAGAATGGTATATGTACATTTCAACCCTTTAATCTTGAATAATGTTATGTTACACAAGCACTTAGAATATTGCATGTAATTTTGTGGTCATCCTGAAATATTGATGAATGTGCAAAGTTCTGTACACATGAAAGAAAGATGTTTACTGGCCAAAATCAAAAGATGAGCCCAAACTGATCTGGGCATCTCAGGCAAAAGTGTGGAAGGACAAGGGATAGTTCATCATGAAGGAAAGGAAATGGAGGTAATGTGAAGAGAATTGTTAAAGTCATTGAACCTCATGTACCCCAAAGATGTGACTGAGTGGTTTGGGACAACAAAAACAGTTCAGTATTGGTAGTATGCCAGGATTTAGCAGTGAGGAAAAGCTGGATGCAAAATGAGCTTTGTGATGATCAGATTAGGAGTACATAGTAAAAAAAGTTATAACACTAAATGCCAGACCAATAAAGAGTGCCCAGTTCTGCTGATTAGCTGAATAATTGGCTGTTGGATCTTCTTCCAGCTTCTCCCAAAGATATGGCTATGGGATGACACAGTTGTCACACTGTTCTAGTGACTGATGCTAGCAACTGGCTAACAGAGAATATTAATCATATTAAGGTATATTTGCTCCCAGAATAGACAAATTTATCCATTCTTTTACTTTTGAATGGTATACTTTTTTGTGGAAAACTTTCTCAATATATCCAGAGTTAATAAGTTTAAATAATTTCACAATCATCTCATTGCTAAATAAAAAGTTAAATTTCAGTCTGAATTGAAGCGAAATTCTGTCTGTAGTTTTCTGTTATGGTGGAAAACTGAAAAATAAATATTTCTGAATACCAGTGTGAGAAGAAATACAAAAGCTATACAATTTTTAGAAATCCAAAATACTTGGCTAGTTCAAAATTTGCTGTGATAAACTCCCAAAAGTTGGAAAATTTTTGTATGTAGCTCTAATATATTTATAATCATATGTACTTGCAGCTGTTGCATCTGTTTTGTCTTTACTTATCATTCCAATTTGTTATTAGTTATGTCTTACCCAAATTAAATTATTAGCATGTAGACTGTCTCTTGCTCAATGCTTGTGCAATATATAATCTAATTGTCCCCTCTTTCAGATCTTGGTAAACAATGAAAAAAATTAAAAGCAGATCCTGGCTTCTGTTTTCTATACAGAGAAATTGTGCAGTCTCTGTCACTAGAGAGACTTTTTATGACCTGACTGTCTAAAGCCTTGAGAAAGCTGATCAGTCCTCAGAGCTGACCTGCTTTGATCAGGGCATTGGAGTAGGGACCTCCTGAGATCTTTTCTAACCCAAAGTATCCAATTATCTCTGTCTCCCTAATTTTGGCAATTGCCCTTGTCAGTTTGAGGTGTGTCATTGTAGCATAATAGGTACACCAGTGTGTTGCTGTACAGCACACACTGTGCTGGTTTAAGGATAGTTTATTGTACCACCTTAAAGTTAAGATGTTGCTCAGAAAGATAATAAGTATTAATAAGGAAATAAAAGTATCTTAATGGGTTATGAGATAGGCAGGGTTCAAACCCACCTTTACTGCTAAGAATAGGCTTGTAAGGGATCTCTAGCTCTGGAACTTGTAATTTCTCAAGCCTGAGAGGATATCCCCTGACTGATAAATTTTAAATAAGTATGGAATTACTTAAATAAGTATGGAATTACTTCTTCTGTATTATTTTAATCTTACACCATTTGTGGTTCTGTTTGTTTTCTCTCTGTGAAAGGTCAGTGTGAACCAATTACTCTGGAACTTTGTATGAACTTGCCTTACAACTATACTTATTACCCAAACTACCTGGGCCACAGGACACAGAAGGAGGCCTCTATCAGCTGGGAGTCTTCCCTTTTCCCAGCTTTGGTTCAGACCAACTGCTACAAGTACCTGATGTTTTTTGCCTGCACAATCTTAGTACCAAAATGTGACCCCCATACAAATCAGCGGATCCCACCTTGCAGGTACTATACTAAACCATATTTCATTTAATTCTTGACTGTCTGTCATAGTAGTTTTTTTCCAGTTTTATGCTTTCGTTGAAAATGCCAAAAATTTTGCTTTGGAATTCTATAGGAAAAGGCTACTGCTGACCAGCATGCCCAGGTCAGTATTGGAGGTCCCTCTTTGGAGGGCTGCTCTCCAATTTGTGCCTAGTGCTACTCCATCCTAGGTGCAGGATCAGGCATTTGTTCTTGTTAAATTTCATGTCCTTGATGACTGCCCAGTGCAAAGGCCTCTTGTCCCTTCAGAGTCAGTACCATCTCTTGGTTTTGTATAATCAGCAAGCTTGCTAAGGATGCACTAAACTGCTGCGTCCAGACCATTGACAGATGTACTGAACAGGACAGGCCCTGCAGCTGAACCCAGAGGAGCAGCACAGGTGACCAGTCAGCAACCAGATGCAGCCCCGTTTGCCAGGACCCTTCAGTTTTTCACCCACGGCACTGTGAAGAAAATAAAAAAATTCAATTCATTAAAAGGTCAAAGGAAAATGAGTGGAATAAGATGCCTTCCCGGAATGGACTGTCTCTAGAAGAAAGATGCGTAAATAATCAAAATACATAAAGGCAAATTAAAATTACATAAAGAAATTAAAAACAAAAAGGGGGGAATCCTTTAACTGAATATTTTTCAACCTAGTAGGATCCCAGACAAAAGTAGTGGCTAAATGTTTCAAACATTAGGGGATTTTTCTATTCCGCCTTTTTACCTTTGTAATTTTGAAGCATTTGCCAGTGGGTATTTTGAGAGAAACCATGGATGATTTTTAATCTCAGTGGATTGAACAAATTTTGCAGTGATTCCCATCTTTTATAAGGTTTAAAAAATGCTGCAGAATTACTTTATTCATGCCTTTTCCTGACTGGCCAACCAAACTTGTCTAACAGCAGATGAAGATGTAGAAAGTGTTCTCTTGCTGTAACTGACAACAGCCTCAAGACTGGGCTGGTCTGAGCTTTGCTTTTCACAAAGTTTTAATTTTATTGAATTCCCAGGGGAGTTCTTCCCTCTTTTGTTTGCAGGCTTAAATATTTTGACCTTCTGAAGCCCTGTGGTTTCTGAGATAGCATAATCAGAAGAGGTAGCATTTCACTCATACAAAATGTGTTTGGTTTCTTTTCTCTGAAGGAGAGCAGTTAGTGCTTCTTAAAAATCGTTCTCTGCCATCTCTTACAGAGGAGAGCATGTTTGTGAGCAGTTATATTTGGTTATTAACCTATTTATAACATAACTGCACAGCAGTAACTTAGTGTTTCAATCATAGCATTCTTTGATATATGTATTTTTTTCATATTAAAACATCTGTTTATCTGATTTTTTTTCTTGATCTTCATGTTTAACTTCAGCTAGGATTAATAACTTCTAGTATCTGTGAATTTCTCAGCCATTCAGTTATTTGGTACAATTCTGCTTTGTCTCCTCAGGACATTATGTGTACAGTCTAAGGAGCGCTGTGAGGCTGTGCTTGGGATTGTAGGTCTGCATTGGCCAGAAGATACAGACTGCACTCAGTTTCCAGATGAGAACTCAGACAACCAAACCTGTCTAACACCAGATGAAGATGTGGAAGGTACCTCCTACACATATTACAGCAAATAAGAGATTTAAATGGGTTCCCAAAGCCACTGGTCTTTGGTTTTTTTTATACCTCCCCTTTAATTATAATATTTAAACTGTGGAAATTATTCCAAACTGAGTTCCTCTACTCATCTATGCTAGTCTCTTGGCAGAATTCTTTGCTGGATTTCTTGCTCCAGGGAATTGCTAGCACTCAATGAAAGAGTTCCTTAAAGATCTGCCAACTCTGTTCCACTCCTTTGTCCCAAAGTGGTACTGTGAGATGAGGCAGAAGCAGTGGAAGGGTTAATTAGTGGAAAGTTATACCTGGTTTTCATTAGTTGAAATAGACACATAATTGTCAATCTCTTTTTCTTTCTTTTTTTTTTTTAATCCTGGGATTTCTTATACTTATTTCAGTGCATAATACACCACCACGATGGTGAGAAGAGGAGCTAGGAAATTCATACCCATGGTCTAAACATTGCATATCAGTGATTTGGCAAAGCAATGACATTTGACAGAGGGCAGCATGGAAGGGAGAGCTCTGGAAAATGTTGCTCCACCACGTTCCTGGTGCAATTCTGAAGAGTCTCACCTGACACATAATTCCAGTCTCACAAGCTTTCTATCTGTGTTATTTACCCTTCTGAAACAGCCTGGGTGACAAATCAGTGCCCATGCCGTGATGAAGCTTTATCTTAGGGAGTGCTGTTTGTCCCTGTTGTTTGTCCTTGGCAGAGTGCTCCCCCAGTCACTTCAAGTGCCGCTCTGGGCGGTGCGTGCTGGCGTCGCGGAGGTGCGATGGGCAGGCTGACTGCGAGGACAGCAGCGACGAGGACAGCTGTGGTAAGGACATGAGTCAGCTGGAATGGAGGGCAGCTGCAGCACTGGAGAATGAGCTTCATCGTTCATTCAGTTATTTGAACTGTAGCATAAGAGTTCAGAGAAGGAGAACCCCCTATTTGTGTGTTTAAAAGTATATTTACAGTATCAGTAAAAAGACTATAGCAAGAATCCTTCTTAATCAACATGAATACTATTTGTGATACCTGATCGTTTAGATTCTGACAACCATACTCTGTGATGTTTTGAGTATTCCTTAAAGAATCAAGCTAAAAAATTTCTCCAGATTAGTTATTTTCATATTGCTGAAGGCTTTACTGAGCTAAAATGTAACTCTCTGGCAGATTAAATCTTGAATCTGTAAATGTAGTTTTAAATTTATACATGATAATGTTCTCGTTAGGATGTATAGACAAAAGATACCATTGTGATGTATTGTGTTGCTGAAGTGGATTCTGCATGTTTTTTCAGATTGGTCAAGTTACAAGTACAAGCATAAACCCTTGGAGTTTACTCTCCAGTATGTTTCTGAGTTTACTTTTAGCATAGATGCTTTCGACTTTTAACTTAAGGGGATGTATTGAGCCTGAAAGAATCAAGAAATCTCTTGGTCACTACATATCCTTTTACCTGCTGGCAGGACAGTTTCAGAAGGAGAAAGGAGTTCTAAATATTTATTAAGTGACTAAGCTGAAGCCTTCATGGAGGCCTGCATGCAAGCCTGGCATCCCTAGGGGCAAAGAGAATAATCATACATCACTAAGGATTTAGAGAAGAGGTGTGCTTATGAGCAAAGGATTGGAAAACATTGCAGCAGAGTAGGATTAAGGTGCACAACCTGTGTATTTTTTTTAAACTGAGAAAGGGTTAAGTGGGAAGCAGAGTTTATGTGAACAACAAAACTGTGGCAATAAGAGAATTTCTACTCAGAGACAGTAAAATAAAATCCAACACCAGAAAGCTAAAGCTAGGCTAAAGTTCAATCTTAGCAGCCCTATAAAATGCTTCTTTTTAAAAAGCAGATTGTTTTAATGTTTGCAGTAGCCAAGGGTTTATTTACCCCCAATGAGTGATGTATTCTCAGTCTCTGGGAGTTTCTAGATCATTCTTGTATTCTCTCTCCTCTTTCTTTATTTCTTTCCCTCCCCCCACCCCTGTAAAAAAGAAAGAAAGGGGTTATGCTCTCTGAAATATGATTTAATATTAGGTCATTCTCTTGTTTGGGTTATAAAGGAAAGTCAGAGCTGATGGTCACAGTGATTCTTTCAGAGTTTGACATCTCTTTACTTTGAATCAATTGTCTCAATTGTCCTCCTTGCCAAATATTTTTTTGTTGACACCAATCTTGAACTCCTTAGAAAACGAATTGTTATGTGTCTTTTAGGATAATTTTGTTCTCCTAGACATTAACATATGAAATATTGTTCTAATATGTAACATTTGTTTCTCGAGTGGATCTCTCTCTAAAGTCTAGACAGAATGTCACAAGCAATCAGCAGAATTCTTATCAGTTTCTATAAATATGGAAGACTGTATTAGCTAGCAAATTACTGCTGTCAGGGTGACTTTACATTGACCAGGGCTAATACTGTTACTGAAAAACAAAAAGTCCTTGTAGAGCTCCAGGAGTAGCTGTCTCTAACTTACTCATATTCCATGTGTGCAGGACAAAATCAAAACTTGATGATCTTTCCATGTGTAAATGGATAGCTCAAATTTTCTTGGGTTTATCCTTTTAAATTTGTTTTCTAACGTTAAAAAAAGACAGACTGTTTAATTTGAAACCCTTGTATTTGAAGTGCTTTAAATTATCTCTGTGGAACAGCTTTACAGTGCAGGCAGAAGGAGGCTGAAAAAGACTAGCTACAGCTTTCTTATGCTTAGACTACTCTGGCCAAAAAATATAAGTTAGAACCCTCCAAAGAGGTGTACTCTCCCCATGCAGAGCAGAGTTGTATTCAGCACCCACTGTCTCCTTCTGTCAGCAATCCCTGCCATATTTTCACATGGGCTTTGTGAGAGGACATCTCAGCCACGCAATTGCACTGAAATCCTCAGACTTTAGTGCCATCGACACTGGGATTTGGGGAGAAAATTTGACTGGGGTTACTGGAAGTGAGACTTCTGAGTGCAATAAAGTGCAGGGAAGGTAATTTCAAAAAAATATTGTTATGAAAGATGTCACGAGATTTTGTGGTATTAAATGTTATAGTTGGTTGTAGTTGAATGCATTAAATTGCTGCTGCTGAGCAATGCCTCTGGCAGGGAGCAGAACAGGGTCCTACACCTACTAAAGAAATTGAAGGCATAACATTCATGGCCAATACTGTCTTTCACTATTTTCTGCAATCTGGGTTTTGACCTGTAGTATTTTAGGTGAAAGAAAAATGTGCTGATCTTGATGTTTATGATTTAATGATAATTGGGTGGGAAATGTGTATATGGACAACAATTTGTAACTTCCTTCATATTATGAAGAAGAAGGAAGGTAAGATCATATATGAAACCATATCTCTTGTCAATATTCAAACACAAATATTTTTGAGTTGGCGTTAATGTATATATAGAAAAGTTTTCCTAGCTCTGTTTTCACTTCTCTTTCATTGAATTAAAAATGCACGTCATAAAAATAATTAGAGATGAAATATAAATACTGCAAATGGTGGTAGATGATCTCTACCAACAAAACAGTGTACTTGAACACTGAATTCAGTAACTAGTGAATTTTTCATAGGGAATTGTCTCTGTATTTGTCTATGTGATTAGTTTTGGAGAGTCCTGGTACACTTCACAGTGTAACACTGTAATGTTTGATGAAGAGAAAAGGAAACGTGTATTTAATGAATTGTAAATGCTGCTAAAAAATTGCTAGGTTCATAAATTATGGGGAGTTTAAGCTTTTTTTATTTTGTGTTCATAACAAGATCCTAAGATGGAATTCCTTGTTCTATATAAGAGTAGAGATTTTTTTTTAATTTCAATTAATTTTTCATCAAAAGTTATCAGAAATATGGTCAAGAAGGAGACCTGGAAAGTGGTGATACCCAAGAAAGTTATTTGATCATGAAGAATTAGTTTCAAAGGTTAAGGCTATTTATTTCTCTGGGCTTTAACCTTTATTTAGGTGTTTTTTCAAATCTAAACAAAATCAAGCATCCCACACATCCAGGTACAGGTAAAACCTGAACAGATTTTTCCATTAATCCAGTAGGGATTCTCTGGTTCATATTTGTAAAATACGTACTTCAGAATTAGAATTTCTTGGAAACAATATATTTGCTTATAACTTACTGCTTTCACAGTTGCAGGTCCAGGCAAAGAGAGGTGCTGCTTTAAATACTGTTTTTAAATTTATACCTGAATTTTTTGTATGTATGAACATCAGGGCTATCAATTGAGTTTGCCCTTAGATTAAAATGAAAAGTATCATGTATAGAACAGGCCAAACAAGGCAATCAAATAATCTGGCTTAGTCAGGACAATATGTCATTTTTATGGCTTCCTATAAAACCAGAGTGTCAGTCATGCAGGACATTAGTATGTCAAAGTATTTAAACTGATATCACAATAAAATATTTTTTTAGTTGATGGAAATAAAAAGTGGAATAAAACAAGAGAAAACTATTTTCTAAAATGTACCTTGGTCTATTCTTAATTTCTTCTAGCTGACCAACAGGAATTTTTCTGTCAAAGCACTTTGACATAGTTTTGTATTACTTCTCTTTCTACCTTTCATTCTGATTCTGTGTTAGATTCTGCATCAGCACTGCCAGAAAAAAAGCATGCATTTCTGCAGTGTTTAATGGAGATTCCATGCTTTTACAGGATTTGCTTTTGAAAGACCGAGGAATTTCTATGGACTTCAGAATTATAAAAGTTTTTATATTACTGGCAAATATATTTCAAGAATAGTGGTGTATGGGTTTTGAGCTAATTGAGCTAATGCCTAAACCATTATAGATATGTATATTATGCACTCATAATGCAATTATTATTTCAGAAGCACTGAAGTATTTTGAAGTGTTACAATATTTAGATCCATTTATCAAGTGTGCACTGTGCCAATCTTATTTCCATTTCTTCATTAGTAACTATTCTTGGTACTTTCTAAAGTTTATATTGCAAGTGAAAATATTTTGTGTGTTTCAGGACTTTTAAGAAAGAAAACAGTTGATTCAATATTGCATACAAATATTTCAGAACTGTGCTTCTCTGCCTCCAGGTTGTAGAGAAAGGGGTCTTTGGGAGTGTCCTTTGAAGAAGGTGTGCATCAAACACACTATGATCTGTGATGGTTTCCCAGACTGCCCTGACATGATGGATGAAAGGAATTGCTGTAAGGACTCATGCAGTTTGTTACTCCCTTAAAAGGCCAATCACATTTTTGGGATGTTGAGGTGCAAAATCAGTCAAAGTAAAAAGGCTTTATGCTTTCCATAGGCAGAAGGACTTAGTCATTCCCTCAGTTCCCTTTTCAGTTTGTCTATGGCACGAATTTCCCTCTTTCCTCATCTTCTGTCCTTTGTTGTTCACATGCTGAGATCCTTGCTGTCTGTTTGGTCACTCTTGTCCTCTTTTTCTTTTTTTTTTCTTTTCTCTTTCTCCCTCCTTGTTCTTGTGCCTTTGTACTTTTATTCCTTGTAGATTTTTGACTTCTTTTCCCAGGTTTCCTTAACTTCATTCCATACAGGCATTGCTCATAGCTGCCTACTGCTCATTTTTTCCTTGATTTCTACTTACCTGTTTTTTGGTAAATGTCTTATGTTTTATTGTAAACAATGCCTTATTTACTTTCTTTCCTGATTGACATTTCTTAGATTCTGTCTCCCTGCTTGGCTCCACAGGTTTCTTCTGCAATCCAATCTGTGATAGCAGTCAAGATACAGAACTTAGGAGGATGCACCAGTGGCATGGGCACGCAGTCCATGTGCACAGTGCAAGTCTGTTCAGAGTGCTGGCAGGGAGCAGCCTGCACCCTGGTCCCCTCTAGGGGCTTCCCTCAGTTCTCTTTCCTCTGTTTCCATCTGAGAATGGGATGGGAAGTGGTGGAATATCTGCACACAGCAGCTGCTTTGCAGGATCCCACCCTGCATACTAAGCTGGGAGTGAGTGCCCTGGGAGGTTAGGTCCACTTTCTGAATTCTCTTCTTTTGAGAAAACTGGTGTGTGGGCATGCTCTCAAGACAAGGAAGCAGAAAAGACATACTAGGAGAAAGTCTGCACAACAAAGGAGGGATCATTGGTTGGTAAAGTTGGCTGAAAACTGAAATTTTTCATTCTCTGAGGAAACCTGGTATTTTGTCATTTTTGCTGGGATGTTTGGATATAATTTTGTGATTTAAAAGAAGTTGCTCCTGAGTCTCTGGAGTTCTGTTGGTAGAAGCATTTTGTGTCCTAAGCGAAGCCTATGAATATGTTTGCCAAAATGAACAGTGGCCTGTATGTATCACTAGAGCAAACTTTGTTTCTATTTGGGAAGCTGAAGCTCACAAAACATTGCTTAATCTGTTTTTCATTGTAAAGATTATACCACTTAATATCCAAGCTCTGTGCTGTAATCTAAAGAGTGGAAGTGGTATTAAAGTGATTTACTTGTGATCACACATTAGGATTATGACAGAGAAAAGATTACCAAAGGGCTAAGGTTAATCTAGTTCATAATTACCAGAGTATATTTCCTCTCTGCTTTTGATTTGGGGCTTGAATAGTCTAAAACGGCAGCAAAGTTTTCCCAGCCGAGGGCTTCCAGTTTTTGAATTATGCTCTCTGGAAGGTGGAGTTAAAGTGCTTTTTCTGGTTTTGCATGCTTTATTCTAGAGGTAGAAATACCAGGGGTAGGCAGCACTGCCTGCTCTATCTGTATGGTTTTCCCTGTGGAGTTCACTTTTTTTACTAGTGTTACAAATAAGTGCTTGGATTGTATAAATTGGCAGTATAAATGCTGTACATCAGCCAAACATGGGCACAACTGAATGCAGCTCCCTTCCATGCATTTTCTCCCCCTCTGCCCTCCCCCAGGTCTCAGAATTCCCTAATGATGGGGTTTACAGAAGCTGGAAATATGTTAGTGAGGAAGTTACTGTGCCTCTACACACCTGCCTTTTGGAAGGGAGGTTGTTGGAGGAAAAGTCATTTGCAAATGGAAGCTATTGTAGTTCCCATACTGAACAGAGTCTGGAAATCCATATGTAAGGCTGCCAGCTGTGAACTGGAACATGTCTATCAGTACAGCAGTTCTCTACCTCTAAAGTGGAGATAAAAATAAATATATAATTTTCAAAAGCAAAGGAGAATTCAAAAATTAATATATATAATTGCTGTGGATTAGAGGAAATAGATATTAATTGCGGTAAAATATTTTTTTCAAAAACCATGAAGAACTAAACAAATTTGGATCAGTCGGCTAAAAAGCACAGAACAGTGTTTTCTCTTTCAGCTTCTGAGGGGCTAAGACAAGATCACAAATGATACTAAGTAATCCCAGATCTTGCATTTGTAGACACTCTTCCTTCCCTCAGAATTGCAATGCCCTCTGTCACTGCATGGCAGCAACCACTTTCTGCATCAGTGGTATCCATGCTGAATTTGGTTGCAAATCTGCCTCACTTCCTTTTCCATAAATCTGATCTGTATCTACCTTGAATCTCCTCAATTTTTCATGTCAATGTGAATTTCACTTTGATCATGTCTTTCTCAGGAGGAAGCATGTTTTTGTCTTTGCAGCATTTTGTGAGGAGAGTGAACTCGAATGTGCCAACCATGAGTGTGTGCCCCGTGAACTCTGGTGTGATGGGCAGGCAGACTGCACTGACAGCTCAGATGAATGGGACTGTGGTAAGTTTCTTCTCAAAGTGGTGTTTGGGTGATGGTAGCAATCACTGGTGATTTAATTCAGAATACAGTGGTGGAGAGGTGCTCCCTCTGTTAGCCAAGAGAGGACCGGGGTGAGGTTGGGAAAGCATTCAAGGAAGTGGGCAGAGGAGAAAGCAAAAGCTCAGTGTGAAGTGTCACAGTGCAAAGATACAAGAAAAGTGATAGAGCAAGAAAATGTGTAGATGATGTGTGTAATCTGGAAAGTATTGTGGATAGAGGAGAGGTTCAGAAGACACTGAGATTTGGAAGGACCTTTTGAGAATCTTTTTTGCATGGGATAAAAGCAGTTCCTGAATTTTTATGTACAGATTAAGAGAGAAGAAATGGTAATGGTCTTTCTACCTAGGTTATCCAACTAGATTAAGGCTATAAAAATGAAGGCTATCAGCAACCCATGTGAATCTGTGCTGGTGAATTAGAAGTATTTGGGTTTATTCTTACACTCTTGATGCCTTTGCTGTTCAGTGTCTCATGCTGTTCACTCCTAACAAGGTTCAGATAACCACACTTGCCTTGGTTTTAAGTTGCATAGCTATTCAGCATGTAAAGCTAGGAAAAGTGCCAGCAACTTGGAAGAATCTTGAATGTAGTTGCATGTTTTCAGTTTTTCATCCATAAAACTATTTGAAATAATACTGAAGTTTTCTTCCTTTTTCCTTTCCAGTTACACTGTCTAAAACCAGGAATTCCTTGATGCTCCTGACCGTTCACAGGTCAGCTGCTGATAACCATGTTTGTGCTGATTACTGGCAAGAAAATTTAAGCCAACTGGCCTGCAATCAAATGGGTTTAGGGTAAGGTCAGTAGTTTGTAGCTTTGATGATTTCTTAGGACAATTGGAGTGCCGGTGTTAGATGTGGACTATCATGGTTCACTGCAATGTTAGACCTAGTGTGGAAATGGTTCACAGAGAAAAGAGGTAACGAAATTTTGTGAACTATGGCAGAATTTCACTAAGATCTAGGCACTTTCACCACTTTATAAATATTGCATGATTGTTATTAAGAGTCTTTTGAAAAGGTAATGGTGTTTTGCCAAGGCTCAGTACATGCACAAACAGTTACTGCTGAGGCTCAGAATGTAATACTCTGTTTCTTCCCAAAGAATTAAAGCAGACTTAGGAAATACAAGAAAAGTCCTCTTCATTTATTTGCTTTTTGCAATAAATACTGTAAGTTAGACAAGTGGATGTATTTAACTTGGGCATCTCTGGACAACAAATTGTTAGAGAGGGTTTCTGTGTGGAACTCAGAAAAAGAAATAGCCTCTAAGTGTCTTACTGCATGCACACTAAATTGTGGGATAATCGATGCAAAATATAACTGTTGGATAAAAATCAAGTTCAGCTGCTCTGATATTCACAGCTGTCTCTTACTGGGAAGATGCAAATCTGATGGTATATAAGGCTGTCTTTTGCCAGTGTGAATTAAGAGGTGTCTTTTCTGTTTGCTTTTCTCCACTACACAAACTGACATTCTTTGTACCTTTCTCAAAGTACACAGGAGGATAAAGACCCTGGGTTAGTTAAGTACCCTTCATGTACTCTGTATAGTCTTGCACTGCAGGGATACCTGGCATCGATTCTAACAGATGCTCCAAATTGAAGACTACCTGTAACTGGACTGCCTGCCATTCTAACTCACAATTTTATACTCCTCTGTCTAGTTTAGTGTATCTAAATAATATTTGCATTATCTGTTTGCTTTAGCTTTATATAGCATCCTAATAAAGCTTTATAGAATGATAGAATATACTGAGTTGGAAGGGACCCATCAGTGTCATTGAGTCCAACTCCTGGCCCTGTACAGGTTACTCCAACAATCACACCTTGTGCCTGACAGACTATGCAAATCCTTCTTGAAGTCAGACAGGCATGGTGCTGTGACTACTTCCCTGAGGAGCCTGTTCCAGTGCCCAGCCATCTCTGGATGAAAAATCTTTCCCTGTTACCTAACCGAAACTTCCCCCTGCTGTTTCATACCATTCCTTTGAGTCCTGTCACTGGTCACAAGACTGAAGAGATCAGTGTCTGCCCCTCTACTTACCCTCCAGAGGTAACCAAGTACCTCAGACACTCCTCATACAGCTTCTCTTCCAGTCCCTTCACCATCCTCCTGGCCATCTTTTGGATGCTCTCTAACAGTTTAATGTCTCACATTGTGGCACCCAAAACTGCCCACAATATTCAAGGTGAGGCTGCCCCAGTGCAGAGCAGAGCAGGACAATCCCCTCCCTTGCCTGGCTGGTGATGCTGTCCCTGATGCTCCCCAGGACAGGCTTGGCCCTCCTGGCTGCCAGGGCACTGCTGACTCATGTTCACCTTGCTATTGGTCCTAACATAAAATTTGCTTCTCTTTCCCATGATGCTTGCTGCTGGGAAAATGAAAATGTATTAAACTATCACAACACCTCTGATTCCCTCCGTTTTTCAGGGGTGTGCCTAGGCTGAAATCAGCATGGGTAGAAACCTACACCTTCCTGCTTCTTCACTGATGCTTGCTAACAGGTGCCATCAATCCTGCACTTTTAAAAACGTAAGAGACAAAAATGATTCTTAAATCTCACCACTCAATTTTCTAACAAGGTGATATATTCTAAAAATTATTTTTTCTACAAGATCTTCTTGGTAGGGACAGGCAATTGTGTCAAGGCAGTAGGAAATTCTGAAGTCAATTCAGTTCTGAAGTCTACAACTTCAGTTTGACTCCACTACTAATTTCTAATTCTTTCTTGCAGTACTTCAGAAAACCAGATCAGTGTTTGTCTTTCCTTTCTTAATGCCTATTTTGTCAGTAACCTGAGGCCTGATTTTCTTAGCTATTCTTCAAGTTTTTGTGGAGTGGCACTGCCAAAAATACAGTAATTTATCTTTGAAAAGCTGTAAGAAAAACAAAAATTATGATGCGTTACTAGAACTGATTTCCAAAATCAGTTCTTATATACTCCAGTTCTTAAATACTCCTTATTTACAAAAGGAGTAATATGAGCAATACAGCTATTTAATTATTTTGTTAACATTGCATAGGGATTCAGTGAAAATGTCACAGAGGCTAATGTTTTCTATATGGTAAAATGGAAGACTCTATAATTGAAGTTTCATGCCACTGTGTAATCTGATCTGAAGCCATGAACTTCATCTCTTGGATGGTATTTACATCCTGTATAAATTATTTAATTGACTTACAACAAGAATGGCTGAATGTGAGGTTGAAGATTGGTTTTTTTAACAAGCTCTTTCTACTCACCATTGAGGGTGCAGGTAAATTAGACTGTATATTGCACAGAACTCAAGTAATGATAAAACATCTCCTTTTACATAAAAAACTAATAAATAAATATGAAATATTTTATGCAGTGCTTTTCTGCAAGGTATTCCCAATGGGAAAAGCTTCATTTTACTCCTTCAGAAAATTAAAGCTGCGAATGTACAAATTCTGTCCACATTAGAGCACACTACAGAACCACCCAGCTTTGTGGCTGTTACTTACTTAATAATTACTTACAGCAACTCTTGATTTTGCTTTAATAGCACTCTTGTTTATTTTTACAGAAAAATAATGCATCTTATGAGCGAGATATCAAATTGAAGACTTATTAATGCCTTAGACCAGGAATTACAATGAATGATAGCTTTTGGAATTTTTATTTTCTGTAAAGCTCTGCAAACTATTTTTAATAACTATCTGGTGCTTTGCCAAATAAAAACTCCCAATTACTGTATAATGTGGTAATGTTTAAAATATAAAGGCAGTGTCTTTCTAACAGCTTTTGCATATTTTAGTTATTTAAAAATAACATATTTTAATACTTTAGGCTAAATTAATCTGAAAAAACAAATGAAGATAATGAAGTGATAGTGGTTAAAGTTAGGTTAATTTAACGGATAGTGGTAACACATTTTACAGAATAGCAGTCTGTCTGTTTGAAACATATAAACCTTCAGTCTGAAGCAACATGAAACGTTCATTCTATTCTGCCCATTTCACAAAATGCAAGCAATTTTGCTGGCTGTTTGCCAGTTATAATTCCACAGACTATGTGGTTTTCCAGTTTTTCATAGCACCACTCATGGAATGTGTTGTGTGATGCATGATGCAACACACAAAGCCCCAAGTTCCAAGCATTGCCTGAAAGGCTTTGGACTATTGATGGCTGGTGCTCAAGCTATCATGTATTCTTAGCAGTTCTTACGTTTTTCTCTAGTACAAAAGACATTAAATTTGTTTGTGTGTAATGCCAAGAGCTTGATGGGAATGCTCAAGTCTTAGGTTTCACAGTTTACAACCAGATGGGACTATCATGCCACCTAATCTGACTGCCTCTTTATGTCAGGATATATAAGTTTATTCAGAAACTTCTGACTGAGGCCTAGATTTGATTACAGTGAATTTAAATGCAGTCTCTGGCAATGAGTTTTTCTGTTAACACAGGTAGAGAACAGAACAGCAGTCAGTCTCACATCTGTCCTGTTGTGTTCTAGAGGCTGTGCTGCTGAGGATGGGTGTACTGCATAGGTTCAGAACACTGGAAGAATATTGGAAGAATGTATTTTGGCATGATGTTCAGTTGAAGAAACCCACTTTCCATATACTTGGAAGTCCACATTATTTGTTGATGAAATGGCAATCATAAAAGCATGGTCTGCTCAGGTCTGAAATTTGATAAAGGCAGTAGTGGAGTTGTTCTGTCATTCTGTGAAAATATAGTGGAATAATTTGTCTTTCTTGGCTGCACTAGGATGATACAGCAAATGCAACAAACTTCAAGAGCTTGTGCTCAGCAGAGTATGGGGGAGATTTTACTTCACCGGCGTGTTCTGGTGTAGTATCAGTGTAAAATTGCAGCTGTCTACCAAGTTACTTGTTTTCAAAAATCTCTTGTTATCTCTTCCTGTGCCTGCTGCTCCTTTTCTTGGAGGCAGTGTCACTGGTGGTCCACTGAAACCAGCAGCTCCTTTTCCTTCTTTCCTCTGCTGTGGCATCTGCTGTGTATGTATTTATGAAAGGGATGGGCAAGTTTGTTGTTGCTGCCTGGGTTTCTGTCTTTTCTGGTACTTTTCACTCAATGTCTTTGGTATAAAGATCTTGAATATTTGACAACTGAGCAGTCAAGCTGCTGGACAAACAATCTCTTGTTTTCACATGATCTAATTTGGTTTTTTTTTATTACTCTATAACTATTTCTGCAAGAGGAATAATGGAAGCGCAGCTAATGTTTTATTTGCTCAAAGAGCATAACAAAAACAAACCCCAGAATCCTGTAATACCTATGTAATAAATTTGAACTTCTGAATGAAACTTCATTTTCTCCAAGACTAGACATGACATTTAGTGAAACAAATTCCATGCCAAAGAGGAAGTATTTGTACTCATTAATTCAATCTAGATTTCTAAATCCATTCAACAGAATGTAACATGCTCTTAACCTGCCTTGAATTTATTCATGTTTTCCATGGCCACAGTGTTCTATTAATCCTGTAGATGATGTAGAAAGATAGCAAATTTTTTACATTTCATTTAATTTTTTAAGAATGGCAACTAATAACTCATTAAAGAATTTTACTGAAAATAGAGCTGTGGTAGATGTGGAAGGCTTTTCTAGTAAATTGGAGCAATAATAGACCAATGTTAAAATATGTAGACTTTATTAATTGTATTAGAATTGTGCTAGATTAATATCTGATAGATTATGTCTCATCTTTCATGTGCATATATAGTTTAAAATATAATTATTTGCATAAGGCTGTTTTTTTAGAAATTCCAACCTTATAATTCCTGACAAATTGTGACAGTTTCTTCAAACAGTCATTAAACGTGTGGTCAGTGTCCCATTTAACACTTTCTAGTTCCATGATTGGATATTTTCTTTTTTTTAAAAGTAAAATTATTCTTACTCATAATTTTATTATCTCAAACAGCCTTGGAGCTGTCTGAATGTGCTTCTGGGTAATTGGCCATAGGTGGCCATACTTGACCTACAGAGGTCCCTTCCAAGCCCAACCATTCTGTGATTGGTTAAAAGAAAGATACATGAATACTACCAAACTAGGAAATGTTCTTATTCTACTGATTCATCACAAATCCTTTTTCAAACTGTTTTATGCTGTAACTTGTACATTTTAAACCTACTGCCCCCTTTTTCTTTCATTTTTTTATACAGGGGCTTCTAGATTCAGATTTACTCCTTTTAACACTAAAGATAGTAAATATCTCTGCATTGAAAATTTATTCTGAAATCTGCAAGTTGAAGTGGTTTTGGGGTTTTTTTTTGACTTATATATTGAAACTAAAATAGTGTAGATTTAGACTAGACATAAGGAATATTTTTTTCGCAATGAGGATGGTGAAACACTAGAACAGGTTACCCAGAGAAATGGTAGACACCCCATTCCTGGAAATATTCAAGGTCAGCTTGGATGGGACTCTGAGGAACCTATTCTATAATTTAATGAGGTGATTTAAGACTTTGAGAGGGGCAAGGACTGCAAGAAACACAGCATCTTTCATCAGGCAAGCTTTCAGGCAAACAGGTCTTCCTTCAGTTTTGCTCTTTCTGCTGTGTAATTCAGGAATTTGACCTCCACACCCTCTCCACAACTCCTACCAAGCATCCTAATGAAGGCTGCCCTCTGCATATAAACCCTGTATCATTAAACACACAGGTGTCCTTTCAAAGGTAATCTTAGCTCATGAAATGATGTCAGTGTTAGCTTTAGATGTAAAAAGTAAGCTTAAAAATGTAAAAATGCCTATGAGAATATTGCTCTCAAGTTCTCTTAGAGGTGAAAGAAGAAGAAATTGGTAATAAAAGAATAAATATGGTACATATCTTGAAAAAAACCAAGCATAAATTACACTATGGGAAGATTTCTTAGTAAATAATCATTCTGTAAAGGATGATATTGAACAAAGAAACAAGTAAATTTTGTTCAAATTCAGTGAATACTTTCATACAGGATAAAAAAGGTTGAAAAATCAAGTTGTTTGTTTCAAATTTTTGAAATTAAACAACTAGAATTTTGTTTCAAGTCAACATTTTTCTCTGAAATTCATCCAATTTTTAAAATTAAAAGCTAATTGACTTTAAATGAAGGACTAACATTAAATTTGAAGTTGAATTAATACTTCCAGCTAAGAAAATTTAGGTTGTATTTGAAGCTTTAACTTCAGATGCTTTCAACTGGTCTTTTTTCAGGTTTAGCTACAGAATGATACTTTATGAAACCTGTAATTTACAGAGTCAGAGACCAGAGTGCTGCAAAGTCAGGTTATCAACACTGTTTTCAGCACAAATCTGAAACACAACCCCATCCTAGCTGTGAAGAAAATTAACTCTATCCCAGCCAAAGCCAGCATGCAGAGATAAAGCAAGCAAGTAAATTTTTTGCAGTATAATTATGAGTTAACTCATTCTTTGCAGACTTGACTAGTTTATCAGCTAGGAGATAAGACTGAGGGATTTTGAAACCTGAAAATATCACAGTAATTATCAACTTTCTATCAAAAAATTTTAAGAATAATTTAATCATACTTTTTTATTTTTTCTATCAATGCAGTGAATACTTTCTATTTTCTATGTTTCAATATGTTTTCACTTTAAAAATTCAGATATCTTTGATTTTAATACTGTTAAAATCAAGGTTTTGATATTTTACTCCATATTCTATGGCACAGCTGTGGCTTTGGAGAATTCTGGTCAAGACCAAGGAACATTTTAGCCAATATGTACAGACAGGAACAGATGCTGTTCCAGCTCTGAAAGAGGCCTAATTTGCTTTAAATTAGTGTCCATATGTGTGTGATCCATTGCCTTCTGGCCTAACTCAAGGCTTCCTTTCTCAAACCTGCTGTCACATGAGGCCTACAAGAATGGAATTACAGAAAGTAAACTGACATGTGTCACTGTTACTCGGAAGCAAGAAGTAATCCAGTTTATGGATTATACTTTATTCTAAACTTGCAGTTTAATGCATTTGAACAACTTCTTCCAAATGGAAAAGGGAGAATAAGGTATTGAAAACATCGCTGTACAGAAGTATCCCAGATATGTTACAAACAGAATGATGAACTTCATAACCTAAAATTAGTTCCTGCCTTCTAGTTTGTATTCTTTTTGTTTTGTTATAATTTAGTATGCAAGTCATAATGCTTATTTTTTACTGTAAACTTTGACTGCTGTGCACAGTGATCAGCAGGTAGCAGACTAGAATGCTCTGAAAACTTTTTATTAAATATTTCTATTGTACAGCTTATCTAATGAAACATTGCTTTTCCCCACTGATAGCATATTTTTAATGTAGAACACAGATCAGATTCTCTTTTTCTCTTTTAATTCTAAAAATTCCTCTCTTAAACACACATAAGAGAATTGCTAGCTTGAAATTAAATTCATTAAAGGAATATTCTAATTTTTAAGTTGAAACTGAAAAATTAGTAAAATTTAAGTTGGAAATTCCTACTTAAGTAATGTGCTACTGCAAATTGAAATGTTTTGCCTGATTTGATTTCACAAGTAACTGATTTTGTAAGTTGTTAAATATTTTTAATTGCCTTAGATTAATGGAAACTTTTAGATCAAAGGAATTAGATATGTTAGAATTTTACGTGCCCTGTAGTGGTCATTAGATCTAGCAGACATCTTTCTGTGAAGGAGCAAGACTGATTTGATGATCTCGGAGCTCTTTCCAACCTAACCTTTCTGTGATTCAGTGATTCAATGACTTTTCTGTAATGTTGAAATATGCTTTGGTGTGTGAAAAGTCTGATCTAGTAACTGTTGTCCTTCCTTAAGATTCAGCTCTTCATCATAGGCTCTGGTCCCTACAGTGTGTTTGTGTTGTGCAAAAGAATCATAAAATCCTCACTGTAACAGGCATCTGGAGAACATCTAATCTTTCTCCCACCTGAAGCAGACCTGTTGCCAAATGGGATCAGTTCAACCACTGCTCTGTTTAGCCAAGTCTTGAAAACTTTGATGGATAGGGCTCTCTGTTCCAGGGCTGCTTCACCTTCCTAATGAAAAAGTATTTCCTTTTTGTGTGCTCTGAGTCTCCAAAGCTGTAGGTCAAGGCCATTTCCCCATATTTTACCATGCAGCACTATTGATAAAAATTTGTTTCAGTCATGTTTTAACTCCTCTTCAAGTATTTTTTATAAAACAAATATAATCAGTATTGAGAATTGGATTTAAAGACAAGCTGATATCCTGGCTGGCATTACCAGGTACTATCATGACATATTGGGTTCAGAGGCTAATTTAAGGACACATCACAGTTTTTCTGAAATTCTCTAATTCTTTTTTCCATGAGTTAGGATTTAGAATTTGGCCTTTGTCTGGTGTTTGGGAGAGCACAGCTTCAAAGTCCTTGTCATTGACAGGGATTGATGGCTAATCATGAATGGTTCTGTGCTGGAAAGCTGCATGATGAGTTAAGTAATTTAGAAATGCTCTATTTTTTTTTCCATTTGGCAGTAAAGGTATAATAAAATAGCAATTTCTTGAGTCTCTCAGGCAATACCTAGACTGAGGAAGTGGATATATGAAAATACCTCCTGGTGAACCATTCCAACCCTCACATACTTGTTAGGTTGCTGCAGAAGGTTTGACATTGTCACCAGTGATTTGTTCTGTTTCGCAAAGCAGGCAGCTTGGACTTAGAGATACTCTCAAACCTTATTAACAAGGCCTAGACTGCTCTTTACTGTTAAAGTTTAATGGATTTCCAGTGACAGGAATGTAAGAAAATTTTTTTTTTTGTTACCTCTTTTACATATGAAGATCTTTGTTTTTTGTTTTTTTTTTGCATTTTTGAGGCCAAGAAACTGTTGAAAGAGTATCAATGTGTGCATTACAGTAAATGCCACCAGAAGGTTCTTGGCTGTTCCTGATTCCAGTTCTGCTTCTTGTTGGGAAATACAGTGTGACAGTCATGTTGACTGGCCTCGCTTCTCAGGGTGATTTCATTCTCCTAACTGTGTATCTGCTGCTCCTGGCTTTGCCATATCACTCAGACATGTATCTTTAGAGTAAACAGGTACGTTAGGGCCTCTTCACCTTCATAGCTGTAACATAGAAACCTACCAGAAGTTCTATCAATGTCTTTCATTTGTTTCAGAGGACCATCCAAAACAGAAATTGTAATAGAGAGTGAGCAAATGCAGGATCAAAAATGGCTGAATCTGCACTCAGACTGGAAGAATAAAAATGCATCCACTTTACATGCACTTCTAGTGAATGGGTAAGTAACAGGTTAAAAAGACCTATTTCACTGCTGTGGGTGGTCACTTAGCAGTGCAGGATGACAAACTCTGGTAAGCTCTTTTTTTCCATGGTGTCTGTGTATAAATCCCAGCAAATTCTCATGTAAGTTGTTAAGATACATTCTACAATTACTTTGGTGTCTACAACCACTGTAGTCTCTTTTGAGACCATTTTGTGAATCCTCAGGGGCCCATTCTGGTAGAATAAGAGCATTGGAGTGATACAGAGGTGATGCCCTTGAAGCACCTGGACCAAACAGCGTGGTTAAATCTCTGCTGAGCAAGAAAGTCCAGCAAGTGCTATGGAGCAAAATCTGCAGACACATCTTAGCATCCTCTGCAGCCTGAGTAGTCTGGATTCATTCATTTGGAGCAACTACAGCTCCTTCAGTAGAGGCTATAGCCACTTACAGTAGGTTTCCTTAGCTCTAGCTTCAGATGATGGTATATTCTTTAATTAACCCAACTAAACAGATAGTTATTAATGAGAAGCCAGAATCTCATGGTTGAGACATTCAAAGTGTGACTTTGAAGAGCCAGTGAAGTAGAAATCCAGGGCAAAACTGGGAGAGCCACCTAATCCCCATTGGCAACTGCATTCTTCAAAAAGCACATTCATAGTTTCCCTTTGAATGCCCAGGAGCTTTCAGAACATTCTTCTTCCACAGAAAATCCTTGTGTTTCACAAGAAAAGATTGTCTTGGGCAACTGCAGAGATACAATATGTGTGAAGACAAAAATCTGAGGAAGAAATCTACGTTTCTTTTGCTTGGCTCCATTATTTTCTATACTCAAAGTTTTCCCTAGTGGCATAATACTAAAAAGATTGTGCTTGCAAAGGCCTAATTTTGCTTTCATACATCTCAATTGTGTAGCTTTTTTGTTTTACATTAGTATTTTCCCCATTCCTTTAAGTTAATTTATAGTTTTTCATCTATAAGGGCCATTACTAAACGATACTTGAAAGTTGTCTTTTTAACTCTTCGATTTTCCTTTCTCACTGTCTTTTTCCTCTAGCCTAAAAGTATCCAAATGCTTTTCTCCAGAGTAATACAAGAATAAACACCTTGGGTTGTGACCCGATGCAAAGGCAGATCCACAATCCTATTCTGTTCAGTCACTAAAGTGCAAAGCAGAAATTTCAAGGTACTTTTTAACATTTTGGAAGAGGTCTGCTAGAAAACATATGAAGTAATGGATCTGGAGCCTCTTGAGTTACAAATTCTAGTCACAAAAGATTTAGTTTTGCCCAAAGTGCATGTTAAAGGAGGGAAAACATCAGTAGTGATTATTGTTAAATCTATAGCATAAATGAAAGATACATGTAGGAAACAGATCTTCCAGTCCCCCTGAATTCAGAAAATGGATAAGAAGAAGTGAGAAGCTGAGGAGGAAGGGTGCATGAAAGGTGAGGCTGTTTTTGTTTTGGCTGCATCCAGTGCAGATGACTGGGAAGTGCCCCTGAGCCCTGCAGTCTGGGTGTATTCATCTGTGTCACCTGCAGCATGTAAAATGTTTGTGCTGTGGAGTATGCTGTAAAGGAGTTGCCAGGCTTCTGGACTAATGGGAACTTGGCCAAGAACTAACAAAGACACCACTAAATCATAAAGTTTTGGTAGGAGGGAACAGCACAGTGCAGGCAGTGCACACATAAAAGCTTAAAAGTTTTCTCTTTAGAGCTGGCTGAATGGTAAGTAAAAAAAACAAGTGTAAAACATGTGCATGGCTAAATATAAAAGTTATATTCCATGTATTTTCTTTGCCTGTCAAAACTGTGCACAAAATTTAATTTCCTGAAATTCTAAAATCCAGAAAAAATAATTTTCTGAACTGGGTTTTCAGGAAGACAAATAGACTGATTTTTACAGTGTATGAATGAGGTACATGCAATGTAAGGGACAAAGGTTTGGTTAAATTCCAGATTCAAGGTAATCTGTTGGGCTGGCTGACGCTGTTGTTTTGCCCACATTAGTATCTATGATTTAACATGAAATGCAGCCTCTTTTTAGGTGGTTGCAGTTTTACAGATACTGCCTACCTGCTGGGATTAAAGTCTGCAAAGAATTACCTGGCAAAGAAATGACCTGTGTATTCAGCTCTGCACCTGCCTCAGAAAAGCATGTACACAGTAGGAATGAAAAAACTGTGGAAATAAAAAGGCAATCAGCTAGTTGTGCGACAGTGCTTGCTGATTTAATTGTGATTTCTCCTCCCTTGACAGAAAAATCAATTCTCCCCTCTCTTATCTGAAGATATTCAACAGAAAGTAGAAGTTTTTGTTGTTCTAATACCTACTTCTGCAGATTTCCTGGATTCTTTTAAAATAGCCAAACTCTTAGGGCATGAAAGATCATCTATTAGCAAAGGCATTTCAAAGAAAATCCTGTCCTTTGAGTGTAAGGAAGAGGAGACTGGCAATCTGTGCTTTCAGGTGCTGTAAATAAGAATTTGACAGACTCTGCATCCCAGCTGATCTCAGAGCTGATCCATGCCCAGGGAGCAAGGCAGTCTGCAAAATACATGACACCTACTCAAGAAAAGTATTGTAAAGCTGAACTAATATTTTGAATT
Organism: Molothrus ater; assembly: GCF_012460135.2. Classification (NCBI taxonomy): domain Eukaryota; kingdom Metazoa; phylum Chordata; class Aves; order Passeriformes; family Icteridae; genus Molothrus; species Molothrus ater. The sequence goes on from NC_050481.2 coordinate 47,030,397, forward strand.
ATCTTCAGGCAGATGCTGGAAGCCATGGATGATCTGGCATTAGAAGATCCTTGAGTGTCTTTTTACAGTTTGAGGGAATTTTTAACAGCTGGATTACAGAAATAAATACAATACCTGTGCTGATTTTCAAATTACCAAAACGAATCAATTAATGAGATTTCTACCATGTTTTGTTTCAATATTTAGACAGACATGTCAAAGCAGAAGCAAAGTGGCTCTCTTTTGCACTAAAGAAGGTAAGAGAGAAGTTCTTATAAAACAGATATTTTTCAAAATGTGTTAAATCACTTTAAAAAATGCATATGTTTAGTGTGGATTCATTCTGAAACTTTTACTAGACCTCTGCAACATCTAATTTTGCACTGGGTTTATTTTTCCCTACTTACTCAGTGTCATCAGCTTTTCTTATATTTTGACTAGGATGCTGTGTGTTAAGGTAGCCATTCCTGACACCACAAAAGCAATTCTGTCAGCAGTTAGGTTTCAGAAAGAAATTTGATAAAACTTCCTGCTGAAAAAATCCTTAACCACCATAGTGGTTAGCAGAGTGTCTGCCTGGGAGCTGAAGCCTTGATCTGTTTGTTAAGTTCAGGAGGACAGAAGAACCTGAAGTAGAAAGTTATGAACGAAGTCTGTTGGCACAGCAGGTTGTGCAGTTTTAAGTGGTTTGAAAATGCAGAAATTCTTCATCTCTGATGAAACCATGTTCTACAGACAAGAAGAGCTTTGCTAAAGAACACTTGAACTATGAAGTAGCTTGAGTCAGGGAAAAGGAATTACAAGACAGGAGCTAAATTTGGGAAACTAATCAAAACATTTGCTACTTGTCAGAGAAAGGCAGAAGCTCAAAGGAGCTTTCAAAAATCTCGTTGTAAGTATTTTGTTCTGACATATGCTGCTTACTCTATGAAGTTAAATGAACACAGTAGGGATTATAAGGTACAAAAAACCATTGCTCCAGTTTATTTCTTCAGCACTAAATTCCCAGATACATGCAATGGCAGCATATCCTCCCTTGGGATGCTAGTTGCAGAAACTGGTGGTGTTCTTTGTTCTCTAAATTAGACTGAGTATAAACAGAATAAATAACAAGCCTGGCATCTTTCAAATCCAGAAAAGAAAGTGAAGCAAAAGTGAAGGATTATTTTAGAGTAGTAACTGGCAGGTGGTAGCCTGGTGTAATTTCTAGTGGAAGTGGCTTGTAAAGTGTAATGGACAGAGTACTAGAATGTCTTCAGATCTTCAAATATTCTCCCTTAGTAATTTCTGCAGGCAAAGTGAGTTTTCTGCTGTGTAGCTGAGTAAACAGCATAACCTCACACTGACTTGAAAAAACCTTACTATTAGCTGAGCAGATTTTCCAGAAGCAATTCTTCTGGATAATATGAAGTAGGCCAAACATGTTACTAGCTAGAAGGAAAAAAAAACATGAGGAAATTGGAGTGAAAGGAAGCCAAGATTCCAAACTTGGCGTGGTTAATATTTCAGGCAAAATTAATAGCTGGAGAGCAAATCTTTTGATCCAAAGGGATGCAAAAAGCGTCTCAGTGTTTGATACAGCTGTGTGTCAGACGCTTTGGTTTGGTGATTTGCCCTGGTTGGTGGTTACTCTGAACGATGCAGTAAGTGAGGTGGTTTCAGGGCTGTGCCAGGGCGCCGTGCCCAGCGCGGTGCCACTAACGCTGCTGTCCCCGCAGACTGCGGCCGCCGCCCCGCCGCCCGCATGAGCAAGAGGATCCTGGGGGGCCGGACGAGCCGGCCGGGGCGCTGGCCCTGGCAGTGCTCCCTGCAGAGCGAGCCCAGCGGGCACGTCTGCGGCTGTGTGCTCATCGCCACCAGATGGGTCCTGACCGTCGCTCACTGCTTCGAGGGGTGAGAGCGCCCAGGCATTTCACTGCTCATATATTGTGTGAAAAATGCGTACTTGATGATTGGCTTTTCGCAAATATTAAAATGAATGTTATATGTGTTGGGTTAGAAGGTAAAGCTGAATTCATTTTCTTAAGTAGTGTGTTAAGTATAATTTAGGTTATAAAACAATGTTAAAATAGAAACTATGCTATGTAAGATACTTCTTCTAAAAGAAAAGACTTGCACAGAGATAGCAGTTACAAGACACATAAATCTTTCAGAGAAAGAGAATTTATTCCTCCATTATCAGGAGAAACAAACTTCTTCTTGCCTTGCTCAGGCAGAACAACGTTGTTAAGATTATGAAGAAGAAGTTGATGATGACCAGACAGAATCCTGTACTTGAATAGAATTTATGCATTATGTATGAAATGTATGAATATGCAACAAGTTACTGTTTTTAAGAGTTAATCCTCTGTTAACGTGTGTCCTTTTTCGTGCTTATGCTGCCCAGAGAAAGGTACCCAGACGTCCATAACTCTTTGCTTCTATTGCCTCATATTGTCCTAATTCAATTTGTCCAAATTATTATTACGGTAATTGTATTACTATTTTTATAAGCATTTTATTACTATTAAACTTTTAAAATTTTAAAAACAAGTGATTAGCGTTTTTCACATATTGCACATGTGAATTTACAAGTTCTTCCTCTAGCAAACACATGGGGTGTAGGTGAAGACCTTTGCAGAACAGCCAGTCACAGAGACCTGGTTTTAGGAGACTAAAAAAGAAGGTGAAAGGTACAAACCAGCATCAGCTTACGTTTTCACATGTTTTATTATTCTCTGCTGGCATCTCTACTGATGAAAGCTAAATAAAGATGCCCTGACTTTCAGCAGGAAACAGGAAAAGGAAGAAGACCAAAGCACTAATTCTATGGCTGTCATACAACTGCCATGAGTTTAAAAATCATCCTCTGTACCAGAGTAGAAAAGACCCTGAAAAAATGCTGTGGCCACTGGTAAAAAGAAAAACTGAGTATTTACTCACAGTGCAAATGACATATTGAAATCACTGCCTTTCGTTTTTATACAGCCCACTCTTTTATTAGGATTGCAATAATTAACAAGTCAGTATTAACAGCTGAGTGCCTCCTGGTATCAGAGGCCACGGTGCAAGGACAGTCTGGAGTGCAGAGCGTGTTTACATGTCTTAGCAATTGTTTTGATCATTGCCAACTTTTTGGTGCTAACCAATATTTCCTTTTGATGAACCACAGATTTCAGAGGGAGCTTTATTACCTGATTTATTTCATCATGTACCAAAGTTTTTTAATTCGGTTTCTAAAGAAAATTTAAACAAGTGTTTTCTGCTGTAGTTAGCAAGTACTTCTTTGGCATATAGTTACTTAATCCTGCTTTAAACTGTTGCTTGCTCACTGGAAATTATTTTAAACTGCACAAAGCACTTTCTTTATGTTTAAGGCAGCAGAAATTCTATGTTAAGCAAGATTCTCTTGAACCGATATTTCTTTATAGTGTTAGTCATTCACTTTTTCAGTAAAAATTTTGTCTTTTTATTTCTGAAAAACTAAGTTCTTTGGTGTTTGTCCTTCTAAACTAACAGTTTGCTAAACCTGTATAATACAAAAAAGAGTACTGTATTTTATCAGATTTTGGGTCCAGAAGGAATTTCTCTTCCTTCTCCATCTATTTTTAAATATACTCCTGGAATATTTCCTATCCTTTGGAAGAACACTTTCTGGTGATCTAAAATAAAGGTGGGACAGAGGTTGATTCTTCAGCAATATTGGACTGCTATTGAATTTCCTGGATAAGATTCCTCTCATTACTGAAAGATAAGCAAAGCAACTGTCACATTATGAAGTAAAAATTCTCCCAGTTTTGTCAAATGCAGAAAAAGTGCCACTACATTTTTGAGCTGTTCATTTACTCCTTATGTAGAGCTGGATAATATCCCTGTGAGTTAAGAGTATAACTTCTTTCTCATTTATATTCTAAAGACCTTAAAGTACTAAGATATTCTGGTCTAATAATTGACTGAGAAGTTATATGAACTGTTTTCTCTTCTGCCTTTCTGAATAGACTGGGGAGGATGTACCCAGAAACCTGAAATCTTGAAATTCTTCATTTGTAAGAACTTTTTTTTTGTAAGCTTAATGTATCATCAGCAAGACTATTCTTTTTCACAATTTTTTTTTACATAAAGTATTTTAAAAATTTCCCAAACCAACCAGATAATAGAACAATATAAAGAGATTTTAAAGTGTTCTGGTCCTTCATACAAAATGCTCCATTTTGTGAAACTCATGTGAAGTTTGGAATACAAAGGACCATATAAAAACAATACAAATAGCCATGAATACTTGTAGAGGGCATAAATAGAAAGGGCTGCATTAACATTTTGTTGTTTGCAAGTTTTCTTATTATAGTCCCCCTTGAGTTTTGTCAAGATCACTTTGAAATGCATTACATTAAAGTAACCAAAACATTTAGAGATTTTTTTTTTAATGTGTAGGACAATGCATTCTGGCTGACTACTTATTTCTCTAGGCAATGCTACTTTACAATGGTCATAAACACAATAGTATATAAATATTCTCAGTACTTCATTTCTGTAACTTTATGGAGCAGCTCACAAATTGAACATGATGCTAAAATGATCATTACGGTCTTAAATGCCAGAGTGTTCATCTAACTCTTAAGATGAATTTAGTCTTGATTTAGCAACTGAATCTCTTTACAAATTACAGGAATTAAAATCCTCTTGAGCACTATGAAAAAGCTGAAATTTTGCATGCTTTTACTTGCACTGCTTTGAATAAGCTTCAGTCCTGTCAAAGGTGCTTAGCTACATGAGTTGTCTTTCAGCAGTTGTGAAAAAAGGTGACTTTTTGGAGAGCTTTTAGCATCACAGGCTAATTAGAAACCACAAAGAACCCACAACTAATCCTGTGACCAGTTAGGACTGAGAGATTACAGCCTGGAAGCCTTCCATAAAATTTAGGTTTTTCTGATGTGTCTCAACTAACAATAGTTCAGTGTTCCCCCCTGTATCATGTGTGTCATTGCTTTGTGGTCTTGTATGTTTGCCAGAAAAGTCTCGAAAAAATTTAAGAGTCAAAGTAACCTTTGATCTTAGGCATATAAAGTATACGTGGCACAGACTGAATGCTGAATAAATAAGGGATTTTTCCCATGGCTATCGTAAAATATTTAATTTACACAATAAAATTGCTTATTTGAGACTCCTTAGGGTTTTCAGTGAGGCTTAACTGCTGTCAGCAGCAGACTGCTGAACAATATTCTCACCCCAGCAAAATCTGTATGTGCCCACCAGTGAGCGTGTGAGCAACTAATGCTGGGAAGGTTCCAAGGGATGACTTTGACAGCCTTTAATACAGCAACTAATACATGGTTACATATCTTCTGATGGAGTGAGCTTTAATGTGTTTGATTACAAGCAGGAGGGAAATGAAAAGCATTGAATTCTGTTGCTCAGATCTTTGCTGTAAGGAATAATGCATAAATATCTGTTTTCTTCTTGTAGTATTTGCATGCTTTGCAAAGTGCAGTGTACAAAAAGGGAGAAAAAATATCTTGGGTATTTTAGCTTAAAAGAAAAACCTTGACTGAAATTTCTCTTTTTTTTTTCTTTTTTTTTTTTTTTTTTTACAAAGGAGAGAAAGTGCAGCTGTATGGAAAGTAGTGTTTGGGATTAACAATCTTGATCATCCATCAAGTTTCATGCAGACCCGACTAGTGAGGACCATCATCCTCCATCCACGCTACAACAGAGCAGTTGTAGACTATGATATCAGCATTGTGGAACTTGATGAGGACATCAACGAGACAAGCTATGTAAGACCCGTCTGCTTGCCCAGCAAGAACCAGTTGGTTCAGCCAGACACCTACTGCTACATCACGGGCTGGGGACACATGGGCAACAAAAGTAAGCTCAGTCTTTCTGTGACTTTTGAAAAGTAAGAGTATTTCAGTGACTTTTGAAAAACATGTGAAGCTTCTACTGAGTTAATCCAATAAGTGATAATGTTACAAACTTTTATCCATTTATACTATTAGTGGATCTTAGTAAATAACGGGGAAGTGTAACTACTCTTGAAGGGATCAAGCTGTGAATATAGCGTCGCTTTTTCAAGCAGCAGCCTCAATTTATGCTCCTTAATACTTACTTAGACACTGACTTGATTTTTAAAAATATTGAGGATCTGGAAACTTCTATCAAGAAAGTCCCCCACATTAGTTATGATTTTACCCATCTAAGTTGCAGTCAGAACAGTATTGCAAAGGTAGCACCTCTTCAGAAACCCTCTTAGTTCAGAGAAAGCTGGGGACACTGGAAGCACTGGCATAGAGTCTGGATGAACAGGGGCATGACTCATTTCATACTTGTGAGACAATTTATTCCACAGTCACAAGTGTTGTTTTTGTACCTCTGACCAGAAGGTTAGTGTGTTTTCTTGTTTTGGGGCTGCCACAATCCTTGACAAGAACTGTTGTGTTACGTAAATCTTTGGTCAGGCAAAATAATTCTGCATGAATAGTATGCAAATTAGTCTGGCCCCAACACTTTTAGTGCACTAGCCATTGTGTTTCTGCCTTTGCTATTATTACAGTAATTACTAGGGATGGCTTTTCCATACGCTGGGTAAGGAAATCTTTCCTTCTGTATTGCTTCAGTGGAACTTCAGTTGTAGTGGCTGGTTTAGATGAGGTAAAAATTAAATTGGATATGTAAATGGTAAGCTGTTTACTGGCATCTCTACCCATCTAAAATATCTCTATATGATGTCAGGAGAAAAACTCTGACAGGTTCTTTTGCAGATTGGTAAATGGATTTTTGTTCTCTAATGTGGTCAGAGTTGATTTTAAAGGTTTTATGCTGGGAAGCATCAAAACCCACCGTGGCTACATAGCATTTAGTACTGCATATCCTAGGTTGAAAAAATTTTATTATAATTTGAGCTCATTAAGTTGCTTGGACTAGGAAGAAGTCTTTTATTGTCTCTTGAACATATTACAATAATTTCATTAGGTTCAAATCCTCATTTCCTGGTACATTCTGTAAGTCAAATTTACCCAAACATAGCCAAAATAGTTCTGATTATTACCAAGTTTTACCATGACAGACACCAAGAAACAGGGAGGTCCTACCCTGGAACAATGAATCAAACCTATTGTCCACTTCTCTCACATTACTATTTTCCAGCCACTACTGCCCCCATCTTAAAAGTCACAAATTGCAGCACGTCAAGGTGTGAATGCTCAATAAACAGCAAATGTCACACCAGTCCTTGTGTGCTTAGTCCTTCTCCAGAATGCAACACATAGTGCTCCTTACATTTAATACATATATAGAGAGCAATATTTATAATGTATCCCAGTGGAAATGTTTGTCATACCTCATGAAGTCATAATAGGTAAGTATTTGTGAATTTGTGTATAGTAAACACCTAATTCTGTTTTACAGTGCCTTTCAAGCTTCAAGAAGGAGAGGTTCGCATAATTTCCTTAGAACAATGCCAGTCATATTTTGACATGAAAATCATCACCAGCAGGATGCTGTGTGCAGGCTACGAATCTGGCACTGTGGACTCTTGCATGGTAGGCTTCTCTGTAAGGAGAAACAGGAAGTTTCCAGAAACAAAATTGCTTTTAGAAATAAAAATACTGTGATGTTAATTAGGTGTAGCATACTTTATGTATTCTAGGAATGACAGCTGTCTATTTATATACTTGAACCCAACTTCTATCATTACTATTATTGTTAATATTGGTGTAAAGAACTTATCTTCATGCTGGTGAAATGCTGCTTGAAGACTCTAGGGTTTATCCTTATTAGTTAAATTTTTAATTTTTATGAGCCTTTTGCAGGTTATTTTTTGTACAACTGTAATGGGTAATAAATACTAGTAATGCTGCATGTGGCTACACAGTTCAGCAGGTTTTTACAGCTGAGTTATTTGCTAAAGGCAAATGGCTGTGGGAAATGTGATACAGCTTTAATGATGAGTGCTGACCATGTGTGTAATAGGCTGATTTTAACTTTCCTGTTGCAGGGTGACAGTGGAGGACCACTTGTGTGTGAGCATACTGCCGGGCGCTGGACTCTGTTTGGTTTAACATCTTGGGGCTCTGTCTGCTTTTCCAAGGTTTTGGGACCTGGAGTTTACAGTAATGTGTCACATTTTATTGAGTGGATTGAAAGACAAATGTATATCCACACCTTTCTGCTAAACTAACTCCAGATGGTAAGAATTGTGCTGACAGACAAAAGAAAAAAGGAATCAGCCCTTCAACACTGAAGGTTTTGCAGTCCAGAAACTCTGTGAAAAGAAGTTTCAAGCTCTATCTATTCTTGTTGTGGAGCTATGGAATATGCAGTGTATGTTACTGGTAAATCCTCTGCTCATGAATATACTTTGTGGTAGAATTAATAATCCTTTTGACTTTTCTTTTAACTGTGTTGTGGTGCTATTCTAAACACTGCAAAAAGCTTAAAAGAAAAGAATCAACCACTTTCTGCCTTTCAGCTATTAAAACTAAGCAGTAGCACAGACTAGAAGAACTTTTTAAAATAACCTATTTTAATACTATTCAGTTAGTAGCACATGCATTTTCACTCATTTCTTGTGATGAGGAAGGAACTTTGTGCATTCATGTGGCCCTGCGGGACGTACATTCACAAGGACAACTCTCGACAGGGCCATACCACATGCTGGAGGGTGTGGAAGAGATTGATGGGTTTGTACATCCATGTGGCACAGGACACATCAAAGCACACATGCAGGTCTCCAAAGGTATGTAGCCATATGCTCCTGGTATGCCTGAGCTAGTGCATTTTGTCCCTCAGGGTGGTTCATTTGCATAGGCATACCCCTGTACTCTCCTGATTCCAGTTTCTGTTCCCAGAGCCAGACTGGGCATCTCTCTGGGGTGATGCAGGAACCAGTAGAAGCACTAGAGACCAAAACTTTATTGTTCAGACTCTTTGTGGACAGCCTCTAGCACTTAATCTTCTGAAGCTTCCAATGTCCTAATATGTCTAGGAAACACCCATGTCTCAGCAGCACTACACTGATCAGTGCATTTATCAAACCTGTGCCCCACTGGCTTTCCTCCTCACACTGTATAATGTGTTCAGCATACAAAGCATGCACTCTTCAGCCCTCTAAAAACCTAAGAGGGTTGGCAATACCACTGAAATGGTTTTCCCTCCTAGAGGCAGCTAGTTTGGACATCTTGTGAGACATGGAAAATGCAGATTTAAAATGCAATAGATGCAGTGTGGGCACCGTCACAATATTGGGGAACTGGGTAATTTTTATAGGTCTCTTCTTGTACCTTGCATTTCAAGTTTAATTTTGACTAGCAAGATAAAACTTTTGGGAAAAGGAAAAAAAGCAAGAAAGAGTTTGATAGAAGACTTGGGATTCCAGCTTCTGTTGAAATGAGTATTAGAAATACCAGAAGCAAAGTACAACAGCTTCACCAGCAAAGGCTCAAGGAGCCCAGCTCAAGTGCTTGGTAGTCAGATGTAGAGTGCTCTGTGCAGTAGTAAGACACTGAGCCTTAACTCAAGTCCAAGAGAATCTGGTTGAAAGAGATTATGATGGAGCTTGGCACCTTTTTATGGTGCTAGAGGGGAAGTATGTCCTATCAACTGCTGTAGATGATGTCCTGCACAGCTATCAGCTTTTAGGAGGCCACAATAGGACAAGTCAGGAATCTGAGGACTACAGGACAAATTCCACTGGGGAACAATGCATTTAAAATTTGTGTTTTCAGTGCTGTGCCTAGTCCCCTGTGAATCCAGCCTAAGGCTCATAATAATCCTCTCTGCTACCTCTGGCATGGCCCCACGACAGCACGGCAGGGCCTTGTCAATAGCATGACTGCTGCATGTGAAAACATGCATAAAAAAGACCTAACACATGGACATTTCAGGTACTATGAATCATGTTGCAACTCATCTCCAGAGCTCTACTGCTTTTGTGAAGGTTTATTTCTTATTTCCGTATCTTCTCCTTAAACATTGCTAACATTAGAACATTAGTCACACTAGACTGTGCTGTAGACATGAATATTAATAAATACTCAATATTTATGTTATGGATTCTGAAACTATTTAAGTGATTACTCAGTCACTGTTTCATGCTCAGAAGAAAACTCTTTGAGGCTTTTCTAGGTTTGATTGTTGGGGTTTTTTACTTTTAGTATCTTAAGGATATAACACTTAAAATACTCCTCTTGCCCCAGCTATAAATGAGAGAAGGCAGCTGTGACCATGTTTATTTAGTGCAAGTAGATTACAGCTGAAGCAGGTTATTGATGTCCTTGCCTCAAGGATATGGAGGCTGGAGCTCTCAGTCCTCATTCAGCTTTCCTCTGGGGCTGGGATCTCTGTGGCTGTAGGGCAGAAAAGCTCTGAGTCCTGGAGCTGGCTCAAGAGTTCCCTGAGGTGTGGGTGGCCCAGTGGTTGTTAGAGCCAGCTGGCTGGTGTCAGACAGGTTCTGGCCAGGTGTGTTTTCCAAAGAGGTGCTGCTCCAGAATAAGCAACCCAGCCTGGCTTCTCACCACCAGATATGGTCTGTGGTTAGCAGCTTTGCATTTTGTAAAGTGCAAGAGTACATAAAGTCATTCATGTAGATATTAGCATTACCAAATGATAACATGTAACTACACATTTTAATTACCTGGATTTTACCTACCACCAGTTTCCAAGCAGTCCCTCCCAGGAAATGAAGTATAGGCTTGCTTAAACATAAGGTCCAGGCCTGTCCTATGTGGGATCAGTCTGAAGAAATTCCAGGCTGAACCCCATCCCAGATGGCTCTAGGAGGGAGCACTTGGGTCTTACCCTTTCCCATGACTGTGTCTGACACAACATTCCATTTAAAGAGGAAATTTGTAATTTTATAGATGTATTTTTATACAGGGGTTTTTTATGTGTGCACATGAAATAGGCAAACATGCTCCTCCTTCCACTGTATCAAGCCTTTTCCTGTGTGCTGACACAATGGCTGCGATCACAGTTACGCTGTTTGTCTCACAGTGTAGCCTCATTGTAAGGTAACATTTGTTGGTTTTGCTTCTACCACAGCTGTATCTCCAGATGGAAGCAATGTCACTCTCAGTCAAGCCAACATGTTTCTTTCTAGTTGTACTAATAAAAATTTACAATCCTTTTCCAAATAGCTTCTGTTGAACATGTTTTAATCTTTAGAGAGACTAAACAATCATACGGAGGTAACAAGTTATAACTTTAGCAATAATGCCAAAAATAGCCTTCAAAAGGCATTTTTGAATCCTTAGCTGACCTTTTTTGCAGCCCTGTTAGTACTGCAGTACTTGTGGAGATTCTGGCACTACTACCACTGTGCAACTTTTAGTTCTTTCTGTGTGTATGCTTCTAATACAGAATATTACTAGGAATACTGCTGCTGACAACTACTCTGAACTTAGAAATCTGAAAAATTAAAGCTGCAATCAAATCTGCAATCTGAGCACATTTTGTTCTATAATTTTGCTCTGGAATGCAATTAGTTTTAAATAAAAAAATCTCTTATAAGTTGTACACAGAATTTCAACAACATGGTACACATGCTGAAATCAAAATAATAAGCAGACAGAAGCTTAAAACTGTTAAAATTTACCTTTCCACTGCAATAAGGAAGCCAGGACCATGAGGGCAAGAGTAACATAATAACAAATAATACAAAATTCACATTGAAATTCAGCTACGGAAACATTGTTAAGACAGTCACATTTGGAAGTTGCCCAGTAGCCTTTGCCAAGAGCCAGGGCTGGTGGGAGCAGTGGGTTCTCTGCTTTAGCTGGTCCTCAGCCAGTCCTCAGCCTTGTGCTGTGGCCAGTGGGGCTGTGGAAAAAACAGCTCAGGCTAAACATCAGCTCAGACTGTGCCCCAGGTACAGACCCAAGCTCACTGTGCTGCCAAAATACTCAGCAAAGGCTGTGGCTGACTGCCACCCACAAATCTTTAGCACAGGTGTGGTCGCTGAGAAAGAAAAAAATTTAAAACATGTACTTTCTTCTGTAAGTCAAATACGGCACATCAAAATCAGAGTTAAGGCTGTTCTAGATGTAGCTGCAAAGTTTGGGGCAGTTGAAGGTGGTTCCTTTGGTTTGTTTTCATATTAAAGAAGTGTAAATGCTGTGCTTCCTTTCATGACATGTGGAAGGCACCTGTGAGATGCTCTTAAAAAGCTTATTTTCAAAATGGAAAAGTCAGATCATGCTGTGCCTAAGTGGAGAAGCAAGCAGGTGATTGTGATGTTTTCAGTGCTAAAAAAAAATAATAAAGGGAACATTGAACTGTTGAGAAGCACAGGGAGCACAATGCGTTTCCACCCTCATTCACTTTAGTTATGGCCAATTAGTATTTTAAAGCTCTTCTTAAAGACTCATGACCCTCATCTCCCTTTCAATAAAAGACAGCAAGTAATCACAGCAAATGCCTTCAGCTATTTCTTCTGTTTGTCCACCACAAAAAAACCCAACAAACCCAACCACCACACCAAAAAAACCTAACAGTCAAACAAAAAAAAAACCCAACCCAACCCCCAAAGCAAGTTTTACCCAACAGATAATTATGTTATGACCCAGACTGCTTGTTGAAATCCTCTAATAACATACAGACTGTAGAGGGCAGTTTTAAGCAATATGGAGTACCAATATGCAATACAGACACACACACACGTGTGTGTTACTTTTCACTACTTCAGGTGGTACAAAAGCATTTACAATCTCAGCAGAGAGGAACGGTGTCCTGAAAGCCTCACTGCACTAAGCTGTGAGTAATGGAGTGCTGAGGCTTGTAAAGAGTCACATAATAGCAATTTAAATGTCCATCATGGAGCTGGTCCCGGGTCTAACAGATGACTCCAACTCATGTTTCTTCATGTCTATTTTGATGCCGTGGCTTAGTCAGAAGGTTTTGGAAGATCTTACTTACAGCTTTTGTATAAAAAAATGCAAACTCCTGACAGTAAATGATCATCTACCTGTCAAATCTGCTGGTAGGTTCTGCTTCTGCAGCAGAGGCAACAAGAGGGCAGGTCACAGGATGGTGTTGTCCCCAAACTCTTTTTCACAGAGGCAGGGGGGACAGAGCTGAGGCCTGCACTCCCTCAGGTCACTGGAAATGCTGGAGCTCCCCCATCAAAGTTCAACATACCTCAGTCATAGAGTTAGAGACCTGTAAAACATGGACCAATCTCCTCTCAGTGGCCACAAGTGCAGAGAGGCCATGGATTTAAAGTGCAAAAGAAACATTCAGGTCAGATAATGAAAACAAAACCACTATTTGACTCTGAGGGCAGGAGAGCACTGCCTGTTTCTCTGCAGCTCTTTACAGCAGGATAACATCCACTAGGAAGGACAAGGGTGGAGCTGAGCCTGCCTTGGGACTGTGGAGCAGAGTAGATTATTTCACTTCATCCCAGTAACTCTCTTCCTGTATGATTCTGCCCCAGTACCAGCTTGTCTCCTGCACAACTTGCAGCCTTGCAGCTCTCATTTCTTGAAGAGAAAGCTGAGATGTTCCACTTGGGAAATTTGGAGTATGCTCATGGCAAGGTGCCCCCACACAGCAAGAAGGATGTTACAGATAAACATCTGAAAAAGTAACTCAAACCAAAACGATCTCTTGGAGTTTGAATATCTGCCATCACTTCAAAGGCCTCCACTAACTTTATGTTAGAACCTAACAAAAACATTTTATCATATGTTGAACCGAACTAAAAAAAAAAAAAAAAAATTCAGAAATGGCTGTCATCACTTTCTCCTTCCACTACTTTTCTTCTACAGGCTAAAAAAAGTATATTTTCTCTTTCTCCCCTCACTAACATCAGGGATAGAGTCAGTCCTAATTACATTCTACCTTTTGAACACAGAGCGGTTTTAAACATTTGCATCATGTGGTGATTGGCATTTGAATGAACTCAGCATGCCCTCAATATCTGCCCTGTATAGCAGCAGCTGTCCAGACCTCACAGCGTTTGTTTAAATTCTTTCAGAGATCTTAAAAGATGTGGAATATGCAATGTTGATCATTGATATGGAAAGCTCATGGTTCAATTAGAAAGCAGAGCCCTTGCCCGAAACATGGTGCCTAAAAATAAGCACACAAATCTGGGCAATTTGAAAGCAGAAACTTTGAGAAAGTAACAGAACCAAAAAAAAAAAAATGACTCAGCAGTAATAATTCATTAGCAGCTACAGTTTGAGGAAATTGTTTATTTCAACAGGTGCTAGTGAATACAAACAGATTTCCTAAGCTCCTCTCTAAATTGTCCATGTAACTTTTTGGGAATGGAAGTAAAAAGGAGGCAATATTTTAGAGTCTGGAATCTAGAAGTTGCCACATGCACCTCAGCCACTTTTTGTGCAGTGTGTGAGCAGTGGGAAACTGGCAGAGGGCAGGACTCATCTATCTTGGAGACAGATGAACAACAGCACTTAAATGTGAGACATGCAATGCAAGATGCCTTCTTTTGAGCAGCCTTTAGAGACACTTAAGCTGATTATTATAAAAGCTTGGAGAAATTTTAAAACACTTGAGAGTGAAGAAGAGTGATGTTACCAGCTAAAAGCTGCTATTTGTAAGGGAAGACCTGAAGACAGACTGGAGCTCCTCACTGCTGCTGGCCAACAATTTTGCAGTACAGGCATGAGGTAGTTTAGAGAAAAGACAGCCAGCCAACATCTGAATTGGGTGAGATAGGAAAGAAGTCCATTTTGGTGGCAGACAACATGAAATGGCACATGGAGTCAAAATGGAGTGATACACCTGGAGGATGACCTGACATGGAAAACAAAAGGCTGCACTTAGGGTTTGCTCTTTATGTGAAGAAGGCAGTGAGGGAGACATGTTACACGTGTCTCATTTGGGCTTCTCTCTTATGGTTAAAATGGTATTTGTCCAGCAGGGAGATGGCCCATGCAAGAGCCTGGTGAACAAACTGGACCACAGTGGTTATATAAATTACTGTCTACACACACTACAGCATGTAATAAAAAGTCTTGAAACAAGCCAACCAGTAACACCACATGCCAGCCCTATAGCTTACTTCATTCTTCAGCAAGTGGTGAATCCCAGGGCATGCTAGGGTTCTAGGGCACACTGTAAGGGAGGAGGCTGACTTACCTCAACTGGATTCTGCAAATCCACATTCATGCAATGTCCTGTCCATAACATCACGAGGTGTTATGCAATGTTGCATACAAGAAATTACCATTATGCAAAGTCTAGTGTGTGAAGAAATATAAAAAATAATCCAGACATTTAGACTGTGAATATCTTAATAAATTACAGCAAAGTCTCACAAACAAGGTTTTAAGGAAATGTGTTCGTAATCTACCTTGGCTGAAGAAAACAAAACCACAGCATGGCAGAAATCAGCAGTTACTACTCCTGTGTTTAACCAGCTAGCATTCCAACTTTGTAAAATATAGTAAAGCATCTTCTTCACACAAAACAGAACTCAAAACTGCTCTGTGTGCTGGAGATTCAGCACTGCTGCCCGTTTCAGAAGCACACACAGACACTTCGGCACATGATCTATTGCCACCAAATGTAAATGTATTAGTTCCCTTTGGTAAATTCAGTCTCCTCAAGCCACTTGTACTCCCAGACTCATCCTGAATATCTGGTAAGAAGGAGGTGTTCCTTAATAACCTATCTCTTGAACAGGTCTGAAAAGGTGTTTTAGATGCTGGCAAAACACTGTCAGTTCTTTCTTCCTCTGATACAGCACCTGCAGCTGAGCTGGACGGCACAGAAGTAGGCTGGGGCTCCACCCTATAATTCACATTGCACTCATCTTTCCATCTCCTAATTTCTTTCCTCTGCTCCTTGGGGGACAGTCTGACAAGGTACTTGGCTCTCAACACCGGAGATGGAAACAGTGTTCCTTGGAGAACTCTTATCAAATACCTACAAAATAAACACAGTTACAAACAAGCTGTTTTAAAAGAAACCCCAAAACTGTTTCCAGTGACTAAAGGAAACCAAACACCATTCAAATAACCCTGATGCCTAGTTCTTGGACTAAAACTAGATGATCTTTAAGGTCTCTTCCAACCCAGGCCATTCTATAATTCTGTGATATTAGAACTGACTTAACTGGCAATTTAGGTCAGTTTTAATCAAAGATTTTTGCAGTGGATTTTCAGGCAACAGGGCATCCAATGTCTGTCCTTCTGTAAGAGAACTTATTTAAATCTCCAGTGAAAGCCCCAGTCTCAGTCCCTCATGCCAGAAGCTGCCAAGGACCCCCTGGCTTCACAATGCCCCTGAGTGGAAGCTTTTCAGCACCATACAAAGGATCATATCAGAAATAAACATTGGAAAAAAACATGCATGTGACAGCAGTAGTCCCATAATAGGTACTTCTGCTTCAAATCACTGCAGTAGAAAAGCTGAAATTAGCCACAACAGCTATAAATCTTCTGATTCCCTGTTCACACAGGGAGAGTACTTATGACTTAAGGAATTTCTAAATAGTTTGTGTTTAGTTCACCATGAAAACCACTGTCATCTTCAAAATTCAACAGCCACACACTGGAAGCAGCGACCAAGCTGAAACCTTTATCCTACCTTGGCTCTCTACAGCCCTACCAAAAGGTCTCAGAACAGCCTTTATCTAATAATTTGTCATGTAGAGGAGATTTACTGTGTGTGAAAGAAAAGGCTCTACTGTCACCACCTGAACCAAGCTGAGAGCAGGGACAGAAAACCACGTGTTTCTTGCACCTCATGGTTTGTCATTCTGCTGAAGTGTGAACCAAAGTCATCAGTCAGATCAGATCAGTCATAATCCCCAGTGAGTGCAGTAAAACTCTTGATGACATGCTTGAGACAGATCAGACATGTTCAAACAGGACTTAATACTTGGTGGCCATTGCAGGCATCTATAGGCATGGCTCTGCCAGCTTTGCTGCTGGCAGGACTGATAACTTATACAGCCCGTACTTCAGCACTTGATCCAGAAACTGTGCTTAGATTGTGTCTAATGATACTAAATTACATCAGGTGAGCAGGAAACAGCACTTATTCTCCTCAACTCTTCTCAGTATCTGTCTGTGCAATTCAATTTCAAGTCTCATTCTTTCTGAAATGATATAAGGGCAAGAAAGACACACAACACAGAAGAATGAGTAATTAGCACTGGAGGCACTTCACTGTAGGCTACAGACTTGAGTTCACACTCAGGCAGTGAAATGAAGATAGCTGTGGCTACTAAAGAAAGCTAAAGGGAAGGTTTGATGAAGTCTCTTTCACAGGTTTTCATGTGGTTTGGTTTGCTCTGTTGGCTCATTCAGGTGTCTCCCTGCTCACCATGCTGGAATCTTCCACCTCCACCCAATACAACTGCCCTTCCAGGGTGAATTAATTATTAAACTTGAACTTCAGTGAGACAAAAAAAATATCAAGACCCCTTGTGAATCTAGTCAGCATGTTTCCACCCGACAAAGAAGCCTGTACATGCATTCTTCACTCTAAACACTCTTGTACATATTCATGACATAAATTTCAAACAGAAAATCATTTCACAAAGTAACACGGACTAAGCACAGTATTTCTTTGTCTATATATAGTACATGTCCAACTCTGGTCACTAATTTAACTGATTTGTATATAAATAAACCATAGCTTGGTTTAATAAATTAATGAAATCTTCATTTTTATTGTGGGATGCTAGGGAGGAAAGACCTAGCCAGAGTTTCATAACATCACTGACTCACAGAAAACTAATTCTGGTAACAGCAGTAATCTATAATTATATAACAGAAACTCACCTGGGTAGCAGAGCAATGCAAGTAGTCAGGAGGCAAACTAAGTAAAATACTGGGTCTGTCATGTGCTTTTCCATGATCCAGTAAAAGTCTGATTGTGGGTTGTGGGTTTTGTAGGTTGCTCCAACAGCCAGAGTGAACACAAAGTAAAACAGGATGCTGCCAACTATAACTGCTGTATGTATCCATGTCTGCAATTCCAGCAAGGAAAGAAATAAGATTTAAGCTGTAAAACAGAAAGACTATTACATCTGTATTTACATGAACATACACACTTTTCCTCCAAGGGCAGCTGTTGAAAGTAACAGAGGATACATCTGTTCAGATAATATTCCTAATTTCATACAAAACAATCCAGAAAGAATGGAGCCTTCTTTCTACAGTATACAGGTGTTCCAGACATTTATTTTTTTAAATTCTCATAAATTCATAGCTTTTCATTCTTTTGTGAAAGACATTTGCCTCAGATTACTACCTCATTCACTGGCAGCACAGAAAGCTTTCTCAAGCAAATGGAGGTGAGATCTTCACATGACACCACCTTTATATATCTTGCTTGAGACATTGGTTACCTTTCTACACTGGAGTTTTTCTGTAATTTTACACCTAAATGGCTATAGCAGCTACTAAGAAAACAACATTGTCACTGTTCTTACAGCCTGCCAACATTAAAAAATGCCAAACAAAACACATTTAAGTTCTCTAATCAGAGTGTGAATACGCTCATGCTATATATATATATGTCTCAATAAAGACATTTTAAATGTCAAATGTCCCAAAAGAACAGTGAAAAGACAATCACAACTTGAAATTTCATCCACTACAAAACAATCCTAAAAATACTTCTAAAAAGTCAAAGAAAAACCAAAATTCATTAATAAGTGTCCTTCTACCGTACCCATTACTGTATTTTCTTTAAAGTTAAGCCAAACCCCCAAGTATTACCCTTGTAAGTACTCTAGATTTATCCAAGCTAAGGCAGATGCTTTAGCTTGTGCAGACTTGAAAACTGAAATAATGTGTCTTAGCATATCGGTTTTCCAGTTCTGGCATCAAAATACACCTCTGAGCTGTTTATCCTTGCCACAGAGAAAATCAATTCCAAGCATTCAAAATCAGCAATTTAGACTGTTGTCTTTGAGATGCAAACTTTGCAAACCAAAGAAGTTTCAGCAGATCACTGGTGGATTTTTGACCATTTGCAAAACTGATCCAATATCCCCCAAACCACCCTACTTGAAAAGAAAGCAGGATCATTTCACTATTAAAAAATAATTCTGAGGCCCAGTTTTGTTAATTTTAGTCGTATTTCTATTGGTTCCAATGACAGATATGTTAGGAGAGCTCACATGATCACATAAATACAATATTTAGGGTTTGATCCTTTTATACCTATTCTGTTTTGTATTTGAAGACCTCTCTTCCCTTTAATTTTACTGAAAGCTGTATGCACATACTCTGTAAGGAATACACTCTTTGGGAAACAATGTACTCACCACAGACTTGCACTCAATGAGAAGGTGAAACAGCATAATGAAGAGTGCTGCTGTGTTTATGGGGTTTCCAAAAGAAAAAATGTCTATGTCTGAGCCACAGTAAGTCTGCAAAGGAAGACAGTGGTCAGTGTCAAATATTCTTTATATACAGTCCTAACATGAAGTGGCATGAATAACTTCAATACCATACATATTTGTACATACACAGTTCAGTTCTGTTCCAATGATGATCTTAGTATACATTCATATACTATGGAATATACTAAGGAAGTAAAATCAAATACTTCATTCCATTCTTTAATTTGCTTAGGTTTTAAGTAAGTCAAAATGTATAAATATACTCTGTAGACAGCACTTACAAAGTAAGGCACAAAAAAGCAAACGAGACTTTGGTAAAAAGCATCCAGCAAGGTTATCCAGAAAGCTGAAGGCAAGTAAGCCTGTAAGAGAAAAACATAATGGCATTGTAACAAATTGAATAAATTGCTGCATCCTTAACTAGCATTAATTTCGATCAGGGGAAAGATTATCTACAGAAGTAATTCCAGTTAGTTTCCAAGTGAAAAAGGCATCTTTTGTGTTAGTACAACAAAGATCTCCCTCCACACTAATATAGCTAACTGTTAGTATTTAAATCAGCAGCCAGCTCTGGGAACTCTGATCCTGCAGCTGTGCCTATCAGAATGGATGTACCAGAGCTGTAGCTGAGTCCCAAGGAGGGGAAGGGGCTGATGGACAGGGAAGTACCCTGCAGCTTACCATCACTGAGTACCAAGTCCCACCTTCTTCTATCTCCACCCCTTTTTGTTATGTGTGCTCTTTGACTCCCCTGTGTGGATGGGACTCCTCTGTGAGCTAATTTGACTCATCAGATGTGAGAAACCAACTCACTTTTCTGCTGGAATAACACATTGATTTTTTAGTGAGTTAAATCAGCTCCTGGGAGGACCTGATGGGATAACTACGCTGGCACTAGGAAAAGTTTAACTATATGGATGAAGAGGGAACAGGAAGAATAAAAGAAGGGAATAAGACTTTTTCCCTCAGCAGCAGCAGACTGCTATGACAGATCAACCATCTAGGAAATCATAGTTGCCTATGCTCAGGCTCAGCTATGTCCCATTCCTTCAGGCACTGAAGTGAGACACATAGGTGAGAAGCCCAATCATCCAGGATGTCCTCTATGATTATTGGAGAGATGGGTTTTTCCAAAGAGCCTTTCAGCCCTTTTTTAAGAACTGAACCACTGTCTGAAGGTGATGTGGAAAACTTATTTGCCTTTCAGGAAAGTGCTTTACCCCACTGAAGATGAATCCCATTTACTGTGCCATTATTTTTTATGGTTTATACAAAGATCTACACTCATGATGTCATGGTGCAATATTGTGATGTTGCATCTTATTGCATCTTTTAAAGCATTTCTCTTTTTTCTATACTGTATTTAAGTCCAAGCAATTATTTCCATGTGCTTCCATGCATGAAAGGAAATGATAATAACTCCAACCACAGAGCAAGGAATGATGGGATGGACAAAAGACAAAAAAACTAACAGAAGATAAGGGAATAAAAAAGGAAAAGAAGAAAATATATTATGCAATGCAGTAATTCTGATCATGTTGCTTCAAAACCTACATCTCAGCTCAGATCACTGCATTGTATATATCCTGAAGATCAAAACAAATAATGAGGCCTTGCAACATTTACTTAAACAAAATTGACTGACAAAGCACAGACCTGCTCAAGCCAATCTACACAGGTTTGGATTGGTACCAAAAGAATACTTTGTTTTTCAAAAGTACTGTAAACCAAGAAACATAAAATATTTAAGTGTATATAAAAACAAAAGTAGAAGTCCACAAACAAGCAAACAATTTGTCCATTCAGTGTATAATCTTTGCCTTATAGACCAGACCTAAACTAGGTTATAATAAATGAGACGACACTAGTACACAACACATTGTAGCTCCTTTTTTTAGTAGTATTTGTTAGAATAGAGTAGAATAGAACAGAATAAAATATTTCAGTTGGAAGGGATTATCTGCCTGACCACTTCAGGGCTGACCAAAAGTTCAAGCATGTTATTAAGGGCATTGTGGAAATGCCTCCTTAACACTGACAGACTTGGGGTATTGACCACACCTCTAAGAGCCTGCTCCAGTGTATGACCATCCTCTTGGTAAAGAAATGCCTTCTAATGATATTGTAGGATCTGATCATAAAGAAAATATTGAGTTTTAGGTGACTCATATAGTCAATGTTTCCTCCTTCTGGACTCTTAGTACCTATTTTGTCTTAGGCTCAGTATGTCTCTGCCTTCAATTGTTCTAATAAAGACATTATTTTAATTATTAAATATTTAGAAATATAAATTTAAAATTATGCTAGATTTCATGCTAAGCAAAGCAGAAATCAGGAAAAACCCCACTGAATTATATAATTTTGATTTATAAACTACGGCCCCACTCCCTCTGGTTTTCTGTGCTAAAAGTTTGGACTGAAATTACTGACAGACCAGTATGATGTAAAGTGTTTTCACATGGGAAGGCAAATTTCACAACATACCTGTAGGGTGAAAAGGACCCTGACTGGCAGAAGTTCTTTGAGGATTATTTGAAATTAATCTGCTATGGTTCTTTGTCAGTTGAGACCTTTATATGACAAAGAAAAAAAATAGAGTATACAGAGTGCCCTTATCTTGCTCAAACAACTCCCAGTTTGAGGAAGCATGTTGACAGCTGACACAATGAATGAAATAAACATGCTGGTAATCCCTTTACCTGAAGTCCTTAATTTCTTTTATCATCCAAATGTCTGATAAAATTGGGTCTATTACTGAAAAGAGCCTAAAAAATCTTTTGAAAACCATGTTTTTATTTGTGCACATACTGCATAGGCCTTGATATTTCCTAACAGAGAAAATAATTTAAAACAATGTTTATCTGAGATGAAACATAAAAGAAAGACAGAAATGGCTCAAACGCTGACCATTTCAATTTGCTTCAGGCCAAGAACTCTGTAACCTACCACAGGTTTCTGGCTCATTGTGTAAAGCTGTGGGAGTTCCATGAGTATCTCTGCAGATACATCTTTGTCCAAGACACCATAAATGATGGGTGGCATCGATGTAAAAAGGAGATTGAAAAGAATCAAGATCCAGTAGTCAGTCATTGATGTGCCTGAAAACCCGCAGAAAAACTGGTACCAAAACAGGAGATTAACGTAGGTCTGAAAAGCCAAAGATGACATGATGAAATTTTAGCCATTGACAAATGCTTTAAAAACAAGAGAAAAACTGGTAGGTCTTAGGTCTGGTTATAGTAATCTGTGGAAACATTTCAAAATCAGACATGAATTGCTGAAACAGTTGTGCTGCCACCATATTAGTAGTGCCCCTCACCCACTGTTTAATGAAATCTAACAATGGCTTTGAGTGGGAAATTTAGTCCAAGAAATAAGAGCCTCTGGCCTCTGCAGGCAAATGGGAAACTGGACTGTTTGACACATGCTTTTTGAAACCATTCACAATAGGAAGAGAAAAAAGAAAATAAAGCCTCACTAAACCTAACAGTGCTCAAAAATATGTAAAATTCTCCTAGAATGGGACAGCTACATACCACATTCTTGTAGAAGAAGTAAAGCACCATGTTGGTAAGTCTGGTATAACACCAGTGACCATGGACAAGCAGCAGCTTCCTGAGGTGTCTAAACTGAGAGATTGCAAAGTCACTTGCCATCACAGCCTGCGACACACAAGAAGAAAAGGATATGCTATAACCAAATTGTTAAAAAGAAGCTTCAGATACTGACAACCAAGCAACTTACCAACTGCTGGAAATTTTTATTTTACAATTTTTTATACATAGTGCTTGCCAGGTTATCCTCCCTCAGATATCCCCTTCCATACAAGACTTTGCAACTAACACACAGAGCTCAGTCCAGCACAGGCGGGAATATGGCTGTCATCATTCTTACCACACAATAAATCACTGCATAGAAATCACTGACACTGATACTTAGGCTGCTCATTTCCCTGCAGGACATGAGAAATATGGAGCTTGCTGACAGGCAGCAAACTATTGTTTGAAGCTTGACCTGCAGCATTCAGCTTCTGATTGCTCCTGGTGGAATGCTGAGGACTGGGTGGGAGGCTCAGGCTGCAAAGTTTTGCCCATGTAAGGGAACAGACTGTGGAGCTATTGGGTCTCCAGAGTACATTCTGAACTGATTTAAAATGGAACCTGACATCATTTGCAGCTGTCTTTGGATACACTACCTGCATGCCTTCCTGGCCAGATATTCCCACACCAGTGTCAGCCACCTGGATCATACTGACATCATTGGCACCATCACCTACAGAGGAAAGAGGAAAAATCAAAACTAGCTTTGCTGGCTATCACATTGCTATGGAGGTGGCAGGAAAAGACAAATACCAAACACCAGAGAGTTCAGAGAAATACATTTTTATGGCCAACACTGAAAAACACTAAGGAAAACAGGATTAGTAAGTGGAACACACAACCGAACTGAGCTGTGTTCTCCAAATAGATAATAGATGTTCCTTTTGTCAGAATTTAGCTGGCATGATGCACCACAAAATATGGGTGCTTTAAATCACAGCCAGTCATCTCCCCTCCACCTCCTAATTTTGGGTGGTTATGATGGAAAAAAATAGCTCTCACTTGCTGCTTTGCATGGTTCATAACAATGACTCATGCTGTTCTTACTGCTTTATACTGACCTAAGTTGATAGACTGAATTTGCTACTTCAGAAGACAGGCATCATCTCGTGTCAGAGACAACTACAATTCAAAGGATTATCTCGCTCATAAAATAAATTTTGTGACAGACATTAACAAAATATACAAGAGAAGAAACTGGCTTCTACTTCTTTTCAGAGAAAGGATGATAACCACAAGCCTCACCTACAGCTAATGTCATTGCCTTTAGCTTATTTCGCACCAGTTTGACCAGGACACTCTTCTGCAGTGGTGTGGCTTGGCAACAGACTACAGCCCGACATTTTTCTGTGAGTTCCAAGAAAATATTCTGTAGGCTATCATGAAGGACATGTTCTAAAGTCCTTCCATCAATAACCAGGCCTGAATTGTACCCTTGAGCTTGGGTGGAGGGACTTGCAGAGACATTTCCAAGTTTTTCACTGTGTTTTTTTTTGACAGAAGCATTCTTCTGGATATCTTCTAAAATTTTGCTCATTACCAAGGCACAGGCATCCTAATAAAAGACAAGAGAAAGGCATCTTATGAAATTCTGTTTGTACTCTGCCTCCCTTTTCAATTCATAAAATACATATGGGGAAAACATCAAATGCTGTCCTTGTATAGTATTTATCTTGAAAAGCTCAGACAAGAGGCTGAATAGCCCTCTAAAATCACAAAGGATGTAGACTGCTGTTAATGAAAGTGTGATAAACTTTGCTTGAGCAGATTTGCTTGGGTATTGCACTAAGAGAACAGAGAAAAACCTATGCAAGCCAGAAAACCTTCACAAATTAGCAGGAAAAGCAACCATTAAGGATTCTGTAATATAAATACAGCTTTGATAAAACTTTTGCTCTCTGTGTTTCTTTTGTCTGGCATGCAAAGCCAAAAGTGCTCTTCATATCACCTTACAGGTGAGCTGCCATGAATTACTGAGGAACTGGCCTTGTGGAATGTTTTACTTTATCAGAATCAATATGAGAGGCTCAAAAAGTTTGTGGTATCAATATATATAAAACACATGCAACACAGAAAAAAATACATCTTCTTAAATTTTCTCATCATTTTAGTTTGAAATGCAACAGTATCAAATCCTGGTTTTTATTCCTGAGCCTAGTTAGAGGGAGGAAGAGCACTTCTGCAAAAGGAACTTAGCTCTCACCGTCAAGTAAGACACTAATTTCCCAGCAGAATAAAAGGAAAATGTTGGCACAAATCAAACTCCAAGCTTTCCTCAAACACAACTGGACTAAAAATCCTTTCTTTTTTCACTTTATTTTCCCCACAGTTAATTCTTGCCACACTATCTTTTATGGCATATATGAATTGTATTTCTTAAGATACATATAAGCAGAGGAAAAAAGAAAAATTAAAGGTCTTAGAACAATCCTCTAAACCCTAGGCCACGTCAACTCCTTAGCTTACCACTGAGAGAAATTAGGAAGTTTATTCAATTAAAATAATTAATCATAATGTAGGGACTGCATATAAAGAAACAGATTTTCAAACAGACTTTCTACATACATAGAAAAGGATTTCATATTTTACCCACAAGGGTAAAATATTAACAATACAGAAAAGCAAATGTTCTTTGATTTCCCAAGCAAACAACATTTGCTTTTTTGTATTGTCCTGTGGACTAGCCCTATTGAATTTTTCAGCAGAGAAGAAAATCTACTTTTCTACTCACCCTAGTCTGTGATTTAAGAGTGAAGATTCTGTCCTCTGGTTCCAGCAGTTTACAAGCATAGGCAATGTTGACAGCTGTCTCTCTCTTGTCACCTGTCAACATCCATATTTTTATTCCAGCTTTCCGTAATGCCTGGATTGTGTCTGGAACACCCTCCTGCAGGCGATCTTCAATGCCAGTGGCACCTTAAGTCAGACAAGCAGAAAGATTAGTGCTGCTGTATTTCCAGAACCAAAATGCTTCAAGAGTGACAGGATGAGCTGGTTCTCTCTTTGTACCCACATCCCAAAACAGACATGCTACCATGACGTGCTTGGAATTTCCTGAAAGCAAGCACCTTGCAGTATGAAGTTGTTTAACCTCCTTATTTTCACTTCCATTTAATGTTAGGGCCAACCCATATTGCTTATTGTCACACCAGAGACACGAACCTGCAAGACAGCAGGTCTCCAACGCAGCTTGACTTCTCTCTGTTGGCTTTAGTGGCAAAGGATACCTGTATATCCTTAAAAAATAATCAGTTTGCAGCACTGTTCTAGCTTCTCTCCAGAAACTGAAGCCAGTGATCCCAGAATTCCTTCAGTATCAAGGTTTATTGCATTTGCACTAAGCAGATATGACACAAACTGAGAGAAGGAGCACACTCTACACAATAGGATCTGTCTCTCTCAGCTTCTAGCATGAGCTGCCTTTACCACCACACTCAGATCTTTGCACTTTGTTTTCCAAATGTTATTTGCTGGGCAGTTCTCTAAAATGATTATCCCAGACTGCCTGCAGTTTACCTTCCACACACCTACAGCAAACATTTTTGTTTCATTTCTGCACAGCTGAATGACCTTCAGAGGAGTGGTTCTGACAGAAGCATGCCTGACTTCTCTCTATGTTATTAAAGGAGAACACAGCACAAGCACATCTGCTGTGCCATGAATGCAACACTGATAGGAAATATGCTCAGAAGTGGGGTATCTCTGAGTATTTGCACAGGCAGGCCTGTGACTTGTTACTATCATTTCATGTGTTTGTTACAATTACATTTAAAAAAAAAATCTAGTGAAGATAGAAAAATACACAATATTAACAATAAAAGAAACAAAAAAAAAACCCCACAACAGTAGATTTTTACAAAAAACAGGAAAGCACCATCTATTCTCAGTGTGCTTTACAACTAGTACAAACTTACCAGTGAGATTTATGAAAACTCAGGAGTGATGATAAATTCTAAGTCTGTAGAAAGCTGTATGTGAAAGCTCAATGTGTTACACAGATTGAGATTAACACAGCTCTCTGCAAACAAATTCCAATTATGAACATCACAGGCATTTTCCTGGGAGTTACAATATTTTCGACCTACCAAGTAGAGTTAGTTTGGTCTCAAGCCTCATGGCAGATTCAAGCAGCAGGTCCTCCCTATTGTCAATGCTGGTTTCTGCTAAAAAACGATGATTTAACCACTCTGCATATTCTGCATCACTCATCACCTACACAAGGAGGGAAAACATAGGCATGTATCTATACTGGGTTTTGAACAGTGCATCAAAAGTGTTATGGTTCTTCTGCTGTCCACATCCAAACCTACAAGTGCAGCCACTGGCAGCGCATTGCTTACATGCTCCAGAATGTCCATAGATTTAGTACAATGTTAAGAGTGTTAGATTACTCTTCCAGGCTACTTACTCATTGGCACTCTGCAGGTTCCTGGGCTGCCTGACAGATTTCCATTTAGATAGAAGGCAGGCAGGGCAATGGGCACAGTGCACTGTCCCCACTGCTGCTCACCTGCAGTGCTGACACTGGCACAGAACCACTGCACAGCTGGGTACAGCTTGCTGGCTGCACAGCTACACAGCCTGTGCTTTCACTGCATAAAGCTTTGTCAAGAGGCTTCTAGCCTGTTTCAATTCCTATGGAATTTTTTTCTGAGCAGCTTTGAATTTAAAATGGAATCTCAAAACATCACTTCAGTCGTGCATCCACAGCTTGTAACACTGCAAACTGTTTGTGAAACCAAATAAAACAGGTGTAACTTAATCTCTTTTCTGTGTCAGGAATTCCACCTAGGGTAAGATTCACACAAGGAGACCTGCTTATGACTCCCGAAGAAAAATGCGGCTGTTCAACAATCCCTGTTTTAAAATTAAGATGCTAAAATGCTTGGCATCCTGAACTGACAAAAACGGCAATCCAACAGATGCCAGGAATTGATCTGGGTTTTCTTACAAATTCCTCCTAAAAGTACATCAGGATAAACAAAATGTGGCAAGAGAAGAATCTGTTTAGAAGACATGATGTTTGCTCCATTGGTGGTACCACTGAGGCTGGTCACAGACTGCCAACATTCTTCAAAATATGTATTAAAAGAAATACCTTCTTAGCAATACACAGAGTGCGCAGTCCTCTTCTGGCATAATCATCCAAATGCTGCTGAGTTCTCTCTTTAATCTTCTCTTCAATTTCAGAATTATTTGTATGTACTATTACACAAAGAGAAGAGAAAGCAAATTAAACATGCATGTTTAGGTTCAATTTAGCAGAAAATTTTGAAGGTCTAAATACATTCTTTAAGTAGCAAATTGTTAAAACTTATCATTAAGGAGTGAATTACAAGTTCTGTAGATACCTTCAGATGCAGTTCTCAACAAATCCATCATGACTGAGTCTGCACCTTTTGTGTACACCACCACTTGGTTGGAGACTGGATGCCGAACCACCACTGACATCCTTTTCCGCAGTGAATCAAAAGGCAGGATATGCAAAAGCTGAAACGTTAAAGGCCCCAGACCTGCAAAGTCCACAGTTACTTGATCTGGAGTCCTAGACTGTAAAACACATTTATAAGCCCTAGCAGCATGAACCAAGGCAGCTTCATCTGGACTCTCAGCTTCGTAACATAGCTTTGGTATGGGAGATAATTCAATAGATGACACAGTATGGTTGGGTTCATCACCAGCAGCTACGTTCTCTAGATGGAGTTCTCCAGGCACTTGAGAATTTTCTGGGCTGTCAATAGCGTGAGGTTCAGAAATCCTTTGAGCATCTCCATCCAAAGTAGGTGAAGCTAGTTTCATTCTAAAAATAGACAGTTTTCTCACAAAAGTATTGGGGCTTTCGGATGATGACTCCTTTACACTTGGAAGTGGAGAAGAACTTAGTCTCCAGACTGAAAACCTCTGGAACATTTGCCTGATTTCCTCAAGAGATTTAATAGGCAACCTACTCAGCGAAGAGAGTCTCATCTGGAACAGAATAGTTAGAGAAAGTATTTATGTTAAATTCTTCCTTTTTTATTATATTAAGGAAGGACACCTTAGCAAGTAGGTATGTTTTATAATGAAAGTAGTATTTTAAAATTTACTATGGGTTTGAATGCTTGTATTATTACTGTAAACAGCCTCTATAAGCTGTGAAAGTACTTCAGGTCTGAAAATTGGATGTGTTTCAAGTTTAATTCATGACTCCTTGAAATACTTCTCTTCAGAACTTTCAGTAATGAACACAGTAAGTATGACATTGTAACTTTTTGAAGTTGTGGCAAATTGAACTAAACACTTCAACCCTTGTTCTGAATCAGCGACATACTTGTGAAGAATAAACCAACCCCCTCACACTAACTAGCTACAAGAACTGCTAAACATACAGCTTATGTTTATCAACAGTTTTTAGTGTTTTGAATTAAAAGACAGTTCCCCTGTGATCAGTGTTATAAAATAATTGCCTTCCTGTTACTCAGAACAGCTAGAGAGCTATCAGCTTACAAAAATCAGGCATACAAGGCTGACATTCCTTTCTCACTGCTGGTAAGGACATAAGAATGAGTTACCAGGAAGCATGTTCTCTTTTGCCACTGAAAAGCAAAAGGTAGGGACAAACTATGGCTCAGTCCTCCACAGTTCCAGCAAGCTGCAATGTGTCTCCATTCAACATCATGGAAACAGAGACTAGGAATGTCCTCTCATTGCCTCTTCCTATGGCAACACTGAAACCTCCCGTTGCCTTGAGTTATCTCCTGTCATTCCCTAATCATGAACTCAGAAACCTCCTTCCACATTGCTCCTCCCAATCTACCTATTAGTGACCTGGAGAACTTCTACCCTGCTGGCAAGTTATTCAGACATATTACTCTCAAAAAACCAAGATTCTCACCTGTGAGATTCTCCATCCCATTTAAGATTAGGTAACTATTGACTATGAACTCATCCTCTGCACATGGATCTCTAGGCTGCCTACTGGACACTTTCTGGGAATGCTTGGAAGCACAATACAACATAAAGCTTATTTATAAATAGGGGGTATTTATATCCCACAGGATATGTTTTGTGAATGTCTCCAGCTATGGCTGTAGGTTTACTACCTAGACAGACATGAAAATCTAGTTCTGCACATGTCACTAATTTTTTTTTTCCAAAAACAAAGTTGACAAATGTAAATCACCAGGTAATGAGGGAAAGAAATCAAAGCTGAACTTGGGAATTATCCTGCAACACAGTCAAAACTGGCAAAAAAAAAAGAGTTATGAAAATCCCACACTGAAAAAACCCAAAAGATTTGAAAAAAAGTACTATCTTTTAGTAAAAGTTAGGTTGTGTGCACTGAAAAAAAAACAAGTGGTCACTCCAAACTACTAAACCAGGGCAGACTAGAAAATGCACTGTTAATTCATGGTGAAACAACTTTATGCCATTCTGCAAAGCAATTTTTCTTCAGACTAATATACATATAAAACTTCATCTTCCATACTTTTGCTGAATGTCTATTTGAATAGTCAGGGAACAGTATCCCATGAGGTAAGAGCATTCTTAGTTTCAATATTCTGTGAATCTTCAGGGAATATTCTTATTTTTCAGCCAACAATAACCTACTTGTGAAGGTAACCTGACTGTTAATGTATTATTACAGGAAATTATATCCATATTTAAAGAAACCCGTAATAGAATATGGAAAAAATTACAGCTACAATTTAATCTCCAAATTTGTCTTGTAAAAGTTACAAATGGTCACAGAAACAAAAAGATTGAAGCCAATTTATCAGTATTATTTTATTCATTAACTCATTGCACTCCATGGTTTTACAGTAATTACCTTCTTTCTAATAGGACAAAAATGCAGAGGTGAAAAGGATAATTTTTAAAATGTCAGTTAATTGTATTTTTCTTTTTGTAACTGAACCAAAAGGAGATCAGCTACTTGCAAATATGGTCAAATAACCAAAAGCATGACCTTACCTTCTGACGTGTCTGACTGGGGCCTGAGACTACAACAGTATTACAGATTGCCAGAGCAATAAAGAAATCAGTGATATACATTGTCTCCAAAGATAACTCGCTGCTAGCTTCTTCTGATTGTTGATAGGAATGAAAAGAAATTTGACTGAACTTCTCCAGCAGCTGTGTGTCTGGTACAACATCTGTTTCCTATTATGAAATGAACAAAAGTTTCCATCAGATTATAAACTTAGCCTCTGGAGGTTAAATCAGCTACAGACAATCGAAGTGTAGAAGTTCATACAACTTCCCTCCTGTGCTGAGTTGTAATACCAGGGAACAGAGAAATATTGGCATCTTCACTGCCTTGTGCTAGTCCATTGAAAATGGCAAACTTCCTGCCCAAAGAGGTAAACACTAAAGGCTTAGCTCATAGCTTTAGACACTTCAACAGAGATTAACTATGGTGAATGGTATTCAGATAACTCTGCTTCTGCACCTGAAGGTTTCTCCTCACATAACCTCAAATTAGTATTGACCATATTGATATTTCCTATTAAAAACAAAGGAAAATGCTAGAAACCTCTTAAAATAAAAGAACAAACTGTTATTAAGTCAGTAATTTCATTTGAATTGATCATGGATGCAGAGCAGCAAGAGTCAAAGTATAGACCTTCATGAACCGACATGTGTCTGCAATGTCAGTTGTAAATAGCATGCAACCAAGCCATCATGACACCCCAAATTTTGGTGGAAGAGAGAAGGGATTTCTTAAATGACAACCAATCTGATCAAATGGGAGTAAAAAGAGATACCTTCATGAGTTAATTCAGAAATTTAGCAATACACCAAACAGCTTCTACTTACTATGGGACTGCTGAAAGCCATGTGTCCTGAGTTGGCAATATCACCTCCTTCATCTTGCCTTTTGAATGCAGAGTAACTACCAGATAACTGGTTCAAAGACCTTCTCTTCAAAGGTTCACACACAGCTCTGCAGTTGTGCCCCTGACATTTTGATGTAGGGGCTGAAGAGCCACATTGACAATCAGCTGAATCCTCATCCTCTGAATCAATCTCTTGATAGGATTCCAACCTCTTTGCTAAGGAAAGGGAAACAAAATTATTGTTCCATGAGCAAAAAGAAACATAGTCCAAAGTAAGGAATTACTTATATAGTTAAGAATAATCCACCATTTATGAAAAATTAAACCTGTAACAAGCCACCACACTGTCTTCCTGTTTGAGCAGCATTCTACTGGATTGAATCCAGAAGACAGAACAAAAATTATCTGAATTCTACATAAATGGAGTTCAAATAAACTGGAGTCATACAACCTCCAGAAGGGCACATTGATGGGAGTCAAATGCATGTTAAAGTGAATGGAAATTGCATACAGGTAGGAAGGAAATAGTTTGTTTTCCGTGAACACTGTGGCTATCAGAAGACCCAATGGCTCCATATTGTGGCAAGATGAACTCAGGCTAGGTATCAACAAAACCTTGTCAGAGATGATGGGACAAATTAGAATGGAATGCCTGAGAAAGCACTGAATAGGACTTTACTGGAGGTTCTGAAGAAATAAAACAAAGAATTTCATAAAGAATAATAGCAACAATTCTGCTTTATGCCAGAAAAACAGGACCAGACTTCTGATGAGTTTTCTAGCCATTATGTTATGATGGATCAGGATTGTATGTCAGAGGTTTGATAAATACAGCTGCTAGCAGGAACTCATTCAAACTCTGCTTATTGTTTCAGTACTGGATACCCCCTCACAAAAAGATACACATTTTCTGAGTTTTTAATTGAAAAGCAAGTTTCAATAATCAAACTTTGTCTGGACATGTGTAACACCTTTGTGCCAGAGATGTAAATGCAGTTCTGTTTCTCTCCACAAATCAGTAGTGTAAAGAACCTCTGCAGCAAATGGAAACACTCCTATGCTATCATGTGCTTGATTAAGAACATATCCAAGTGTTTGCACTGGAGTTCTGAGAGTGTTTGACCACATGCCAGAAGCTGAAATCTCTGGAAAGCACTGGAACTATGTACACTATTCAGCTTTCAAGTTTTACCTCGCACTGTGAAAACAGCATTCCATGAGCATACACTAGCACTTCAGTGCCTAAAATCCACAGATTAGAAAAACTGTTCTGAGAGCTGTGCGTTGCCTCTTTATTTCATTGAAGTCTGAATACAAACAATGGCATGCTAGCAAAAAACCAACATTAAGTATACATTGCAGACATGTCCAGCAACACCACTAATTCCCTATTTCTTTACTTCAGGTGGTACCAAATGTACAGGAAAGAAGTGAGAAGCAGGATATCATTCTGTTTTATGCAAACAGAAAACCTTTCCACAGGTCAGTCCCCAGGTCTGTTGCCCTAAATGAGATGGAAATAGGTTTATTATGTCATTTGCTAGACATTTTCTACTGTCTTCTCTTTCTGCAACACAAATGAAAGAGTCCTGTCTTCCGTCCTGCTATTCTGATGAGTCCAAGGAAACAGAGAAATCAGAGCTTACATCTTGGCAAGCCATCTTCCTGATATCAGTATGAAACTAGTAACATAGCTCTTTTAAAAAACAGCCAAGTGGGAACATAACACTGAGGCTCTCCACAACTACCAAATACAAAATTGCACACAAGGCACTGATACTTTTTACTGGAAAGCAGCACCAATTACTTAGTATGTGTGTTTGTAGAGGCAGGCTTGGACAACCCACACCCGTTCTGCTCTGCTCCAGGCTGTGGAGAAGCTGCATGCTCTGGCTGAAGTAACATGTAGCATCTCTTACAACACCACACTGCTCTACTGCCATGGTCCAAGAAACACATGTCACTTTAGACAGAACACAGCCTGGGGGCATCTCCATGGAGAATTATTCTGAATCACAGGCATCCCTTTACCCCAGGAAATACAGATATAAACCCAGAAATACATATTCAGATTAAGCAGCTTCTATCAAAAGACTGGACTGTGTTGCACTGCAACTCTTACCATAAGTAGCAAGAGCCTTGCAAACAGCAGCTCTATGCATCTAAACAAATATAAATCAGGGCTAAAAAACAGGACCTCCAATGTTTTTCAAACTGATTTTCAGGGCTCATATAATTTCTAATTTGTTAGGAAGAAATGCATGTTTACTCTCCAGGGAAAAGACAGGGCACAGGAGGAAGTAATTATGTAGATAGTCAACAACTAATAATTTTGCAAGATAGCTTTATGTGAACTACTAGCAGAAGCATGTGGAGGCATACTTTCCCTGGCACACTGAGACCTGAATCAGCCACAGCTGCATCACTCATACTACTCTTTGGTTTCTTTTCTGAAAGTTTTCCTTGATTTAGGAAATGCTCTGAAAATATAACGCCAAAAATGAAACTAAAATAAAATGCCAAAGAAGCGTCTTGGAACCCTCATCATAAGACTTCCAAAAAAACATGTGCAGCAATTGCTGTAAAATTTGTCTGTAATATCTGGTCCTGTGACACAACAAAAGAAGGGCTGAACTGATTCATTGCTGTGGCCAGCAGAGTGTGCCTTTTGCTTGTAGCTGTGAGCAGTTCTATCTGGCAGCAAACCCATGAAAACCACAAAGAGGGTTTACTACACAGCTGTGCCTCACATGTCCACCCATCATCAGCACCACACTCTTGATCTCATATGGAATATTTGCATTGTCCACCAGCAAAATGCCTGCAGGCACTAGTACATGCACATGGTAACTGTAATAAATACTTTGTGGTTTTACTTAATTAATAAAATGGCTCATTAAATAATTCACATCAATCTGGCCAATTTTCTCTTGTGTCTGGACCTATATCTTCTCCCAGCTCCCAGAAGACTTCAAGTTGGCTCTCATGAAATACACACTTGTCTCGGTCCCTCTGCGAGCCTCTCAGGAGCCCTGGGCCAGTCCTGAGTCAGCAGACACCGGGGGGCAGCCCCGACACGGCCGACAGCGGGGAGACACTGTCTGTGTGTGCCCCGAGGGTGCTGAGGGCACCTGGGCTGGCAGGGAGACACTCTCTGTGTGTGCCCCGAGGGTGCTGAGGGCACCTGGGCTGGCAGGGAGACACTCTCTGTGTGTGCCCCGAGGGTGCTGAGGGCACCTGGGCTGGCAGGGAGACACTCTCTGTGCCCCGAGGGTGCTGAGGGCACCTGGGCTGGCAGGGAGACACTCTCTGTGCCCAGAGGGTACTGAGGGCACCTGGGCTGGCAGGGAGACACTCTCTGTGTGTGCCCCGAGGGTGCTGAGGGCACCTGGGCTGGGGGGAGACACTCTCTGTGCCCCGAGGGTGCTGAGGGCACCTGGGCTGGTTTCCTGTGCAGCACAAGAGACACCAGAGACATCGGTAGAAGATAAAGGGCTGACTCTTAGCAGGGGTTAATCCAAGGTTTTATTAGGATCCCAAAGGAGCTCCTGCACCTCAGGGGCCTCCTGCCGAGAGCCCCGGGAGATGTGCCAAGGTCACATTTAAAGGGAGGTGGAAACCAAAAGTAGATAACATTTTACCAACCAATGAGTGACCCTAAGGGATGGGTACCGGGGGATAGACATATAGGACAGTGTATGGGGCAAGACTTGGGGGGCTGACCCCTAGCCTCTGGCTAATCACTCGACAACTTGGACCGAAACTTCTGGATGGAGGGATGGGATGGTGAGTGATTGACAGAGAGCCAGGGTGGGGGTTTGGGGATGATCTCATCCCGGGAGAGGATAACACAGGTAAAGGGAGAAAGGGAGGGGGTACAGTTTGGGATAAACCATTTGGGAAAAATATGGGGATACAAAACAAAACTACTTCAAAATATTACAAAGTATAAAAATACACTACAACACACACTGACAGATCCTACACTTTTAGACAATAAGACAGCAACTATTCCTTAACACTGCCTCTTGATTTTTTGCCTAATAATAAGCACCTGTGTAAGATCTAAGTAAGAATACAACAGTAATTTTCAATGAAGGTACTTACCTTTGCAGCATTAACACACATATGGACACACATCTGACTGACTTGTACCTTAAAATTACTGTTAAATAACGTATTAATACTGTTAAGCATGTATTTGATTTGGGTTACTATGTCCTCAAGAGCAGAACTATGTCAAAGTGGAGTCTTAACATATACCACATAAAGGTGGTACACTGCTAGGACAGTCAACAGAATGTTTAAACCTTAAAATGCTAGGTAAGCATTAGCACTCTAGTTGGAGGGAGAAAAAAAAAGAGAGGAAAGAGTAGATGGGCAATTTTCCAACCTTCTGGGTTCTGAATATTCCGTGGAGAGAAACAAAACCAAGTAGGCATGATTTCTTCCATAATGAGTAAAGAATATTTAGTTCATGGTATCAAATATGTTGGAAAAATGATCCAGGTGAACAAAGGTTGAGTGTCTTACCATTTTCCTCATGGCAATACTCCTGTCCTGCAATGCTGCATCTCCGAAAAACCATCTTATTTTCAGTGAGGGTTCCAGTCTTGTCAGAGAAAATATACTGAATCTGGCCAAGGTCTTCAGCAATATTTAGTGCTCGACACTGAATAGTTGAGTCTGTTTTCTCATGGTAAAAATCAATGTCATTCTGTATTAAATAAATTTGTCCCAATTTGACAATTTCAATTGAAACATAGAGAGAAACAGGGATCAAGACCTACCAAAATAAAACATAGAGATTAAATAACACTAAGGTCTTTGGCCAGTTACAAGCATGAAGTAGCTCTACTGAAGCCAAAGAGTTACTTCAAGGGTACAACTGAGATCAGAATATGACCCATGTTCAAAGCACATCAGTTACCTGTAACAAAATTATCATTGTCCAGAACATGTAGAAGCCTGCTAATGCTGGAGGACTCGATTTCCCATCCCATCTGGGGATGTTAAAAAAAGGTATTTCCGAATACCTACTTAACCAAAGTCCATGACCTTGAAAACAAGAACAAGATAAGTCAATCAGTTTTATGCAAAGTGTATCACAGCTCAGGGTTATTATGTTAGCTGTTACACTCTGCAGTTCTTTCTAAGCCTTTAAACTACAATTTTATATCTTGGGTTTTTTTCCCCACAGCAGTCCCAAGTATCAATACATACATGAAGAAATACCTTACATGACTTCTATCAACAACATCTATACAGCATATCTCAGAAATAAAGAAACATTAGCTACACTACAAACAGGTTTTTCCCTTCAAAAAAACCTGCTGGCAATTAAATTTGTTATCCTTGCTTGTCTAGGTTTTAGTCTACTAGCAAACATATCATCACATCATAATTTTTAAGCGTAATCTGAAGAAGTTTTATTAAACATATTTTAACATATTTTAAACAACTTTATGATCTGTCAGAAAAGTTAGTCTGTTTAGATGTACTCAAGCTAATCATTTAATCAACCTCTAAAATATCAAGTCAGTACAACTCTAGTTACACTAGGTCTCTCACCTCAATGTATACATGTATCTCATGTTACCTGAAAAATCCTATGGGAAAACAGGAGTTTGCTGAACAGTTAGTTAGAAAAAAGATAAATCAAATGGAGAAACAGGATCCAGACCCAAAAACTCACATCAGGAAGACACTTTTTAACCACATTCCAGATCAAACATGACAACATGAACTTAAAGCCTCACAGAACTCCCAACTTTCAGGAAATTATATCTGGATGAAGACTGACAAAATCAATCAGCCCCAAAATAAAACACTAACCATTGCAGGCTGAGAGAGGAAAATAGCAGGAATCTGAGTGATTCTCACTTACCTACTGCACCAGTTAAACACATCAAAAGTAGGAGCAGAACACACCACAGAATATCTGTGTTCACTTTTCTTTCCAATTTACTACGCTTGTAATGAGGGCCGCTGTTATTCAGCATAGCTTTGGTTTCATGACCTGCAACCAAAAAGGAGGTTGAAATCCTCCAATAACAGGTATCACAACCACAAGTGCTTTATATTTCTAAAGCTTTGGGAAACAGAATATTTCTATTAAATAATATTTGAACAGCCATTATAAATATGAATAAATCAGATTCTCCTACAATACATGAATTCTGTCCTAAAAAAACTGAACAAGTTAAATCAAAATCTGTCATGTATATGTTAACTTTCATTAGCTTGCATTAACTGTCACTAATATTCTTTCCTTTAGAAACCTCATTGTTGACACTTCCACATTATTTTAACATTTTCTACAAAATCCTACATCTGTGTTACAACTATCTGGCTGGATACATCATATTGATTAGTGTAAAAACCTCTGTCCTTTCTACAAATTGTAGAACAGAACCAGAAGAACAGCACTAGCTTCAGTTTTGATTAAGAAATAAGTCCTAAGCAAGTCACACATTTCCATATGCATTTCAAAATCCCAGTTTACTATTGTAACTAACAAGTTGAGGATGAGGACCTGTTCACACACAACAGATCTGCCCTTCCAGGAATAATCAGGGGTATCAGATTTTACTGTGAAAACAGAAACAAACTTAACTCAGATATGAGTTCTTAATATTTATAGCTATGGCTGCCTTCTGCTGAATTCAAGCTTTTACTCTCCCAATTCCCCTTTGTACAATACTGTTTCTTAGGGCACACAACCATCTTGTTTGCAAGTCTGTGAAAACCAGGGCAGTTCACTAACCTGCATATACCACTATGCCTACCACAGCTTCTGTGTTTCTTACTGTGCACCCTCGGAGCAGTAAGTTTTCCTTGCTGAGACCCACTCGGTCCATGTTTGAATGCTCACTGCAAAAAAAAGCACCTCATGTCAGCTGTAGGAATCCAGCAATTACCAACCAGGCTTTGCAAAACCATTAGGAACAGATTTCCCAAAGAAGCTGCAAGTCACTGAATGCCATCCCAACGTGTCTGATTGGACTTTTCATATGAATGGAGTAAGAGGAAAGCAGATCACCCCTTAAAATCTGAGCATTTGCCATCTGCTATATGAGAAGCAGGCAACACTACTGAAAAGAACAAATACTGGAAATCTAATACCCTATCCTATTTGGATTATCAGCATTCATAAAATTTTTGAAAAAAATAGTAAATCTCATCATAAATTTACTGTGAGCACCATCACTCCTGTGGTATGCTTCCAGTGTAGCTAGGCCCACTCTTTGTCAAGGTGCTTCCTCGGAGACTAAGATTTATATTTATTTATTTTTATTCTCAAATATCTAATGTGTCAGTGTGCAAAGGGAAGAATAAACACATTCTAACTCTCAAAACCTGAAAAAAAGGTCACCCCATAAAAAAGTAGTTTGTTTTCCTATTATCTATAGAGAGTCATCAACATGTAAGTATCACAGAATCATAGAATGGCTGGAGTTGGAAGGGACCTTAATGATCAACTAGTACCTTAAGGTCCCTTCCAACACTAACCATTAAGAAAATTCATAAACCCAGTCTGAAGAAAAGACAGAGACAGGCACAATGGTCAAAAGGAGTTCGATCAATTGACTCAAGGTTACACAAAAGAAATCAGAGTAGGAAAGGAAGCCAGTCCTTCCGATTTCTAATCCTAAGCAATGCAGCTTGCCCAGTCAGGCTGTGGTCCAGACCAAATACTATAGATACCACATATTATGAAGAGCAGATTTAAAACAGCTATTTCAAGTATGAAGTCTGCAAAACAACCTGAACTAAGATGTTGAAAATATTCAATACAAAATAAAAAGCATCGGTGCCTCATCTGCTGCTCAGAAACCCCTTCTGAAGCTCTGCTCTGTTGTGCTGTACTCAGAAATGCAGTGGTGCAAACTGACCTCTATCCATATCATTACTTCTTAAAGCAAACATTACAAGATCTCCTAAAATTAGTAAGAATGCCAAAGCAAATGACAATAAGTTTAAAGAGCCAGCAAGCTTACTTACACAAAGCCTCGGAAACGATTGAGATCATTGTTAGGACTTTCACACTCTATTCTACTGGAAAATTCTTCTGGATCAATTTCAGAGACCTAAAGCCATGGGAAGGGAAAAAAACCCAGAGAACTCAGACAAAATGTGTAGAACCTAAAATTCATTGTAAATTTAGAGGTTCAGATACTACTATCTAACAATTTAGCCTCTAAACTGTAGGTTGCTGATGGTGTTGATGGTCTCCTACCCAGTATAAATCAGATTTACACAGCATAGGACTTCCTAGTAAATATTAAACACTGTCAAGTATCACTTGAATTGCTGATATTTTGAGAACACTGGAGAGGAAAAAAATGGGTGGAAGGATGAGGAGGAAGAAAAAAACACAAAAGCAGTATGAACATCTGAAAGGCAGAGATTTCCCATAGATTTTTCTCATTGTATGATAATGAAAAAACAGAAAGAAGAGACACTGTCTCCTCTGCAAGCAGAATTTCTTACAGACTTTTTTTCCCAATACCATGACCAGGATGGTTTCCGTGCTAACACAAAGCAAGCAGGGAGAGCATTGCAATGATGTTTGAGACTTACAAGTACCAAAGAAAGGGCTGTTATGAAAGACCAGAACTACCTATTGCAAACAAAAAGTGGGTGAGCATTTCAGTGAAAAGTCAAGTGAAACAAATCTCCTGTATTAATAAGAATGAAACATGACCAGAAGTAAGAGAAAAACTAAAAGGCCTTATCTAGGAACTACCTGCGATTGTGATTTAATTTCAATTAATGTCATATGAATATGCTTCTAGTCTCTAGTATAACACAGGCTTGCCTCGAGTATAATTGAGTCATTTCCAAGCTGAGTACTTGCCACTAACTCTTTGGAAAGTCATTTGTTTTACTTTTTAAAAAAAAACCCTAATGACCAATTAAGGTTTCAAACTCCCAAGCATAATTCTCTAATTCACAGGTGTTAGTGAATATATCTTTGACAAAATTACAAGTCTCTGAGAAGGCTGTACTCCATCAACTGGATGACTTCACACTGGCAGAACAGCATCTGTGAGCTTAAAACACAATCCTGTAAGTAGAATTTGGAACTCAGAAGACATCATATTGTCACAAGTACTTTGTTAGCTTGATTGAAATTCTTTTTTTGCTATGTTTTGCTATATTGATTTGTTGCACTGCATCGACCTGAAGTCAGTATGAACACAGCCTTTGACACAGATACATTCAGTCTCTTTGCAAACTTAGTTAACTGTGAAAGACCTGTCTCCCTACTGACCCTTCTCATGTTGATTTGCATCAGAGGTACAACATTTCTGTAAGATGTTATAGACAGAATGCTTGACAGATGCTTTGCAAGAATTTTGCACTGTACACTGATTACCCAAATAAGAACTAATCTCAAAGTGAAATAGCCAAAGCAGTCAATTATTTTCTTCCACTGTCTGGAAACATCTAAATATATATTGCTGGTAGAGCTTCCTGTAATGTACCTTGAAACAGCAAGCACTGAAACTCTGGGTGTAATTTATAGTGAACACAGCTATCTACACTCTGCCAGCATAAAACAGAGGTTACAAAAACTATGTCCAAAAGCAGCTGTCTTGATATGGATACTCAGATCTTCCTGGACTATTAAGTTTATTTTCTATATTTTTTCATTATATGTGTAATTTTGGCAAAGCAAATACTGAGAGTAGAAGCCTTTGTACGTTGTTTCTTGAGAAGTTTTCCTATGTTTCCTGGCACAAAAGAGAAGATTTAAATTTTGGCAGAATTAATTACTTGAATTTTGTGTAAAAGTCCCTAAAGAAGGGAGACAATAAAGATGGAAACTGAGTAAGGGAGCTGGGAATGACAAGCATCAGACACTCACTGAAATGGGGAGATGCAGATTCCCAGGGCCAAGCCCGCTTGCTTTGGCTGTGCTGTGTTCCTGCCACATACACCATTTGATAACATAGCATGGGAATGGAGTGGGTGTATGCCTAAGGTGGAAGAGGAGACCTAGGAATGCCTTTGATCAGCTTGGCTTAGGCTTCCCAGAAGAAAAGAACAGCATTTGCCACTAGCTTTGAGGATGCTGCAGCCAGGGCTGGATTCAGTCACTGACCATGCAGGCTGAGATGGAAACTACTGCTGCAGTTCTTTGCTACTTCTTATAATCTAATAGGAAATATTTGCTGTTCACAGTGGTTTAGTGCTAATGGTATATCAGCTTCTCCACTCCCATGAACCTGTACGTGGTTCAGCTAACCACATGAGGGGTATAAGGAAAAA
Organism: Molothrus ater; assembly: GCF_012460135.2. NCBI lineage: Eukaryota > Metazoa > Chordata > Aves > Passeriformes > Icteridae > Molothrus > Molothrus ater. The sequence continues at coordinate 47,072,378 of NC_050481.2, forward strand.
GAGATTAAATCCTTCCTAAGAGGAAGCAACATTTTAGTATCTTGAAAGCAGCAGAGTAATGTCAGTTTGTTCACAAAATAGTTTATCATCCTCAGGAAGTCAGCCCTCTTCTGTTTTGCGTATTTCTCTTTGAATGCCAAGATGGTTGGAGACAGTGTTCTATGTTTCATTGCCCACTGCTATTTAAGAAGCCTCAAGTTACTCTCCTCATTTCTTTCCTGTTGTTATTTAAGCATTGAAAACATAATTCAAAAATCACTATGAGATCTTCAGCTCCTGCCTCTTGCTTTCATTTTACGTTGCCTTCTCTTAAAGGAATCGATGTGCATCAATGGGTGCTCCATTGATAAAATTTTTCATTGTGTTTCTACTTGCTCAGTCACAAAGATGCAGGACTTACCAATCTGGAAAAAGATTAAGACTCTGTAGTTTTTGTATTCATATGTTCTTTAATTTGGTGTTGTTAATTCCTTTTCTTTTGAGGTTAAAAAGTGGGAGAGGTCAGACAGTCAACCCCTTACACAGCATTGCCAGTTTTACTCAGCCTGAGTTTAAAAGGACAAATTCCCAGGCTGGAGCTCAGCTGGAGGTGCACTCAAGGTCTGTGAAACAGACCATGGCTGCACATTCAGAAACCAAGCAATCCTGACAAGAAGACTCTACAATAACTATAAATGGTTTTTTTTCCTATTTGACGACAAAAATGAACAGTCCTGAATGGTGAAGGAATTGACACTTTTTCTGGACAGTATGACTCTTCCTACAATTTTGGTACAAGCTTTCAGAAAATGAAGAAATCAGTCTTTTTCTTCAGTGGAACTCAAATCAGACCTTGGTAGCAGGAGCTGGTATGAGAATTGGGCCACCTCAGTATGCTGTAAGCCTGAAGAACCATTGGAATTTTGCTTTGTGTAACAATATGTATATAAAAAAGGATCAAACAGTCCTTCCTGCCTTGCTGTTTTAAGATTAAATCAATAAATAAAAATAAAAACAGAAGTAAAAATAAAAGTAAGCGCATGACTGTTTGGGGATAAGAAACAGCCTTGTTTATGGATAGCACATCATGCCTTTGGTATTACCATATCCACTAAGTAATGGCACGTAGAGACAACTTTTCCTCATTTCCTCACCACTGCTGTAAATTCAGAGGCAGTGGAGGTAATTTTTATCTCCAGAGGAATAAACACTTGGTTGTTATGGACAACACTGAAGCTCCCTGCTGTTGTTTTAAGCATGGTGTTTCAGCAGCAGAACTGAAGTCTACAGAAACGTCAAGATTCTTTAATCTTTTAATACTGTCTTTTTTGCGCCAGCCTCCAGCATTCTGGCTGAGGCATAATATTAAAATATTATATGGGAGTAACAAAGGGTTGGCAATGTGAAGAAAGGGTGAAAAAATAGTATCTGCTCTTCTCTTTAGGTCTTTGTATAGCACAGAAATCCCTTCTAAAAAACTCCAATTTCTCACCCATGACATGTTATGCACCATAAGTAACTACTTGAAGTTTACCTGAATTGTCAATTTTGCTGGTTTTCATTACTTGAAACAGATCTGTCTTTCTCTGGGTTATGTGAACATGCAAAGATTTGCTCCAAAACCACTCAAGCAACAAATTAGAACTGTGTTACCTAGTACCTTGTTTTTCAGATGGGGATTGATAAACTACCATGAATTAGGTAGTCTAGAGGGCTGTTTGGGTTTTTTTAGTTCACCACCTGTCATGTCAGCTTTCTTACACCACTAGAAAAGCAGAATTTTTACCTGCTCTGAATATCCTCTCACCACCTGCCTCTGCTTTAGATTGGTTTCTCCATCAAGACCTGCAGTTTCAATATAACAGATCCCATCTGGGTCACTAGAATATAACAGCACCATGTCAGCAGGAATGATTTCATTGCGTAAAAGCCGGACAAAGTCCCCAACATGGACATTTTTCCAGCACTCATCTGTGTATTTCTTCTCTTTCCTGGAACACACAGAAGAACAGTTATTTTTTTACAAATGCATAAGCTGAAACTGAGAAAAACCTATAGGTGCTTTTTGTGATGGCTACTACAACATATAAAAAGTGACATTTTCCAAAATACTTGTTTTCCCAGATGGAAACAGAGTATGCAAAAAAGAAAAAAACCCCATTCACTATACTTCCTTCATCTTTGTATTTTACATCTTGGAATATCCTTTTATGACAGGTATAAAAGAAAAACAATTACGTGGGCAGCACAGGTATATTCTTAGAGAAGTTTTTTGATGGTTAATTTAGAATATGATGAATTCCTGTCTTTTTATCATCCATGATAATAAGTGCCTAGCAGACTCCCTGCCTGATTTGCACACACAGTGTGTAACACTGCAGTCCTGCATGGTGGAATACAGATGTTAACACTCATACTGAATGAACTGTGTGATGCACTCAAGTAGAAAACCATCCTGTTCTCTTTAGGGAAATGGCATCACACTACGAGTACGACATGATGCCATTAATGAGTGATAAACTAGCAGCCTTTCAATTTCCATTAAGCTATTTTAGAAGAATTAAAAATACACCTCTCAAAACAAATGCCATGTTTAACAATGCTTAACTAGTCAAAGTAACTTGGTTAATACAGTACAAACATACGCATGAACTCATTTGCCTCAAGCAGAACTTTTTTCCAGATTTTACACTAATATGATAACCATTTAACAAAACTGGTGATCTAGTCACAATTAGTTCCTGATTGAACAGATCTAAATAATCCTGCTTGAGCAGGGGGGTTAAGACTAAATGACTTCAGAGACCTTTTCCAAATTACATTATTTTATGCTTCTATAAGTATCCAGAAGGTAAGCAAAAGAGTTATTACTAACTCTTTCATATAATAGTCATAATCAAATAATAACAATAAACCACAAATACTCTTGTCTCTTACCTGCTATATACTTTGGTTACTAAGTTGTTTATCTGTTTATCCATTTTGTACCTTGAATAATCTTCCAGACCATCCTTCACTGCAATAATTGTCAGAACCCCAATTAGAGGTAGCATTGTAATTTCTTTTTGGAAAGCTTCAACTAGAGGAACCCAATTTAGGACAACCAGAAATAGGAAATATAAATTGGCAATTCTGAAACAAAGAGAAAACACGGGATTTAACTGTGCTAGCAGGCCATGATCCTCATTTCCCCACTCCATTCCCATGTCCAATACAGACATTTAAGTTATCAGCAATTTATCTTTTCTTCACCCACAATTTAAGGAATAATTATCCCAAACTCTGTTTTCACTATCCAGTCAATAGACTACTTAGCAACACAGTTGCTTAACATACATGACCAGGTAATGCAGAAACCAAGAATTCTCCTGTATTTTCAAACTGTTGTCCAGGCACATGTTTTCCAGAGTGAGGCACTGATGAATTTTGCACTCTCAGATTTCCAGGTCCTTTAAACTAAATTTTATCATCTCTTAGGGAAGATGACATATTTTAAAAAGGGAGCCATCCTGTAACCTCCTTGTGTAGCTTGACAAATCTGCAGCTCTCCAAGCAGAAGGAAGATGAAAAAAACCGGCAAGGCAGAAAGACATGAGGGAAGCAGAAATAGACAATTGCAGGAAATAAGCTGAAAATCCCACTGTTGATTGGTGTGTGGCAGTGCTCCAAGAGCAAGGAACAGTTCCATAGTCCAAAGAACAGAATAAGCAGAAAGTACATAAGCTTAGGAGAAAAGGATTAGCTCAACAATGATGATACTCAAGAAACTCTGGCCATATATAATGTATCTTTTCAGAAGCGATAGGTCAGCAGGAGGAATAATTTTTTAATATATAGTAACACACACAAATGTTTAAATAGAAGGATTCAGCTTCAGAAGAATTACCACAATCAAAAAGGAGTTCCTTACCTGTGAAATTGTTCAAATAAATTCCGTGGTAAAAAATTCAATAAAGTATACCTAGTAGTTCGTATTTTGTTGTTCATGTAAAGTTTTGATACTTTTTCATACTCTTCCTTAAAATGTCCCAAACAGGGTATCACTATCCTATGTTTGCCAGTAGTTTTTGATGATTGATAGCACTTGGTACTTGAATTGTTGCTGCTGCATTCTCTGCCCTCTGTCGATATCAGTCGCTGCCATCGGTATCGGGCCCAGCGGATGGGATCTGCCATTGCACCTGAAACACTTTACAGTCCAAGGAGAGTCATCTCTCTGAAATGTTTGAAAATACAGCAAGTTACAGAACAACTCTGTAAAGGCTTTCAACAAAAAGTCACAGCTACCATTTTGAATGAGCCTAGGAAAACAACTAATTTTCATAATGAACCCAACCCAGACTGTTAATAGGTTATGTAAGGTCAGGAACTTCTGCTTCAAAGATTGAATTTATCTGAATTTCATCAAACCTTTCAGGATTCTATAATTTGATTACTTTGTTTAAAATGCACAATATTTTTGTAATAGCAGTCCACCCACCAGTTTCTCATGCTGTAGCATGGTGCAGAAAGGCAGACAAGCTGCTAATTCTGCAGAGAACAGCATTTTGAAAGGAATCCTCATCTCAGACATTGCAGTCCATGCTGATGGTTAACAAAACTTAAACTCAGAAGTCAACAATCTAGTAATATGCATCTGAGTACAGCCTTAGACACAAAGTGAGGACTTGCCAGTGAAAGGCACTAAGTAGCTATTGTCAACCAAACTTCTTCCAGTGAATTAAAGAGGTTTGAGAACTTTTAACAATTGACAGAGGATTAATAAATTTCATGCCAATGCTTGTCCTTTATCCACCTAGCTAAGCTCTAGCATTCTACCCAGGAATTTCTTTTCCCACAGAGAGCCAAAGTTCATAGCTATAGGTGATACTCACTTATAGATATATGTGTTGCTCACTTTACCAAATCACCCAATGCTGTCAGAAAAGGCCTCTTGCACAAACCATGCTTTAGTAGAAGCTCTAAAGTGCTGGTCTTTACAACAAAGTTTGAAAGTTTTAATTAATGGTTGCTACATTTCTTGTATTACTTCTTCCATAGAACAGTTCATCTTATATTTGTTTAAAACTATAAATTGCACGAGCCCAAAACCATCAGTACTTCTCGCTTTGGGTTACATTCCTTCCATCTGGTATCTTACTGCCTGCATAGATTCTAGCAAAATTTACTAATAAAGCCTCTTTCTAAATTCCCACACAAAAGCTGCTTCTAAAAATTGCTGGGTCTTCCAAAAGGAAATCTCTTTACAACAGACTCTCCTGTGTGGTTATCAAACTAATCCTGACATTGGTTTCAATCAATTTAAGCTTCTGTTCATGTGCCATCATTCTCTTCTACTGACAAATGCCACTCTGTCCTGCTCAGATTCCTCCAAAATGTTGCCCTAAATAGGAATTTTCGAAACTATCAACTTGACTATTTTATCCAGACTATCTTCTTGTACATATCTTCGTTGATTCTTCTATTACAACTTCAGAATTCTTGAAAACATGAGCGCAATGCCCTCACCAGGTCATCTAAAAATTGGGTACTATTCATATCTCCACATCAACCCATTCTGTTCTGAAAAAGGAGATTCTTCAAAATTCCCAAAAAGCCAGTATGTCTGTGTCACAGCTAGAAAGCTTTTCTCTAATGCTTATCTGGCCTCTTCATCTTATCAAATTAAGATGGGACATTTTTGTCCTATCACCATTAGATGTGGTAGCTATTGACTGTCACGGTGCCTCAGAAGACTGTAACTCTGTCCATGAAAATCACTTTAGAAACCATGACCTGCACACAAAGGAGAGAAAAAACCCACCAAAACCTCTATATAGCATCTCCTCTCAGCATCCCCTGGCAGTACCCTGCTATGCTTCCAAGGCCCTTCTGCAGCGCTCCCCCAGGCATCATAAGGGTCCAGTCTGAGGAAATGGCTTTCCTTTTTTCCTCAGTCCTAAACCTTGTGGTCCCAGTAATCATCAGACTACCAAAGGCTACAAGGGAATGTAGCTATGTCTGGGACTTCTAGGAGAAGCAAGAAAGAAGAAGTTGGGAAGATTTTTTAAAATACATGGCATCCTCTTATTTTCACAGAATTTGGCATCTTCTATCTTTGCTTCCTCTAATCCTACTGCCTGGGAGACAGTTCCCAGAGGGACTGCCCTCAGCATAGAGGTTACTATCCTATTTTAGTCAGGGTCAGCCCTTCCTCCAGAAATGGGAACTCACATTTAGAGCAGCTACTTCACACCAATGAATCACTTTAAATGTATGGCTACCATACAGACATACATATGAACACTGTTCTGTACACATGTGAAAGAGATGCTTCAGTAAATTTACACTGAGCCTGAGAACAAGTTAAAGATTGAAAGGTCTTCAAAAATGTTTAGGGACTGCAGAACGTACTGCTAGTGGAGTCCATACATGACTTTCAATAAACCTAGAGCTCCCAAACCCCCTAATTAACACAGACTCACCTACAAAAGTCAGGACTGAGTTAAAGAACAAAGTACTGGAAATTAAAGAATTTTAAAAGATGACTGGCTGAAAAGAGATAGGTTGGGTGTTTTTCCTGCAATCACAAATTTCAGCAGTTCAGCGATTAAAAAAACCCCAAACTTCTGGATTTTGGATGGCATCCTTAAGGCCTGGCCATTTTGAAGAAACAACAATTCTCCTTAACTGTCTCTGCTGTGACAAATCAGTAACTGTAAAACAGATTTTGTACAATGGAAAATCTTTTCAAATAAATGTTTGCTTTAACTAAAAATATCAGGGAGATTTTTATCTTAACTAGAAATTATCTTTAACTAGAAATTATCAGGGAGAGTTTTACCACAATTTCTTCTGTTAAATTTATCAGACTCCTTCAAGCTTTCATCTTTAGCATGAATCATGCAGGGTGTGTCCATTAACCACACCTGTGCCAAATAATCTGACAGATCTCTACACACTGTTACAGTGTACAATGACCTAGGAGCAAACTTAAGAAAATAAATGCCAGGAAATTTTACAAGACACCACCAGCCAGATATCTGAGAGAAGGTTACATTTGTAGTGAAAATCATGTTTGTTTTCATAAGATCAGGGAAACAAACATCTGACACTGATGAAGAAGGAAGGAAGGAACTCTTTCTTGATCTCCCAGGGCTAATGGGAATGCAAAAGCTTAAACAGGAGATCCTGTTCATTCAGTGAAAATTACATAGGCAAAATAACCTACACAGCTAAAATATACCTTACGTATTTCAAAACCTTCCAAATTCTAAGTATTTTTGGTTTCCATAATCTATTATCTTTTCTAGCATTTGATACCCAGTGACCACTATTTATAGAAAATGAAGCAGTTGGGAAAGCAGGGAGGAAGAGCACCAGACATTTTAACACAACAGCATGTTAAGAAGGAATTCCTTACCACTGGATGAGGAGCAAATAGCTTAAAGTGCATATGCAATGCTGCTGAAGGGCAGTCACCCCTCACCACATACATATCCTCTCTGACTCCTGACACAGCTCCAAAACCTCTGCCCCACCCTTCCTCAGAGAGCAGAGTTCCTTAAAAAGGAACAGGAAACATCAGATTCAGTTCTGTGCACTGCATGTTTTTGTCAGTATCGCCAGTATTCTAATGTAACTACATCTAAGAAAAATGAAGATTGTAGGGATGAGAAATAACTACAAACCCACAGCATTGGAAACATTGTATGAGAAATAACAAATAAAATCCTATGATCAGAGAGGTGAATCAGACAATTAACAGACATCCTGGGAAAAAAGTATCTGGACCTCCTCCTCTGCCATAATGCCCTCTGACTCACCTGGGATTTGACTGAGCTACTATTTTGCAAATTACTTTTTTTTTTTCAAATAATTTGCATCACCATTTTAAAATAGCACTTTTGATGTTTTAAGCTTCAGAAACCTCTTTTGCATTTCTTAAGTCAATTTTGAGTAATTTTATTCTTCTTCTTCAATAAATTTCGTTCATAAAGTATTGAACACTTTTTCTGTGGTCAGAAGGAGTTTCATCAACTTCATGTTAAGACATTTTAGAGGATTAAGTCACCAAATATTAAATAAAAGCTATTTTAAATATTTTTTCTGAGAAATTAATTCCCTTAAAACATTATTTGACCCTCATGTCATGTTATTTTTCACAGCCAAGTTTTGAGTTCCCCAGCTAATGTGAACTTAAAGTAGAAATACAAAACAGCAGGTATTTCTTGAAACATTGGCAAATGATCTACAAGATGAGTGACTCTGAAGCACTATTTTTAGAAGTTAATTTCTAAAAAATATGTTTATGTTTAAAACCCCCAGGAATAATGTTCATGCATTTGAAAAGAGGAAGCCTAAATCATCACCTGCTTAGTTTTGAGGACAGCCTCACACAAGCTAGCCTATCCTTATTTTCACCCTATACACTGTTCAAGTAAACATTCTTGATCTTGCTAAATGGAAACAGCTGATATAGAGGCATTTCAGATATGTCTTACACTCAAAAAGGGAAGTTCTTGTAGTAAGCTTACTGTTACTAACATAATGATAACGATGAAAAGTGGAAGGCAATTATATGATACTGGATTTATTTGCTTTCTTGCTTTTTTTCTACACCAAATCCTTCATGTGCTCTGATTCTTTCCTCTTCTTATAATGCAGTTTGAGATATGAAAAACTGGAGGGACCAGATATGGTTAACAGGCAATAGCTGGCTGTCATACCTTTGTTAAAGCAAGGCACAACAGCATCAGTTTTACCACAGGACAGATCAACACTATACACTCTCCATGTTTGACCATGCTATATAACAACAAAAACAGGCTTTGAGAACTCTCAGCTAGTGGTAATGCTGAGAGAAAACCCCTACTTTTAAAGTCTGTACCCTGGAAGAAGGGCCTGGAATGATAAAGCCCCACGTAAGCATTCTCTTGTAGGTGTATTCTATGTCTGTAAGTTGTTTTCTTTTCCTGTGACTTCCACTGTCTTTTGTAAATTCTGTCAGCTTCCAATTATGTGAAGTATCACCTGCATATCTGCATGCAACCCTTTACTCCCAGCTTTCCTGGCGGGAGATGGAGCTGACAGTAAAAATTCCTTAGTTCCAGTTATATTATTGGTAGCCTTTGGCAAGTGACTGAGCAATCCCTGATCGCTCTCATACTAGATAATTTCTTAAGATCACCAGCAAAGCAGATGTGTAGATAATTTAGCCTATGTTTATCCTGCTCTGGTAGTGCACCTTACTATTATGTTGTGATCATTTGCTCACCTGTCATGTGAGGTGCCTTACCATTTACCCTGGCTTCTCCTAACCACTTCCTCCCTTCTGACAACATCCTTCTCTTTTGCTGTGATCTCCAAATAATTAGTGCTCATTTTTCTTTCAGAAAATTCTTTGTTAAATGCACTTGGTAAATGACCTATTTCACAAGAATGTTCCCCAGACCTGTGACACATGCATGTTTATGGTGTTTGTCTCTATCCTGTTGCTTCTCAGGCAGTGTGCAGAAGGCCTTCATCTGGGCTAGTTTCCAGTAGGAAGTAATATATCAGGGTAAATGGTAAGGCACTTGTTGGCAAACAGAAATGCAATAAAATAAATTCATTATCTTAGCTGAAAAATGTCTGCAACACCTAAAAGAGAAGCAACTCAGACAATGAATCTCCCCCTTAGGTCTGAGGTTGTGGGTGACCAGGGAATATAAAAAATGCTATCCTAGATGGAAGTCACACTACACAATGGGGAAGTGTGGATCATCCCCAATCCATACAACAGTGCCATTTAAACCTCCTAGCAAGTGTTACTGCACAGGTTCACTAAACTACACTAGCACTTTTGTCACTACACTGACAGAACTATACAGGTTAAATGTTAAAAACTCCTCTTAATCCTCTTTTAAAACTTCTGAGTTTTAAAACTCAGAAGCTAGCAGAAAATGAAGAAGCTTCAGGGAACCAGGGGCTAAAGATTAACTCACACTCTGAAGAACAAATCTTTTCTCCTTTGCTGCTTTCTCTGTAACATGATATCTCAAAAATTTGTCACGCGTTTGCAAGCCAATAGGAAATCTGCTGAGACATTCTAATATGCCAAATGGATCTGGATAAGAGACTTTTGCTGTCAATTTATGGGACAAACAGCCAAAAACCTGCAAGAATCAAAACTTCAAATTGAGAAAATTATGTGGTCATTTGCAACCATAAATTCTGAGATATATTTATCAAAGAGATGTAAGAATTCTTGAATTAAGAGTGGAAGGCAGATGTTAGTATAAACAATCAATTGCTGTGGGACTATTTCACCATGCACTCCTACCTACAAAGTAAAATTTAGCATTGGCAACACTGAAACCTTACAAGTCTTAAAAAGCCTTGGATCTTAGAAAGGAAATTTCTTGGTTAAGAGTATGTTAAGCCAGCCATCAACAGCTCTTCACAAATTATAAACAACCAGCAGAATGCATTAAAACCCAAAAAGTGCCAAGGCCATGACACAAGGATGGATGCAAGATAATTCAATAGTAAACCATGAAGTAATACTGGTTAACATACTATAGTGTGGGAGCAGAAAAATATAAAACAGTATAAAAGCAGAAAATCTCCTTCATCTTGGGAAAAGTTATTTAGGATGCCAATCAGATCTTGCACTTACAGACACAACCAAACCATACACTACCAAATTTTAGGTTTAAATTTCAGGTGAACTAGTTCAAAAGTAAAACTGAAGACTGCTGGAGAGTGATCACCTGTGAAAATATTTTACATCCTTTTCTTCATCAGAAAAGTTCTGCTTTATGCCATGTTCTCATGTGCCACATTGGTCTCAAAACTGTAAACCAAAACCTTACAGTTTAAGTCTTTTTTATGACTGTCTTTCCACACAGGTATATCTTTAACTTATGGTCAGACAGCATTTAGTCACTACGGATGCTTTGCTATGTGTGAAATTCACATGATTTCCACAGTAAGACTAAGGTGTGGACCATATTAAAAATTTATACTGGTGTTCACGTAACACAGAAGAATTTGGTTTATTTTTCTTTGTAGCCATGTACACTCCCTATGCTACCATAAACACTTTTAAGAGAAATGGATCCATATTGGCGGTATTGCTGGTTTCTAAAGGGCCAGAAATCTTTTGTGTAGATAAGGTCTAGCATACTCACTGAAATTTATACTGAAAGTATCTATTAAAGCAAGAAACTGTACTTGAGTTCCTAAAATCCTAGATTAGGTTTCTGACTAATTTTATTCCATTCTTCTGATTTTCTAAGACACCTACATTATCAGCTACTCAAAAGTTCCATAAATTCCCAAGGTACCCATTGGGGTCTTCAGGTCTAATGCTCCAGGGTCAGTGAATTTTTGACAAAACCAACTCTCGTACAACCTCAGGAAGACAATCAAATATGCCACAGAGCAATAAAACCCAAGCCTACTGCTTGGGGATATACTGACAGGAATAACCTGTGAATCCACTTTAACCACTGGAGACTTCCTGTAAGACTATAAAACATACTCTTGAGATGTTATTTCAAACCTGAAAGTGAGAAGTAACCTACAGCAATTGAGGGCTCAACTACAAATGTGTATCTTTAAAGTTTTTATTAATAAAATTAAGCCAAAATATATAGAAGCCTAAAAACAAAATATGCAAGGAGTTAAGAACGCTGAAATTCTGACCCTAGTAACCCCAAAACTATCTAAAACACCAGATAATCACTGTCATGAGCAGCTGAACTGAGTTAAAAGTTAACACCGAAAAGAATTGTTCTCACTTCTGCCTTCCACTCCTGGCTTAGTCAACTCCTCCATAATGAGTCTGGTACTCACTGAACCTGGTTCTCACTGATCTGCAAGACCTTTTACTAACTCAAAGACAGTAATACTGTTGGATTTCCCAATCCATCATTACAGCTGTGAAAGTACTCATGTTGGCATAAGCAAGGTGGGACAAGAATGTCTGATTAGAGAGTATCTTTGAGTACTCATGTAGAGCACTTGGCCCCAGTTTCAGTCTAGTTTTCATTAAAAACATATATCAGTTCTGGTTATTGCCTTTAGCATTTAGATGATCCAGGGCAGTGGCAATCAACAAAAGAATGTGATCCTCACCTGTGAGTCCTACCTTTTGCTCCTGTAAGCAGTAAGTGCCCACTCACTTACTGTAAAAATTCAGTCTCAAGGACTGGCTTCAGACCAGCTTTGGAGGCACACAGAAGAGCTACGTTAATTCAATTCCACTCCAATCCTAGGTAAACCATCTAGTGCCCTCTCTGCTGGAAACCACTAATGAAAACAAGAATAATGGCAATTCTGTTAACTTTTGGTGATGATATGAAGACAAGTATGTTTTTAAGTAAGAGGTTGGTCAGCACTATGGTCATTGGGGAGACACAAATACCCTGTAAGTATTGCTTTGCAAGTATTAAAAAATAGTAATTTTGTGGTTAGAAGTACATTTTTCTTCAGTATCTATCTTTCTGAAACGAACTTGGATTATTCTTTCCCATCTTTGTGAATACTTTTTATAATTCAGTCCAGTAACTACTGCTGTGATCCAATCCTGTGAGTGAACATGTGCACTACGCACCCCTGCGTACTTTCCTGGAGTTTCGGGAATTTCCCTGCGATTTATGCGGACTGCAGTCTACTTCCCTGCCATGAATCTGTGAAATAGCAAAAAGCTGACACCTCAGTCACCACCGTGAGCTATTAAAACAAAGACTTTTGTTTCTGCAGTCAAAGTCGAGGAGATGAACACACGCGGTGGCGGGGTGGAGGTCGCTCGTGGTCCCGGGGACGTTTAAAAACATAAACCCCCAAATCATCCTTTTCCACGGCCGAGTTTCTCGGGGCCGTTCCGGTGCCGGCAGCGCTCTCCGGGTCGGCGGCCGGGCTGAGGGGAGCTCCCCCACGGCCGCTGCTTCCGCGTTTCCCCCGCCTCGTCTCAGCCCCGGAGCCCGGCACCGCTGTCCTCCCGCACCACCATCCTCGCACCCGGCCCCACGGGCGAGCTGCCCCCTGAAACTGCTCAGGACTTACCGATGGAGCCGCGCACATGCCGGGGGAATGGCCGCGCACCCGCCCCGCCCCGCCGGTGCTGCCCGGCCCCCGCCCGCCTCCGCCCCTCCGCTGCCCACCGCAGCCTTTGGCCGCTCGTTCCTTTGGCCCCTTTCCCCCTCTGACCCTTCTCCTCCGAGAAGTGACTGAGGCGGGAACGCCGGCCCGAGCTGCGGCCGAGGGCCCTTCCAAAAGCGGCTCCCTGGGTGAGGGAGCTTTGCTCTCTGCCACAGAGTGCATGAGGACTCTATTTATTTATTGTTTAAAGGTTTGTTTTTCCTTTGCCTTAAGGCCTAGGCAGATGGAGTTTGTGGTAGGAGTACGACTGTCAAGAACCTGACACCCTTGACAGCTCGTAGGGGACTGATGTTCTTGCTTTTTTACAGTAATTTACAACACTGAAGGCAGCTTGGCCTGTCTAAACATAAATTTTCTAGCGACTGGGCTAATCAAGGTTAGTCAACACTTCCTCTTGTTTTTTAGGAAGTAAGACTCTGGCTATTGAGAATCTGCCCAAATTGCCTTACACAAATCACTGCCATCAGGAATCTCAGTGAGTTTTTTCATCAATAACCCTTGTAAAGTCCCACATTGTCCTTTATGATCTTACTGCCTCCCAGGGCACTCTTGGAGGCTGCCTCTCACAATGAAATCAGACGGCCTTTTACACAAAAGGGAGAGGATTCCTGATTCAAGACCATCTTTTGCTGAAAAAGAAAGAAGAAGAAAAAATCCACCAGGAAGTGCTATTTGCAGATCTCTTGGTCCCTATTGAAATAGACTGGGGTTCCCAGTACTTGTGCAGTGTCAACAATTAATTCCTTACAGAGAGCTGGGAGCGCTGTGCTGAGCAGTGGTGCTCAGTTGTGCTCTCCTTCCCATCTATGTGCATGGTGTTGTTTTCCACTGTTTCCTGCATTCTAGCATGTCCTGCACCCCTGACCACACACTGAAAACATTTTGGTTACATTCAGTGAACAGCTGCTGATGGTCTGCTCTTTGGAGTGCCCATGTAGCTCCAGTGGAAATTTCAAAACATATTGGCATGTCAGATGAAATAAAAATTCTACATGAAGGAAGTCTCGAACTACTGCCTTGAAATTACATATGTTTTTGGCAGAAAAAGATGTGGAGTTCTGTTTCTTTGTACAATCTACCACCTTTGCTGGCTCAGGTGCGGTAGGGAAGAGGAATCAGCTCTGGGGAGGGCAGAGCAAGCTGCTGCAAGACACAAGGTGGTAGTAGGCTTTGCCAAAACCCAGTTACTTTAAAGTGATTTAATCAGTTAACATTGATTTATTGGAACATTCAAGTTGGCAGAGATGTTTGACAAAGAAGAGAATATCACGCAGCTTGTCACCAGCCACAGCTACTGTAATCCCATTGCAACTGTAAATAATTCATATCCAGAGTCTTACATTTCCCATTCATTTTTTTTCATGCATGACAGTCCATTCTGTAAGCCTCCAACTATGAAATGTATTATTTTGTTTGCCTTGTTTGTGCAGCAATAACAATTGCCTCAATTAGGCCTCTACATCAGTGCATGCAGAAATACCTGAGCAAGCTGTAAATGAGCTACCCTGGGTGCCAGAAAGAGCACAGCTGCCTTAATGCAGCACTCTATGCACTTTAATTAGATGTGCTGAAGCAGAGCATGTGAGCTGTTTGGAGAGGCAAGGCTGTTTGGAGATCAGGTGAGTGGGAGGCACTGCTGACTCCTGACTTGGCCATTACATACACATTTGCACTTTTATCCTTCTGTACAACTGTCCAGTAATATGAATGGTCTTGATTCCAGGCATGCAAAGCAACCATCCAGCATGTCTGAAGTGTAATTAAACTGTCTTCTCCCAGGTATCCTATGGAAAAGTACAAAGATCATAGTCACCAGAGATAATGCTTCACTGAGAAATCTTACTGACAGCTTTTCTGTGTGGAGGTAATAACACTGAGCATCCTCCACACAGATATATCCTTTTTTTGTTTCCCCAGAGATCTGCAGGTGTTTTTTATATCATCTCCTGAACTGCCACATGAAAAAGGAAAACTTCAAAATTCAGGTCATCTAGGGCTGTGGCAATAAAAAAAAAATGTGATCCTTGTCAGTCCTACCTTTTACTCCTGTAAACAGTCAGTGCCCACACACTAACTGTAAAAATTCAGTTTGAAACAATGGTTTCAGACCAGCTTTGGAGTCCCACAGAAGAGGAAAGTTAGTTCAATTCCACTCTGATCTTAGTGCCACTAAGTGCCCTGAACCACTTAGTGTCTTCTCTGCTGGAAAGCACCACTAATGAAAACAAGAATAATGACAATTCTGTTATCTTTTGGTGATGATATGAAGACAAGTATGTTTTTAAATAAGAAGTTTGTCAACACTTTGGTCATTGATGTGAATACTCTGTAAGTATTGCTTTGTAAGTACTAAAATAATTTTGATATTAGAAGTACATTTTTCTTCAGTAGCTGTCTTTCTGACAAGAACTGATTATTCTTTCCTGTCTTTATGAATACTTTTCATAACTAAATCCAGTAAGTATTATAGTATTCCAACCCTCTAAATGACCATGGGTGCTCTGCACTCCTCCACACTTTCCTGAAGTTTCAGGAATTTCCCTGACATTAGTCCAATGACACAAGAGCTGCTCATGACTCCAGAACAGTCACAGAGCCCTTTGTGTATTTCAAACTCATCCATCTGTTCATGGCTGCAATAACTGTGCAAGTACAAGCATGAACAGCTCAGCATCAACAGCTCAGCTGTGCTCTTACAGACACGGTTTGGGACACATGAAAGAGAGGAACTCATGAACTGCTGACTAAACATGTTGGCAAACTGAAAACTTTCCAATGAAGACCTGAAAGGAAGAGGGAAATTTGCCATAGCATGCTATCAAACATTTCCCAGAGCACCTCAAGTTAATGGAATGTGAAAACCTGGGTTTGATTCTTCTCTGGGAGAATCTCTTCCCCAGAGGATAATCATACCCACTGATGATTCCAGTGCCAAAACACATAAATAGCAGTGCCAGTGGGGATTTGGGGTTGTAGAGATAGATGGTTATCATTACTGCAGTGTGGATGCTCCCACATCAGCTTAGTGCATTCATATAAGGTCAGTGGAGAGATCCAGTGTGGATTTACAGGTAAATAGTGACATATTATGAAATCCACTCTAGTTCAAATACATTTGAAGATGTGGTGACATATTAATAATAACATATCCAGAAAGGGATTTTATTACTATCCAGTAATTTCATGATGTTTTTACTTCCTTAGCTCAGCAGTAAATCTAAATAATTTAACCGAAGCAGAGATTTCAAAAAAAAAAAAAAAACCCTTGAATTTTAAAGTACATTGAATAATTGTTTACCAGATCATTGGCTGATAAATGTGTTTATATGTGTTTAGAGTCCTAAGCAACGCTGCCAGAGCAAATTAAAGCAGTCGGCTGTGCTTATCACTAAGGTAATTTCCTCCAAGATCATCAGATGTATCTCCTGGCAGGACCCCTGGAAGATGGATACACAGTGAACTAGAGCTGTTTATCTGCTCTAGTTTGTGCGTGGCCATAGCCTTTATTTACCATACACTGTCTAGATCTGTACTGGTTTATTGATTTCCTTGTGAGGAGATTGTTTTTATCACTTGAGTGAGCATTTTATAAATAGTCATGAATTTCCCTTCAATTTTCCTGCTCCCTGTGAGACAAGAATGTATGACTACTTTCAGATTACACATAAAAATTGGAATAAGGGAGAATAAACACCATATGAAAGTGTTTGTTAGTGAATCTGAGCCTGAGTACTCAGTTTGAAAGATTGAGCATTTATTTTAATATTTTATTGTGCAAGATACATTCTGTGTAAATTATATACATTTTAAAATCTTGAAAGAGGTAGAGTTGTATGTAAATATTTTTGTGGGAACTTTCCTGAAAGGCATTTTCAGGGTCATTAAATCCTTGTAATTGCAAGCATGCCATACAATCTGTTTCATAAACTGACTGATTTTTTCTAAGACTAGTTAGGTATTTTGTCATATTACTCTGCTAAAAAAATTGCCTCAGAGTTTGGTTGCTGTGAGGGTTAAGAATTATCTTGTAGCTTCTAAACTCAATTTCATACCCATTTACTTATATACTAGCAGTGACCACTGCTTCCATTAAATAAGTCTTTTTGTTCCTGGTGTTTATCAATCCAGCTTTGTTTTGCTAAAGTAAACCAGATAAGAATGAATCATATCAAACTGACCAAAGGCTAACTAAATTTCAAATGGAAGTGTCCAGACAAAGGTGTGATGCAGTTTAACAATCCATTCAGACCTTAGTTAATGTTGGATAAATTGCTGTGGCATAGCTTGTGTAGACAAGTTTTAAGGGAAAAACTGACTAATACTCACTCATGTAATCCTCATGCTTTGCCTGTGATTTGTACCATCAAGTTTAGGCAGCTGCAGAACAGAAGGAATCAGGAAGCTGGCATTAGATGCCAGTTCTGGACAGCAGTTATTAGCAGCCAGTAGCAGTTATTATTATTGGCACAGGACTTACAGATTGTCACTCACTGTGGTTTGGCATTGTGTGTATTAGGAACTTCCATCCTGAAAGCCACTAAGATGAGACTTTTTGTTCAAGAGATTTTTCATCTTATCCATTCTGCAGAAAGTAATTATCAGCTGGAATTTAACAAGGAATCTGAAAGTCTTTCACTGAGAGTCTTTAAGAGGCTCTGAATTAACAAGAGAAGCAGAAAATAATTTTAAATGAGATACTGTCACCTTACTGCATCAGGAACTTACCTCTTATCCTGACATTTTTACTTTACCACCTCAGCTTCTCTATTGGATAATCTGTGGGGAGACTCAAGCTTCTAACAATCCATATTCACTCCCCGTGAACTAACACAGGCCCATTGAATAAGGAGACACAAAACTAACCTTAAAAAAAGGGAACACGATGTAATGGTGATACTTGTGGACTGATAGAAAAGTGTGTAGGATTGGAAAGTAGTTCTAGCTAAGTGGAATTGCACATAGCCAGATGGATGCACTTGGAAAATTGCTTTATTCCTTCTTTATCTGTTTACTCTGATGTGGCAATTTCTCATGGCTAATCTTCAACCATATCTATCTAACTTGTCATTAGCTGGTTTACACTGTTACAGTATAATTGTGTGTCAAAACACTTTTGACATGCACTTAGGTTATGTATTTATGTGCCTTCCTTTTCATTGTATATAGAAGCAAGTTGACTTGTTGAATTTATCTGGTCCACAAATAACCTTAATTCTACACTTTCTTTTTATCAAACCACTTTATCAGCTAACAAAAGGATCTGAGTCAGTGATATCAAATGAAATATTTAGTAACTGTTGTTTTTTTTTTCCTCTATCTTTGCTTGCATACAGTTACTGTCTGCATTATAATATTTTTAAAGTGGTTTTTTCCTATTAAATTTTTCTACAGTTTTTCTAACACAATTCTGCTGGACAGTGACTCCAACCTGCCAAGCAAATTTTGTCAATATTCTAACTTAACTACTTATGCCACAATTACTATATCAATTTCTTGAACCAATAAAAATAATCCAGCAGATAGATATGAAGATACCACTCAGACTTTTTGATTCTCTCAGGTGTTTTTCACAAGGGAAAATCCAAGGCTGGTTTCTCATAAAATGGTTAATTTAAGGTTAGGAAACCTAGTATTGGATTAAAAGCGTCCACAAGACATCACACTGAAAAAATATAATTTTTATGCTTCATGTATAGTTAAACATTTTTGAAGATGAAACTTTGCCCCAGCAGATGTTATATCTGGTCATTTCACCTTCTAGAGCCAGTAAACCAACATAAAGTTTAAGCAAAGATAGACCAAGACTGAGACAAAGCACAAGTCCAGTTTTAGCTAACTTGGAGGAAATGTTACCACATGGGTGTTTCTGATTCACTTGGTGAGCCCAGTGCATCACAGATCCAAGATGAATTAATGAAAAGCAATACCCATGGTAAAGACAAGAGAGATTTATACTTTCACAGCTATTGTAGGTCAAGTTCAAATTTAGAAGAAAGCTTAGAGTTTACTTGTAACCTGCACGATGTGACAATATTAAACCAACTGCTCCTTGCTAGAACTTTGTCATATATTTCATTGTAAATAACATAGGGGAAAAACATGTCCTGTTTTGAAATGAAAAATCTGTATTTTCCCCTTATTTTGCCTGTATATGGAAAAGAATTATTTAAGGAAAACTAGGAAAATTATCATAATTGTAAATTTTCTGGTTTAAGTTGCTCAGTATTTCTTTAGAAATATTCTCCAAATTGTGAAATTAAAATTTCTTACTACATTCTTTATTGTGTCACCTGGAAGAACAAGTAGGTCATGTTTTCACAACGCAAACAAATTTTCTAGATAGTTCTTCTCTAGAATTTGCTCTAGAGTAATTCTAAATTATAGTAAATGTCAGGTACTTTATTAAAAATTAAAAATACCTTTCCTGATAATAAAATAATAATAAAATCAACCCACTGAAAACTTGGTGTGAGCAAAATAGTAATAAAAATACCACTGTCACCCACATAATAAGATTCATTATTTTATTTATTGTTCCTATAGCAATTTTTACCATTCATTATTACAATAGTAAACCCTATTTGTATGTAGCATTTTCCTATGTACAAAACTCTGGCACTTGTGCATGCACTGGAGGGCTTCCAGACTTTTTCAGATGGCTGAAAAAGTGTTTTGGAAAATTAGAATTTTTTTGGAAAATTAGAATTTGTTTTTTGCACTGAGAGAAATTACACATAGGCAAGCTGAGATGTTTGGATTGGTACAGTGTCTTATTCATCAGCAACTAAGCCATGAGAAAATTTCCACTGTAAAAAAGTGCTTCTCTTCTTTTTGTCCCTTTGCTAATTTGAGACACTCTCAAGATAAAAAAAAAAAAAAAAAAAAAGAAAGAAAAAAAGAAGAAGCAAAAAAAAAGGGAATTACAGTAATATGATTCAAAGCACAACTTGTCGCAGCAATCATGGAAGTCATGGGTCATGTGGTCATACAACTGCAATGAGAGTTAGCAAAGTTTGAAAAGCTGGTAAATATGCAGAAGCTGTCCAGGACCCTGACAATTGCTTCTAAAAATCTAGTTTTCAAATTAATACTTGAATAGTCAGTTAGCTTTGAGAGAAGTTGTCGCTTTCATAGCATTTGTTTTGCTATCTTTTGGAGAAGCCTATTAAATTCTTATTTCCCATGGAAAAGACAAGAGCAGTAGGAAGCAGAGATGTGAAAAGCTGCTTCGTATTATTTAGAGACCACAAAGAAGTCCAGAAAATCTGGCTAATACAATGTGCTGCCAAGATGGACACAGATTGACAAGACTGAGAAAGACTTATAAATCACAAGGCCATTTTGTGAGGAATTCCTGTAAGGAAGTTGGCTTTATTTACCCTGGAAGAGATTTAGTCAATAAGCCTCACTATGGATATGTCTGTATACAAACTGTTTTTTCTTAGTCTGTCATAGTTGCTTCTCTTTATATGCCCTTGGTTAAAACAACCTCTGTCAGCAGAAGCAGAGTATTGCCAGTGTAACTTCCATCAGCTGCTGTTTTCATTTCATTTCAAAATATGATGTGATAAAAATAAAATCCATAGTAGCTGTAATAGTAGTTCTCAACTCAGAGTTATATGATAAATGCAGACCCTGAAGTCCGTGTGTAGATGAGATGTTTGTAGTGGGGTGTTCATTATTTTAGGAATACTTTCTCCCTACTGCTATTATGATGTGTTGGTACAACTTGCTATGCAGCATATTCCAGCATCTACTAATTGTTGTTTACTACTAGGGTTAAGAGTCACCATAATCTACCCAATGGGCATTTTCTTTTCTGTTTTATGATGTCCAAAGATTTTTGAAAAGCACCAACACATTCTTACCATTCATTATTAATACTGAAATCTTAAGGTTGGGCTTGGAAAAACAAGGGAATATTTTGACTTAGTTTTACTACATCTATCCTAAAAGGGATTGCTAATTTTCTCTTGTTGTCATTTTGAATTCCAGATATTACAATCATTAGGCCTGGACATTGTGAGTAAAATTCCAGTCCTGATGTGTACCTGGTGTTCAGTTCATCCAGAATTTTAAAGCACGAAGAAAGAGACATAGAAGGATAGAAATGGTGACAATAGTTTTTTCCTTATAAGACAGTATCAATAGCGAAGATAAAAATAAACTTTCTGCAGGTTCCCTGAGCATGGGATAAGAAATAAAGGTTCTGAATTGTAGAAAGGAGAGTTAGGAGAATATTCATAATATTCTTGTAGGATGGAAGATGAAGACTCCTCCCTCTCCAATCAAAGAAGCTTATGCAAAGAAGTGTGTCTTGGGGACAGGAGAGGAGAGGCAGGGTAGGTCTGTAGTGCCCAGCTGCTTACAAAAGATGGTGACCATGTGGTACTCATGAGCAGAGTCCCAGCTACTGACTCTAGTTTGTCTTCTGAGCTGTTGTTTTAGTTGGGATATGGCTCAAGCCAACTACAGGCTCCTTGGAGTACCTAGGATGTCACTTTTCTAGTCTAAGCTATTACTCTGCCTCTGTCCTGCAGAATACTGGGTGTGATACCAGCTCCTGGCACAGTTAGGCAGGTATTGAGAGGTACATAGTACAGATATTTTAGAAACCTATGATGTTAACTGATTTCAAGTAATATGTACAATATTTTTTTTCCATCTGGTACTTGCAAGTATGCTTGGAGTGTTCCCAACAACAGCACTTCCTCTCTCAAGATCTTACAGTGTAGCAGAGCCCTTTTGAATGATCTCTTCAGTATGCTTTTGTCCATGAAAGGCAGTACAGATTTCATATAAACTGTATAAACTGTGACTCTAAGGGGTGTTGAACCACAGGAATGTCCCTCAGAGCTATTGCTAGTTCTTCAATGCAGTCTGTGGAAAGGACAGAACTGCTACAGAAACCAACAACATGATTTTGAAATATTAGTGAGAAGTGAATTCAGGAACATTTAAGTTCCTTTTGTTACACCTCTTACTGGAAAAAGGAGATAGAGAGATGTGTAAAGCTGTGGACACAGACTGTATCCACAGTATGCATGACACACTGTACTCCTTATGTCTCAGAGAGTGAATACATGAGTATTATGTTCACTGAATAGGGACTGAGGAAAAGAACCAAAACTTCTCATGGTTTTGTATGTTCAAAATTTACAAGTAAAAATTATTTGTGAAACAGATTTGTCATTCAGAAGGACTTATGATCATAGATTATGAACAGCAAATAGGTGATAAAGTATGTTATGCACATCAGTGTCATGTTCATTTAGCCTCACTATGAACTTCACTGGCTCATTAGGGTGTAAACATTAAATAGAGATATGTTATTTTCAATCTCCTTCAGCTGCAGCATATCACTACGATTATGATTCTATGTAAGCTTCTACAAAAACTTTCAAGATTCCTGGTTTAATAATTAAAGTTCACTGATTGATATTCATGTGTCAACCAATTTCATCTAAGTATGGGCTACCAGAAGGGGTGGTTTTGTCTTACCCCTCATTCCCAACTGCAAAGGTCACTTCTGTCAGAAATGGTGCTCTGTTCGCAGTGGAAATCTAACCCATGGGAAAAAAAAAGGAATGCAAAAATAAAATTACCTTTCATCTACATCAGCTGCAGTTTCATCCTGCAACCCAGGGCCTCAGTGCAGGCATGAGTGTCTGGGAGAGGAAGCAGAGCTGGCAATGGGGACTAGAGGATCAGTGGGACCTCCCTTCTCCACAGCAACCCACGTTTAGCTCAGCACAATCTCAACTGCAGTCTCAGTGTTTCCACTGCATTTAAAAAATGCCTTTACTGTCCCTTTTGTGTGGGTAAAATACACAGTTACCTATTTATTTCTATTGACATACCTGTTTAATAGTTCCTTGTGGGACACTTAGACTGGTGCTTGGATATTCTCCCCACCTGAATATACTTAGAGCCATGTGCAACACTATCCTACTATACTATGTACACATTATATATAGAAATAATTATATATTATATGTAATAATATATAATTATTACTATATTGTTATGCTAAAATGTATGTTACTATAATATTAATAACCTATGATTATTAAGTTATTTCCCAATGTTTTAATTACTGGCATTCTTCCAAAACCAAGGGCAACAAAAGGATTGATCTTAAAATGAGTTTAATTACTATAGTTTACCTTGTGGGTTTTCTTTATAAACAAAGAAATAACCCCCCCTAGAATTCATCAGCAATGTGGATAAAATAATGTAAAGTTCACTCTACACTTTTCTCTCATAAAATTGCTTCTTTCCTTGCTGCTTTGAAATCCAGGCCTATGTACTTACCGTTCCACAAGTTTCCCTCCCTGATTTTGTGGCTATTTGAGACCTTAACTTCAAGGGGTGATGTGGGTTGTTACTGCTGTGGTACAGAAGCATGAAAACCAGGCATTTTTAAAGATTAAGGCTTGATGGCAGATCCAAATAATGCAGTTCCAAACAAAGTTCAAACTGCCAAAGGCCAATTTTATATCCCCTACTTCACTGCAGTTGAACATGAGCTGTGAAAGATGGATTTATAACCCGGCTGTGGTTTCCTTGAGCATTCTGACTTTGCTCCTCATGGGCCAATAGGCTGAATCAAAAATATTACTTTGAAACTACATATATGTGAAAAAATGAAAAGCAAAATATTTTATTCTTCAGACTGGGAGAAAATTAGCTGCTTTGAAAATGTTCACTGGGATAGTGTCACGTGAGATGGCAATTTCTCATCCTCTTCTATCTGTTCCTGTCTTCATGCGTTACATCTTTGCTCTCTTCCATTTTTCACTTGTTTGATCCCTTTCAACTGAGTGGGACGCTCACTACCTCTCTCTTTATTTCGTAAATTATTTCATTGCAAGCCTGGATCACCTTCGTATTTCTCCTGTTGTTGCTGGGTTTGAATTGTTTGGAGCAGACGCTCCCCCTGGTGCTGTTTTGTAGTGCACAACACAGTTCAGTCAAAGTGGGTAAGTTTCCACTTATCTAGCAAATTTCTAGGGGAATAAAGGAAATTAGTATTGAAAAGAATTTTTCAAATTTGAAATTTCATCTACTCCTCATTTAAACAGCAGCTTTGAGTAATTTCTCCATAATAAAATTGAATTAATTTTCTTAAAAGCTTAATCTACTAGCAGTAGCAAACCCTAAGAAAAATGGGGAGAATTTGAAAGTTTTCAGTCTGCAAAACCTGAAGTCGGTTCTTCCCCATGTATTTCTTCTCCAAAACTCCCATGCACCACATCATTCCCCCAAGGAAGGCCACATGACTGTCTGAAGAAGTTGTGCTGCAGACTGCCTTAACCAGCTTGGGTTTTTTACAAACACCTTCTATCTACCAGTTTGGACTTGTAGCTGTTTTGGTATTCTTACAGCCCAGTGTTGCACCTACATATGCATAACTGTTTGACTGTAAATTAGCCTTGTGATTTCAGTGAAATAAAATCTGCCTACAGGTATAACAGTCTGTGCAATTTTGTGACCTGCTGTGACTTGAATTCTTACAGGTTTTCTCATAAAAGTGATTAGAGCAATTTTGCTTCTTTGCATTCACATTCAATCAATTCAACACATGGAAAGGTCACTGCTAATGTAAAAAGCTGTTCCATAAACCTCCTCCACTGTTCTGACTAGGATTGAATTCACACTTTGATAGAGCATTAAAAAAATGAGCTCTTCACAGTAAACACTGTACAAGCAGCACGGGCTTTTGCAGTCAGTGTTTCTCCTGACTTCCTCAATTTGATTTAAAATCACAGAAGATGTGGTGGCCGTTTTAAGTCTTGAGCTTCCTCTCTTGCCACCAAGTGCAAATTTCACCTGTTCAGGGGCAAAAACCAAAGCTGCAAGACAGGCAGAATGCAAACATAGCTTAAGTGTTATGGCCTAAAAGCTTGTAAAATTAGGGGGTTCTGGTTCATTGGCCCCCTGTCCGAAGGTCGCACGGTGCACACTCTCCTCCCCAAGCGCGCCGGGCGGTCGGGACACCGGGGCTGGGACTCGAACCCGCGCTCTGAGCGGATGAGGGCGGGTGTTTGCACGTGCGCATGCGCGCCGCCGGCGGGGCGGTCACGAGGTGGAGATGCCGCGGCTGCTGGAGAAGCTCCCGGCGGGCCGAGCTCTCGAGGTGGGCTTCGGCCGGGCCGGGTCGGGCCGGGCCGGGCCGGGCCGGGCAGGGCAGGCGAGGGCAGGGCAGGCGGGCCGGCCGGCCGGGGGGAGCCGCCCTCCGGCACCTGTGGGGGAGGCAGGGCCCGCCGGCGGCGCGGGGCTCAGAGCGGGCCGCCCCTCCCCTCCCGGCAGGCCGCAGTGCAGAGGGCAGTGCTTCGGCGGGCTCGGGAGGGCACGGCGCCGGAATGCGGCTCGGGCTCGGGCTCGGGCTCGGGCTGTGCTGTGCCGGCCGGCAGTGCCGGTGCGCGGGGGGCTGAGCCGCCCTGTGACTCGGCATCTCGGCAGGACTGAAGTTGTGCTCGGTGCTGTTCAGTCCGCTTGTAAGTCCAGGGTGAACGTGAATCACGTTGTGATTCCTGTGGCCAGACCTCGTGAACTGCCTTAAAGGCGCCAAGGGAGGAGGGTTCATATTCAGGGAGCACCTGTTCGGGGCTTTTTTGAATAATGCCCGGGCTGCCTGGAAGCACTGAGGCAGTCCCCACTGGAGGGAGGTTTGATAACTGAAGTGCTTGATCAGTCTCATATTCAGTCTCAGAAGTACAGATTAACTGTGAGAGAATTATAAATTATGCATCGCATCCTTTCAGTTCCTTCATAAGGTAATTGATGGCATCTGTGGCCGTGCGTACCCGCGATACCAGGATTATGGCAATGTTTGGAACTTGGCAGAGTGGATGGAGGTTTTAGAAGAAACTATGAGATATTTCAAAACTGCAGTTGGCAAAAATATGTCTGATGAAGAGGTAAGGGCTCATCACTGACTTGGACAAATCATGACTGGAGTGATTTGTAGTTTGTTTAATCCTAAAATATTTTTATAGTGTAGGATTTGAATGGTAATAAATTCAGTCTAAATAGGTAGAAGGTAAGCAGCATTTAGAGATACACTGCCAAGACTTCTACAACAAAAAGTGAAATAGATGCTGACTTCTAAATATTTTTCTAATATCACAGGGTACTTGTTAAAATACTGGTTCAATCACTTAAATTGGTATTTTGAGTATCCCCAGATTAAATCTGTTTCTGTAATACTACTCATTAACAATAAAACCAGTTCACTTTCTTGTTTGATTTTCTTTATTTGTTGGTACTGCATTGAAGTGGTGTAAAATATTGACTGTATGTAAATAAATTTTGTAAAAAATCTAAGTGTGAATGGGAGGAACACGTGGTACAGGGACTGCAGTTCAGGACGTTCCTATAGGTATAAACTTTGCAAAATCTACTATTATTAGAAATAGTAATATTTTATTATTTTTATTTAATTTAATTTTATTAATATTTTATTAATATTCTCATCTCTTGCATCTTGCTGGTATTTTGACCACCTGCTAGCAGCAGGGTCAAAGAAAGGCAGCTGTGTAGCCTTGGGGACCTCCCTACATCAGTATTTCTGTTTCAGCTGAGCTGATGTATTTAGCCTCTGCCCTGGTACTGAGAAGCTTGCAGACCTACACCTGAGTTGTTTGGGAGTGTGATGTTCTTTTGATTTCAGAGTGACATGTTAGAATGTTAGAAGGCTGATAAAACCTCTGTTCTCTGGTGTCTTTTTAATTTAAATGATTCTTTTTTTCTCTGTGTGTTGCTGTGGTAAACACTGACTCTTAACTACCAAAGACAGAGAGCAGCCACAAAGGGCAGCTATCAGCTTAGATATTTTAGTTATTGCAGGTGGTACATGTTAATTCTGTGCTTCATAGTGCAAGTAATCATGGTTTTAATTTTATTTTTATTTTTTAGGCTGCTCAGCAGATAGAGGAGTTAAATTCAGATTATCAAGAAGCAATCACAAAATGTCTGAAAGGTAGAAAGGAAGAAATCAGAAATGCCCTAGTAGAAAATGTACATGCAATCTCTTCTGCCCAGCTGCAGGATTTTGACTGGCAGTTAAAGGTGAGACTGTTGCTTTGATATTGTTTGAAAGAAATGTTCTACAACAGGGAAGTAACTTGGTTCAGTCCCATTAGGCCTGCTTCCTCTGCAGAGTGGTTCAGGTATTTTAGGTATTGCAAAAGTTCGTTAATGAGTGATGCAAAAACACATCAAAGACTTGCCAGAAATTTGCAAATGTAAATGTTAAAATTTTGTTTTATTTTGTTTTTCCCCTCTTTTCTTTTGAAGCTGCTCAGGGAGACTTGGTGCTATTCAGGAGCACCTGAATGTTTTGTATGCTGTTATAATTTGAGGCCTGAATAAACAGTGTTTACTTTCAAAGGAAGAAGTATATGCTTAATTTTAAGATCATCTTACTGATTCAGTCAAGTAATTGACTGATAAGTTTTCTTGACTTTCTTCAAATGTTCAGATTTTTGCAATGGACATTTAATAAGTAGTTTGAAATAATTTATCATTAGACTTCCTGTTTTGGTAATAAACCAGTGATACTGGTGTTGCCTAAGTTAGGATGGGGCTTTGACGTTATGAGATCTTAAGCTTGATCAAAGACTTAAAAACATTACTTATACTGTTTATATTTTTGGTCAGACTGTGAGAGCTGTTAAACAGATTTGTAGAGCTGTTAAGTAGTTTTCCATGTTTATAAGAGTGCTCAACAGTTTCTGCAGCAAACAGCTTTGGAAATCAAAGAACAAAACAGACAAGTTTATGCAAGAGCAGATATGACATCATAATGTGCTTTAGATGAACTGGGCTTGATCTCTTGCTAACTGCATTTACTGGTGATGAAAATATGAACTTATGTGAACTCTTGTTTTTTTGTTTGTGGCTTCTTTTAAATTTTTCATCTAGAGAATTTTTTGCGTTTCTTTCTATTTTGTGATGCAAATTTCTGGTACATGTCTGAACTATTATTTTTCTTAAAACCACTTTTTTCCCCCTTGAGCTCGTTAGGATTTTTTTTTTCACTTCCCATGATTGAGCTCTACTGCATTCTGTTCTCTAAATAAAGATAGGTCTGTACAATACTAACCTATAGTACTGTCAACTGATCTTTGATTTTAATGCATTTTAAAAGCCTTGTTGATGGTAGAGTGAGTATTGTAGTCAATAAAAAAACACAATTGGCATGTAACATGCCTCAGTGTTTGTCTAATAGGATATCTGACAATGTGTTTGATCAGCTGCAGAGTGTTGAAAATTGCATAAAGGTCTCCCCCTTCTCCCAACAAACCCATTCTGTAAACCCCTTCTTGTTGATTAGAAGACCCATTTGATTATGGTGATTTCAGAATCTAAGTAATTCATTAAGAGCCATGATCAAATGTATCCTTTGTTTTCACCTAGAATACCAAAATGTGGTAGCCCAGAATTTTAACAAATTGGTTTTGGCAAGTATATATGACAAGTCTGTGAAGAGGATGGTCTTTATTCAATGTATCGTTGATATTAACAAGCAAACAAAAATCCCAATAACGGAGAAAAAAACCCTGAGAACAGCAGAGATGACTTATTTGGAGTTAAGTTTGTCATGCTGATGTTTGTTCTGGTATTACAAGTTCAATATAAAATACAGATGTGATATTATGAAAGACTAAAAATTTAATGGCTCCACCTTATACTTTATTGTTATTGTGTCAATCTGCATAGCTTGCTCTCTCCAGTGATAAGATCTCCATGCTGCAAATGCCACTCCTCAATCTTGATTTGGATGTGAGAGAAAATGGTGAAATTAAGCCAATTTCTATAGAGATGAATAAGGAAGAGTTGCAAAACCTAATAAATGCACTGGAAGCTGCTAATAAGGTAACTTTTACTGATGTAATATTTTGTTCCTGACTTGTTAGGTACTGATTTATATTAAGCAGAATTCATAGAATCATGGCATAATTTGGGTTGAAAAGGATCTGTAAAGGTTGTCTAGTCTAAGCTCACTGCAATGAGCAGGGACATTTTTTACTAGATCAGGTTGCTCAGAGCCCTCTCCAGCCTGACGCAGGGGTGGGGCATCTGTGTCCAGTGTTTCACCACCCTCATTGTAAAAAATTTCTTCCTAATATCTAGACTAAATCTAATTTCTTTAATTTAATATGATTACCCCTATCCTATGCTGAAAGATTGGTGAGAACTCCCATGTTTCCCTCAGCTTCACAAAATGTCAGTGTCTGGGAGACTTATTTGGTTCATATTAAGTCCTTTAATTTCCATGGCACATGGTGAATCAGGAAGAAAGTTACCGAGATTACAGTATAGTGACCCAAGAAGAGAATTCAAGTCAAACTATAAGGCTTCTGAGACACTGAAGGGTCTCAGATTTCTTAACAGAAAAGGCTAAGGAAAATGAGGATTTGAAGAAAATTGTGTTTGCAGGAAATTATAGCCCTTAAGAGCTTTCACAGCTTGCTTCCATATGGTTTTTCTTCCCTGCAAAACTAAATAAAAACAGTATGTGAGCAATGATTCTTCCAGGACAGACTTCAGTGTTCACATGCTCTTTGTTCTGCTGGAGGGTCTGTCTGGAAGCTGTGGGATGTGTCAACTCCATACTTAGTTCTGTGGGCACACGAGGAGGAATTCACTTCAGAATTGGTCCCTTGGCTCTGCTTTGTGCAGAAGGAATCTCACTGCACCTGGACTTGCTATTCTGCTTTTTGATTGCAGGCAGCTAAAGAATGGTTTGAGTGCAGTAAAGGGTAAAGAAAGGTATTTTAAGTGATGGTTTTGTGGGATTGTAAAAGAGAGTTGAGAGGGGAATGGTGTACTGTCTAGAGGAAAGATGCTTAATCAGTTGCATATTATACTGAAACAGAAAGCAAAAGGCTTCTTTTTCAAAGGTTGCTTAAATTTTGTTCTTAACCATCTTTAATCTCATTCCTTTTCTCCTTTTTGAAGGTTGTCTTACAACTGAAATGATGGAATTCAGATCAACAGTACCTTCTGGTGATGGCTCCCTAAATGATTTGGGGAAAAAATGTGTTTACTGCAAAGTGGGAAGGTTTTGGTGCTGTAAAATACTGAAGTCAGAAGACTGCTATGACCAAATGAACTACTAATCCTTCAATAAAAATAATAAATTCTTGCATCTATTTGACCAAAAATACATAAATCTAATGTACAGTTGCTTTTAATACTAAAGATTTATAGACATTTGGAAGATAATCACTTACAACATGTGCCATATTTGTTTTGGTAAAACTTTGGCAGTGACTACACAGGTGCCTGGTAAAACTAAGGCGTCTTACTTGCATTTTATGTTACCTTATCTAAAGTGCCATGCTAATGAAGAATGAAAGAATATTTGTAGCATTAATGTATTTATACTTGTAAATATGGTAAATAAACACCTGACTTTGTGTGTGAATAATTGTAGTAGGCTGCTTTTTCATTTATGAATCACTAAACACAATCTTTTTAGATGGTTTTAGGGAAAATCACCTTTACAAACAAAACTAGTGTAGAATGACTGAAGTTGAGGTTGGATGTGAGCTCTGGAGGTTACCTTCATTGCTCAAACGGGGTAATGTAGAGCAGGATGTACAGGCCTGTCTCCAGATGTCTTGAGTATTTCCCAGTGATTGAGGCACCACAATTTCTCTAGGCACTCTGTTCAGTGCTCAGAAGTTGTAGAGAAAGCACTGCAGCTTTATTCAGAGTAAAGTTGTAGTTTTTAGCTTAGTTTTTGTACCTTAGTTGGTAGCTTTTCAATTAAAAATATTAATGTTTTCAAAAGGGGGTGCAGTGCTGGAGAGAAGCTCACCTATATAGACTATGAGAAAGATATTCCTAGCTCACTTAATACAGGAGATAATTAGTAAATTCTACTCTAAACTTTTCTGAAACCAGACGGAGTTTTGGTTGTAGTATGTAACAATAGTTAAAAGCACTAACACTAGGGAAGGATACACCAGAGGTCTTACATTTTCTACTATTTTTTAGACCACTTTTCCATACATAAAGAGCAAATTATCTGTAATGCTTACATGAATACTGATGTATGATTCTCATTGTGTGCATATGTGTGTCTTAGGCAAGTTTTGTATAATAATAAGGAAAATTACTGATGACTTTATTCCTAGTTTCAAAATCAGGGTCTTGAGTTTATTCCACTGTATTTGTTGTGCCATAGGTTTTCATATATGCAAAGTTAAGTATACTAATATAAAATAATGGACTTCAGAGTACTGGTCACAGAAGAGGAGGAAAAGAAGCTCTTGTAGAAAGGCTTCTATAAAGAGGATTTTAATGGGTTTAATATATAGGAAACCTAAGTATATTGTTTCTCTCTTATTTGGCACTGATACATTTAATCAGATATACACGTTCAGTCTCAGCAATTGAAGAATGAAGAAGTGTGGAGAAGTGGGTAAAGTTGTAAAGATGAAAGAGTGGAAGATGTATCTTAGTGAAAAGAGTGCAACCTCTAACAGATATGGCTTGATCATAGTCTCAAATCTCCATAAGCAACAAATTTCATAATGGATCAAATATAACAGATAAAGGCCTTGTATAAATGGTACAAAATTCAAACTAAAAATCAGATTGGAATTGATAATTGTTTAATTTTATTAAAAATCTGGAAAGAGTTACTACAGGTTGTCCAGCAGCATGGTAGGAGGATGCTGGTTTTTTTAATTGTGAGTGTAAGGAATAAATTTACCAAGTCTCTATTTTATTTATAGGTATATTTGTGTTGACTATGCTTTTTCCTTTCCTCTAGATCTAGTTGCTTTATATGGCCTTATGTGTTCAAATGCTCCATGTAGTATATGATGCATGTCTGAAGGTATAACTCTTGCTCATCTGATGGGCATGTATTGCTGAAAGGCTTGTCTAGAGAAAAGAGGCTTTACTTTTTGTTTTTATTGTTGCCATGCTGGTTTTTATTCAAAAAGACAAAAGGACTGGAAACTACTTTTATTTATAGTTGCAGATTTAATAACAGCAATTTATTTCATAAAAGTGTACTCGTTTGGGATGTCGTTTGGACAGAAGAAACTTGTGTGCTGATGTATTCATATAATTTATAGATATACTGTGAAAACTGAAAAAAAACATTTCTAGAAATTCTGTACTTCAGTGAAAGATGGATATTTAAAACTAATTTTTAGTGTGTTGCTGAAGTGAACTTTTGTGTTGCTGCCTCTTAGTTTCCAACATCAACCATTCAAAAATACAAAATAGTGGTATTTTCTCAATAACAAGAGGCCACAAATAATAACTTCCATTTTTATGTACAACCAGTGAAACTTGTGTTGCAGAATCTGCTACAGATTCTACTTTCAATATTTGTGACTTTTTCTTAATAGTAGACTTAGAGTGTTTACATAGCTTCATTTTAAATTCTCCAGCAACTTCTGTAATAATGGATTTCTAATTAAGGGTATGTAGTGGTGTTCAGTCTGTAGTATCATCCTATATTTCTCTGTCCTCTACTGCAGGCACTGAACAGAAAAGGCTGAAAAAGTCTTTTTTCAATGGTTTTTTGCTTTAACAAGAAGACAGGTTTCTGATACTGCTGTTGTTGACAGAAATAAATGTGCAATGAGATGCTTTTTTTTATAGGTGTTAGACTTTATTGAAAAAGAGTATTTTTAATATAACCATCAAAATTAAGTTTTTAATAGGGAGCATAACAACACAGTGTGAATGTCTAGAGGGAGACAGGAGCTCCAGTTGACAAGCAGTTGAGAAGCAGGAGCTAAAACATGGCATTGTATTTGAAATGTGCATCCTGACCTTACATCTCTACAGAGCAATGATAGGCACATAATGGCCTCCAGCAGATGGCAAGGAAAAGGACCAGAAAGAATGGAGAACAGAGCTTGCTCTTTGTACTGTCTGTCAGATTTTATTTCTTTTTCTCTTTGCTCAGAGAATTAGGTACTTCTGGAACAAGCAAGGTCTCCTGTTGTGACAGATAAGGCCTTTGTGGAGACTGTACCAGACCAGATTAATGAAAAAAGCCAGAGCTTTCACAAGACCCATTACAGTGGTGTCATCTTCAGCTACACTTTGCTGGATGCAGGTAGACATAAGTAGGTAGTAAATAGGACAAACCTACACAGGACAAAAGCATCTGAAACAAGCTTGTGGCCAGGAGCATGTCTTGAGGAGAATTTGTGGTGTGAGGAGCCCCATTGACAAGAACTTGTACTTGTGACTAAGAATTAGGCCAAAGGTATGAGAGTTTAAAGAGGCCCAATTAACATCAAAGAACTGAATTTTGTCCTTGCTTTTCTGCTCTATTTGCCAATATCTGTATTTTCCTACATTCTTCCACGTGTGAGCTCATTCCAATTAACTGGCTGCAGCATGTGGAATAGCTCTGGAGTTTGCACATCCCACCACACTAACTGGTAAGTATTGCTCCCAGGAGATGCTGTTCCTTTGGCCCAATTCTAGACCCTGGGTTCCTGTTCTCCCAGTCCTACCTGGCAGAGCAGCTCACTCTGGGGCCTGCAGTGGCATGGGCAAAAAGCCCCCAAGCCAACCATCATAAAGGTGTTCAGGAAATCTCTCTGGTTTTGCAGGTACTAAGGAGAGGCCTCTTGAGTATGTAATTTACACCAGAAACAAAACTTTGTACAGGAGGCTTTTTGAAACAAAAGCTAATGAAATCAGTACCTACAATATAATAGACACACTGTAGGAAGTTTTAATTTCACCACCTAAAAAGCACCTACAGAAATTCACATTGCATAAACAGACCTGCAATTTGAATCAGAAAATCAGCATATCTTGATACAAAATATAAAAAGTGAATTATAAAAATAATGTTACTTGTCCTCTGCTGGCGTCCATTGCATTTTTCTCTGTTTCACAGAACTCTTCCCTTGATTTCAGAAAAAACTTTTTTTCATATCAGCCATGTCAGCTTTGATCTTGGTATGCTAAAAGGAACCAGAACTGCATATGAGCAGCAAACTGTCAGTATGGAATTGACAATTGTTTATAAAACTGCTTTTGCAACAAAGCTATTATATATGCCAAGAAGCTGTGTTTTTAAAAGATCTAAATAAGTCTGTAGAACATTTCTGAGTTCTGAAGCAAGCCTTTCTGATGGGAAACATGTTGAGACATAATTGTGCTTTCTTCTGAAAGGTGGTTTTAAGAACCAGTAACACCCTATCCTGAAGTATGCACATTTTGCTATCATTTTGATTTGTGAATTAATATTTAAAATGCAGTATCAGCAGTAAAAGGATTTTTACTCTTCTAGTACTAAGGAATGCTTTCATAAGTGCATCAAGATAGTCCATATTTTTTTTTTACTTTAAATCAACCTCAGTTACATTTGGTGATATACACTCTTTCCTCTGTAAAATTTTAGTTCATACCTGCTTCAGAGCTTCTCCAGAAAGACCAAATGACTCCCACCAAAACCTAGAAAAGGAGGCAAATATCACAAATATCATTTTTTGGACTTTTTCAGGCCTGTGTGGAGAGTACTACAGAGAGAAGGCTCTGGCTATTTTTAAGCACTGGGTTACTCAGCTAGTTTAGCTAATAGAGTAATGAAAGGCACTGGAAGGTGTGGGGATTTTTATAACTGAGATTTGCCACAGTTCCACAGGGACTGCTTTGGTGATGGACTATCTGTGGGGAAGGATTCCTGGCACCATATAGATTAAATAAATTTTTTGATGGCTACAGTAATTTTTTCTGGAGGGGGTGAAGGCAGAGGTTTCAGATCTGTTATATTTCTATTGATATTGTTTTAAATGGGAGCCAGAGCAACACTGGATCATCTGAGAGCTGCTATAAACTTCCTTTGTAAAAACCAGTCCTGAATTCTTTACCTATGCCAAAGTCTCATTCAGCTCTTTCTTGAAATGATGATTTGCCTGATTTGTTTCAGAAATGTTAGCTATAGTGTACAACATTCAAAGTTTCTTCTAAAATTCTAAAAAAAAATCAGGTAATATGTTGTCAGCTAGATCAAAACAGCAAATGAAGTTTCAGAGACGGGAACAAGGAGACTGGTATGTTCACAGATGAGATGGCTGATGTTCTCACCAAAAGGCATGATCTGCTAAAGGAAACCATCTTTCTTACACTTTGGCAGTGTGACTGATTTTATACTTTTGCATGAGACTGTGCAGGTACAGAGAGCCAGGGACGAGTTAAAAGAAATTGGTCAGAGATGATCTCTAACAATATGACATACTTCTGCTGCCATGTAATTATATTAGTTCCTCATTGAGATTCATACTCAAATGCAATTGGACTTTGCAATAAAAAAATGTGAAAGAGTGAGTACCAGGCCATTTCTTAGATTGGCACCAGCATGGGACAAGAAGGCATGTTTTTATAATTCTGGGAGATTCAAGATTACTTACAAAATAATTGAGAAATACACATGGCAAGGAACAAACAACACCATTAGAGTTACCTCTGCACTCCAAGGCAGCAAGTAGACCAAAGTCACCTGGTCTTCTTTTAAGAAATGGTACCTTTTTTATTCATCACTTAATTCTTTCAGCCAGTGCATATACATTTCAGCATTATTACATGCTGAAATTCATTATTCTCGTGTGATTCTTGCCTTGCTTGGGCTGCAGGATGATTGGTTGCCCAAGGAGGTAGGAGGAAATGCACAGTCACAGATGTGGGGAGGTCATGCTTTGTAATAGAGAACCCATTTTTAAAGTATTTTTTTACATAACAGATATAATCCAGCCTTTTTTTACTAATACTCCCAAGGACGTATTAGCAATGCATCCTCAATATGTCAGAATTCATGGGAACAGGCTCCTTGGTGATAGGAAACAGCTGGTGGAATGTGGCCCTCAGCCCCTGGGTGACTTTCCTTGTGATTTATGTCAAGAAATCCTCTACTTGCAGTACAAAGGGAAGGAACATTTCCTGTAAGGGTGAACTAGGTAACCAGCAGGTATTCTGAAATTGCAACCTCTGTGCTGTTCAGTGGTAGCATAAAGAAATGTAATGTCAAAAATATTCCTGTTTCACTGAAAAGACTGGTTTTTGTGTCTGTGAAGGCTGACAAGAGGGGTGATTATTGTGATGTTTGTCCTAGCTAACCTAGCTGCTTTGTTGAAACTCGTAGGAATGTAGTATCTCACATCCTTACTGTTTTTTCAGCTTTTGAACGAAAAGAAAATTATTGGTTGATATTTCAATAGATTCAAATATTGTTGGGAGACTCCCAGGTAGGCACACAAATGTACATGCTCAGGGACAGTAGAAACTCAACACCTCAGGAAACCCAGCCAAAAATGACTTGCAGTAGAAATTGCATGAGAGCTGCACAAACTGCATGGGAGTTTAGCTAAAATCTAATTAGCAACAGGACCTTACCTGGGCTGATCT
Source organism: Molothrus ater (assembly GCF_012460135.2). Classification (NCBI taxonomy): domain Eukaryota; kingdom Metazoa; phylum Chordata; class Aves; order Passeriformes; family Icteridae; genus Molothrus; species Molothrus ater. Next base: position 47,108,891 of record NC_050481.2, read on the forward strand.
TGAAGTCTGGTTCTTCAGGTGAGGGAAACTACTGAAGTACAACTGTGAGGGAACTTAGCATTACAGCATTATTCAGCTTTATTGTATGAAGCCAGCCAAATTACTCCAACTTATTGACAGGAAGATATCATGTTTGTTTTGTTCTCCATAATTTCTAGCTCCAGATGGCATTGTATCTGGGTAGCCTATAAATGGACTCATTTTGCCGTGCCATGCCACTAATAACCACTGGCTTTTCCTTGCTACCAAGCTATTGCTCTCAGTGAGAAATGATTTCTTCTGCTTTTTTCTCTAGAACTTGTACATACAGTTAGTAGCTCTTGCCTCTGTATGCGATGGGTTATTAGTCCCTGCTGCCAAACTTTGCACCAAGAGCTGGCAGCTGTTTCCTGACTCAGGTGGTGGTGGTGGTGGCTTCCAGCTCTTGATGCAGACAGGCCTTGGTGTGTGCTGCTCAAAATGTCCTGTGGGGCTGGGATTTGGATAGGTATGTGTTCAGTGTCTCCTGGGCAGAAGGCTACATCCTCCTATTTTGGGACATGCTGTTCTTAAGGAGTTTTGCATGTGCCCTGCTCTTGTTTTGTTAATGGCTTTTACTCTGCTCCATTTTTTTTTGGTTGGTTTTTTTTTTGTTTTTGTTTGTTTGTTTTTTGTTTTGGTTTTTTGTTGTTGTTGTTGTTGTGTTTGTTTTTTTTTTTTCTGTTTGGAACTGTACAATGTAACTGATTTTAGTCCATGTACCTATTAACTGTGCCAGGAGTATCTGGCTGAACCATAAACTAGAAAAATATATGTATGGATATGTTAGGGGCCTGCAAAAGAAATGCTGAAGATCAGTAAAGCTGATCTTTGCCCTTGTAATCCAAAACAAAGGATCCTTTTTTTTTAACCTAAAGACTTTTTGAAGTCATGTTAGATGTTGGCTCTTCTAAAATGTTCACTGCAGCTGTAAGGAGAGGTTGCAGTATCGCTTCACCACTGGATCAGCTGGGCTTAATTACTTACCTGAGGTCTGTCTGTGAATGTCTTTTGGAAATCTGGTAACGCAAAACATGAATCATTGATGGTTGTATTTTATACTACAAATCTGCAGAATTCATTCCTTTCTTTGAATTAATTTTTGTGTATAAGCATGAAGCAAGCAAATTCAATGGCTCATGGACTTACTCTGTTAAGTCTCATGCCAGTTCAAAGAATTCAAAACTATTTAATGGATATGTGTTTGCAATGGACAGCACATATGGTCCTACTGCTGTCTCCCTCCTGGTGCTATTTTTTGCGGTTTTGTAAAGCTCAGTTTGCAAGACTTCCTTAATTTAATTTATTTTATATATATTATTGCCTGTTTAATATAGGTAGAAGATGACTGATCTGTTGCTTCTCAGCTGCATGGACATTGCCTGTGGCTCCTTGGCTGGAGCTGTGTCAGGCAATGGGCAGCCAGGTTTGAAGAGGCAGCTCCTCAGGAGGAGTGCACCTGCATTGCCAGTGTGCTGTAAGGCTCAGCTGCATCTCCTGAGTGGAATAAAGAAATCTGAAGGAAACTGTGTGCAGAAATTTCCTCAGATCTGTTCCCAGACATCTACCAACTTTTGGGAGAATGTTGCAATTACCAGAAAACACAGAAAACTTGGTGTTAAGAAAAATCTTGGCCTGGGGTATCCCATAGAGTTGCTTCAAGGAATCAACATGTGTTTGTTTTCTACTTTTTAATACTAAATTACATACGGCACAACTGTTCTCATAAATAATGACTTTGCTTCTGTTATTGTGGAAATAACAGAATTCCATTAAGATCAAATCAGCTGATTACTTGCTTGGATACTCAGTGGGATTTCTCTCTGCTACCCTTTTTTCTTTTGAAGATCTCTGTCTATGAAAATGTTATTTGACTTCTCCTTGAGTGATACTTCTCAAACACACTATGGAAATACTTTCCAGTAAAGCTATTAAGTTTGAAGTGAAGCATGGTGCAATAGTTATAATTCTTTAAACTGTAATTTCTTCACATTTCTCTACACTCTGAATGGTGAAAGACAGTGACATAGGCACTACTAGTAGTTTGACTGTGTTGTTTGGAAGCATGCTGCTGTGAGCTGCCAATATGTGATAAGAAATACAGTGGGACAAATTTCCACTTAAAAAAAATAAATTTGGCACAGAAAGGTCATGGGTGATACATAAACTTTGTAAAAATCAAGGTAGAGCAATTTTTCTCAAGATGCCCCTTAAGAGCTGATCTGTACTGTTCTGATCTAAATGTTGCAACCCTGGATTTGTGTTGGGTTGTTTTTTTGTTTGTTTGTTTTTGTTTTTTTTTTTTAAAGCTTAAATCTAGAAGTGTTCCATGGTGGAGAATCTTACGTTGAACATGGAACATTATAGCTACCTGCAGTTCTTCAGAATTAATGAAATTGAGAAGGAAAAGAAACAAGTCTAATTATGTTAGTCTGTGGTAACATGATTGCATAACTCAGTGGACATAATACAGCCAGTAAACAACATTAAAAAGAATAAACATGATGGGAAAGACCACTCTGGACCACTTGTCTATCAGGTTAACATCAGTCAGGTCAGGGATTTTGACTTTGATCTGGGATGCCCTCCTGCGTAAGTGTCCTTTTTTATGGAGCCTGTGCCTGTCCAGAGCACTCCTGCTGTAGAGGTCTCTGCTGGAAGTGGCTCTTCTGTGCTGCAGGTTGGCACTGTCGTACGTGTGCGTGGTGGCTCGGGGCTCATGGAAGATGGTGCAAATGTTATATCGTAGCTCAAGAGGTTCCAGAAGCATGTTTCCATGGGCATCAACCTGTGTCAAGGAAGGAATGGGGATTAGACAAGCTCCTCAGCCAGCCCAAGGTGTTTCCCAGATGGACCTTGTGGCTCTAGTGTCAGGGTGCTCCTGGGGCTGCGGTGTCAGTCCCGTCTGGTACAGCATTCACAAAGGTGAAAAGACACTGAATACACTTTCCTGACTGGTGTGAAATTAGCTATTCAACATCTAAGCACCTTCCATCCTGACTCGACTCCTTGGTCTTGTAATTCAGTTAATTGTCTCATTCTCTGTGAAATAAGACTTTTGTAACTTTATCTTTTACTTGGACCATGGTCTTTTTGAAATACTGATCTTCAAAATCTGGTGACTGGCACCTGAAGCTTTCACACAGTCAAGATGAAAAGAAAATGTTGCTGTCTCTGCCCATTTTAAACAGTTTTTGACTGGTTTTGTGCTGCAGGTTAGTTTCTAAAAATTTTTTAACAATGGGTTCATCATATGAAGAGCATGTAGATACACGATACACATATATTTTATCAGTTATTATAAAATACTCGTGATGAGAATTGATTTTGGGCAATTACTCTATTACAGGGATGAAACCATAGCACATTAACTTGTTCATGTGCAGATAGAATAATCCTATTTATTAAATGAAAACTTACATTCAGTTGCATTTTTATGTGTTAGTGTCAGAAGCAGCTGTTTCAAATATGTTTGTCCCTTTATTTGTGCTATTAATTAAAGCACTGTTTTAAATACCTGAGCAAAGAACTGAAAACTGCAACCAGTATGTACATGTCTGGCACAAACAATTATATATATATAAATATTAAATATTTTTGTATCATTGTCTTCTCATGTATGAGTGCTATTAACCATGAATTGCTGCATTGCTGTGAAATGTTCTCCTTTTCACAAATCTTTCATTTTCTACATATTTGTAGTAAAACCTCTTTTGAAAAGTTTTTGTGGTATTTCCAGGTTAACTTCTGATTTCTCCACAAAGACTTAATAGATGTTTCAAATTCACAGATGTTTAAACATTCACCATGGCTCATATGAGAGAAATATACTTCATAACACTGGCCTCTTAAATGAAACTTCAAGGTCTTCACCTTGAGGCTTGAATATTACTGTTGTTTTTGGTAAATTGTGGTGTTGGACCTATCCCAAATTTATAACAAACTCGATCGTGTCTGTGGATGCCTTTATATCAGCGAATAAGGTATTAATTATAGAAAATATCTAGTCTTGTGAGGCACCATTGAAATGCAGTGCTTTGTTTACACTCTGAGCTTTACATTTTTAGTAAGACATAGCAGACCTAGAAAATTATATAATAATTACAGCAGATTTGAAGTATGTGCAAGAAGAAATTCCAAACAAAACACACAGGGAAACCTAGTTTTTGCGAGTTGCTGCAAAGGAAAGATGGGACCAAAGAAAGTTTCAGTTCCACCTGGCAATGTGGAAGATGTTCTTTCCCATCACAAGAAGAAATCTTTACATCATTACTGACAGCATATTTGCACTGTGCCAGACTAAGCACTTACTAACTGAAAGAAAAGCAGTGAAGGGAGTATTTGTACAAAATCCACACAAGAGAACTGTGGGGCAAAAAAGCCTTCTAAGTGAAGCAATAAGGCATCACAGGTAGAAAATGCACTATTCTGGTTTGGAAATTGATTGACGACAAATGTGCTGAAATGAGAATTCAGTGGTAACACCCCAGTTCCTACCACTGTTTTGGTGGGAAAAGCTCACATGTTCTGGGTTAGAAAGGTCAGCTTGTCAAAAATCAGCATGGTGTTTCAAATGTTTGCTTGAGATATGGGCTGTATTTCATACTTCTTACGTCAGTTCTTTAAATTTAAGAAGAAGGAAAATTTAAGCTAGGGTCTTCTACTCTTCAGAGGACTGCCATAACTATGGGACTATTCATTTACTCTGAAGATCTGACATTTTTTCTGTGCAGTCAGATACTATCACTGGCAATCCTTGAACCTTAACCTGTCCCCATTTTTTATTAATAAATAGTGATATTCCATAAGCTGTTAGTGTGAGTCCTTGCCAGGTGCTGGCTGTTGCTGGCAGTGGGTAACATAAATAAAGAGGAAGACCCACTAAGGGTCATAAACTGGGAAGACCTGATGAGGGGTCTCTCTCAGGCTGTCCCTGTCAGTGACATCTCAGTTTGACAAATGAACAAGGAGATATAAACAGTCTTTATGCTTTATTCATAGAAACAGAAAGATTGTTTACTACAAATTAATAGTTTTTGTATATTAAAAATAAAAATTGCATAAATTGTGAAGGTGGAGAGACTTTATTTCCATCTTCTTCAGTCTTTAGAGTATGGAACAGCCACATATGAAACAGCAGTTCTGTTTCATTTTTCATCTGGTCTTCTCTATACTGTTCATATTGTTTGCTGAGTGTTGCTCAAGCATCTAAAGCTTGTGTTATCTGGTGGAGGAATTTGAACTCTTTTGGTCTTTGGAGCTGTATGTCAGATGAGAATGATCAATATCTTCACCTGGCACAAAGAGATGAAGCACTGTTACATATTGTCTAATAGTTACAGGTGCCTGTATGGATAAATGGTGTGGGTCAAGAATAAAAGGGAAAAAATGTCCCATACTTACAACTGTACTTCTTTTATGCTCAAAAAACGACTTTCCCCTGCTCTGGTGCAGGCATCATAATACCAGTGAAAAATCTCAAGAAATGATGGAGAGGGGCTGGGAGCTGTTTCACTGGAGGTAACAGAACCTTGCTGTGTACCCCACTGTTCTGGTCATGTGCACTCTTCCTGCCAAAGACAGAAATACAACTGTTGGAAATTAGCATTTCTATGCTGAGTAAAACTAATGTTCACAATGTCTCACCTCAGTATGTGGAACACAAAATTCACCAATATGCATTCACATGTGTGTGTTTATGTATATGTGTGCCTATATACGTATTTACAATCACAAACCTGCACTGTACAGGCAGAAAGCAGTCTGTTCACTCAAAGGACTCAGTCTCAGAATGGGATTGCTGTCTGAAGTGTGAGCATTTAGAAATCCTGGTTCAAAACATGTATGACTTCCTTTTTCTATCAGAAAAATGATGGTGTATGCAATGGCGGTGCTTTAAAAACTTTCCATCCCATTCTGAGTACCAATCCCAGTGTAATCTTTGCTGCATAACATTTAGACAAAAGCTTTTAGTTATGAGTTATGGCATTTTGTTAGTTAAATGAACTCTCCAAATATGTAGGAGAAGAACTTACCTGCACTCTTATCCTTTACTCAGTTCAGTGCACTGGGGCACATGTAGCCAAGGCTGACCTCTGAAGAAGTCTTGACTTCCTCTTCATCATGAATCGTTGCTGTGTGGCTTCTCACCTAGGCTGGGTTATCTCAGGAGCTGTTGAGGTAGCTGGTCAGAATTTGTGGGTTATGTTGTTTTTTCCCCTTCCTTATTTTCCATAGAAATGGATAGACAGCATCTGTGCATGACAATCCACGCTGGAGTGGCTTATCTGCTGTGCTCTGTGGAAGACAGTACTTTGTGGGGTCTTGGAGACTGCTGATTGCCTGAACTGAATTTGTGCCCTCACTGTAATAAAGTATCTCCTACACAGTGGGACAGAAGGCAAAGAACTTTTAATGGGCTGATGAGTTCACTGAGACTGAGGATATGATGGCTTTGTTAATGAGGCATAGCTGTAGTGGTGGGACACCAAACACACAGCTCTAGAATTAATAAGATATCACAGAGTTTCTGAAATGCACTTCCTGATGTGTATGTGACACTGTAGCCTTTTATCAAGATGAAGTCTTACTCTTAGAGTTTTATGTGTTGGTCTCATTCTTCAAACTGAACAGAGGGCATGAATAGAGTTTTGTTCAAATGTTTTCACCTCAGGCCACAGCAGTAAAGAAGTTTATAGGACAGCCTGGGCAAAATCTCATTAATACCTGGATGTAATATATTGTAAGGAAAGCACAGAAAGGAAGAAAATTTTTGGCTTGTTAGGATATGTATTTTCCTCTGCATCAGACTGGGCCAAATACACCTGAGGCTTCAAAGGGTTTGTTTCTGAAAAGCTGGGGAAAAGTGAAATAGGTTTATGATATTTGCAAGTGCTCATTGACATTTTGCAAAATTAAACTCATCCTCATTAAAAATATGTCCATAGTATTACTTTCTGTAAGTTTTCTGGCCTGTTTTTTAAAGAGGGGGTAATTGTGGTGTGCCTGAATTTAACTGAGGGAAAAATCCTGACATCTATGAAGCTGTTATAACCTAGCAGCAGCATCCTTGTGTTCCTCAAAGGTCAGTCCTACAGGCTTCATTCAGGGCTCACTGAAGCAACCAAGCTTGTCTATGCTTTTTATTTTTGGTGAAGTTTCTGTATGTAAAGAGGAACTTTAAACATTTCTTCTATACCACCTTCTAAAGCAAAAAAAGATACAGCTGAAGTGATAAATATTTAACTTCCTTGTACCCCTTGTACTTCTTCTGCAAGAAATATGAAGAAGAAAGAAACACATGTCCTAAATATTCATTTGCATTTTCTTACTCTGTTTCCAGTTGAAGATGGAACAGACCATATTTTGCTGTGAACTCCTTAAAATACAATTTTTCTCTATGCAATCTTAAATGCTTTTTTTCCAATTTTGCATTGCTTTTGCACATGTGTTCCACCTGTATTTATCTCTATCATCATATAAATGAACATTTTTACAGTAAAAGTAATGTTTGACAAGATAGCTTGAACATTTTACCTGGACTCTATTTGTTTCCAGTCTGCTCTTCTCTCCTGTAGCATGTCCTGCTCTGCCTGCTGTCTTTTTTTGACGTCGAGGTCCTTTCCCAAAGAATATGTAGTTTACAAAGGCATATTCCAGCAAGGCCAGGAACACAAACACAAAGCATCCCATCAGGTAAATATCTATTGCCTTGACATAGGGAATCTTTGGCAAGGTCTCCCTGAGGTGGGTGCTGATGGTGGTCATGGTCAGCACAGTCGTGATTCCTTGCAAAGGGAAGAAATAGACATTGACTAATGAGACAAGGAAGGAGATTTGAGCACAAAAGACATAATGGCAGCATTGCACTTCTCATGCAGATGGGTTAATTATGTGATCAGCTTCTTAGCAGCCAAAGGAATGTGTTTTGCAGAACTGGAAAGGAACAAGTCCTTGCTGGAACTGGAACAAGTCTGCTGATAGCACCTTCCTTGGCTTTTCATGAAGTGGAGGATGAATGAAATAACCTTTAATAGCCCAGGCTATGTTGGAACTCCTTGCCTTAATTTTTGCAATAACTGTGCTAGGGAATGTGGTGTTAGCTGACCTGGATAGCAAAAGTTGATTGCTGTTCTTTCTATGTGAGAAAATGCTTCTTACTTCATTTACAGCAGTAGCTCTGTTTGACCCTATAGGTGACTTGCATTGCTGTGGGGATCTGCAGTAAGTATCTAGCATTTGATTTAAATTGGAGGATTGAAAGGAGAAAGGGAAGCCTTTTGATAAAGTGATGGTCTTTGGTGAAGAGAAGATTAATACATATGCTTGTACCAAAACAACTTCTCCTGTTAACTAGGTGCTTGCAAGTAAAGCATTTCCATCTCATTGTGTTATCCACCACTGAATGATTTTTTTTCTCATATGTGTTTTTTCTTTCAGCTGGCTGAAATTACTTTTTAGTCTGCTTTAATTACAGGTCATGAGTGCATGTAGATAATAGCTCTAGGCAGAGGTGTAACAAGTTTAATTTTCAGGGAGATGGGACAAAATGTTTTTTTGGCAATAGAGCTGAAAAACATATATGCCTTAAAGCACAGATAGTGCAGAAGATTGTTATGGAAAGATTCATTGTTATGGAAAATTGTAGGAAGGAAGGTGGTAGGGGAAAGAACCAACTATAGGTAAACCAGATTTATTTGGTGTAAGCTGGTCTGTCTCCACTGATGTCAGTAGGATCTTGTGTATTCCTACCAGTCACAGATCTGGCCTGAAAGAACACTTTTGAACATCAACACTGTTCATGCAGCACAGTGTAGATACCCTTAGACACCTGAATTAGACTTCCATGCTCCAGTTTGGAAGCAAGATGCTTTTGGCCTGATCCAAAGACCATTATGACAAGAGGAAGTCTGTCAGAATCCCAGCCAAAGTGTGGAGCAAGAGCTTCAGATGTATGCAAGGTCACACCTGCCTGCCTTCCTGACAAGCCTGTGCTGCTTGTGTAAGATCACAATTAATGATGCTACAACCAGCAGAATGGATTTGGTGCCACTGTTTTAAAAGGCAGCAAGTGCCCACATCATTCAGTCATTTTGAGAAGAAGTTACCTAGAGCAACTCTGGCTGCAGAGGCATCGTAATTGATCCAAAAAGACACCCATGACAGAATTGTGATCAGTGTGGAAGGCATGTAGGTTTGCAAAATGAAGTATCCAATATTTCTTTTAAGCCGGAAGCTAAGTGATAGTCGAGGATATGCTCCTGGAAGAAAGAAGTCATATAATGACTAATGCCTCACAAAAGGTAGGCACTGATATTTCTGGGTTGGAGGAAGAGGGGACAACTTTTTTTAACTTGTCAGTGCTTACCTGTTGTAAATTCCACTCTCTTTGATACCATCTTGTAATCCACAATAGAAAATTGTGGGAGCTCGATGTTATTGACTCCTGTCACTGCTGACTCTCCTCCATTCCAGTAAAATTCAATATCATCAGTAGTGTATCCATCTGAAACAGAGGCATAATTTGATTATTTACTTTTCTTTTTGGTTTATTACTTTGCTTAAATAGTTGCAGTTCAAGTGGAAGGAGCTGCTGTTAAACAGGAATTCAGCCTTCTGTTTTGTGACATTCCTGTTACACAGAAGCATTCTCTGTGCCCTGAGGAAGATTCTAGATGTAGAAGAGGAGAAGACAAAAAACAAGGACAGAATTAATCCTTAAAGTTTGTTTTTTAGCTAGCTCTAATACTACTACTTTTCAGTCAGGCTTGAGCTGCTCAGTTTGCCAACGGACAGACACATAATCAGCAAAACTTTTAAACTCTTTGGAGGAGCTCTGACAGTAAAAACAGGTTCAGTCTCCAGATTTTAATTTGGTTTCCTATGCAGGATGTGACAAAATACACAGCTGAGAGCCAATGGAGACAAAGATGATTCTAGAAGAATTAAGGTGCCTGTAGTGTCACCTGACAATGTCTGTCAGAGCTGTAGGTAACCCTTTGATATTCATGAAGAATTTTATATTTTAATTAGACCATGCCATCTTTGATCTTCTGTTATCACAGAACTATTTCTTTTTTACTCCAAAACTAGCACCTTTCTTCTGTTTCCTTTTAACAGTGATGTTGATTATTTATAATGTAATTAAAAATTAATTTGCTATTATATCACTGGAAATGTTAACATTATTGTTACCATTTTCAGGAATATTTTGACTGAACTCAGAAGTGACTGAGTTTCAAAAAAATCTCGCAATTGACAACATTTTTGAACTAATATTTAAACTGGTTCCACTTTATTGCATTTTTTTACTTTCCCCAGATATCTACCAGAGGAGAGAACATCTCATCTATTTTTAAATTTTTCCTTCAGGTGTTAGATGTAATCAGGTTTAAATCATATAACACAGATCAAATAAAAACATGTGTTTGAACTCAAACCTTTAGAAAACTTGATAGTACTTTTGCCAGTTGAACCAACTGTAGCCTTGAAGCCTCCACAGAGTTAGGAGAACCTATCCTTTCATATGCACAAGTATCATATGCAATATCAAGCTAAGGAAATTAGTCTTGAGATGTCTTTTCCTGTGATGGTGCCTGGTAATAGCCTCATCCCTGGAAGACTGACCACATGCAGAACAGATCCATGGTTTCCTGGTGACAGTCAGAGAAGCTCCAGAGATTGCTTGGAAAGTCTGCAGCTATTGAACAGCTATCTTTTGATGCAAACACACAATGATGGGCTGAACAATGTTAGACGTTCACAAATTTTATTTCTGAACTGTCAGTGCCATGGTGTTCTAACTATCAGAATTGCTCTGAAAACCACACTAACTTATGTAATATGGATTGCTGCTGCAAGCTTAAAACTGGGTTTCCCATTACTTATGCTATTTTATTTTTGTTTCAAATGACCCATCCCAGGGCTGTGACACAGAGCTATGCATGGCTGGTTTTCATTCCTTCTCGCTGCAAAAGGTCGAGGTAGCTGCTTGGTACTGAGACTTCAGTAGCTGCTTTAAAGGCTGTGCACACAAACCCCAGGGCTGACATGAGCTACATGTTGGGTGTGATACAGAATGGCAAAGTGAATGAAGACTGCTTAGACTGTTTAAAAGATCAAGACTGAGATTGGCAGGGAAGTGTTAACTTCATTTTCTTGCAAATCTGTTTTATGAAAACCTTCTCTTGAAGGATTTCTCTTCTCAGAAAAGGTGGTGCAAAACAGATGGCATTGGAACTGTCATCTCACACTGAAGGGGCATTGATTATGTGTAGACTTTGTACCACACAGATATCCTCTACATGAGGTAATACCCATCCTTTGTCTTTAGGGGACAGAATAAAAAACAAAAAGGGGCATCACTACCTAGATGTTGAGCAGCTACTTGCTGCAAAGTCACAGGTGAAGGTTTAGATGTGAGAATCCTGAACTCTGCCTCAGGCTTTGGAAGAAAATGATGGAAATGATTCTTCTGTTCTGTGCTGTCATCATCTGTTGCCCTTTTCACATCCTGCCCTTCATTTAGCTCAGATTGTGCCGTTTCCTTGGGCAGCGCAGGCTGGGACCCAGGGCAGTGAGAGGAACAGCCTCCAGTCCTCAGGAGCTCCTGACTTCACTTGCAGCTTCTTAAGGCAGCCACAGCCAGCCTCTCTGCAGTTTCTCTGATGTTTTGAGAAAAGAAATAATAGTTTGGCACCTTATTGGGGCTGAAATTCCCTTCCCTGAAGGTGAATTATTACTGATTTAGTTGTTAACACCCACAAAGGTGCCAAAGAAACACCTGGGATATCAGAAAGCAGATTTCAAAAAGAAAACAGGTGCAACCTCCTGCAAAAAGATTGCACCATGTTATTGATACAATGAGTGGTCATGTTGGATATTTGCAAAAGGAAATCATGTGAGTTTTGTAATGGAGACAATGTGCTTTCCCCTAGTTTTGCTCTCTATGACTTTGGCTACTAAGTGAAAAGTAGAACTAGTAGGTTATTAAGTCAACTAACCAAAAGGAAGAGCCTTGCATGTAAGACAAGCTGTCACTGCTGATAGGCCACGTTTTTAATCTCTCCAAACTTCCAAATACAACAAAAAGTGGCTCGAATGTAAGCTACTTTTTCTGAATATATCGAATTTTTTTCTTGAATTAAAGCTTCCCTAAAGTTGATGGATATTATGAGAACGGGATAGTGATGTTTTTCACCCAGGAGCATTCACATTTTTAGAAAAGTAGTTGAGCAAAAACATCTTCCTGTGGTTTTAGGTACAGTGAACCTCAGTACATTCATTATTTCCCTGGCAGTCATTGTAAAATCTCTGCTAGACACTAACAAGGTGTAAATTCTCCCTGGGCAGTCCATTCCCTGATAGGATTGTTGCTGTGCGATGCCCTTTCCTTATGTGTTTTGCACATTGTTCTAGGTGTGTAAGGGGCATTGCTTTTCATGGCTGACAGTGGCTCAGAGGTGCAGGAATTTCACAGGTGCTCGGCATGGCTTTTTTCTAGAAAACTTAGGAGGGTGACAGTTGGCTGCAGGTTAAAGACAGGAATTGATCTCAGCTCTGAACAGTGAGCAGGAGACAGATTGCTCCTTCTCCTTTTTCAAGTGGACAGCGGCTTTAAGCGAGGAGCTGTAGTGGTGCAAATGAAGGAACCTCCAAGTGTGGAGCAGTAGTGACTGCTGGCTAGCAGGCAATGGAAACCCCTTATTTCGAGCAGCAAATGCCGTAGCGTTTACAAAGGAAGAAAAGCTATTTCAGTGATAGGAAAAGTGAGTCTTGCCCTTGCAGTGGCCAGTGTTAATGCTGGTTTGTTCACCGAACTTATCAGTACTGCCCAGGTACTCCCTCGGCAGCTCTTTTGCCATGTAATCCTTGTCCCTCTGCCTACGTATACATAACACCAATTTAAATGCATAGCTCTGCTTTTGTGACAGAGAGAGCAGCACTCGCAGCTGGACCGTGATGTCCGAACACGAATTTCATACAAGTCAGAGACACCGCGGGCCCGCAGCGTTTCAGCGATGCAGACAGGAGCTGCCACGGGCCGAACGGGGGAGAGCGCCGGCAGAGCGCCCCGCGACCGCGCGGGGGCGCCCGCGCTCCGCCTCGGACCGCGCGGGGATTGCGCGGGGGATGCGCGGGGAGCCGAACCCCGAACCGATCATTTAGGGAGCTGGTTTGCTCCCAGCTTCTGCAGCGAGCGTGGCCTCATTGCTGTGCTGGCATCCCTAGCAGTCTAGCTCGCTTAATCAAGTAGTTTTCCGTGTGGTTTTGTTGGCCTAAATAATGAGCGACCTCTAAAAATTAATTATTTGTGTATAATTAATAATGGTCCATGAAAAATATTTGTCCTTCTTAAGCCTTTTTTTTGTTTGCTAGATTATTTTCCATCTTTAAAACCACTAAAAAGCACATTTAATTGCCCAGCTCGAGATATAAAACTTCTGCTTCCTAGAAAATCTTGTCTAGAAATTAAAATACCTTAAATTAAAATTAATTAAATTAATTAAAATTGATCTTAAAATACAGCACTTAATCACCAACTTTTTTTTTAAATTTTTTTTTTAACTCAGCATCTGAGAGTTTAAGTGAGAATGCTTGGTCAGAAGTACCACAGATTTAAAAAGTAACTATACACACATGGCAAGAAATAGGTTATGTATAAATCTCCCTGTTCACAGAAAAAAATACTTTAGAAATGTTGCTGACATTGTGATTTAGCCAAGTTCAACAGTGTATGGGATGTCACCAGGCTGTTCTGTTTTACACTGCAGCACTTCTCAAATATCTCTGGGATAAGTGAGGATGTGTGCTACATTCACAAATACAAATCATGGTTCCACTATCATTAGCAATTCAACAGAGATGTCCAAACAGAATCCCTTTTCCCTTCTGATTCTCCGGGGCAGGGGAGCAGGTAGCTCTGAAACACCCAGCAGCCAGATCTCTTCCTTCGGATCTAAACAGGGCTTTCAAAAGGCTACAGCAATTCCGTGTGCACAAATCTGTTGGCCCTGGACAGGGCCCTTAGGCTGAGGTTGAGATTGTACCCCAACCCTCTTCCATTCCTCCTGGATTGTGTCTTTCATTAACAACTCGGTCTTTGTTGCTAAATGTCTTATATATATATTTTTTTTTTTTTGTTATTATTCCTATGATTGTATTCAAACAGGAAGATAACTCATTCCTTCCACACACCACAAGGCAGTCCATACGGTGGTAAGTACATTGTACTATTTTATCTTAAATCTGACTTGTGAATGGGGCACCACGCATCTGAAGATGTGTTTTGGAAATCAGTGTAACTAGTTAACATTAAGGTGATAGAAAAGGTTTCCTGCCACTTGTGTTTGAGTGCATATTTGCATGTATAAGGTTCTTTTTTTTTTTCACTGAAAATATTTTTTGTTTTTCCTGGGGATAAGAGTTAGCCTTAGCAACACTGGCTCAAATGAAAACTTGGTTACTTTTACTTGCTGGAGTACTAAACATTGTCAGTTATTTAAGAAGGTTTCTCAAATAAAAATAAATTTTATGTATGTGGCAATCTGTTCCCTCCCAGTTGGAGACATAACTTCCTATCCATTAGAAGAGGAAAATAAACATTATTACAGCATAAAGTCACTCTTGCAAGATCCTAATCTAGTTCAAAGAGTGAATTATAACCTTGCCTTAATTTGCAAGTACCTTTAATATTGGTTCAGTTTTACTTGTTATCATTTTTTGCCAGTGAGACTTGACACAAACCTGAAAGTCCTGTGGGAGAGACATTATTTGGTTTTGCTTAATATCTCTTTAATGGCTAACACAGCAAGACTTGTCTGTATCACTGTGCCTCAACAGGGAAATGAAGGATTCTGGGTAAGTACTCAAACTTGTATTGAAAATGCCTTCCAGCTAATTTGGCCCCTTCTTCTGGACTATGCCAGTGATGGCAAAGGAACTTAAAGGCTAAAATAAATATAGTGTAATGAACAATCAGAAACACATTGGTATGCTTTAGCTAGCATGGCTTTCATGTTAGAGAGCACCTCCTGTAAGGCATACTGGTATTTTTGTTTCCTGTTCCCTAGTAAGAATTTAATTCTCATTAGCTATGAACCCTAACCAAAAACCCAAACTAAAGAACTATTAAGAAAGGGAAGCAAATGCAAAATTCCTTGATTGCATTTCCATATACATTCCAATTCACGTTGTGCTATTTCATGGAGTTTCCTTTCTTTGCCCAAAATAGCAATCCTAAATTGACTAGAATGAAGGACACACTTGATTCCAGTGAAGAAAGGACCTGAGTCTGAGTCAAGATTCTTTAGCCTGGAGGCAAGGTGGCTGATAAAAAGTCTGTAAGATCCTAAGTTAGCATGGTGAGCTTGAAGAGCACACGATTATTTACACACCATCAGACCTTCAGACCAAGAAAACAACAAATCATGTCTAGAGGCTAGTTTGAAAGAAATAAAGGGAAATTCAGCATACAGATAAACTGCAGAAATCACTCATTCTCATGAGTGTCCTTAGTTTCTGCTTGTTCAAAAGCTGCCATGGAATCACAGAATAAAAATCTATCCAGGTTGTAAAGTATGATACTATATCTGACTGGATGTAGCAAAGGGCAGAACACTTACTAGAGATGCTTACTGAGGAATATCAGCACGTGTAGATAGAGCACTATCCTAGGCTCTGTTCTGTCTTCATTGATATGTTCTGCTGGCCACTCTCAGACACAAGATAATGGTTAAGACAGACCCTACATCTAAGTCTGTACAACAGTTAGGGGTCTGACATGTTCCAGTGCAGCCTGATTTACCCATCTCATTTCTTTCACCTTTACAATACTTTCATCACTGGAGTGATGACTTTTAGCCTGATGTTAAGAGCCTCTGACTCTACACATCTCTGTGTAATTCCTGTAAATGAAACTGTGATTAAAAAGTCTTGTTCAGGCCCACACATTTTGTGTAGTAAGAAGCAGCTTGCCCATAGTAGCTTAGAGGCTAAGATGTCATAGAAAACTCTGAAGTTCCTTATATGCAAATGCTTAGTGAGTAGTGCCAGTGATTCAGATTTGGACTTGAATAATTTTGATGACCTGTTGTCTAAAAAATTTCCACCAGCAACATATTGTTTTCAAACATTTTTTCAGAAAGCAGGCAAGCAGTATGTGTTCATGACTGGTGTCCTCTTGTGCAGCCCAGACACTTGTGTAATCGTACATGGAATATGTACAAGGACAGGTCAGCTCTGACACACACATCATGCATCAGTTTCTACAGACTTTTAGCAAGTTTCTCATCTTATAAGTTAGTTTGAATGGCTCTGCAGCATGAAGTTTTAAGATGGCACTTTAGTTACTTTGATAGTTACATATGCTGAGGAACATTTTGTTTAATTGCTTCCATCTTTCTCACTCGTTTGCCTGGATCCTCTTCTCTTGTGGGGTTGAAACCACCAAAGTTCTGAAGTCACACTGTCATGTTCTTGTCTAAAGACTTGTCAACAGTGATTAGTGCAGGAGCTATGCATGAGAAAGTTAACCCAAAGAGTCTCCTTGCCTTGCATGCCATTTCACTTGCTGGTGGTACCAGACTGTCCTTGAGAGCTTGGAGCTGGAAAGAAGATTTGTTTCTTTCCAGTAGCAAGTGTCAGAGATCCCAGCCATCTTCTCTTCCTTTCATTCTGAGATGCCTTTTTCTGGAATCTGCTTTGATCTTTCTGCTTCTCCCTTTCTTATTCTTCTTTTGAATGGGGACACTACTGGTTACCAGCTGTATCTCAGCAGGCAGAAAGGTGAGCCAAAGATCCTCACCTCTTCTGCAGAGGCTTGCTTGCTTTTATTTCTCCTCTTTGTTTTTTTTTCTTCTAACCTTTATTCCCCTCTGGTTTGAGGAGGAGGAAGTAAATATCCATTTCCAGGAGCAGCAAAATGGAGACCACACATTGTTTCTACTCTAGTCCCAGCAGCACAGTCTGGGAGTGCTAGACTCAGGATGAAAGACTGTGGCATGTTGAGAGAGACCTGCCCTCTCCTGAAAGCCTCATGCAATCCTTCACCTTGTTTGCTCACTCAAAGGACTTCCACACCTTCACACAAATCTGACAAAGGCAACTTGCGTGCTGTGCTGTCAGGAGCACATTTGATATAGAATTTGTAAGTCCAATGCAAATCTTTTTTTCAACCCCACCAGTTTCTTTCTTCCTCTTTTTTTTCCTCATTTGAGCTGCTGTACAATAGATGACTCTCACAGTCTGAGCCATAATCCTAGAAGTTTTTTTCTGACTTGAGTTGCTTTACAAAGTTAAAAAGGGAACAACACTATTTATAAGCACATTATGTAAACATTAGCAACAGAGGTTCAGCTGCTTAGCATTCAATTAATTTAGTTCAGTCAATATTGCATGGTACACAGTTTTGTCTGCTCATATTGTAAACACATCTTGCCTTTGAGCACTTACTTCATTTGACTAATTAAGATCTACTTCTAAGTGCTCTCATTTTGTTGCCAGGCAGACTCGCCCAACTTTAGATACCGCTGTTGTACTTGGTGAAAAAGGCATTTGAAATCCAGGACCACCTGGTTGGTGCTCTAGTGGGTCAGGCCAAAACCTGCTCATCTTTAAGGCAGTAGGGTCTCTGCTTTCCAGGACTCAGACTGGAGATGAATCAGGACATTGTATGTTTCTTACCTATGCCAGCATGTCTTATACAAGTACACATATTTCTGTGCAATATTGTGTTCCCACCTAAGACAGTGAAAACCCTTTTAAAATTTTAATTATTTAATGCAGGTGCTAAAGTTTTTCAGAGAGGTAAATGTAGGAATGTGGGAAATGGATTTGTAGAAAGAATTTGTCTCACCCTTCTCATGAGACTAGAAATGAAACAAAAGTTTTTAAAACACCTCTCAGTTGCTCCATCTCTAGCTCAAAAAAAAGTATTGTCCGACATGGAACCAAGTACAAGTCCACTGTACTTGGCGTTTTAAGATAAGCTTTAGGATAATTTTAAGATAAGTCATCTTCCCACTGAGATTGGAGGCATTGTGTTTTGTTATTTGTATTACTGCAGTGTCAAGAAACCATACATATAGATCAAGACAGAGAAGGGATAGGCACTGAGCAGATAATTTCTCAAGATTTATAATATCTGTAAATACAGATGCATTGGGGGAAAGATTTCATTTTCACAAACTGAAGCAAATCCATGAATACCAGAATCCTCCAGTTTGTTCTGGGTTTTTTTTCTTCTATACAGCAATTCACACCTTGGCAGAAGACACCTTGTCTTGAAATATATAAAGAATACTTATGGCTGTGCCATTCTACTGTGCCATTCTAGAACAACTGTATTGTCTCAAAGCACAGTATACCGGCTCTTCCAAGATTGTTATATTACCAGGTGCAAAGATTATTTTTCCTTCAGCTCTGACTGCAGAAACACAGATTCATCTAAGAGCACAGCTGCTTCTGGAGAAGTCAGCCCTTCCTCCAAATGAATCTTTAATTTTTTTTAAAGCAAGCTAAGCTTTTCCTTTTGCTGTTGCCCTGGCCTGAAAAGTCTCAGAGGCTGAAGACTGAGACTTGATGAGGTTGTGCTGGGAAGTGACTCAGCTCCAGCTTTCCTGTCCTCTGTGGTCACCAGGGGACACTCTGGGTCACATATTGGGACTTCTGAGATTACTGAGATGACACTAAACAAGAAGAGCAGTTGGTGAAAATAACTTTGCATTCCTCTGTGTGTAATTAAAAAGTGCTTAAGACAGTCCAAGCTTTGCTAATTTCATATGCTCATGTTCTGGAATTGTTGAATGCCAAATATTTGCTATTAAAATCTATGCATCCATATAAAGACAAGCTATCCATCTTTTTGAAAATAAAATGTGAAAGTCATATAGACTAAACTATCTGCATATGAGTAACTTGTAAATTTGTGTGCAGTGTAAAAATACATTCTGAAAGTAACATAACTGATTTATAGTCCTCTGGGGAAAGAAATATTTCCAAAGTGTGGAAACAGAGCAGTCACTGTGGCTTAACACTAGTGTGCTGTGAAGAATGAATTATTTTGGCTCAGTGGCTGACTTAAAAGATGAGTGGTAAGGAATGACACAAACTGAGCCAAAAATACATTTTAACTTTTGATGTGGAAAAAAAAAAGGAAGCATGCAGTCCTACTTGGCTAATTTCTCAGTTTCAATATCAACAAGCTATTTGTGAATCTGCCTCTCAAAGTATCTAAAAAACAACTTGCTCAGCTTCACAGCTCTGTGCTAGTCTTTCTGTTCCTGTGATGTTTAAATTGACTGCTGTGGATGCTCATGCTGTAACTTTAAAATCTCTCTTGTTTTGCTGCCAGCATGTTCTCTGCAGCTCAGAAGGATGGCATGTCAGAAGTTAATGTGGATCCACAGATTGTTGTGTGCATGCAGAGTCTCCACGGGCGATCCTTCTGAGAGTGCATTTGCAATGATACCAGCTCAGTATGTATATTCTGCATAGGGTAGATGGAGTAACCTAGGCTTTATTATCTAAATGCCTTAATAAATTATAAAGTGATTTTCAAATTGCAAAATGTGTTGCCCAGAGAGTAGTCATTCTGCTATCCCACTGGGCAGTATATGGGATAACTTGGCAGCCTTTTGTGCTGATCTCCATTCCTGCTCTGCTCTTGCTGGGGTGTTTTGTATGGTACTGTCTTGCTTGTTTTCTGAGTATGCTGTGATAAAATGTGCTTTTCTGTGTCCTGCTGTTGCCTATTCCTTTGTTAGGCTTTGTGGGAGCTTGACCATGGCATTTGATCCAGGGGCAGAGTCTTTGTGAAATAAGGTGATTTGTGCATGTCAGAGCACAGGCAGCAATGGGAGTACAGCAGGCATGGATGGAGACCCACCTGCACACTGGTGAGTTGGGAAAGATGTCAATAGGATGACATGCTAAGAACATCCTATCACTTACAGCTGGCACATCAAGAGAAGATGGGCAGGCAGGAACCCTTCTGACTTTTTCATTCAGACAGTTTGCATTGCATTGCACTGTTTGAATGATATGAGTTTTGGAACCTCTATCTTGCTCCTCTTAGTCCACCAAGTTTGGAAAAAATTTAAAGCTGAATATGTATTTTAGAACACTTAAAGAAATTGGCCAGAAGCAGAAGAAATTTTTTATTCCAAGTGTTATGCTGTAACAACCAGAGACAAGTCAAAGTGGAGAAAATGAGGGGTTTTTTTACCTGGGGTTTACAGGACCCATGGGAAGCAACACATTCCAGAGAACAGGTTTATGGCTGACAGGTCTCATGGGAGAGCAGGGGCAGTCTGGCAGGAGAGTGAGTGAGAGAAGCTCTTCATTTACAGATGTGAAAAACCAAAGCAACTGGTACTGGGGGGGCTGTACTCTTAAGGAACATGAGAAATAGAAGCTCTTAAAAAAGTAATTGGGTTCATCCTCTTTCCAGACTTTTTTTTTTTTAATTGGGAAGGGGCCTTGCAACTGGCTTTTAGAATACTCTGAGCAGCAAGCTCCTTTGAGAAAGGAGAAATTATGCTTTCTGTGGAACCAATTTGATATGCTTGGTGAGAAGCAGGATGAGATCAGATGCCCTTTTAGTGGTTTTGGATACTTTAGGGACAATATATAAGTGGATCCAGCTCAAAGCTCTTGCTGCCTCAGGTATGAGAACAGCAATATTCATTAGTGAATTTTTATTGCTAGGCATGAATAAATTACTGGTGAATAAATCTGGTGCCTGCAGACAAGCAAAGGAAAAGCTGTATGGGAAAGCTTGGATTTAAGACAGGTTTTTCATCTCTAAAAAAAATCCCTATTTGTTTGAGGTGTAAGTTCTTACATCCTTGGTTGTTCAAATGCAGTCATACCCTGGATCAATGCAATCTTGTCTCAAGCAGAGATCTGTGATAAATCTGTTCAAATCTCATTCCCTCAGCCGGCTCTGTGCCAACAAAGGTGATAATGAATGTTTAGGTATGAACTCAGTTGTTTTTTTCCTGGCAACAAACTATGTAGAGGTTCAAGTGGAGCATTTTATTGATTTACTTTAATATCACTCTAAGTTGGTTGTGCTTTCATAGAAGCCTTACGTATATTTAGTATTAGATCTATTTCCATATGAAGAAGGGACAGCCATAAAACAATGGAATTGAAACAGAATTGCCATTTCTTATACTGTAGCCAACTGAATAAATCTTCCTCTTTTCCCCAAGTGTCTCTGCTCAGGTTTCTGTGGGCCTGTTCAGTTCACCCATTCAAGTGGTTTCTAAGGGTGCTGCTGACAAGGCTGATGCACAGTTCAGTGTTGCAGTGTTGATCCCTGAATCCTGCTGCAGCACTAACTGTTGTCATAGAGACACAGATTTTTGATTCCAAAGGGACAGTTTTGATAATCAGCTCAGACCTGTTGTAAAACACATAGCTTGCCAATAAGTAAATAACTTTGCCAAACTAGAGCACAGCTGGTCCCTCCGTCTCTTGTGACAGGGAAACACATTTCACTGAAGTTTGTGAGATGCTGTAAGTAAAACCCCAAATGGGGATTTAATTTATTGTAAGAGTGATGCTGTCAGCACACATTTTTTTTCAGATGAGTGAAAGCCAGGTGCAAGCTTACTCCACAAGATCCGCTGCTACTGTGCTACTGGCAACCTCAGAGGGACAAAGAATATTAAAACAATAACAGTATTCTGTCTTACACTCTAAGTAGTGCAGTGAGGTTAGCACTTGTACTTGTAAAGAAGGATGCTAGAGTGGGGCAGCTGTATGCACTCAGAAGTCTCTGACAGACAATGTCTGGGTGATTTAATTGTAGCATTTTGATGCTGCCATCCCTGGTTGTTTGCCTCCTCCTTCTGCTTGCTCCTTTATCAGCTGTGTGTCTGCACCCATGCCAGTCCAGAGCCTGTTGTGGCTGCTGCCAGGAACAGTGGACTTGTGCCAAGGCACTGGGTTCTGAACTGCCATCGCAGTTGTAGCCCTTGCCAAAGGCTACCTGATACAGCAGAACTAACAGCTGGGGGATTTAACATCTTAAATGGCCAAACTGACATCCATCAGAGCTCATGTGAGAGTGCCAAGCAGTCTGTGTAACCTCCAGCCAAATATTAAATCTCCTCTTTCCCAGTACATGCTAATCTGTGAGAAATGGATTGTTACAGATCCCAGCTCCACTGATGAAGCAGGTCCAGTTATAAAATCCCTTGAGTCTGTACACAGAAGTTTCCAGTGGCCATTGTGGTATTAGACACTGGAACAGGTGCAAAATGTCTGATATGGTCTCACCATCTTCCACTGCAGAATTTGGAATAAGTTGAACTGGTTGGGTGAAGCTGTGAAAAATGCATGTGAAAGAACATATGCAGCCAAAATGCTCCCCTCCTAAATGTATACATTTCTCTTTTTGTCAGCCATGCATACATAGCTTCTGCAGTCCTGTAAGATAGCTTTAGGAAAGCTGGAAATGCAATTTTTTCATGAAAATAATCTGCTGGCTCAATATAGGCATGCATTATCCATGCCTTTGCTGCGCTGCTGGAGAGGTTTGATAATAGTGCAGCATTTGGTTTCTTGTGCTCTTTTCCATTCCTGTGTCACACAGCTGTTTTGCTGCTATTTGCAATGCCTAAAATTACTCACTGTTAAGTATTATTAAGGAAAAATTCTTATCACTTTAGGTTTTCAGGGACTGTCTGGCTAATTACCACAGCATCCCTACGAGGTGAAATGAGTCAGTGCCTTTCTGCTCACAAGCAGTGCAATGTTCATCTATTCTTTGACAAATCAATCTGTGGGACTTCCTGGCTCCTCTGGAACATGCTTCTTCTGTGGCAGGAGTAAGTCACCCTTAAAAACTCATGAGAACCCAAAAGAGAGACAGGTTGTGTGTGCTTCAGCATTGGTGCTCTGTGGCAGTACTGCACAGCTGTTGTAGATGCATTGGGGAGCATTCAGGTTTTGGAGGGGAAAATGTGTCTCCAGCTTGCTTGTTCTGGAAATGGGGAAGCACCCTCAGACTCTCTGAGAAACCACTTGCCTGCCAACCTTTGGGAATGAAGGAAGTCCTGCAGCTCTCAGAGTACAAAGTACTGCTCTGGAAGCTGGTGCCACATGGGTTAAGCCACAAAACTGTGCACAGTATACAAATGAACAAGCCCACTTTCCAGTGCTTTGAAAATGGTTTGGCAGTGCACATACTGCACAGTATCTGTCTAGTGGTGAGAAATGGTGCTCGCTATTGCAGACTTGCTTAGTGATTTAAAGACTTGCTTAGTGACAACAACCTTCCTTGCCCATTTTACTTAAGGAATAGTTCTGTCCTGGGGTTTATTGAATTCCTGTCTGTCCCAAAATTGTGGTGGATAAGCCTTTCTATCAAAGAGATATTTTTTAACCAAAATATATGAACAGTTTCATTTTTAACCTAGCTCTGTGGACATTCTACACTGGCACAATAAAAACAGAACACAAACTCAGTAGCTGAAGGGCGATGCAGGAGCTGGAAGGAGAGCTTGAGGGTGGGAGTCTTATCAACTGGTTGTGTCATGGAAGCAAATGGCACATGCCTAACACATGGCATGAGCAGAGAAGCCATGGTCATGGTTATCACCTTTTTATTCACCTTTTTTCATTCTGTCCCCTCATTACTCTCAAGGCGATTAGTTGGTACTACTGAGTGCAGATACTCTGGACAAGTGGCTTACTTGTACTCAAATGCCTAAGAAAGAAGCTGGCAGCTTGGCCTTCAGAACTGCATTCTTCCAAATATGATGTCCTGGTTTAGGCCACCCCAGGACATATGTTCCATAATTTTCAAGTATTTTAGACACATAGATTAGAAGAACTGTGGTGCATTAGAAGGTATGTTTAGGTGGAAAATTGTCAAAGACACCAGTGCCCCTGATACATCTACTACTTTGGGCTTCCAGTAGCAGGTAAGCACATCTGTGCTTTTGGAAAATCATTCTGTTGTTAGTAGAACTGACCTAAATACTCATGAGAAGAAATTGACTCTCCAATTTTGACCTGTTGCAAATTGTGATCAGCTCAACAAGTCTTAACATATCAACATATGTATCTCTGGAGACATGACTTATTTATACAAGTGTTCAAAAGGTCTGAAAAGCAATTTTCTTTTGGGCATGTGTGACTGGCCACATGAATAACATAGTATTCTCTCATCCCTGGTTGGGTTAGCATTTTAATTACTTATTCCATCTGATGCTAATTTTGATTCTTGATAAGGTCTCAGTGGCAGTACTAAATCCATTCTCACTGAGAACATTTATCCCTACAAATCTTCATTTATGTGAAAGCTTGTGAAAAGAGAGGTACAAACCAGTAAAGTGTCACTCTAATTTCATTATTTGGGCTGATATATGCTAGCTGATAAATGCTTACCTACTTTCATCATCTTCAGTCATGATTGAGCTGGGGACTTCAAATCAACTACCTCCCAACAAATAAACTAGGTATGTGTTCAGTATGAAGGTAACTTCATTATTGTCACCCATTTTGGTTGCTGCGGTATTGTATATATATCAATTTCCTCTGCTAATCAGGTGGAAAAGTGACTGAGGAGAAGTGTCATGCACTATATTTTGAAACTCAAGACTTGACTCATTCTCCAAATGCATCCATTACATACCTTAATAAGTTTAAGGCAGAAGATGAGCCAAGCAGCAGCAAGGAAGAAAATTGTTTTGTGCCATAAATAGGCAAGGGACTGCAAAGCCCAAGTATGGGAAGACAACCATACATCTTACCAAGCAACTGTAAAGTGGTGGATTGTGACACTTGGACTGAGTTTTGAACAAGCAGAAAGTGACTGGGGGGATCAGTAGCATGATGGAAAACACAGAAAAGGGAAGCTACATGGCCAGAATAATGAAGATTATTTTCAAAAACCTTCACAGGCACTTCTCTAACAGCTACCATCAGAAAATAAAGAGACAATAACAAAAATTTGTAAATGCACGCTGTGTTCCTATGCTCATGGAAGACAGTGACAAAGCTCTCATTAACCTTGGTGCTGAAGGATCAAATTATTTCTTTCTATAACCTCCAAATGATTTGGTAACAGCAATTGATCAATCCTGCCAGAACCACATGGGACAGATGTCAATCTTGATGTTAGAGATGAATGTGCTAAGGTGAAGTAATTAATCTGGGTTCAGCAGTGCTTAGGCACTGAAGATGGACAGTGCTTGACTGCTGTCCTCTGAGCTAATCTTCAAACAATACCCACCTCCTTTCCTTGTCAAGAGATTTTGAAAGGCATCTTACAAGCTTGGATCAACCAGTATTGTGAATGAAACACATTTAGCTTGTGTATTACAGAAATATATTTAGTATGTTCAGCATGCAAGCTCACTGAACCCATAGTATTTGAACAACTTGCTCCTGTTTTGCCTCATCTGTGAATGTGGTTCAATTCTCAGCTGTCATTTCGCCAACCCCTTCCCTCCGTTGACTTACAACTTTCAATTTCTAGTGTGCAGTTTTGTTCATCCAGAGGATATCTGCGTAGATCCATCATGCAAGCAGCTGTTGTTGTGATCCTGTAAGAGGAGGGTGAAAAAACTTAATGAGACTTGAAACCACATTTTGCTTGTTTGAGATGGCAAGATTTTCTATAATGGATTTTGTGTTTGTTTAAATACAGAATGGTATCTGCTTGGATTCCTGGCATGCAGTCTTTATAGAGCTTGTAAAGCATGATTAATTTATGCAGCACAGAATACTGGTTACAGCTTAAAGCATAAAACTGTATGCTGAATATTGTAGAGAGGATTTTGACTCAAAAGTTTCTGTGTAAAAGTGTACAGTGTTTTGAAGGACATTCAGTGAGATTTCTACTTGGACATCTTTTCTTAAATGTTCTAAATTGAGACATCTTCAAATTGTTTAGCAAATTGTTTTATTTGTATCTCATATTGATGATATCTTTCTTTTTCCATTTCGTTGTCACTTACTGCTGTTTTGTCTGATAGGCAGGTGTATTTTCATCCATGCAGTGGAATACCTGATAATATCTCATTCATTATTTTTATGCTTTCATAATCAGTTTATCATTAACTATGATAATTGTACATTACCTCTTAAATATGGCATGAGGCAATCAAACACTAGTGAAATATAACATCATACAGTGGTTACTTCATGAATACTGAGAGTAACTGATTGCAGGCTGGATGTTTCAGATCCTTACTTCTTCTAGAGGGCATGTGAGTTGATATTTGGTCCCTAAAGGTATTCTCCATAGCCTAAGACTTTTTGCAAGGTAGTTCCTCTCCCTTGTTAGACCATAAATCACAAGAACATCTAAAAAAATATTTGCTGATAAGTCTGTGACTGTGTGGGAGGAAGGTTAAATGACTTCATGAAGATGGGGATCAAATTTTAAAGCTCCCTTTGAGAAAGACAATTAGATCAGTGTTTTCTAACTCACAAAAGTGAGTTATCACCTTCATTTGCTTTTTTTTTTTTTTTTTGTGATAGATGGGTTCTTAAATGCTTATAAAACCTCTGAAGTTGTGAATGGGCAAACTTGGCTTCTAATTTTATTGGTCTCTCTCCTTCTCTCTCCAAAGATTTATACCAGATAAAGGTAGATAACCTCTTTTCTTGATCTGGTTTTGGTCCTGTTGTTCCAGTTCCATGTTAATGAATACCAGAGGAGCACATTTTGAGATTTTAATTTTGATGTGCTGAAAGTCAAGCACACTTACATGCTGTATTGGGGTGATAATCCCTGCTGTCACTGAACTGTCAGAAATTAAAAAGGAAAATAATGCCACATGCTTTATTACTGTGACATGCTTCAACATTTACTAACTCTACAAAACCCATAAGAACCAGCCCATGAAATGACTCTGGAATACTGTGTAAAGTACCATGAAAATGGTACATTTATACTTTTTTTCAGGCTGACTTTGTCACATTAAATAGAAATGCATGTGCCATAGAACATGCATTTGCCATAGAAATGTATTTGCCAGAAAAAGGTCTTCAGCTGCAGTAGGACCTCATTTAGATTAGCCATGTATCAATTACACTTCACTGAGAGGCACTGAGAAGACACTCATTTGTCAGACACCTGCTTAATAACACTTAAGATCACACATAACAATATGCTAACATTAGTCACAGTTAAATGCTTTTAATGAAGGTTCCATAGGGAAATGTTTTGTTCCCCATTAATAAATTGGCCTTTATGGTAATTTAGTTCACGTGTATCACCAGAGTGTTTTCTGAACAGAGTGCTACTGTGGTGAGGCAGCACTCCCCCTGCCACCTCCTCAGGCTACTCTGTGATCCCAGGGACTCCAACTTGGCTTGGCTTTTGGGCAATGAGTTGAGTGGTGAAGTGTACCTTGACCGTGCCACAAATTCTTGCATGGCGAAGGTGGGGGTGGCACTTTCTGTACCAGGGACTTCTGCTGCCTCCCCAGGGAGAGGAACAAGAGATACTCAGGCATCCTCTGACAGCCTTGG
This sequence comes from Molothrus ater, assembly GCF_012460135.2. Taxonomy (NCBI): domain Eukaryota; kingdom Metazoa; phylum Chordata; class Aves; order Passeriformes; family Icteridae; genus Molothrus; species Molothrus ater. Next base: position 47,136,407 of record NC_050481.2, read on the forward strand.
AACATTATTTACCTGAATTGAGCCTGAGTGGAGCCGTAGCATCGTTTTTAAGAACTCCAGTAATTACCAGCTTGGATTGCAGCCAGGATAGAAACTCACTAATGACTAAAGCCAAGCATTTTGTGACCCTCTAAGCAGCTCTTCTAAGAGCTGCCCTTTGAGCTCTTCTGGACTGCAGTGGATGCACCTCTCTCTTAGAGGGACACCTCTTTGAGCTTTGCTATACTTGCTGGACAGAAAACTCACAGTGGGACCCACACTGACACTCCCACTCCCTCTCAAGGCTCAAGTCTCACCCACAGAGAAATTACAAGGTATTTAATATGAGTATTTCATTGGATTTGAGGGTAATTTTTAACAGGTATATCTTTGTAAATTTATTTAGACACAGACATTGTGTCTGTAGATGTTTGTGTGTGTGAAGTGATTGAAACACACTATGGCAAGTATAGCATGAATGTTGCCATCCTGGATCTATAACGAGTCATGCACCCTCTTCTGCACCCTTACACTTTTTTCTTCCTGGTCTCTGTGCAAATTCTAAACTGATTCTAATCCAATTTTCATAGCTATGCTTCTTCTGTGTAGTAAGTAACAGACCAAACCTTTCTATAGCACTTTGTGAAGCTGTACAAATTTATATTAAACCTTCTTTTGCTAATATATTTGACAATGGTTTTTGAGTCATCCTAACCACTCATTTGTGATAACCAGAGTTTGAATGACCAGTTATTCCTAATGGCAGGGTATCTGTACTACTGACTTCTGCAGCTTTGTGTATTTTACATAAGTTACATAAGCAACAGCAATTAGCTATTCTTTACATCATCAATGCAAATTGATAGTGAAGTAGTAATTAATACAACTGTTTGTATCTAAAATTTAAATATTCTACATAATCTTTTCCCCTGACATTGTAATTCTGACAACTATACTGTCTTCTCCACCAGCCTGCCAACACAATATGGTCCCTCCTAAAGTTGGAGGTGCTTAAATTTTATTGGAAATCTTAAGTTCCCATGAAAATAGCTACATGTAATTGCAGGAGTGCTTCAGGATTCAGCAACCTTCATTACCTGTAGTTCATAAATCTGCCTTTCAAGCATGTTTCCCACTCTTGATAGAGCTCAGCTGTGTAAAATTGTTAATGGCATTATGCTCTGCATAACCACAAAACTTATTTAAGCAGATAAATTAAACCCAGATGAAACCATAGTAATTGTTGTCTTGATGAAAATAAAATCAAGTATTTTATTATAAATAGAGTAAATAAATCCCAGACCTGTTAGTGGTTGTACTCTCTCTGGGTGGAGGAAGTAACTGATGGCTTGAACATGCATCAGAAGCTTAAAAATAAAGATATTCAAATGCAGAACACAGGGGTGTAATGGCAGGAAGAAGATTGCAATATTCTGAGCATAGGGCAAAGCTCCAATAAATCTGTGTTCAAGAGGATTAGACCTGAAAGGCCCTCAGCACAAGTTTGTGGCAATGGCAGAATATCATGAGGCTCTGTACATGCTTAAGTGGAGGATTAATCCTACACTTGAAGCAGAACTATTTATATATCTCAAAGTAGGATGTGTTTCTTCCAGGCTTTCCATTCTTAAAATACATTTTAAGTTCAGGTGTTGGGGCTAATTTATTTTGTTTGTACAGTGTCTTTTATTCTACTGTCCTTACATTCTTTAGAATAATTTGGCTGCAAATGCTAAAAATGGGATTATGCAAAGAAGACAAGCAGTTAGGTGGAGATATTTCATTATGCTACTTAATTTCACTCATGTCAGTACCCAGACATTCTGAGATGGAATGAAGTCTGAACTGGCAACAGGCAAGATAAATAGAATTTGCATAAAAGCAAAATCAACTGATTTAATTTTTTGAAATTGTGGCTTGGGGTTCAAGTTATTTGATCCAATGCTTAGCTTTTACTTTGATGCCTTGCTCTCTGAATATCTTATCCTTACTGTATAGTCAAGTTATTTTTTTGCTAAATATAAGATTAAATGAAAAAAAAAAAACCCACTGATGTCCAGTATTTGCAAAACTGACTTCCTTAAATAATACTGTCAGAGATTTCCCTGCAGAGCAGCAGGTTTTGTAGGAACAAATGTTAAAGCTTAGTATTTTGAGTTAAATCATCAATGAGCAGTTAAAGTAAGTACAGAATAAACAGAGGAAGTAGATTTATGGTTCAGTAGATAATTTCCTCAATATGCTGTCAAAAAGCTGATCCTCAATTCTTGGACAAGAAATAGATGCAATATTTAAGATAACAATAATAATTAAATGTGAAGATGATGAGAGCTAAACAATGCAAATGTTTCCTTCATTTGGAGGTCAAGTATTAAGTTTTAATATGTTTGTTCTTTTTCTGTCAGTCAACAGAGCATAAATTATAAATGTACATGAGGATATGAACTGGGATGGACTAATTTCTTTTCCTTAAAAGCTAAATGAAATCTTCAAATCAAATAAAGAAGAAACATGCTTCTCTTAACCACTGTAGGTGCTAGGGCTCTAGTACGTGCTGGAAGTAGACTTACATATTCCAGGTAAAAAATTGCTTTTATTAAATCAGTGTTAATTTAACTTTACTGGTATCAGGGAATTTAGTCCCCTAGGAACATCAGAACCCAGATCTGTATCCCTGGTGTAACTGGTTTAATTTTTCTGAAACTGGAAGAATCTTGATGTTTGAGTGGGGATGTCTTGTAAGGAGAGTTATTGAAGCAATAGAGGAAGGCAGAAATAAAATTACATGTAATCTGCAAATTTTTTCTCTGTCCAAGCCATGTACAAGGTTTACAATTGTCATACCTGCTGACACCATACATTTCCAAGCACAGCCTGAGTGCTTGACCCTGGGAGAAATGTCATCTCTGCACCTGGAAATGTGCCCAACTTCTACTGCCTGGAGCAGCCTACTTGCAGAGTCTACATTGAGCATCAGCATTATTGGTTTGGTGCTGGGTATTTGATATAATGTTGTGTGAACTCAGGAAATCTGTGTTCAACAGCCTGTGTGTTGCTTGTCTGGTCACATTCCAATAAAGTCTATTAAACTATATTTAAAAAAAAGGAGATATGAGTATTAGTAAAACTGTCAAGAGCCAAAAGGTGATTAAAGAGTAATGCTTTCACAGATCTCATTAGAAGCTGAGAAAAAATTTGTAATATTAGATCCTTAGTTTTAGATATGAGTACATTAGCATGTGAAAACTTTTTTTTAATTAGAAAACTATTATATTTTAGCTAATTTTCCCAGTAGGATATATATTTGTGGCTCTAGGGTGACAAGCTGTCAACTGCTAGGTCACTGCTGCAGACTGCATACTTTGAGATAACACTCAAGTTTGTAAAGAAAGCTTTTGTATGATTTAGCTTAAAAAGTACAACACACATTTCCTTTTGATCTTGCTCAGAGAAATAGTACAGTTGAATAATCATGACAAAAAAAAAAAGGACCTTGAGGAAGATGTGTAAAGAGAAATACACAGCTCAAAGACCTTAACAATATTGGGTAAAGTGACCTGTTATACTTAAGTTGCACAAAGATTAGGCAGGGAAAAACGGGTCAGACTGTGGGCTTTCTGCTGTATTTTCTCAACATCCTGAACTTGGCAGTGTTTGCTTGGTTTGCCTCTCCTTCATCTTTGTCCCTTTAGCTGCCCACGTTGAACCTTGAATGAAATGTGAGCAGCTCAGCGATAACGTCATTTGCCTCTGGTATCAAGGACCTGAGCTAGTGTAGCTGCAGCCAGAAAGGGGCACACATGGTAAAATTTTGCTATGTCTTTCAAGGGCTGAAATATTGCTTTTAAGGTAAAATGAGCTGCAGTGGTCAGTGACAACACCACCCAACAAAACCACAACAAACTATTGAAAAAACTAGAAGAAGAAATAACTAATAGTAGCACTGACTAGTGCTGTAGCATAGTGATGGTCATGGATTTGTGCTGAGACCTGGAAGAATCATTCTGGGTTTTTTCTTTCCCTATGTAGCTAGTAACATTCCTGAGAGTGAATAGACTTGTCAAATGTAGAGGAGGAATACTCGGTTTTCTCCGAGGTGTAAGTACAAATGTCTGTTTTCAAGCAAAAGACAGGCATGAAAAGTTAATCTGCAGGATGTCAAATCAATCAACTGCATTGGCTCGAAATAAGAATGCTAAAAAAATAACATCTTAATGAAAACATGACTGCTCTTATTGCTCTTTCCATTCTGATATGCCCTCCCCAAAAGCTACTGAGCTGTCTGCCTGGGCTGCCCTGTTGTCCTGTAGGTCCTCTGAGACACTCCTTATCCCATTCTTATTTCCCCCTGGTTATATCAACTCAACAGCAGCCAAGACAGATGAGGCAGAATTTGCCTGAACTGACTATTGTTCTTGAATCAGCTCATCAGTTGGGGTCCATGCTGGGCCCTAAAGATAGTTAAATAGCACCATATCAGAAGGGAGTAATGATGATGAAGAACTGATGAAGGCAGTGCCCCCATACAATGAATTTTGTTATTCCCATGTCAGTGGGAATATTCACCACCAGTGAACTGCCGGTAAACTGCCTGAGCTTTGTCTGAGACAGAAGTCCTGGAAGAGTCAAAATTCTGTTCTTAAAGAATGTTCCCTGTCTGTCTCAGCAGCAGAGCCTAATCCTGAGGTATCCATTCAGTCTCAGGCAGGGGCAAGCCACAGAGCACAGTGTGACACCCACTGAGGAAAGAATGGTTTGTGACTGTATTTTTATATGCCCAAACAGTTACTGAGTCTAATGCAGGATGTGCTGATCGGAGTAAGTACGTGCCGGGTCTTGCTGTTGTGGTCATTTCACTTTGCTTCAATTAGTATTCTTTAACATGACCCAGGCACCAGTTTATCACACCTGCTTTGTCCCTACAAAGCTATGCAATGGTCAAATCCTCTTCTGCTAGACTGAACTGACTATGAATTTGAAACTTGTTATCCATTTGCTGTTTATTCTTCCCTGCCCCCTTACACATTGTATTTTCTTCCTTTTTTTTTTGGTTTTTTTTTTTGTTTGTTTGTTTGTTTTTTGGGGTTTTTTTGTTTGTTTGTTTTTTTGTTTTTGTTTTTTGCTTTTTTTGTTTTGTTTTGTTTTGGTTTTGGTTTTTTTTTTGTTTTGGTTTGGTTTTGTTAGTCTGTTTGTTTGAATTATGAAGGGTTGTTTACTGGAAAAGGTCACTGCTGATCTTTCTTTGGGTATTCCAGGTTCAGAAATCTCTTACAGAACTTGGGGCATATGTGTTTTGTGATGAAGGCTTTCAGATGCAGCACCCTGTGATAATGGTGTTGTGATCTATAGGACAATACTGCCCAAGAACTGCCTGCGGCAAGTGATGTCTTCAAGCAGAATTCTCTGTTCCTTACTCTGATTTTTATTGTAAAATGTAAGCTGGTGGTATAATTCCCACCTTTAACCTCACTTCTGAATGCAAATAAGTGTTATCAATTGTGTTGGGCAGGTGCTACTGGATGCTTATGGGAACACTGTGCTTTTGTATTTTATGTCCTGCTTGGCAGTGGTTTAAAAAGATTTGCTGCCAGAGCTTAGGTCACTTTTTTCCCCCCGTATTTTTTTCACAGAACACATTGACTTCTACAGTCAGTGCAAAGTAAGAGTATATCAAAGGTTACTTAATTTTCAATAAGAGTGCTGTGGGCATGAAAATATTTTGGGGAAGAGAACATCACATTTCCATTGTCTTGGGAGATTTACTTCAACACTCCAAGTAATTGTCAGTAAATTCATCAATTTTTTGCTTAAACCCTTAATGAATAGTCTTTCAGCTGCCAGAACTCTGCTTCAGCTACATAGTTAGACAGTTAAATAGCTGCTTAGGACTATCACGAATAGGGATGGGGTGGGGAAATTACCCAAAATTCAGACAAGCTGACTTGCTGGCTTCTGCCTTTTCCAAGGGGAGAACCTGAAGGTCCAGCAGAGCAGTGGCAATAGGAGGCACTGGGAAAGGGAGAGCTCGTACATGGAGGAGATGAGGAGAGAGGTGGTGAGACATAAGGTCTGTGAGAAAACATGTTGCTCTGACTGAATTAGAACCTCCTAAAATCAAAACCTTAAGCCAGATATGTACTTTTTAAAGATAATGTAAGACCATTATTCTGTTCAATGTAGTGCATCAGAAATAGTTCAGAGTAGAGTGAAGATGAATGGTGGAAGAATGAAGACGTTTGTAAATATCAAGAATAATAATAAAAAAATCACTACAATTTTACAGCATAAAACCTTTTAAATATTAAAAAAAAAGCTGTGTATTTGATGCTTCTAAGCCAAATTTCAGTGCAATGAGGATTTTTACTGCAAAGCTATAAACCCATGAAAATAAATTTTACAATATAAATCCCAAGAGGCCTATAACCATACCAGGGCAACCAAGATACTTCAATAAAAAGTGCCTTAGATTTGGAGCTGAAATTTACTGCAAATAGTAATTTAGTTTGACAGTGCAAGTATGTTGCAAGATAAAAAGAAAAAGAGCAAGCCTGATGGGAAGTGATTAGCATAAAGAAAGGTTCAAGAGAGAAATAAAGTAAAATGACTGTTTTTCAATCTGGTTTGAATAAAAAAAGAAAGAAAAAAAGTTGATAAATCTGTAACTTTTTCAATGTATGCAAACCTTCTAAAAGTGACTAAATGCCAGAAAGGGGCAGATAATATCCACTGACCAAAACATCCTGCTCAGGAGAGAATACAAGTCTGCTAGATGGCAGCAGTGATGTTAGTGTCATCTGGTATGGTCACCTTTTGGTTTGGTTGTTGTGTTGTTGCTTATTTCAAAATAAAACCAAATTAGACACCAACATACACTTGCTCTCTTTGGCAGGAGCAGAAACAAGGCAATATCTTCCATATGCAGCCCGGTTTGGAAGGCTTCAGGATGTGCTTGGGCAAAACAGCTGGTGGTTTCAGGTTTGTTTTTTTGGTATTGTTTCATGTTTGGTTTCAGGTTTGTTTGGTTGGTTTTAGTTTGTTTGGGTTTTTTGTTTGGGTTTTTTTTTTTGGGGGGGAGGGGGCAGGGGGGAACAGAGGCTTTTTTCCTCATGTCTTGAGTAATCTCAGAGCAGCAAGCCTGAGAGTTCAAGGAGCATTTGGACAGTGCTCTCAGGCACAGGGTGTGATTTTTGGGGTTGTCCTGTGCAGGGCCAGGAGTTGGACTTTGATGATCTTTGTGGGTCCCTTCCAACTCAGAATATTCTGTGATTCTGTGATCGTTGATATTCTGCAGGCTCAGACTCTGCAGGCTTTTGTTCTCTCCTAGCAACTCATCTGCATTTGATTTCTTCAAGTAGTTGATGTGTAATTCCTCACAGTCAGTATCTGTCGCCGCGCCTGTCTCTTCTATCTTTAGCTTTAAGAGCACAGTACAATAGACTCTTTCTAATGCTACTGTGCCTTTATTTATGCAAGGTTTATAAGGACAGAAAAAGTCTCCTTAGTTGACAGAGATACTCTTTACCATAATGTTAAAATACTGAATTAAGACTGAAGCTTATAAAACAGACCAGCTTTTCTGCTTTTGTTATCTGAGTAGTTAAGGAGAATTTTTAGATAAAAACTAGGTTGTTTATGGTGTTAAATTCTCACTTTGTGTTGTTTCATCATAACCTTTCTATGTTGCATGGCTTCTTGAGTCCCAAGAGGTAGTTTGGTAATTTTAATTTTTTTTTTCTTTATGCTTCTCACAGGACAAGAGGAAAATACAGTATGGCATTGCTACTTGACTACTGTGTCATATTTTCTGTTGAATTTCATAGTTCAGAAGTTCTTCCCTGAACTGTTTTGATGCTGTAAGTCACAAAAAATTACATGGGCATTCTTTCATTAAGATAAACTAATAAAAATGGAAAAAAGTATGAAAGGCATTGTGTCAGCCTGTAGGGTTTTGAAACTCTCATCCCTATACTTTCCATCCTGAACGTTTTTTACTATTATTCTCAAGTCTAGTCATATTACTGCTAAGGTTTAGTGTCCAGTGGTTTCCCAGAATGATTTCTTTTCCTTCAATGAACACCTTATTTTGTATCCAAGGATGGAGTTCGAAACGTTTATAGGAGAAGGGTTTAAAAATGGGTTTGGAAATGTTGCATTTTAAAATTCATATATTGCATCTTCTACTAGTTTCATACATTCTTCCTGCATCTAATTTAAAGATGCTTTGGAAGGGAAAATATTTACATATACATTTTACTTATTGTTACCTTTACACAGAGTAAGTGCATACCTGGCACGCTGAGGAGAACTGCGATAAGTTTTTTCCTTTGATCTTTAAACTCCTCTTGCTATGGCCACGACTTTCTCTTTGAGTATGCTAATAGCTCTTCAATTTAGGAAATAATTTGCTTATACTGATAAAATTTCCTACAGGTGACTGAGTATAGCAGAAGATTGAGTTATTCCCTGTGAAAGCAGAAAGTCCTGAACAGCACTGTGCAGTATTCAGGCAGATTTACTTATAATCTTGTGAGCATGCAGGCCTTTGATTTTTTCTTAAGAAAATGCTTTGATATTTTCACTGGCATCTTAAACATAAGCCTGACATTTTGCCATTAGGAAGTAACAGAAAAAAAGGAATTAAAAATGGAATAAAAGATCACTAGTGAGTGAAAGCTCATACACATATATCAAACAGCCATCATCTCAATGCTCACAAAAGATAGAAACTTCCATTGCCTTTGAGGAAACTTTTCCAGCTTATAGGGAGACCTACAAAATATCCTCAAAGATTAATCTGGAAAGTAAGCTTTATGTCTGTATCATCCACAGCCACAAGAGTTAAATTATATGGGTACAAAATACTTGTGGAAGAGGCTGCTGTTTATAACCCAGGCAGTTTAATTACACAGAGCTCTGAATGGCTGTACCTGCAGAATGGAGGAGGTAGTGAATACAGGATGGGTTGAAATATTTTAGATGAGCTTTTCAGGAAAGGAAATACTGATGATCTGTGAGTTACAGCAATTGTTCTAACACGTACTTAGCCTGAAATTTGTTGGGTTAGACAAAATTATTTTTGGTATTTTACTCTTCTTGCAGTCCTGAAATGTCTGCATTTTCAGGCTTTTTTTTCTTTTTTTTGGTGCATGTGTTAATCAAATGGAATAAAGCTAATTCTGTTTATATGTTCTTTAACGATAACAACACAGATCACCCATCAGTTTGAATTCCTTATATTCAGCAGATAGGCTGCCCATTTGAATAATCATCATGAATTCTGAGAATAAGGGGTATTTTAAAGTATTTTGAGCATTTAACTAATACTAAGTATATGCATCTGCTGTGCAGAGTTCTCATTTTTAGTGATTGCTTATGAGAAATTAAATAAGGTTGCATTAACATACCATATATAGCATAATTAAATATTACTGAAACATCTGTGACACACCTTCAAAACAAAACCCTTCTCTTTTCTCATTTTCTCTCGACAGAGTCCCAGCAGGGGGCTCCCAGGTAACACAAAATCTGTAGCAGTCTTAATACACACTTGGTGCCCACACTTGGATGATAACATGTATTTTAAAACTTTCAAGAATTTGAGTTAAATTACTCCTTAGAGTAGTCTTTTTTTCTTCTTTTTAAGCCTTTTACTTAAAGCAGGTTTTACTTGCTGAACTCTTTTTGCTCATCTTGAAGTCTTTCAGTGGGAATTGCTTTCCCTTGCATCCAAAAGTAGATAAATGGTGAAAAGTTGAAATTGTTGCCTTAGGGGTTTTAAAAATCTGCTGATACAGGTCTTCTGCCAGTTTATGTTTAATTCTGATAAGCCTGAGAGATATCTTTGAGTGCTCATGCACTTCAGTAATTCTCTGTAGATGGGTTAAATGTATACCCTGTGTTATCAAATTATATAAAGAGCAGAGTTATCAGTCTCAGATAAAGAAATAATTTTAAAAATTAAATATTGCGATAGCTTTCTAGAATCCTGCCAAAAATTTAAAAGTCCTAATTTTATAGCTTTTCCATTTACTTCTTTCAGGGAAAGACTCAACAGCTGGAGACATTGTAACAAGACAAGTAAGCCACTAGCCAAATGTATTTGAAATTATGCCAGCTGGGATCAATGGAATATTTCTTAGGAAATACTCTGACAATCTTTTATTCTCTCTCCACTTTCCGTATGAAAATATGACTAGAGATTTCTGGAAAGTATTTCTTCAGCACCTCTTATTCAAGTATGGAAATATTTCTTGCAGAGTAGTTCAGGACTAATAAAATAGAAAATGAGATTTTTTTTTTTTAAATTGGACTCCAAAGGTGTACTCCACATATGGTTTCTGACAGAAGAAAAGAACAGGAAATGGGTTGGACATTATTTGAACTCAATCCATAACAATAAAATCTGTGCAATTTTTCTTTCTGTCCCTTGGCCGGGAGATTTTAAAATTGATGAATGCAGCGTTGAAAACATATAGGTAATTTAACTGTGTAACTGTTAGGCCTTTAAAAACCTGCTCAATTTTAGCTCTTATTTTACTAAAAAATAGCTAGCCTTAAGGCATTTGGTCTTTTATTTGTAAAAAGGCTTATCAACAAACCCGAGAACAAGTTTGAAACACCTCATATCTACTAATAAACCTCAAAATATTCCGTTTTCCACACCAGATTTATTTTACACGTTCTTGATTTACACAAATACAATAGGAACAGGACTGGAAGTATATTTATGCTTCCAATATAGCCATTTGATCACACTGTCTCACATGGTTTACAAATCCATCTATCTAACGACTATGAAAAATGCCGCATTTGCAGTCGCTTGCGATCATGCTCTCTGAGGTTGCTAGAGAGGCTCTGCTAAAAGGGACATCAGCAGCATGCATCAGAGCATCAGACAGTTAAACTTCCCAGGCCTGAGAAGTTCCAAGTGTTTAAACTTCCCCAGGTTTCTGGGAGATGTAAGATTACCCATTGTACAGAACTTATCTTCTCAGACTATAAACTCCTCTGTCTGAGGTATAGGACTGATGGTAGTATAAGAGGGCATACATGTTTCTTCTTGGATGACTGGTGTCTGGTTGAACCAAGCCTATTGTTATGCATGTGGCTTGGAAAAATTTGTCTTTGGCATTTTCTTGTAAATATGAAGAACTGGACACTTTGCATATGTGGAAAACATTTAGTTTTGCAATAAGCAACCATGAGTAATTTGTATGTGTTTTGGTTTGGTTTTAACTATTTTTTTCAAAGAGAAGCTAGGTGTAATGAGTGTATATTCTTATTAATCTGATTCTAGAAAGGACCTGTGTGTGTTTTTTCCATTTGTGTGCTTGTGTTTTATTTAGTAATTTGGGTTTTATTTTGTGTTGGTGTTTTCTGTTGTTGCTGTACCTGGGAGTTTGCTGTTTGCTTTTCTAATGGCATTTCAATAATTGGAGCCAGTGTTTCTGTCAGTGGGACATGTTGCTGGTATTGAGGCTGGAGACTGACTGCTGTGTAACCCTGACCTGGGGCAGGTACCTCAGCTGCAGTGAAACCAGCCACTCTGGCTGCAGACAGAGCTGCCTGATGACTGACCCAGAGACTGAGGAACAGTTCACTGTCACCTCAGACTCCTGCGTAGGTCACTCCCACATACATTTACCTACTATAGGTTTTAAGTGCTGAATGATTTTCAAGTTGCTTTGTCCAACTTTGACTCCTTCTTTAGGCTCTGAGTAAGTCCAGGACTTCTGATATTTCTAGATTCTTCCCTGGAAGATCATAACTAATTAGATTTGTAATCCAAAACAACATGAATTGTATTTGAAGTACCTACCTTCTGTCTGCTCAGCTTGATTTCCTTATTAATGGTTTTATAAATTAAAGCAATTTATTTGTCACATATTTTGCCTCTTAAAATGGGGTCATTTTGTCCTGGCAGTTATAACACCAGATTTAATAGACAGAACAGAGCCTGTAAAATAGAGGATAAGAAAATCATCCAAAATCTATTTATACCAAGATGGTAAGAGATGGTATGCTGCCTAGAAAATATGTAACCCATACACTGCAGTTCCTTTCAGCTTTAAAACTAAACATTTGTTAAATATTGGCTAATCATTATTTGTTCTTTTGGTAGTATTAGTGGGATTAAATAGTTATTAAAAATATTAATATACTTAAGTAGTTGACATATCATTTCAGTAATCTGAATTTGATCTAGACCCTGCTTCAATTGAGTCGTCTTTGAAAAAAGCTTAGCGGGCTTTGCACTACAAAATGCTTATTTAGTTCTTCAAAGTGCTGTACTTGATAGCTGCAATCAATTACAGCATCTAAAGCTTGTCTTGAAATTCAGGCCTGTGAAGGCAGTTGTGACTCCACCATGTGGAGTTTATGTACTTCAACTACTGATTACAGGAGCCAATGCTCATATATTTAAAGCTGAGTCCATGTTTAGTATTTGTGTATTTCTGCTGGTTTTTTTTTTATAAACTCTCTACAGAGATCAGTTCAACCTGAAGTATGTCCTCCTCTTCCCTATGTATTAAATGGAAGAAATGATGAATAATTGCTTGATTTATGTTTGCAAAGTTCTTGTATATTTTTAGGGTCTAAAAATATAAAGGGAGTCCCAGAATGATTCTCATGGGTCTTAAAATGTTCAGTGCTAAATCTTTTGCCATTGATGCATGGAAGAAATATTTTTTGTAGGATTTTCAAAATTATCACCTAAAAAAATACTACTTTATAATTTTCTCTGTATTTTCTTTTTCTGTAGTGAAATAAAATGTAGCTTTTTATTTCACTATATAGATGACATGGATTTTTCTCATTTAGAACAACTGCAGTCTGTTTTTTGGCTGGACCTGTTTAGTAACACAAGTAGGACAATCTATTGAGTACCAGTGTAAAAAGGCTACTTGTTGCCATGATGGGTTGTCGTCAGAAGGACTCAATAACTGTCTCTTTAAGGAAATCCATGAAGGTGCTTAGAGGAAAGCCAAAACTCCACAATCCCAAAACATGGCAATTTAAAAGCAATCCAAAAACTATTAAAATTTCACTGCAATGAAAGATGTAAACAACTATATAGCAAATTTCTTTAATAACCCTCTCAGCTATATTGCCAAAATTGAGGTAGTAAAAAGCAAAAGTCTACACTTAAATTTATTTTCAAGGTCATACTAAAAACTAAACATTCTGCATTGAAATACAGCTTTTCTTGCATTCCACCTCTAGGATTTGCTTCCATGGATATTGCATGAATAAATGGTTAGTAAATCAAATGTTAAATGGATCAGTTCTTGTTTGTGAATTGGTTAAAGGTAAGTGAATTTGTCTGCCAGTGTTTGCACCACAGAAAACCTTCTCTGTGTAAGAAGTGGTGAAATAAATCCTTATGTTGAAGACAGGATTATTCTTCCCCTTGTCCTCTTGCAATTGTAGCAGTGCCTAGCAAAGTGGCATCCTCTGCTGTAGCGGTATAAAAATGAGTGGTCTCACTGAAATCAAAAGTTTTAGATGCTCCAAACCAGCTCTTCACACCTTGTCATGGTATGCTCAGTCCCCCTGCCTTGAAATAAAGAATTGCCCTAATCAAAGGTGGCAGTTCTGTGTCTGAACATCAGAGAGAGAAGTCTGTGCAAAGGTATTGCTGGAGGTATGTTACACTTCCCAACAACTAACTCTGCTGAAGGATATGCTCCTTCCAACACACATGAAATTCTGCTGTTGTTTATTGTGAGGCAATGTCATGATATAAGAACAGAAGTCTCCACAGCAACATGGTGTCATTTTTCTGCTAGTGAAAATCTGAGAAGAACTAAGAGGTGGCATAAAATACTAGGAAAGGATGATTTAAATCAGAGCTTCCATTCCTGACATAATGACATAAGAATCTGAATACAGAATACAGTAAAATAAATTATTAATGGTTCCTTAAATATCTCAAAGACACATTACATGTCTAGCATCTTACTCGGGAAAGCTGGAGAAAGGAGAAGAAAAAGAAGCAACAGAAGTATTGGTTTAAGATTTTGGAGCTTTGGGAGAGATTTCCAGAGCATTTTGCCTGAACAGGGAATAAAAATAATGAGAGACACTACTAGTGCCAGAACTGTTAGAGCTAATGGCATCCAATCACTTGTTAAAAATGGGTAAGGGGAAAAAAAAAGAATAATCCAGTATTTTTCCAGCTGTACTGGCACCAGGCTGGTACTGTCCCATACACCAGCCTCAGAGTGCTGCAGGTTGCACATTGACCCAAAGGGATTTTTCCCTTTCTCTTAGGAAGCAGGTGGCTATACTACAGAAAATGAAAATAGCTGCTGGCAGGAGTACTAGACAGAAACAGAAGAAACATGATCTTCAACACTGACACTCAACTTCCCTGGGATATTTGAAATGAAGTTCTGTGGAAATATTACCATGGAGTTAAAAGTGTTTGTGTGTGTAGTTCTTGGGTGAAAGGATGAAAGAGTTATTTGGTTTGTAATATTACACATTTTTTCTACTGTGAACAATTAACAAACCTGCCTTTTGAAGCAAGAGACATAACAACAATGCCCAATTTTAGAGGTCAGAAGGCTTAGGATTATTCTCTGTCTCCACAAGTTTATAGCACACATTGTTCTTTAAACTGTGGGGACATAACAGCTGAAAGTTACTGGAAAAAATAGCTAAAGGGATTGTTGAGTTTATCATAGAAACAATACAATAATGGAGACATAGTGAAGTGATAATGCTTTGTTACATGACCTAAAACCACTCCAGTGTATTATGTGCAGGCTTCCCTTGTTTATTCATCTGTAAAGCCGAATGGTTAACCTTGGTTTATTTCTCCTCAGCTCTGTTGAGGCTGAACATTGCAACAACGACAAACTGCTGTGTACCTGGGTGCAAGCAAACAGGTTATTTAGAGCTGTTATGATTGTTACAATTTCTGATTAAAGAAGAAGCCAGTAAAATTTCGTAGCTGAGCCTGAACAGAAATATTAACTCTGGACTGAAAACAGAAAAGCTGTTTGGGGAACAGGAGGCATGAGGGAAAGGAAGCATTTAAATCATCCTTGAGATATGGTTAAAGACCCTGACTAATTTGTGAGGAATTCAGACTCTGGTTGCAGCATAATTGGTGTTGTTTTTCTTGTTCAAGACATGCTAGGCCAATGCTCTGTCTTCAGCAAAGAAAATGAAACTCACAGGTCACAACCCATGTGAGAGCTTTGGTGATACTGTCTTCATGCTCTCTATTGCACAGATGCTAAATCAAGGTAATATGCTGCAGTTTCTTTTCTGCTTGTGAGACTAGATTGGAACTGTGCTCAAATCTCTGAATGCTGAATTTTACCTAAAAGTATTTTCTGCAGTGTTTTCTCATGTTTTGTTTCTTACAAGGCATATATGTCACTTGGAATATGAAAAACTGATGCTTACATGAATTAAAGGTAACCTAAAGGCTGACAGAAGCATATTTATTACCATGAGGAAAGTGACCACAGATGCAAGTTTAGTGCAATAACTGCCATCTGTTGCAGGAAGAAAATTTTAATGTTTCTTAACTTCATTTTATCTTCTGCTCATTTGTTATTTTTGCCTTTGGTTAGAGCTTTCTTGTGGGATGGGGACACTACATGTATTTTTACTCACAACTACAGGCCAAAGTCTGTTCACCAGATGTGTCTAAACAGCTGCCTTTCCTTGGGGAAAACATGGTGCATCAACTTGAGCCGTGAAAAAGACCTGACAGCTCAGCATCTCTTCCTGCATGCAGCTGGTGATGGCAATGCCGTCAGTGTTTATGGGCCCATCTGGCAAAACTCGGCCTTGCTGCACCCTGAGACCCTATACTCAGGCATTCAGATAATATTTAAATAATTTATGCAAATCTACAAATATCTCCTTTGTATTCTCTACCAAATATCACATTTCTTCAAATGACTTCAAATCTTAAATTCCCATTGTCCTAAAGAGAAATTTCAGAAGGAAGGAAGTGTTTGTGTGAGCTGTGATTGATTACCAGGTGGGAGCCATAATGAGGAACACTTTAATAGTTTTAACACACTCAGAAGAGCTGGAAGAAAGAGGCATTAGGCTTCGTTAGCTATGGCTGTAGCTGTTAAAGGTAGTGTTGCTGCTCTGTGGAAAATCCTTGAGTGTGTAGTGGTTGACTAAATGGAGTATGTGCTGACTCATACATGAGAAACCAGGAAAAAAGCACAGGAAAGTGGCACTGATTCTACCAGCACTTCTGCCAGCACAGACAGATTAAAATGCCCAACATACCGTAGGCCATAAAGGACTGTCCCATCTGGATGGAGTCGGATCATTCGATTTTTTACGGTCACCCCATGGACAAATGATTTCTTGTCATTTTGGAAATACGTGTCCGGCACCCAGAGCTGGTCGGCCACTCTGTTGTCCAGAGTTAAGTTCAAAGGTATTCCAGAATAAGAGAGCCTTTTATCCCTCCAGGACTGCTGAAAGTACATGGTCAAGGTGTAGTCCTAGGGAAGAAACAAGAAGGGCTTTTTGTATTTTCATACTGATTGACTGACCAGAAGTTTAGTTTTGGATGAATCTCAGTAACTGAATATCAGTAGCAATAGGAAATTTAAGGATCATCAAGGCATTGTTGCCATTAGGCATGATCATGAATCTTGGCTTGTTCATATTAGTGTCAAACTTGACACTTACCAGTGGCAGTGACTACAGCAGGCTTTCATGATCTCTTGACCCAGAGGGAATAAATGGCACATTTGGGTCTCCAGTCTGTGGATCAAACTTGGTTTCTAATTTTTCTTTTTTAAAATGTGTGTGTTTAGCTGAGCTCAGCCAAATAGCATTGCATAGCACTTAGGATATTTTTCTGATATTCCCTCCTTTCACCCTGAAAGATTCTCCCCACAATCCAGAAAGGCCTGGCCTTCCTCAGAAAGAGCAAATACAAGCTCAGAACATAATGGATAACTTCCCATTCCGCCTCTGCTGGAGTTGCCAGATGTAGTGACTCTAGATAGCCAGGCATATCTTGTCTCAGCCTGGGAAATGCGGTGCTTTCTGTCCTTGCCAACTGGATTTTGCTGTACAGAAAGTCAACAACTTGGCTATCATGTTATAACTCCAGTGAAACACCATTTATGCAGCCTTTCAGCTTTCATTTTGTCTGAATAGAAATTTTCTAAAGGCTCATAGTCTGATTTACTCTCTTGTATATATCTTTCTGGGAAATTGATGATTTTAAAGGTAGTCAATTTTTTCAAGTACATGGGAAAAACCTATGTACTTTGTAGCTCATGGAGCTCTTAAAAGATGAGTAGAACAGCAGTATGTGGACTATTAGTTTCTCTCTTCCTCATCTCCTCCCTCAGCCCTGTTTTCATGTGACAGGCTACTTTGTCACATGTTTTTATGGTAGAAGTGCATCCAAATCATAGCTATTACTGAAAAAATTGGTCTGGTCAGGAGTAAGATTTTCTTTTATGTGATAGAAAACCTTACCTCTGTCATTGTCACAAATCCTAGCCTGGACTCTAATTCTTGAAGAAGCAGCATAAAAGCTGTCTGATACAATTTGTACTCTTCATCTATAGTGGTTTCTTAAGACTGTATCATTGCCATGAAATCAAAGCAGAGTTACTTTTCAAAAAGACTTTCTACCTGAAAAGTCACATTCAACAGAGCTATAATACAGACTTGCCAGTGGAAGTTGTTAATAAAAATACTGCTCTTCCTTGTCCTGGGCCAGTAGCTTTCTTTGGGTTTTTTCTTTATGGATGAAATATCATGATTGAGGATCAGCGGTTATATACAATAGGATAATTACATCCACTGTGAACACAGACCCCAGATTCGCAAGGATTTTGTAGATACGCCCCTTTTCAGGCCTGCAAATTTGTTGTTACACACAACAGACACAAGAGGCTGTATGCTGAAGGTTTGTTCAGTTTTTTTGCTGGCCTGGGTCACTAGGAGGAGGTCAGAACATCTTTCCTTTTCACACCATGCTGGTCAAGCCTGGAACTACAAAGTAATGCAGTGAGATATATGCTGCATTTTGCTGAGTAGGTAATTTAATTTAAATAGGGGTACAGAGGAGCAGGAATACTAAGGAGGCAAGTTTTTGAATGTAAAACTTGAATAGAGGTGGGTTAGAAGCATCAGTTAAAGAGAGTTTACCCTTACTCTTACACATATACAAAAACCAGTTGGGAATTGGATGAGAGAAATCAAAAAATTAAAAACAAAACCAAAAATCAGCCAAACATGAAAGAACAAAACAAAACCCCCACCAAACACCACAAATCCCACATAAGCCCCCACCACTATTCTGGTGCAGTTTTCATACATTTTATCTGTTTCCTAACCTGCCCTATTTAAAATCTCTTTAGATAGAAAAGCTTTCATAGATGACTGATAAAATTCAAACCCTCAGTGCTGCACCTGCTATCCTCTACATCTTCTGCCTGATCCAGCAGAGCCTATGTAGCCTGCAGCACAGATGGAACCGAAATTCTGATTATATATAACTATCTTTTCTCCTTCTTGCCTTTCTTTATATTTTCCCTAGGCCTTAAGGCTGCTTTTGTGGAATTGTTATGCTGTTCCATAGAAAACCAAACAATTGAGAATGGTGTCTATGCAATGGTTCTCAAAACTCAATCAAGAGAAGAATAGCCACAGTAAGCTACAAGAGATCTTAAAGGATGTGAGAGATAAAGAAATTCTGTCTCTTGGCTATGACTACTAGAAGAAGTTGAGTTGCCATTTTTAGCATCATAGTCTGTTAAAAAAATTTTGTTTCATCCAACATTTGTGCTTTACACAAAATGCTGCTGTTGGCAACACCACAGTAGAGAGAGTGATCCTCTGGTCTGCAATTGTGCTGTACTATGGAGAAGTATGTGGCAAGCCTTCAAGTGTTAATGAGGAAAAAAAATCTGAGCTTCATCCTAAAGGAATCTCAGGGTTTCCTAACTAAGCAAATTATCTATTTTTTTTCCATTCCTCACTACGTGGAGGTATTACTCATTTGGTATTTAAATAAGAAAAATAGTCTGATATCATGATTGTGAGAGTCCCTGTTGCAGTAAGTTCATATTTTAAAAAGCATAGTCAAAGACTGTTTTAATGAAAAGCAAATTACAGCTGCACTATAACAACCCCAATTTTGTAGTTATAAAATTTCTAATTGTTTTTTAAAGGAATACAGCCTTACCCTTCTTATCTCTCATCTGTGAAGTATTAAATGTTGGCCAACCATATGGCTAGCCACATCTTGGAGGTTCTTGTATTATTTTTTATATAGTACAGTGGTGTGAGTGAAGTGAGGATTTAAGGACTACTTGTCTTCTACCCTGTAAAATTTGCTGGGGACTTTGTGCTTTCAAATTCTAGACTATATGAATAATTTCTGAATCTGTCACATCTGTAGTGGTAATTGGCTGCAGAATTTTTTTAGCTTCTTATGAAAGCTTCCCAAGATCTCAAGCATAAGTCTAGATATGAAAATAAATCACACTGTATTTAACTTTCATATTTAAAAAATTCTATTCATGAGTTTAAGAAGCAGGGCCCAATGTAAAATTAAAAAAGAGAATCTGTTTCTGCAGCTCACTGTTCTTTCAAATGATTTGTTTTTAAAAACAATTCATGTTTTATAGAAACACACTGAACAGTTTTTTTTTCTGAACTTTACTTTTTGTAATTAAAAAAATCTGTAATTCTGCTGAAAAATCATGATATTTCAGTAGATTAAATAGTGCTGTTTATGCATCTTTTTTCATGAAAATTTCACTTTCCCTTTTTCCATGAAAAGATTTGATTTACTAGTATGAGATCTTTTTCTCTTAGTAATTATGCAAATTTCTTATTTCTTTGTATCAAACTAGAAATTTGTAAATGTGTGTATGCAGATGTGTACTATAACTTATAAGTAAATCTTTACCAGTGCTTTAATAAAGTGCATTAGGTTGCTAAGAAAAATACATGCTAGTCCTAGTTAAGAGACGTTCTGTGAAAATATAAGAGAAATTAGTCTATTTTACTCAAAATTGAAAGATATTTCATAGTCTGAATTTAAGAAACCTAATAGATAAATACTGGCACCAAGCCTCACAGTATAAATTTCTCAGTAAAGAAAATGAATGGACCATTGAAGTATATTGTACTTGAGGTCAGATGAACAATTTAGAGTGCCAGTAAGGAATAGACAGAAGAGTTACCATACAATAATAATTCCTTTTTTAATTCTATTTTTTCTCCTATTTTTAAATTTTTTTGGTGGAACAAAAATAGATAATGTAAGGACAACAACACATTTTTTTCCTTTCCTGTTAAACCTCTGTAGATCTCTGAAACTAGAAGAGATACATTAAAATAACTGAAGAATTTGGATTTGCTGGAAATTTCTACTCTGTGATTTACCAGTTCACTACAGCAGAATATAATGTGGAATACATTGCTATATTATAATCTAACCTTCTGAGAGACACAGAACTAGAACTTCACTATGTTTATCAGCTGAATTATGGATTCTGGCAGAATAAAAGATGAGTTCACATGTCTGCTGTACTGCTAGTTGTTTCTTCTTTTACAAAGTCCATATTTTAAGGAGAAAATAGGGAATCTTTTCACATGCAATGTTGAGCTTGGTGGTCTAAAAGACCTTGTGTTTTTCCCTTTTCCAAGGTGGCCTTAATCTAAGCTCTGTTATCATTTAATGAACTGAACAGCAGGTTAACACATTGTGATATATTTAAGTAATAACTGAATATCAAAGCACACTCTGAAAGTCTTAACAGCAAAAAGTAAATAATGTGGATGCAGTTATTAGCAAAAGTTAGCAAATCAAATACTATCTTGTGAATATTTAGCTGTTCTAGGTCAATCAGACATTAGCTGTCTACATGAGTTTGCACATGAAGGCACTGTGCAGCAAAATGAATACATGAAGTGCACCAATCATACTACTAATAGACAGCAGTGTATATTGCTGGTTGTGGGACAAACACTGTACACCCAAATAATCTTGAATTTAAATTTTATCCTTGGGAACCACCCACTAATACAGTATCTGTCAGCCTCACAGAAAATGAGATGCAATGAAAATCAGATACCTTATAACAATCAAGACAAATGTAACTGGAATTGCAATTTAAAATTAAATATGGAGTGATAATCAGAATATAAATATTGACAACAATAATGCCATAAATGCAGAAAAGCAATATATGAAAATCTTACTGTGACTGCAAACACTTATTAATTGGGTAAGAGCATTTTCCATGTTTATCTGTTACAAGGATAGGAAGGGCAGAGTTTTGAAAGAATGGCAAATATATAAATTTGCAAATTGTAAAAAATTGTGCTAATGTATCAGAAGCAGCTGTTAGTTGTTCAGCAAGTTAATTTTCCTACCTTGGAACTCTAAGGGAAGCTCTATATCCTCACCTGCAGAAGAGCTATTTTATGATAAGAGGACACAAATGGTGATGTGGGATTTTGGGTTTATGTTTGGAATTTGCGTGTGCTTTGTGTTGGGGTTTTTTTTGCTTGTTTCTTTGCAGGCTGTTTTTGGTTCTTCCCCACCTCTTGCCTGCCCCTGATGCTCAATTCCAGATACTGCACAGAAATTAGTGGAAAAAATTTTAGCTAAAACTAAGGAGGAAGAATATACTGGTTCTACTCATATTCTTTTCTAAGAATGTTAGGGGAAATGCACCTCTTTATTAAGTCTCCAGTCCAGCCAAGCAAGGAAGCCAGGGAATTAGGGGGCACAGAACTGGACCATTTGTACTTGCCTTTCTTTCTAAGGACACAGTTCAGGGTTCCTGTGGATGTTTTCAATGAAGACTGACGCAGCATATGTTACCCAGTTTCTCCTCTTCTATCCAAATTAGTGGGAAGATGGGAGAGGGAGCATGTACTCAAATTATTCAGTATTCCCTGGCCTGGTTCAGAGGAGGCCATGGTTCTTGTGAGCTACACTTATGTTAGGGAAAATGGAAGGGAAAGCTAGGACTCCATGACAACAGGATAAACCCCTTCTATTTTCCACACAGGAGCTGTTTGGTGTTCTTTAACAGGATCAGAATTTTCACACAGCAAACTTCAGTTTTGCAGAGATCATGTTTTCCACCAGAAAATTACAGATTGTTTATAGATGTGAGACTTTTGTAGGAGAAAAAGTTGTGTGAGGTCTTGTTAGGCCAAATGCCAGATCCTATGCTTTGGTTAAACAGCCCTAGGCTGTGCTACAGGCTGGGGGCAGAGTGGTTGGAAAGTGGCCCTGCAGAAAAGGACCTGGGGATGCTGGTGACATCAGCTGAACATGAGCCAGCTGTGCCCAGGTGGCCAAGAAGGCCAGTGGCATCCTGGGCCTGTATCAAGTACAGTGTGGCCAGCAGAATCAGGACAGTGATTGTCCTCCTGTACTCAGCTGGTGATGCTGCACCTTTAAGTGCTGTGATCAGTTTTAAGCCCCTCACAGCAAGAAAGACATTGAGGTGCTGGAGCATTTCCAGAGAAGGGCAACAAAACTGTTGAAGGGTCTCGAGAGTAAGTTGTAGGAGGAGCAGCTGAGGGACCTGGGGTTGTTTAACCTGGAGAAAAGGAATCTTGGTGGGACCTTATCTCTCTCTCTACAACTACCCGAAAGGAAGTAGACAATCTTTTCACCCAGTAAGCAACATGGGAAGAACCACGGAGGTTCAGGTTGGACATCAGGAAGATTTTCTTCACAGAAAGGATTGTTAAACATTGGAAAGGACTGTGCTACGAGGTGGGGGGGTCACCATCCCTGGAGGTGTTCAAGAAGCAACCAGATGTGGCACTTAGTGCCTTGGTCTGGTTGACAAGGTGATGATCAGTCAAAGGCTGGAAAATGTGACCTCAGAGGTCTTTTCCAACCTAAATGATTCTGTGGTTTTTTAATTTTGTTTCATCCAGCCTAGAGATGAAACATCAAAGGAGTAGGACTGGGCATTACGTGAAAACTGTACTTCCCATCTTCTTGTGTGGACTGTATATAGATGGCTTTCTACTGACTGGAGGACTGGCTCATGACTTGGGCATAGATGAGCTCTGAGGGTCTATCACATGGAACGTCATGTGAGGACTAAAGCAAACTAAGCCAAAGATAATTGGGAGGGTGCAGCACTTTCAAGTTCCCATTAAGGAAAAACATTGTAGAAGAGTGAAGAATTAATTAAACACCACTTTCCTTGCTACCTATAAGCAAGATAATTGGAAAGCAGCCTGTTTTCTATCAATGGCTGTTGCTGAAAGACTTGATTTTTTTTTTTCCTTTGCAATTTCCATCTAGCTCAGCAGAGGTGAACTATGAGTATTACAGAGTGTGCTGTATAACTAAGGAGGATGACACACTGCTAAGAGCTTGGTAAAACTTTAAAGTAAGAAATCAGAAATAAGGACAGCCAACCATAGCTAGACTCTTTGGCTCCAGAAGATGCTTAACAATGTAGGAGGGAAGATACATATATCTTAGTATGAGGTTGGGCTAACTTTATAAAAACAGCAACTGTTTTTTTTATACCTTTATATATTTATAAAATTTATTTTTTACCCATTTAGGAGCAGGAGTTATTTCTACTTCTATGGGTCTGGTGATTGAATTCTATTTGATTCCTCCTGCCTGGTTCTCAACTGTCAATCTACTATATCAAGTCTCTAGTTTTGAGTGAAGCAGATGGAGGTCAAAGTGACATGTGATGAGTCAGTGTCTCTACCTGGAATAGAAACAGTAATTACATAGCTGCTGCCAGATCTTTAAACTTGTGGATACCTTACTGGGGTTTTTTTGGTGTGAGTGGGTATTTTTGGTGGTTTTTTAAATTAATTTTTAATTGGTTGGTTGCTCTGTAGCTTTGTATGTAACTACTATTTTTTTTTCCCTAAATGCTCAGGACAACATTGTTTCATTGTTCATTAGACTTATGATTGAATAGTGTTCTATAAAATGGTCATGATTATGATGACTTATTTGGCCAGAGATATTTTTTCTGTATATTTTTGGCACCTTGACTGATTCTAACCCATAAATCATAAGTCAGACTGATATTCACATTTTGTGCTGTATTTGGAAACCAGGGATAGAGGAACACCATGACATTTCTCCTTTATAATGACAGCCAGGCAGAGGCATTTTGCACTTAAGAGTGGATAACACTAAGGGTATTAGTGACAGTGCTGGTTGCAAAATCCTCTGGGAATTTCTAGTCCAATCTCCTGTCAGAAGCAGGACTGTCACCAACCTGTGTCAGGTTGAGATATAGATTTGTCTAGAAAATCTTGAAGACCCTCAAGAATGGGAATTCCACAACATCTGTGGGCAGACTCTTCCTGTGCAGCACTACCTTTATGGTAAATCTTTCCTGACATCTACTCTGATCCTCCTTAAGTGAAGTTAGTAGTTGCTGCCCTTCATTATTTCATCTGCCGCTACTGAAAGTGGTTTTATTGCAATCTTCCCTTCAGGACATTAAAGGCTGCCATGAGGTTTTCCTTTGGCTTTTCTCCTTGCCAACTGAAGCAAGGCAAGCTCCAATGTCTCTCCTGATAGGTTTGTGCTTGTGCTCAAGGCCCTGGCCACACTGATACCTCTTCACTAGATCCTTTTCAGATTCTCAGTATCAGGAAAGAAATGGGAGACCTGTTGAAAGTGCAGCTGTGCCATTACAGAATATGGGAGGGTAATAAATTCCTCTGTGCTGCCCATATCCCTGGCAGTGTCACTTAGCATACAGTCTACACAATGAAAGTGCACTTTGTGGCTTGTATTCAGCTGCTGCTTAATCCATGAGTTTTCCACCTGCTGAATTCTGAGTTTCCTGGCTGGACCTAGAGATGGGTATATGTTTGCTGTTTTTCATACCACCAGAGACCTTCTCGATGACACATGTTTTTCACCAGAGCTGGCAGCAGTTTTGAATTTGTTATCAGTGAACTCCTAATTATCTTTTGACCCATGTTGTATGCATCTTCATTTTACAATTAATGTAACTAGAGAAGCCTTTCTTGTTGCCCTGTTTCTTTTTAC
Organism: Molothrus ater; assembly: GCF_012460135.2. Classification (NCBI taxonomy): domain Eukaryota; kingdom Metazoa; phylum Chordata; class Aves; order Passeriformes; family Icteridae; genus Molothrus; species Molothrus ater. The sequence goes on from NC_050481.2 coordinate 47,161,428, forward strand.
TGTCATGTCCAGCTAGGATTCGAAACAATATTTTTATGCTTCACAGAATCAAAGACTCATTTAGGTTGGAAGGGTCTCATTGAGATTGAAAGAGAATTTGAAACATGAAAGTCAGAGGCAGCCTTAGCTGCTCTCCTGAAATCCAGGGCGGTGATCCTGCTTTTTGTTGTTTTTCTCTCCTCCCAGATTCCTGAATTCTACCATTTCATATTCACTGCAACTAAGGCTGCCTCTGACTTTCTTAGACAAATTTTTTATTCTTGTAACTACAAGGTCTAGCAGATCATGTTTTTTTGTTAGCTTCTCAGTTACCAGGAAGCTGTCATCGGTGTGTTCAAGAAGTCGTCTAGATTTCCTGAGCCCTCCTGTATCATCCTTCTGGCAGATACAGCAGTGGTTAGTGTCCCATGAGGAACAGGACCTGTGCACATAAGACTTCTTCCAGTTGTTGGAAGAAAGTCTCATCTGCATTTTCTTCCTGGCCAGGATGTCTATAGTAGATACCCACAATACAAGGCCAAACAATATTGGTTTGTCTGCTAATCTTGATCCACAAACTGTTGTTTGGCTTCTGATCCATCCCGAGGCATAGCTCCAAGTATTCCAGCTGTTTTCTCACATAGAGGGCAGCTCCATTTCCTCTCATTTCCAGCCATCTGACCAGTAATTCTTCTTTCTAGTTTCCTTGCCAGTTCTGTTGCCTTGTTTCCTCCTTCTGTATGCTCCCATCTGTGTTTTAGTTCATGGAGGGGCTTCCGTCTAAACCTGGCAGTTCTGCTAATGAAATTCTGGCCTTCTTGCATGAAACAGTGGATTGTTCCTGGTTTTCTTAAAAATTCAGCCTCATCTCTTTCTGCTTGATGACTGCTTGCTGGGAAATTTTACTTAGCAATTACCCAAATAAGCCAAATTCTACTGTCCTGATGTCCTGAGTCTTAACTCCACTGCTCACTGTCTCAGCTATCCTCCAGATCTTGAATTCTGTCATCTTGGGATCACTGCAAACCAAATGTGCTGTAAGTACTAGCTTTTCATCTGGGATGTTTCAACAAAAGGCAGCTTGAGGAAAAGCCCTTCATGCGATTTCTCATGAGCTGCATAATTTAAATATTATTAAGCTGCTTACATGATAATTTAACATCACAGCTGGTGAGTATACAACACTGATGTAGACTCTCTGAGGAAAATTTGCTTTCGGCTTTTGCAGGGAATCAGACTGCCTTTAAATACATGTATTGTTGACACTAAATCCTCAGAGCAGAATGCAAAGCAGAATGCAGAGTGTTGATAGTAAAGGACTTTGTTTTATTTTTATTTTGACAGCAGAATCAGTTGGGTAACTAATGGCACTGGCCAATTTAATATGATTAATCTGATTAAAACCCTATATATGCAGTGCTTTTGCCAGTCTCATGGGAACCAACATTTCAAAATACTGTATAGTATGTGTAGACATTTTAGGAGATGAAAAAACCCCATGAAAGAGCAAATAACTCATCAGTCAGTTGGAAAGCATCTGATTAATACTCTTGAGTACTTATTAGGATATGGAGGTGCAGGCTCTCTTTTCTGCAAAATATGTAACTAAGGAGAACATGGGATTAGTAATTATCTGAGGAACTGAGTAGCTTAGTGCAAGAGATTGGGATTGGTGCCATTATTCTGAAAATCCAGGAGAGTGTCTTCATGTAAATGACTTTATTTATAAAGCAAACCTCAAAATCAGTTTTATTTAATGCTTAGGGCAGTAAAACCTCTCTCTGAGACTGAAATTTCAGAAGGCTTCCACCTCAGTGAAGCCCAAGACAACTGCTACTTCCATCCCTCTCTGTCTGACCACACACATTTGAATAACTAGTTAGGAAGTGGAAGGAACACAGATTAGAGATGAACTTTGTCATTACTATTTTTGCATGGTGTTTTTCTCTGTAGATAAATTCCTTGATCCTGTCTCCACCACCAATGGCTATCCAAGCATTGGTTCTGTGGCAGGAAAGGACAACTAAGAGTGAAGGACAAAGCCAAAGCAGCTTTGCAGAGCAGCTCAGAGCAGCTGTGAAACTACAGCTCTGGAGTGGGATTTACAGTCCCAAGAACAAGGCAGGAAAAACGAAAGGATCTTGTGAAAGATCACAGGACTCATGTACTACTCTCCTCAGTCAAGGCAATTTTCATGTTTTCTAGTCAGAGGAGGCCAGGGTGAACCAGAATGGTTAGCAGTGTGCTGTCAGGCGTGGGGCTACAGCTGAGAGCAGGTTTGGTAGCTGTGTACAGCTGTTCTACAGTGTCAAGTCAGAGCAACAGAAGCAGCTCAGTTCTACTGCCAGGGTTGCACTAACCCTTCTCAAAAGACTGGACACCCAAGCATCTCATGGGGTGGCATCTAATAGCCTATCTACTCTCTTATATTTGCTAGGTAAGTTTATTACTGTTTTCACAGTATTAAAATACTGCAGGAGCTCAGCAGCCAGTCAACTGTTTCAGTATTACCTCGGCTATGTTTGCTCATTCATTAACTTGGGAAAAAAAAAGAAACAATAGAGATTATACAGAATATTCAGATGTTGTTGTAAAGTTTGTCCAGCATGGTAACCTCTGAGAGGGGGAGAAGGAACCTTGCTAGCAGAAGCATGGAGTTAGTTTGTTGAGTTGTTGTCTGGGTTTTTTTACATGTCCCTGTGCTTCTGAAATATTCATTTTTGGTCCATCTTGAAAGGTCAGGAGAAGTACACATAGCAGTTCTTCTGCACACAGCTTCACTTCCCTTGGTGCTTTCTAGAGACAGCTGTGTCACACTACAAAGGATAAACTTAAAACATCTATGTGACCCGTACTTGATGATCACTGATGCAGATGGCATAAATCTGGTGTGTCCTGAATTTATTGCAACTGATACGATACATGCTAGAGGGATTATTGAGGGCTGAGGGATCTTAAATCCATGGGTTGTTGGCCAAGCAATATTTTCCTCTGAAGCTTTAATTTCTGGAGTCATTGTAAAGCCTTAACTGCGTCAACTAAAAGTCCTCATGAATATTTTTCCATTTTGAAGCAAACTGCTGTTTGTTACTGGTAAGTTTTCACTGTTTCACAAATTAGACAATTTCAGTCCAAGACAGGAATGGAAATTCACTGTGTTTTCATAGTGAAACAGGCATTGTTCCTATGCATTTATTCCTCCTTCTACAAATATGACTGCTTTTCTGTTTCTTAATGCCTCTACTGTGTAGTAAGACCAATTTTAAACTATAATAGACTTGTATTTAGCCAGAGATGTTCCACATGCAGCTGGCCAAACTGTGAAGGTTAGGTTTGTGACACTACTGTTCAAAGCTGAAGTGTGGTATTTTCTCACCTACAGCTTTTTGTAGGACTGGTTTAACTTCTTGCAGAGCTAATCACAGGTGCTGTTATCAGAGCACCATGAAGTGTAGAGGTCCAGAAGGTTTGGTCATTCTGAAGACAGTGTTCATAAATGAGGTATTTGTGGACACAAATGGAAACCAGTGTCAGTGAAGCAGCACTCCTATGGGACAGATATAACTCTTTTCCTCTTGCCACCTACAAAGAGTCTGTAGCAAGAAAGGGGTGATAGTGGGAAACAGACCAGGGGAAACTCCTGGGACAGGAGATCAGTTGTTTGGAAGTTGTGGTGCATGGCAGAGGTGGCCAAGTCATGCCATTGTTCCTGGTATGAGCAACAATGTAGGTAATGGGAAGGATTTCTTCTTTGTGGTAATGGTGGTGAATCTTGCTGATCTTCAATATGATAAAATAGCTCTGGCTAATGGCTCCTAAGCAGAATTAAGGCCCTCACAGGTAATGAGACAAGTGAAGCTACAGCACAAAGTAGGATGCAGCACCATGCCATGCAGCAAGAAAATCTTTGAAGTGATGTGGCAAGTGCCTTCAGTTAAGGTTCCTGATGATATGGTGTAGGTGAAGTTTAGTTTAGTGGGTTTAGTAAAATGAACATTTTCCATATTTTTCCTGTTATTTGCCTTAATCACATAAACATTGATTAAATCATTACAGAACCAATGGCTTTGCATCAGTAGACACTGAATGCAAAGAGATAAACATTCTGGCTAGTCATAGGACTCTCCAGATGGATATGTTTTATCTGAATGGCTTTGTAGTTTTTCACTTATTTATAGCAGGAATGGATTTTAGATCTGTTAGGGTATAGTAATAAATTAACTGAACTACAAAAATAATTTATCCTTCTGCTTGCTTTCAGCTAATTACAACATCTTAAGGTGTCTCAGGATAGTATGAACATCTGTTCCCTGAAGATCGACCCTTCTCAGACAATAATTATAGAGCTAATGAGTGGAGTGGAGAATGGAGTCTAGGAAACAACAAGGGACAGCTCTGCCTTTCTTTGCTCTCACTTTAGTACATTCCTTTCACTAAACTGACTTCTTAACATACCCTACAGCAAACTTTCCAGATGCAATAGTCCATTATATTTGGAAAAGGATAGAAAATCAGATAGTGGCTCTGGGACTTGAATACCTTGCTCAAACAATTGGTGTTAGCAGATCATCAGAAGCAGATAGTCCTGCCTCCTTTTCCAGCTACTCTGAACCCTAGAGCACAATACCAGAAGTAGATATCCAGCATTCACCAGTGTTGTTGCAGGGAGATCTCCTATAATTTCTCATAATTTGAGTGATATAAATTACTCCCCTGGTATGCTTTTCAGTTTGCTATTTTTAGTGATAGAAGTGACACCTAATTTGCACTTGTTAAAACAGGCTTATGAAAGTGTGTTGTAAATAAATCTTGGGAGGAATATAAATTAGCATGGTGCAGGGCAAAATAACTTCCCTTTTGTGGGTCAGAATGAAAATAATGTTGGGGGGGGAAGAGTGTTCCACTTCTCTATGTTAGAGAATTCTTGTACATTTTTATATAGTATTGGATGCTGGCTACAGTGGAGACAGGACTTTAAATGGTCACCAAGTCTTAGCATGACAGCCCTCTTGTTCTAAGACAGCCAGATGAATGCTAAGCCTTGGGTCTCCCCTGGATTATAGATGTGATAAAACAGACAAAAATGTCAGCATATTGAGCAGTGAAATAGCTGTAGATGAGTAAGACATTTGTGGCTCCTGTAAGAAATATGTATATAGGTAATGTAATCTTACTAGGAATGTGTAGAGCACAGGATAGGAGAATAGCTTGGTTTTGGCTACAGCAAAATGAAGTTCAGTAGGCTTAATAGGTACCATTTGTGGTCTGCTGCAATGGTAGCTGCCAGAGTTTAATGACATGGATAATGCTTTTGCATCTCAGCTCCAGGGGAGCAACCATGGTAGCTTAGTCCCTGCCCAGCACTTGCTTTTTATCATATATCCTCTTCTATTTCACCAATCTGATGTTTGGGAAAAGCCTTTCTGTGATGGGGATATCTGTTATGTTAAAGATTAGTGTTCTGTGTGAGAACAGTGTTTTTATTTCTCCCTTTTTGTATTTACAGAAAAAATCCTGTTCTTTAATCCTGATTTCAGTCAGTTTTTAATCATATTCTGTCTTCAAATTCTGTCTGCAAAGATTGCTTGTCATAAAGATACCTATTTTCTATGGTATCAATGTAGATTCAGCAGTAGGTGTCAGTTCAATACTGGGTGAACTGTTTAAATCTCTCCCCAAGCCTTTTCCTTCTTCATTTCATGGAGAGTCAAAGTCTAGCAACTGAAAGGTAATCACTATGGTTACAGCATCTAGTTCTAGCAACAAATCCAAGATTTAAGTCTTAAAGCTTGTAACAAAATATATATATTTGAGACACCCCAGACATTTGGGATCATGTTTGCAAGTGTTAAAACAGACATTGACAGTTTGAGATAATTCCATTGCAATGCTTTGCTTGCAAGACAGTGGTCTGCTATTATAAGTGGATTGCTTACATAAGAGGTGAAAGAATACTTACTAGTTTAAAATGCAGCTCAAAGCAATATTGGGTTTTCAAACTCAGACATCTAAGATTTAATCACTGCCTGGTTTGAAGTCTGTGTCAACATTGTCAGCCAAAAGAAAGATTGAAACTTGGATCCTTCCCAGCTGCAAATATTACAAAGACATCACTGAGTCATTTTTAGGCATTATGAGAGCAGATGACTTTATGGCCCAGGTGGCTGATATTTCATGTGTTGAGGTCCCTCACCCCAATTTCAATCCATCTGTTCACAGATGGCAGAAAATCACTGATCTACCACAGTTCTCTCTAACAGATAGGTATCCATCCATAAACCAAATTAACAACCCAAGACCAGAATTGCCCAGGGAGGTTTCTTGAGATGATATCAGTGCCTGAGCACTGCTAGTGCAGGACTAGTGGCTCTTCTCAGAGACAAGTCTAATGGGAACATCTAGATAAATAATGCTTTTAAGCTGGCAAATGTCTCTTCTGACTGTGGTTCAGGCATAGGAATGAATCTAGACAGAGAATGTCTAATCTGGATCATTCTATAGTTCAGGAAAGGGTACAGGATTGTGCTTTATGCTTAATGGATGGGGAAAAAAGATGTAGAGTTCTGAGAGAACTGAATTTCTAACCTGACTGCTAACTAGTGCAGGGTGAGAGATTCTACATCCCAGATGGGTTTTGTTATTGAATTATCAGAATGGCACTACTTGCTAATCTCAAAGGGCTTATTATCCTACCACTATTCATAACATCTTACAGTATATTGCTTCATTCTGTAGAAAAGAAGACTTTGGGATGATGCGATTGCAGCCTTCAGTATCTGGAGGGAGCCTACAAGGAAGACGGAGAGAGGCTTTTTCCAAAAACGTGGAGTGACAGGACAAGGGGGAATGGGTTCAAACTGTTCAAACTGAAAGAAAGTAAGTTTAGATTAGGTATTATCAAAAAATTCTTCACTGTGAGGCTGGTGAGGTACCGGAACAGGGTGCTCAGAGAAGTTGTGGATCCCTGGCAGTGTTCAAGGCAAGGTTGGATGGGGCTTTTAGGAGCCTCCCCTAGTGAGAGGTGTTCTCACCCAATTCAGGAGTGTTGGAACTAGATGGTCTTTGAAGCCCCTTCCAATTCAAGCCATTCTATGGTTTTCTGACTTATTCTCTACATACTTTTTCATAACAAAGTGCAAAACTAATTAGAATTTTTAATCAAATCTTTAAGCAAAGCCCATTCAGCTATAAATAGCACACCATATTTTTTCATTTGATATATGACTTTTTCAACTTTATGATACTGGTTTTTGAGTCTTTGAGGAAACTGAAATCTTATATAATGTTTAACTGCAAGTAACTTTTCTATTTAGTGACTCATAATTGTGGTTTATTTTTGTCCTGAATCTATTAAATATAATATTAGATGTAGAATATTCTCCAGCAAGTCTTTGAACTTTACACCTAAGTCAACTGTATCACAGCTAGCTAGTACATATTTACCATGGGATTTGTTTGTTTGTTTGTTTTGGTAAATAAATTAGGATGGGGCAGCTGCTGCTGCTCTGACTTTTAGATTGAGGATGTTTAAAAGGATGCATTGTTTCAGATTAAGTTTCATTCGTATATGAGATCTGAGATTAATTGATACATCCTTTTACCCTAGAGTTTGTTTTGTTTTGCTTAGAGGAATCTCAAGAATTATGTAAATTGTGTGGTGAGTCTTTTTTTTGTTTGGTTTCTGTTTTAATACCATAAGTGACAAGATTAGAAACAGCTGGTGATGAAATAAAATGCAACATATGCTTAGCAATTGTAGATCAATGTAATTTCTTGTTTATTCTGTGACTGATTCCCTAGATAAAAGAAATCTGGTGGACCTCGGCTATCTAATGTTCAATAAAACATCTTTGACTACATCCTGTAAATGGATGAAAATGGGAATTAGAACAAAAGAAGTGTCATGGTTCAACCCCAGCTGGCAACTACGCATCATACAGCCACTTGGTTACTCTCCCTACCTCTCCCAGCAGGATGGATGCAAGAGTAAAAGGGTAAAAGTGAGAAAACTCATGGGTTGAGATAAGAACAGTTTAATAACAGAAATAAAACAACATTAGTAATAAATTGTAGTAAAAATCTAAATCACAAAGAGAGAGAGAGAGAGATATAAAACCCAAGGAAGACAAATGATGAAAATGAAAGCAATTGCTGAGCACTAGTTGACCATTGCTCAGCCAGGGCCTCAGCACTGGCACCCTGGCCACTTATGCTCTGGTTCAGTGCTGAGCATGGCACCACATGGAATGGAATGGAGTGGAATGGAATGGAACGGAATGGAATGGAACGGAATGGAATATCCCTTGGGTCAGCTGGGGTCAGCTGTCCTGGCTGTGCCCCCTCCCAACCCCTTGTGCATCTCCAGCCTCCTCACCAGTGCTGTGGGATGAGGAGCTGAGATGGCCTTGCCTCTCTGGAAGCACTGCTCAGCAATAACCTGAACATCCCTGTCTGATCAGCACTGCACAAACCCAAACCACAGCCCCACACTGGGCAACTGTGAAGAGAATTAACTCCACTCCAGCCAAACTCAGAAAAAACAGCAGAATGGTTAAGATTCTGGTTCAGAGGGGCTGTGACAGTACTGTATGGAGAACACAGAAAGTCACATGCTAAGGGAGATTACAGGCAGAAATACTTAAAGGATGAGATTTGGGACTAATTTTTATTTTCTCTTTTATTTTTTCTGCCACTAGAAAAATCAAAATGTAATAATGAAATTTTCAGCTGATATTAAAGTAAGGAGCCACTGTTACATCAGAGAGTATCAGAATATCACAATGATCATCTTGAGTGTTGGGGTAGTAAAAGTGGGATTATATTCAATACTGAAAAGTCATAGACTAGGAGACGAATTATAAGGAAATATTTTAGAAGACGAGACCTTGTTGGGTAATGGGATAAAAAAAAAGATGAAAGAGCTGAATACTTATCTATCTGGCATATCACCTGAGTATCAAGAAATAGCATCAGAAGGAAGCATGAGGTATTTGGGGTTTGTTGTTTGGGGGAGGGAGGTTTGTCTTTTTTTTTTCCTTTTTTGAAGTCAGTAGACAAATGGAAAATGAAAAGAATTTTGGATCACCCAAAAGTGAATACTTAATGAAAGTTCCTTAAAAATAGTTTTAACTAAATGATACCTCATATTTGTTTTGTTTTGCTTTTTAAAACTACTTTATTAAATAGAGATGAATATACTATAAAATACAATCTTATAAATTAATATATCAGGCTGTTGACACAGTATTTTTTTTACACTGGAGAGGTCAAAATTCATAAATAGTGAGAAGAATTAATGAATAATTCTTTAAAAAATTATTTCTGTTGTGAAAACCCTCCTCAAAGTTCTACTTACAAGATTCAAAATGTGTGGGTGTTCAGCCTCTTTCTAAGGTATACCTACCAGTTTTTATATGAATTACAGAATCATACAATTTGCAGGGAAGCTCCAGAAAACCTCCTCCAGCTCACAGCATATCCAGTGAGATCAGGCTTCTTGGGGCCTCATGCACCTGAGTTTTGAGTATCTCCAAGGATGGAAACTCCACAACCTCCCTGGACAACCTGTTCTGGTGTTTCATAGTCCTAACAGGGGAAATCTTCATTCTTATGTTCAGTCAGAATTTCTCACATTCCAATTTTTGTCCCTTGTCTCTCATCTAATGCCTATGTGTATAAGATAAATACAAAAAAGCTCATGTATTGAACTAAAAATTTCAGTAGAGCTGATTATGATTATTAATGATATTACATGATGATACTGAATTTCAATTCTTCTTATATATTCCTGCATGTTACATATTCCTGCATAAAAAAATGTTTTAACATTTTTTTTTGAACAGGAAATCTCTCATTGTTTAAAAGCATGTTTAAGTAGAATTATGTCTGACAACATAAGATAACAGGTGTTTAAAAGTTTCAGCTGTACTGTCATTATCTGTAAAATAATTTTTTTTTCCCACTGAGTTTATATTTGAAATTTTTGGCTGAAATGCTTAGCTTTAAACATCTACACAATAAAATCAAGTAGATCAAAGGGCTTATCTAATTTGCTAAATCTTCTTCGCTTACAAATGAAGAAAAAGTTATCACAGGCATGTGTTGAGCTGGTGATATTAAACCTTGACCTGGTGGGGAAAATCTGTCTCCCATTCAAGTGTAGCAAATGATTTTCATTCACATATGATATTTTCCAAGGTAATCCTTGTATTATTTTACCCTATAATATTCTAGTAATAGCATCTGTATGTGACTATGCTGTTTTTCTTTTTAACTTAAAGTGTTTGGGAAAAATACTGAGAAATAAATCTTTTTAGCCATGAAATGCTGTCATGTGTCAGCAGAAAAATGACAGAAATAGAGCTCATGAAGAATTAATCTAGAACATTTTACTTTGATTGAATTCTTATTAATAAAGAAGAAAATAATAGTGAGAACTTTGAGTCACTTGAGTAACAGCTATTAAAAGTCAGATGTGTTTTACTTTGTTTTAGACTCTTGTTGAATTCCCAAGTGTGAAAAAAACTGAGGGATGAGGAGGAAAGGAAAGAAAAGCAACCTTTGTAGTATCCTTGTACCAAAGAAATGTTGGGAATCAAATATTGTATTTGCATGCTTATAGAGATGCACAGGTGATTTGCAACTATATTGAGCATTTCCTTTAGCTGGTGTTTGCAAATAATATTTCTTTCTGGACAATGTACATTGTATAAAGGAATAATAGTGCAGCTCAAATAGTAAATCTATAGGAATGCTTCAGTGTGTATCTTGGCATAAGAATTGGCTTCCAGCTAAGCCTTTTGTAATCATCTGAAAGCTTAGATAGAGGAAGAGCTGACATTTGATTTTAGAATATCAGTTCATTTCCCGTTCTTTTCTCTAAGGTATATCATATTTCTTTAATAAAAAAAGAAACATTTCCCTAATAGAAGACACTGATATTACGATAAAGGAGCATAATAGAAGCCACAGGGACAGTGTTTGTATTAATTTCTCATCTGTTTGCAAATATTTTTTAATACCTATTTTTACTTTGATGTGGCTGTTTTGTATAGCTATGACAAATAAGATACTTCATATTCAAGCCATGGTGCTCCTGGCTCTCTGCATCTCCTGAGCATATGCTATAAAGCCACTGAGGAATGAAAATAAAACTGGAGCCTGTACAAATTCTGAACACAGCGCATCCTGCCTCTTGCATTTTTCTGTAAACACACTGCTTTGGTTAGATCAACAGACAGCCTGGCTTTTCACCAGGCTTGTAGAGCTTCTTCAATTAGACGGCAAAGAAAGGCTACAGGAGGGTGTGGTGGTTAAGGCAATACAACATTTGTATAAGGGCAAAGAGAATGTAAAATTGCCAGTGGAGATGCTGGGAAAGAGGAAGACAGTATGCAGAAAAAAAGGAAAAATCTTATTTCAATCCTGGGAAAACCTGGAAGAAGAAGTTACAGGAGAAAATCAGAAGTTCTATTGTAAATTTACCAAGATGTTAGTGTCATACAATAATTGTTTCTGAGCCTCTTGATTTTTATACTTGGTTAGTTTAAAATACTGAATTGCTCTGTTAGAACTTCATAAGCTCTTATATATACTTCAGATACGTATGAACACACAATTTGATCATCTGAACTTTGACACTAATTTTCTCAGGTACTTTCTGTAACTTTTTGATTGCAGTGTCCTCTCAGGAAGAATATTCAGCTTGATTTAGAACAAAACTTTTTTCTGCTGCCATTCAATCCTATGTTATTACTGAGCATGCCATTCCTTGTTTCTTTAACTGAATTTAGATGCAGTGGGATGGGGGTCCAGGTCCTTTTCTTGAAAGGAGTTAGTAAAGTTTACTGCCTTTGGAAATCAATACTCTTTTCTGACAAATGCATTAATTTGTAACGGCTGGTAGTATCAGCTGTAGGCAATTTTCCTGATCTTATAAAGACAATTCCTACATTTCACAGATGGTGAAATCTAAAACTGTTTTTGATGCTAGTCTGGATCAATGCTTTCATGAAAGAAACCTAAAATCCTTCCCTTAGCTGCTGCTTTCCACTGTGAGTGTCCACATGTTTGTTTGTTTGTTTGTTTGTTTTTTCCTACAATGATGAGGTAATTTTGGAAATGCTTGTTAAGAGATACAAAATAGGTAGACTATTTTGGGAACAGTAATGGAGAATTCAGCACTAATTTCTGTGATTATACATGCTAGTCACTTGACCATTCTTCTGAGTTTTCTTTATGTGCTTCTATTTCTCTAGCAGGTTAAGTAAATTCAGCATTTAATTGCTATTTCTGTTCTGAATCTACTTTGCAACTGAAGCAGGGTTAATTAGCCAAACCTAAAGTTCAAATACCCTCATTAGTGTGAGTTTCACTAGCCATCAAGTATTACTGAATAATGATCCCATCAAGAAAATTTATAATATTACAAAGTGAAAGCAGCAGGATTTTCTGAATGTTTTGTTCACAAGAACTTACATGTTAATGAGCACAGACTTATGTCTGACAAGGACCTTTAAAGGAAATAGGAGAATCATATTAAATTCAGAGATGTGCTTTTGATGTCTGTTTTGCTGTATTTCAGGTAAATTAAAAAGTCTGTGCATACCGCTTTGACTATTCCGACAACCTGAATTTGAAGCAATTGGCCTGAATTTCTGCAATTGTTTCCATTTTTGTTATTTGCTTATTGTGTACCACATAATTGGTTTTCCTTTCTGTGTAAAACTGATGTCTTTTATGTAACAAAGTTCACTTGCGAACTGACTAGTTTTGAACACACTAGAGGAATATGCCCATTGTCTTACAGAGGAAAGTTTTACATTACTTTCAATTGTGGGAATATGTTTACAAAGACAGTATTTGGAGAGGCTTTGTTTTGGAGTAAAATGATGTTTCACCCCCTGCAACAGTCAACCATATCAGTTCCATATTGTAGGATTTTAACCTAAACCATGCCCCAAATAGCAAAAATATGCCTTTTTATGAGTGCATCACACATGAAGAAAAAGAAAATTCTCAACATCTTCTCAGTACTTTAGAGATGTACTTCCCAGAGGTACTCAATGCAATGGTGAATATCAGAATACCTAGATAAAGATCTTAAAAAATTTTTCTAAACCTAAGGATTTTATTTTGTCTGAAATCCTTTTTTTTATTTTTGCTTCCAAATTCCTCTCTTATAGGATAGTCTATTTTTCCATTTTAGCCTTTTACTGTGTGAATATAAAAATATTAATTTATCATAGGAATAACTTTCTGTTGATTACAGAAATTACTAGTATGAAAGGCTGTGTCAAGTTCATTTATATATTCAATTTGGTTTTTAATGGAGTTGATATAAGGTGTTTTAGAAGATGAAGGAAGAAGTAACCCTACAGAGAAATGATGGGTCAAACTTAACTACTTTTGAAATGAATCCATAAGAAACATGATCTCTTTCCATAGAGAAGAAAAGCAAGTTATTTGCTACTCAGTTAATCCTTTCCTGTTGAAAGCATCGCTAATCATGAAAACTCACAGATCACCTTGCCAAAGCACCTCTCCTCCCCATCAGTGACACAAGGCTGGACCTTCACAGCATGAGGGTTACTTCAACATATTTTTTCATAGTTTTCTAACATTATTATATGCTTTTCAGCTTATTCTAGCTAGTATGTCTGCTTTGTTTCTTTTTTTTTGCTCTCTCTAAGGCAACTCCAAAGCTTACAATCTGTTAGATGTTTTAAAGCTCAGCTCTCTTATACAAGTCTGGTACTTTTCACAGAAGCTGGAAGATGCTGCATGAAAAGGGTGCCTTGTTGCAGTTATTTTCCACTTGTGCAAGAATCTACACCAGAACATGGAATTCAAGAGAATGAGGTTTCTGTCATATGTTCCTAACTCATTTTTCTTAACTGTATTCAACATATTTCAGCAGTCATTGTTAGCTGTAGTGGATATTTAATTTATTTAGTGGATATTTCATGTAATTTCTCTTGAATATGAAAGTAGGAAAATTTTCTGTTAATTTTGCCGTAGGTCAAGTTTTTGTGATGCATGCTCAGACACCTAGTCCTTCCTGCTTCTTATGCCTTCCTAATTCCAGCATCATCTTAATGGGAAACATTATTATGTGTACATATAATGGAGTTCACAACCTGGCCCACAGTTGACTTCCAGGTGACACTGAATGAACAAGTACTAATCTCCAGATCTCTAATGGACAGGAGCCTGAAGTTTTGCCTTCTAGTTTCCTATTGTCACTGGCTCAACCTATGTTGAGCAGATGTTCTCTGCTGAACCCTCATTAGACCTGATATATCAGGCATCCCACCCAGAGGACTTATTCAAACAGCCAGTGGCTTTAATTTGCCCAAATCCACATGTTTTCTTTGGGAGGAAGACAAGGTGAACTATGAGTTCACCTTGCAGCATGAGCTGGTGGTGAAGTCCACCTGTAGTGTGGAAAGCAGGGTGAGCAACAGGGTGCCCATGACCCTCAGGTAGGTCTGTGCAGCTCTGCTGTTGACAGTGGATACACCAGGATACCTGTGATCTGCTGGAAGGTGTGCTGTAGAGTTACTTTGTGAAAAGTCCTTGGTACAGGGGCATGACCCCAGCCTTGCAGCCTTCTAGATCACCTCACCTAATCATGGTGGGGGCAGTGGATTCAGGCTTGGAGTTCACTTTTGTGAGTGGACTTGAATATTTTCAAGATTTGATCAGCAGAAGATAGGAAAACATATTTATATTTGATGAACACCATAAATAATGGAAGCAGATTATTGGAACGGAACAGTTTTGTGGTTTTCCTAGATGAAGTGAATCACTGTTTTCATGTTTTTAGGTCCTCATATGGCATTTGAGGAGTCCCAATGACATCTTTTTTTTACAATATTTCAGAGCTTTTGTAAGGGTTCTAACTTTTCTTCAGCAACACACAAATTACTTGGTGAATAACATTTTCTTCTCGCTTATGACTGGACTTTGTCTTAAATAAGAATGTTTAAAATAAAGTAGCGTATGTTGGCCTTTTGTTTTCTCTCCTTTCTTTTTCCTGCTTTGGTATCTCCCACATCTATTCTTCCTCTTCTGTCATTTCCAGCTGGATTCAATTACTAAAAACGTGCCCAAGACCTCTATCTCTACATCATGCTTTTTTCCACCTTTTTGAATTTATATCAAACTATTTCTTGGTGTGATTCTTCAGGGATTTCTTGGTCAACTGTCTGAGTCACAGAAACCATCTGGGAATTTCTCCTTCACTTTGATCCTAACAAATGCTAGGGTGGTGCTGGGTGAGAAATGCTTTCGGAAACTCAGGGACAGGAATATACACTACTCCTAGAAGTTCAGAACATTAAAACCATTTTGTGTTCACACTAGTCAATACAGAAGTAGCTGTTATTTACAATTAAACCCTAAGAGTATAATTACACTTGCCATGGTGAACTGTTCTTTCCTGTTCAGTACCTACCAGCTTGCTTTCCTGTTTTTGGTTTGCATTTAATTATCATCAGCCTCTGATGCTGGTAGGACAAATTGTCTCTCCAACTACATGGCATGAGAGTTCTGTGTTTTTATGTTTTCCTGTCTCATGTATCTTTGGCAATCCACCAAGGAAATTGGGTGGGTGAATTTTTGTTCACTTGTTTGTCCACTATAAGTAGACCAGAAATAGTCTGATTAAAATCCTGTGTCTGTGTAGGTGGGGGAAGGAGGCTTGAATTAGGAAAGAGTTATGTAGCCACCTGAGATGAAGCATTCATGTAAATAGACGAATAAGTAAAAAGAAGCTCTGCTATCTCTGTTTGAGAATAATAATACAGCATCTGTATGAGATTCAGAGAATTAGCACTACCTGTAGGTTCTGGTCCAGGGACTGGTATAGAAGGACCAGTTTATAAAGAAACTTAGAATATGGCCAAGAACTTGAAAGATGTTTTGTGCCTTCTTCCCTGACACATGCCTGTAGGAGTGACATGTACTATCTGGTCCTTTCTGGGAAACCAAGATGCAGGTGCATCAGGACCTTGTGTTAGCACATGGTTCACTTCATCACGAACACACACATCACTTCATGAACACATGTCTATCAGAATGAAAACTAGACACACCAAGTGCTTCATTAGTGAGGTTTCAATGAGCAGGAATTGATTTAGGGCATGTTTCTCTTAATTAAATGTTGGGCTTATACTTCTGCTGACTAAACCCTTAGTAGTTTAGTTGAAAGTATAAATTTCAAGCCTTGAAGAAACAAGTACACAACAAAGAAGGAGCTTAAAAAGGATGATCTTTAGAACCAGATCACAATGTCTAAAGGACCATGGCACTGTAAGACTTCTACAAAATACAAAATAGGTCACCTGTCCTGATGAGTGGTGGCAGATGTTGAAACAACTGCTCTGTAAATGAACTCTGCTCTGTGCTAAAGAGCCACCTACAGAGATTTGAGTGAAAACCCTGTGATAAAACCCCTTTGAAATGGATTCATAAATATTGTGCTACACAAATGGGAAAATAATTTAAAAAGAAAAAGAAAAATAAAAATATGCTCAAAAATTAAGTTGGAACAAACATGAATTAATGCTATTAACTTGTCTGTTTTACAGAATATGACATTGTTAATCATTTGATTACCATTTTTAGTTTATATTGCCAGCCCAGTTATACTGAGGATATTATTTCTTTCTCCAGGGGACAGTTTTATGAAAAAAACCTCCTGGGCAATCACTTTGGAAATCTGACGTGTGATGCCAACAGTTTTTTTTGGGACATACTCTTCAAGGCTTCTGCGGTTTGGAAAGGGAAAAGTCCAAAAACAATCCCTGAAACATGTCCTGACAGAGTTTTGCTTTGCTTAAGTGTCTTTTCTTTGACACAGTATGGAATGTCATGCAGACTTTTAACAAGTTCTCAGCTATTTCTGCCTTAATTCCCGTGACCATTAACAGGTCTACAGTTGCATTCTACAACTACACCCAGGACTTCAAAAGCCAGGCACAAACCCCAGATATATGCCACATGCTGAAACACTCCTAAAGAGCAGGTCTGTGGGTTCTAGTGGTTTTTAAAAAATCAGGCCACTTATCCAAAGATGTAACTAAGAAGAATTTGTGAACAAGAAGAAATTAAAATCATTCTAGCCCTGGAATGCTGTCAGAATTTTAAAAACATGCTTCCTTGGCAGCTATATCTACTATGCCATGCTTTACTGTTCTAGTTTTTATGTGCTATTTAGCCAGTATTTACTATTTTACCTATTTACAACATTCAGTGGCGTGTTTTATAAACCATAGTAAGGCTAGACATAGTATAGACTTTTTGTTGCTAAAATATGTCATGATAATGTTCCAATCTGCTGTAGAAGTGACAGATAAGGCTGATTAATCCACTCTGGACCTCTACCATAACCAGTTTCAGAAATTTATTATTTTTATTTCTTTAATGACCTTCATAAGTCATCTATGTGTAGCATCTTCAGATGCTGAAATACAGACTTTCAGCTATACGCTGAACTCTGAAGGAAGGAGCAAAATAAGGCTGGGGGGTAGGGGGAGAGCCTAACAGACTATTCAAAACCAGTTCCATTTCATAACTAACAAACAATTCTGAATGTCTTGGAAAGTAATAAGCTGCTAGTATCAAGGAATGTAAACTTATCAGCATTTGTGTAAGAATTATTGTGGTGAGTTTGCACTGAGTATTTTTCTTATTTTCTCTTGGTCTTAACTTCTCTGTGCCTCAGCTCACTCACCTGTAAAATAATAAATCTTGGCTATTTCACAGGGATGTTCTGAGACTCAATTAATTACACTCATTAAAGGACTGTAGTTATTATATTGCATTACAGAAAATGTCACACTTTAATTGGTAACAAATGTCAAAATAGGTATACATGGGAAGAGATATGTCTCTTGAAGGCTCTTTAAACTTTTTAATTTGAAAATCAGTTAGGAAGAGAAATGAAAAATAAATCAGTATAATGTTTCCTTTGCTGCTAGTTTTGCAAGACTTGTTCAGATTGCGAATGTGTAGACTTTGGGAACTGGAGACAAAACAAAAGACAGCATGGTGTCTTCAGCCTAGAAAGAGGGTCTGGAACTCAGCTACTGAAGGCATCCTTTTAACCTACCACCTACTACGATATAGCAGCTGAATCTTTTGGAAAGCTATAGCTCTGGCACTAGAAATAGTGTCTTTGTACTGAGTATATTTTTTGAGACCTTTTTCTTTGATTCAGAACCAAGCCAAAGTGTATTTGTCATTGCCTGGGGAACTGCAAGCATGTGGCTCCTCTGAAGGTTTTAGTACATTTCTGCTTGAAATTTTGGTAGACTTGCAATCCCAAGTGATTTTTGGATTCCTTAGGAGGGAAATTGCCTTTCATCCTTTCAAGTAGTTTGGATGTAGCAGCTACTCTCAACTCAATTAGTATTTATTGCTTAAAACACTCCCTGCAGCTACACCACAGGAGAAAATTAACATTTGGTTAAGAAATTTGCAATTCCTTGATGCAAATCACAGAGATAAATATATATATCTATATACATGCACACATATATATACACATATTTGTGGAGATGTAAATTCCTGCCTCTGGGTAGGAACGCCACCATTCACTGGCATATACAGGGGGATACTCACTGGAAAGTAGCCTGAACATGAGCCAGAAACGTGCCCTTGTTGCAGTAAAGGTTAATGGTACCTTGGGCTGTGTTTGTCAAACATATTGCCAGCAGGTTGGTGAAGGTGATCTCTTCTCTACTCAGCCCTGGCAAGACCAAAGCTGGATATTGTGTCCAGTTCTGGGCTCCTCAGAACAAAACACTCATGGAACTACTGGAGAGAGTTTAGTTAAAGGGCCAAAAAGGTATTTAAGGGACAGGAGTACCTCTCCTATGAGGAAAGGCTAGGAGAACTGAGGCTGTTTAGCCTGGAGAAGAGAAAGCTGAGGGGCAATCTCATTCATGTCTGTAAATGCCTGAAGGGATTGTGGAAAGAGGACAGAGCCTGGCTATTTCCAGTGGTGCTCAGTGACAGGACAAGAGTGAGCAGGCACAAACTGAAACATAGGAAGTTTCTCCTGAATTTCAGAAACATGCTTTTCACTGTGAGGGGTGACTGAGCACTGGTGCATGTTACCAAGAGAGGTCATGGAGTCTCAATTCTTGGAGATATTCAAAAGCTGTCTGGGAATGGTGCTGTACAAGACACTTACAGTGGCCCTGCTGGAGCAGAGGGGTTGCACCAAATTACCTCTAAGGATGGCCCCCAACCTCAACAATTCTGTGATTTTTACCGATGTAGTTTATGAAAAGTTTGCAGTTTTTAGGTGGTTTAAATCCTGGATGTTTATGCAGCTGCAATGTCGACTGAGGGGAATATGGCTTTTCTGACTTGGGCAATCACCCTTCACCAATACACGTTTATTCAGAAGATTGAAATGCTTACTGAGATCATGCAAAAGGTGAATTAGACTCAGATGGGTTTATCTAAGCTGTAGTGCTTCACACATTTTGCTAGCACATTGCATGCTGCATTAGCTGCTTTCTGCCTTATTACTCTATAAAGTTCTAAATGTTTGGTGAGAGAATTGGCTTTCCACATCTGATAGCTCTGCTGCTGCAGTTAGTGTTAATGGGTGAACTAACAACCAGTTTTAAAGAGAGGGGATAAAGTAGAAACATCTCATGAACAGTAATATACCTTTTCCCTTATAGTCACAGCAAGCTAGGAAGTGAGAAATGCAGGCAAATGAACAAGTATGTGACGTGCTCTGGGGACTTTGAGCTGACATATGGTATTAACAGGTATCTATTATAAGCAAGGGAAATTTTCAGGCATCTGTTCATTAGAAAAAAATGGAAAATGTTACAAACTTTTTTTTGCGTGTGTTTTGTTTAACTTCTCAGTGAAATTTCTGGGTACCTGACTTGTCTCCTGCTTCCTACTTTTGCACTTTATGAACACTTTTGTTCAAAAGTTCTATGGCAGAGATGTTCACTGAAGGGGCACATTGGGCATGTGGTGAGCTCAACTAGCTAAAGCACTTCCTAGAGTCCCACATGTTTAGGTTTGACCTCAATATATAATTTCTGTGGCTCAGGTAGAATGATGGTAATCTACATTGTCATTTTGTTTCTGATATTGATGTCTGTTGAAAATGATGTTGTTGTGCTATACAACACAGGCAGTTAAAAACAAGTATTCATGTACTTGTCTAGGAAGGTTTTGGATGATCCATTCTGAAATGGATCTGATATAGAGAAAAGCAGCTCCAAACAGAAGTATGATATGAACTAAACTCACTCCTCATACTAAAAGGGAGCTTAATTATATTATTCTATTTACTGTAAAATTTTAGACATCATATTTATTTCAAACCAGTTTTAAAACAATGAAATGACTGTATTTCTGTTTTCATGTGGAATATATTCAGCACAGCACCTGGTTTATATTGTGAAATGTGCAAGGTTAATGGGTAAAGATCTGTGGCGATGAAGAACTGTATTGACTAGTTTGGCATTGAGATCACTACAAGGAAGAATAAATCCAGCGCTAATTAAGGAACAAATACCAAAATGATTTTTCTTAATCATTTGTTGTGTAATGAAGAGGGAAGTTGTGAGAAGCCAGTAGTCACTGAAGAAGACTAATGCATAACATTTAGCCACCAGTAGCAAATTAGGAATTTAGGATTTGAAATGTCTGCAAAATTATTTACAAAAGAGAAATGGGGAGTTGCATAGTACAGCCTGCAGCTGTGGTAAGTGAAATCTCTGGTTACAAACAAATTATTTCAAGACTAGTGTTCCAAACAGCTCACAGCTGAACCTAACCCAAGACTGACAGCTGATGGCAGCCCACGTAATACAACAATGAAGAAAGAGCACTATGGCAGCAGAGAGAATCAGAGGAAATCTACAGCTCTGATACGTGTGTGAAAAATCTCAGTTTTCTTTGAACTCCTCCTTTTGTGTCCAGTATCACTCCTACCAATGCCTCAGATTAAAAAAAAGAAATCTGTTGAATATTTTTTGAGTTGCAACAGAAGTTTTTGGAAGAAGAAGAAGGAACAGATTCAAACACATACAGGGTACAGGAGATTTCTAAACTATAGAACAGCTTCTAGAAAATACTGTGTTTCCTTGAGGAGGAAAAGATGTTGCTGTGCCTGTAGGCAGCTGACCGAGGTGCTGCACACTGGAATGGGGGAATGTGTTGTAGTGGCACAATAATGGGCTGAAGGCATACCCCAGTATGTCCTGGAAGACTGACTGTGACTGACTATAAAAGTAACAAAGAAGCAACATTTGGTAAGTTGCAAACTCAGGTGTACTCTGAAGAACTGGAAAGATACCAGGGAAACGATTTATTTCTGAAAGTATTTTGTGCTGGTAAAGATGCTGAAATCAGTTGCATTGTACACTGAAAAGGGAATTTGGAAGGGTAAGGTGCTGAAGTAAGCACCAAAATCCATTTTGTGCCTAAAAAAGTTGAACTTAACAAAGGTTTCAAGGAAAATTTTATGGTTTAGTACTGGTCAGATGTGCCATTGTCTTTTATTTCATATACTAAGTGCCTTTGTTATGACAAAATTTTAATGAACTAGGTCCCCAAACAGCAAACACCACTGGCAGTAGGATGTGATGAATTATTCAAGCAGGATAATCCTAGCAAAATGGTGAGGCTCTGCCTCTAGAGGCACACTGTGTGTCCTGGGTGGAGGAGGGCTTCTGTCAGGGGTGTACTGTACAGCCTAGCTTGAAGTCATGGCACCTAATGAATGTGCAGCTTTAACCTTGGTGAAAAAGCAAGTCTCTGGCCTACTTGGGAAGAGTGTCTACAACATGAGTGAGGGGGCTTCAGATGCACTTGAATTGTGGCACTTGTTGGAAAGGGTGTAAAGCAACCTTAAAAACTCTTGTTTGCCTTTAGAGAGTCTCTAACATGAAGCCATTAGTTCTAGATAGTACAAAGAATGCTTAGGGCAATACACTGAAAAATAAGAAGCCCAGCAGAAGAATATAATGATTACTTCCAAAATCTGTTTTTGAGAATATTTGGCTTCTGGCTGAACAGAATTTATTAAGCTAATAACTCTTCTCCTGACTGGAACTGATCGAAACTGCCAGAAGCAGGACATCACTGTTGGGCAGATTGAGATCACTTGAAGTATCAATTGAAGTTACAGCTTCTGTTATAATAGATCTGATGAAAGATACACAGCCTTTGAGAGCTTTCTGCACAGTAAAATGAATTTGTTCCTTTTCCTTGGGTTCTTGAAGCCAGGTTTTCATGGCTTTTGCCTGCACTGCTGGGGAGCAAAGCATCACAGTGAATAGATGGGGCAGCTAAGCTGTTCCTTTAGAGGTCTTGTGCTCACCTCAGACCTGAGGTCCCAGGGAGCTGCTGTACCAGCTCACTCCTCAGAGGGTGACTTCTTAGCTTTGAATTGCTAATTCTGGCTGACAATGATCTATAATGTATTGCTCACTCTGCTTTTAAAAACAACAGGAAGGACAAAATGTCGCAGTGAAATGAAGCAAGGAAATGGCTAAGCTGTGTTAACATGCTTGGAAAAAAACAAAGCCCAAGCAAAGCCACTCTTAGTGTCAGAGTTCCTTGGCTGTCACATTCCATCATACAAATCCCAGTGATGTTATATCTGCAGCAGATGTGTTTTATTATTTACAATGGGTTGTAGGGAACTTGCCTTATAGTTGGATTTGTTTTGGTGCTACCATCTTTGTCCCCCTAGGCCATTTCAGGTCCTCTGAGAGTCCTGGTGCAGAACTAGTTTTTTCTCAGATATCCTTAAAGCTACTTTTCCTTTATGTGTTGCTGGAACGCTTTTTTTTTTTTTTTTTTTTGAGTTGACACCATACTGAACGCAATATTGTAGGTCATGTATTCTCTTAATAAAATCAGGCAGAGGGGTGAGCTTTCTGTTGTAAAATTTCTTAATTGGTCTGTCACAAAGAGTGAGTATTGAGGGCCAGGCAGTAATTTCCTGGAAATATGAAGAGCTGTGTCTTGTGTAAGTGTGATGAATTAGGCAGACTTTCAAAAGGTTGGCAAAGGAAACATTTGTCAATTAGAGAGATCATCTCAGATCTACTTTTAGTTAAAAATCTGTATCCACACTAGTGTTGAGCAAGGACAAGAGGATGCAGCAGAGCATCATGAGAACAGATGATCAGGACCCAGCAGTTGTGAGGACAAGACACTGTTACCTAGCAACTTCTCAGAGCTGTCTTTTACAAATCCATTCTGTCATGGATGTCATGTATACACCACAGTTGGTCTTCACAGATTTTGCACTACTTAGTACTATAAAATATATCTTCTGAGCAGTAGCATCCTTGGCAGGTATTAAATCATGCCAGTCCAGGCTTTTTTTGCCCTACCTGTTCCCAAAGCAAGGTGAGGGCTGTAGATCTGTGTTTTTGCATAAGTTACCATAAGCTGCTTAAGTTCAGAGATGGGGCAGCATTTGTGGGAGCTGTTGTATCTTCTTTCTTGTACAGATTGAGAAAGAATGGAGAATTATCTGTGGTAATTTCCATGCCTATAAGCTGCTCTCCATCTTTTGCCACAGAAGGTGACTATGATCTGTAATTTTTTCTTTCTGGGGTGAAGAACCCTTACTCTGACTCAGTATTAAAATATGAAATGAATAAGTGGAGATATTCTCAATTTTTACAAGTGTTGCTTTACTATACCTCTACAGATTTCTCAGACAGATTATTTGATTCTGGATAGGCATTTTGAATGTCACAGCATTTCAGATATTCAGCAAGACTGATTTAAGGCCTTAACTTTTCTTTCTAATCTTTGCCTACTAATCACATTTATTTTGAGGTAATTCAAGTACACCATTGTTTCCAATGGCATTTGGAGTTGGAATTTAGAAATTTCAATCCTTGTTTAATGTTTCACTTCTTGCACTATTTTGATGTGTATGCTGTAATACTTTAAATAGGGAGTTGGACACATTATCCTAAATATTACACAGAAAAAATACTGTGTTGATTCCTGCATTACCCTTTTAAAATAATTTCCATCCTTTGTTATAAGCAGAGGGAGTGCAGCATCTCTTGCTTCAATATTGCTTCAATAATTATCTCTAATTTGATGTGTTATGAACTGGACTATTTTTCTTGGATTCTATTACAGTACAAGAAGTTCAATATGCTGTTCTCTATGGCTCCTAGAAGCTGACAGGCATCACATCTCAAAAAAAAAAAAAAAAGAAAAAAGAAAGGAAAAAAAAGATTATATTAAAAAACAATGTCATGTTTTGAAGTGACCAAATGCAGTAGTAAAATATTGTGGCTTGTCACTTCCTCATGGTTACTTTAAGTGACTTGATATTGTATACTATCAGAGATACTGAGAGGACCAAGCTCCCATTCTGGCTTTATTTTGTGGGTTTTCAGCATTCCTTCTATGCAAGAAAATGTCACTGGAAATTGTCACTATCTATAAGAATGTTGTAAAGAAATTTTAAGATAGAAGCCTGTCACAGTAGTGGTGAATTCAACTTTAAACACGTTTATTGACAGAATTGGGGTTTTGTTTAATTTTTATTTGTACATTTTTTTGGGTGGTTTTTTTTGGTTTTGTTTTTGATTTGTTTTTTTGGGACAGGATTTGTTTAAATTTCTGCCTGTAATAGATAAAGCAATGATTGTAATAACAGAAAAGATTCTGCTATGTCTTTTCCTTTACCTATCTTGTATTCGTGTCAAGATCTTGATAAATTCTGAAAACAGCCTGAAAAAAATGTAATGTGATTCAGTTTATGACACATTCAAGTTCTATACTCAACAGTAATACTGTGTAAAGTATCCCCATCCTGTGTATATATATTTATGCATATGTATACATACACTGAATGTGTATATATACAGGACAGGGAATAAGAAGCAGCTCTGAGCAAGATGTAGCTTACAAAAAGAATGTGGACCACTGTCAAGCTGTTGCAGAAGGAAAAGTGGCATATGCTCAAGTGGGATGTGTAAAGAGAAGGAGAATCTGCAACAGCTTGTATTTAACACGGTACAGAGAAGACATATAGGAGATAAGATATATCAGTCTTCAAGTACCTGAAAGACTATTGCTGACTTGACTTGCTGCTGACTTTTTGACCTGCAAAGTAAAGACAGGATGGGCTTAGAATGCAACAAAGTAGATGTCAGTTAGCAGGGGGAAAACTTTCTAATTCCGAGGATACGTTTTACATCAGTTACTTCAGGTTGTTACAGGGGATCAGTCACTGGCAGTTTCTAAGTCCCTATTAACCACAGGTGTTGTGCAGGTATTATAGCACCACTAACACTTGCAACGTTCAATGAAAGGGACTGTGGGACTTTCTCAGGCTTCTCTGGAATTGCCAAGATGTCTAAGTGCAATATTTCATTATCAGTATTTGGTAAGAGGCAGGATGAAAGGTAACATAGTTTTGAAGTACATTCATTTATTTTACAATTACTCAAATATGTATTCATGCCAATTCCTAATGTTCCAGCAGCAAATGTTAATAGCATCTAAAGAAAGTGCCCTAAATACACACAGAGTGATCTCTAGGATACAAATTATCCTGTTACCAGAGCTGCAGGTCATCCTCAGCTGAAGTCTTGCTTTTGAGGTTCCCTACATCCCCAAAACCTTTATTCTCTTCTATTACCTCTCCTAGCTGTGGAAAACTTCTTACAAACAACTTTTTCAGCCCCCTTCCCTTTACTATAATATACAGTCTTTCAAACTGATAATGACAGGTGGTAAATTGTAACCAGAACCACCTTTTCTAACTCTTGAACTCAGGACAATGGGCACTGAAGAAGAAAAAAAATCTTTTTTTTCACACCAGCTGGATTCCTATATGCTTTTGTTTTGGCTCAGTTGTTTCCTTTATCAAAGTATTAAGACTTGTAACTTAGATAATGAAGTGTTTTGAGTCAGAGATACCACCTACTGTTTGATTAACATCTTGCACATGGGTTTTCCCTCTATGTAAAGATGTCTGTGTCTCTCTTTGGTACTTGCTCTCTTGCCCTTCACTGGCTCAGAGTGCCTAAGGCAGTGGATCAGCTAAATAACTGGAATGATTTCAGGTCAAATCCTTGGCAGGACATGAGTAGAGCACTCATTCTGGAAATGGCTATAAACAGCAGAGCTTTATTATTTGATTAGTGCCTGATTTCCAGTTAAACACTTAATAAATCTTATCTATTATGGTATGCTGTGCACAATATGTGGCATATGAAAGTGGACAGCTGTTAAGATGCCCACTGTGCTGTTCAGCATACTGGCCAGCCAGACAGAGTGCAAATGAAGAAAGCTGCCAAGCCCTGTGCGAGGATTGGGCATCTCAGGGAGAAAAAAAAGAGGGCATGGTAGAAAAAAAAGGTAGATGGGTAGTAGCCATGATGGAAGAGAAAGGAAGTGTTTTAGGACCTAGGGGAGGGGGCTGCAGACACTGCTTGCCAGGTGAAGCATAGGTATTGACCCTACTTGTTTCAAGTTGACTACTCATACTCATCATTTACCATCCGATTTTTTTTTTTTTTACTGCATTATATATCAGCTCAACAAGAAAACAGAGGCTGGAGCCAAGATAAAAATTTTGCAACCAGTTAGTTGCTGAGCAAAGTGAACTAAGCACAAGCTGAGGGTTAGAGCACAACATAAGACCACCTCAGGGAAGCTGCTCTCATTCACAGATTAATTAATTGGAAATGCTACTTTTGGCCCTGTGAACTATACTGGAAGATGGTAAAAATTTTTAAAAGTCTTTCAGAAACACTAGTCATTGAGCAACCAGAGGATCTTGACAGGAAAAGGAGCAAAACCTGTCAGAAGTATGGTCTTAAAAGATTTTT
The DNA here is from genome assembly GCF_012460135.2 of Molothrus ater. Classification (NCBI taxonomy): domain Eukaryota; kingdom Metazoa; phylum Chordata; class Aves; order Passeriformes; family Icteridae; genus Molothrus; species Molothrus ater. The sequence continues at coordinate 47,188,277 of NC_050481.2, forward strand.
GGGATACTCCTAGGAAAATCCATGATGAAGTACTTAGTAACATGAAAGAAGACAAGTTTAGAAAAACAGTGGTATGTTTCTAACATGGAACTTCTCCTATTGTTCTTTTCTGGCAAATGATTAATTCATTATCAAACTATTTCTAAGAAACTCCTTGTGGTAACACAACTGCACACAGTCTATTTGGTCCAGAAAGGAACTGAACTGAGGCAACCTGACTTTTTCAAGCAAAAATGAACATATCTCCCTGTTTTGAAGGTTTATCAACAAAAAACCTAAGTGCTACTGACTGCAACATTAACACTTAAATTGGTACAGAGGGCAGTAAGGTACACCATTTTTTCCTATTAAATGTAACTTGATTAGTATAGTTCTTTTTATGTTTTTATGTTTATTTGACATATCTTTATTTTTAAAGAAAGTTACATAGTTTCTGCCTTTTTGTAATTTGTTATTGTGAATCTTTTAACTACCACCATGCCTTCAACTTTCATCTCCATAAGCCTTGAATGATGAAGTTTTCTTCAGCTGAAAGTAATTTTAATTTGAAATGCACACAGAAAACCAGTATCTTATTTTTTTAACTCAGCACTGCTAGTCTGACGGCATCAGATGCCCCTAAGAGCTAGTGCTTCTATTACTTAATTACACAATTTAAGTCTACAAATTAAGCCTAACAACATCTGAAATTACTGTGATTTGTTCTATCTTCCTGACTCCATTTCCATGCTTGAGAAATCAAGTGCATAGGCAGGAGAAGCATTACTATGTTCCTGTTCATTCCCTGGCTGCAGCACTGGGACCAAAGGGACTTGAAGCCATGACATGAAATGCCTCCTCCCAGCACAGGGATGGGGCACACCAAGGCTGTGATTTTAAGAAGCACTGCATGTAAGAAGGAGGCATGAAATCAGCTGCAATAAATAACATTATTTCTAAACCAGGAGGCTTTAATTGCTTCACACTCTTATGTAACTGGGGCCTCTGAGAGTGTGGGTGTGTGTTTAAATGCACATCAGTGTGTTTCTGTCACGCCATTTCCAGATGGCAAATATGGAACCGGAGAGTATCTCCAAATAGAGCTTTGCTAAAGCCACTCACACTGCTTCAGATTGGGAGTGGAGAAAAAAATCTAACAACATTTGTGACTGATTCAATTACCCTGGCTTATTGATGTGTTTTATTGCTGATTCTTGATGTTTTTTTCACCTGGCTCACTATCGCACATAAATTGTCCCCCTCATTTAACAAATCTATTTTTCTCTTTATATGAAGTGTTATTTCACTTAAGAGTAGTAAAATTTCTTATCATACCTTTGACAGACATTTTGTGCATCTTAAAATGATAATAAATTGACTGATAACTTGCTGGGCAGACATTTCTTTCTCTAGGACAGTAAAAATGAGCTTAGATTATTATTTGGACCAGATTCCTAACACCTATGGGGCTGTGCTTTTATCTGAAAATTTCTGCCTTGGTGGAACACAAACAAGGCTCACAGTAGGTGAGCAGTTTAGTTTATACATTTTAGGACTTCATAATTGCCCTTCAATAATCTGAAAAGGTTTTGTCAGTTAGCAGAAAAAATGAGAGAGCTAATGTAAAAAATAAAACTATTTTTACATCATTGATAGCTGCAGCAAATTCTCTATTTGAATCCAAGCCTAGCCCTCTAGACAGATGCTGTTTTCCTGGGATTGCAGATGGAAGCATCAGTTCAGGCTCTAGGTTCTTTTGGAAATTTCTCTTTTGGAAACTGAAGTAACTCTTCTAGGATGAATTTGAGAGTATTCTTGTTCTTTCAGAGTTAACCCTTACACTAGCCACAAACAGTATGAGAAGACCTCTGGAGTTAGAGGGTAGGCTGTATGGAAAATCAAGCCTAGGAAACTTAAGCTTATTTCATATGTAAGTGCTCCTTGGTTCTTAAGGATTCAGCACAGTGAAATCACATCTTGCAAATTGTGCAGGACATATGCAATGATAGCAAACATATTCTCCTTGTGGCAAAGCATGCTGTGTCAGGATCTGCAGCCTTCTGTTGTAAAAAGTACATGGAAGATGCAGCATGGTTTGTATACACCCATATACTCAGTGGGCTGCAGGTTTCGTATCAGTACAAACAAATACATTTCCTGTCTTGAGGATAAGACAAAATAACTCACTCATTTTGACAAAAATTCAGTTTCACAGCCACAAGAGTGTGGGTCTGTCAGGCACCATCTACCTGCGTGGGATGGAAGCAAAGGCCAAATGAGCTCCCTTTCCTAGCACTTGTGTCTGTTTGTGTCTTCAGTTACACCTAAAGCAGCTGCTTTCCTGCCAGTACCGAGCTCATGTACCCACACCCTGCCCTGCTGTCTGGGGGAATGTAAGGAGAAGGTTGCCAGCTGCCTCTCCCTCCCACCAAAGCAGCTTTAACCACACAGCCTTTTCCTGCAGTGTCAGCGCTGGCAAGCACAGCAGAACCAGGGGTGCATTGCAAGAGCAAATTGCCTCCAGGGATGCATGGGGAGAGGGCAGTTGAATGAGTTGTTTTGGGGAGAGGCTTGAATCTGGAGTAGAGTTGGGGTCACTGCTGGAAGAACTACAGGATTCCCTTCTATGTTTACCCTTACAAATTTCCTGTGTCCAGCACTTGCTTAGTTTAGGTAACCGCTTATTTTGCTTGAGTCCTTGCCATCACCAAGCTCAGCTTTCAGAGCTCTGTTTTAACCTGTTCTGTCTGGGAAACACAAGCCAGTAAGGAATAACAGTTATGTTCCCATACATTGCACCAGCAGCTGGGAATCATGTGGTGATGCAGTGGGAGGTACTGACCTCCTGCCTCACACCCTTTTTTAGCACATGCAGTCACAAAGGAGAAGGATGCTGCATGTGCTCCAGTTTGTAATTCCCAGTACAAACACTCATACAGAGTTGTCGGATGTGTATTTCAGTTAGAATTACACACACCATGTATTCTGATAATGAATTTGCTACAAGACTAGAGAAAGCTAATAAATTATTTATGACTTGACAGATTCCTGTTTATAATCCTTGTGGCTACTGCTGTACTGCTGCTAGATTTTAGCACCTTTGAGAAAGGACTTCATATTAAGAAATTTGTCATCTGAAAAATAAAGTCTGTCGGCACATTTGGTACAGAGGGGCTTCAACTATCCAAATAATCTTCTAAGCAGGCTTCTTTTATCTTTCTAGGGAGGTTTTACAACTTCACTGTAGAAAATCCAGAGAAATATATTGTTTCTCTTCATAAAAATTATCTTTATGATTTAGCTTCTTTGTTCTCCTTACCTCTGCTGAAAATGTGGTCACGTAAATGTTGCGTACTAAGAATTTATAATATAGGTTCTTACACAGACCTACATAAATTTCTAGACAGGTGAAGAAGCCTCCCTTGGCTGTGGAATATGTCCAGTCCTTACTCCTTGCCAAGGCAATGGAAGAAGATTTTAATTGTGAGTTTTCATACATTCCTACTTTGTAAGTGTGCTGGATTTCTACTCAGCTCCTGGGGGAAGAGAATTCCCACCGAACTGCAAATGCAAACATTTTAATCTGGTATTAGTGTGGTTTTAATATTAGGCGTTTATGGAGGGAGGGCAGGACCTCAGATATGTTACATCTCATGTTTTCTTACCCAAAAACATGCAATTACTTCTAAGTCTTCTGAGGAGCAACTTAGCACTACACCAGGATAACTTAGTTCAAACCATTCCTTAAGGAGGTGTTGTGGTTTAATGTAGTTTGGTTTTTAGCTGGGGATGGAGACCACGAGCTATGGAAGCCATTCCCTGTAAGGACCTTGGCAGCTTCCTTCAGACCTGACAGAACCAATCAGCCAACTAGTTTTGAATGCTGACACTCTGTTAAACCACTTAAGAAAGCTGAAGACACCTCTGTGAAATCACACTTAGAAATGAACAAGCCCCAGAAAAAGCTCTCTTGCTTCTGTCCTTTGAACAGGTAAGTGGACGCTGGCAAGACCAGGACACAGGGCCCGGCCCCGCTCTGCCGCGCGGCCTGGTGGGGCAGGGCCCTGCTCTGCTGCACAGCCAGGCCGGCCCAGCCATCTACAGGCCAGGGCAAGATATCAACTCTTTCAGTGCACCGATGAAACTTGCAGACATCAATCCTCTCTCGAGTGAGAAAAAAGGAAGGGGTGAAGACACGTAAAGAAAATAACATGGAGACATCAGGGTCAGTAAAGAAGGAGTCAAATCCCAGATGGGAGGAGAATGAGGAGATGTCTTAGTCTTGGGTTGAAATTCTCTTGTGAGGCTATGGGGAAGATATAATTGCTGCATCAGACTTTTTTTTTCCCTGTGACCCATGGAATGCATTGGGGGGATGTAGCATTCTAACTAAACACATGAGCAGAGGCACCTGCAAGCAGATGTTGACGTAGCTGTGATCCATTGAGAAGCTTGAAAAGAGAGAAAATGAGTGAGATGAAAAACCTTGCCCCAGGAATGGAAGAAGAAAACCTCTGTTCCCAGATATAAGAGAACTTTTGTTTCTATACCAGAATGGCTCATCCTTAAAATTGTACACCAATAAGCTGAAATGACCCATGGTGGTAGCTGTGGGAAAACTACCAAAACCATGGGAGGGACCTCACAATTTCAGATTTCTGGGTGGCTGCTATTCGTGAAAATTAAAATCACAAGAGATTTGTTTCTTGTGGAAAAGTCTCCATGGCATGGTAAGAGACACTCCTCTCCCTAAGTGGACTGAAAAAAGATTATTTTAAGAGTGGCAGACTGACTGAAAATACCAAATTTGTCTCTTTACGTTGTTGGTGGGGGAAAAAAAGAAAAGCTGGGAGGAGGAGAAGTATTCTGAAAGCTTGTTCTGATTTCTTACTATTTTTCTTTTAATTCTGTTAATAAAGTTTTCTTACACCCTTTAAAACCTTGAGCCTGCTTTGCTCTCCTCCTAATCCTTATCTCACAGCAGAAAATGAGTAAATAATTCTAGTGGGTGCACTGGTGTTTGGCCAGTACTAAACCCACTATGGGAGACATGAAATCAGTTACTCCAGAACACAGAAATTGTGTTTTGCACAACTGCCCAAAGGCAGCCAAGTGAAAAGAAAACAGTACTGTACCTTTTTCCTCTGTGACAAACATCTGGTTTGCAAGGCCCCACCATGAGCAATCAGTTAGGAAGAAAACTTCTGTCTGGCTTAGGTTGAGTGAGCTGACCCCATGCTCTAATTTCATCCATGTGACTCTTCTGCCACAAGTCTTGGTACAGACAACCTAAATGGCTTCTGACCCATGTCTGTACTGAGAGAGAAATGATACAGCTGTATTTCTGGATGCCAAGGCTAAATTCATCATCCCTGCTGAGTCTGGACTAATGATTTTGGGCACAGTGCTGCAAGATCTGGCTTCCCTGCTTCCAGACTAAAACTAGAATCTTCATGTTATCCTGCATAACATGGAATCTCTGGAAAGGGATTAGCTGGATGATTATCTTACACTCTATCACAGGGTGACCAATCATTGTCTTGGATGCCTCACATTCTCCAGGCATGCTGTAGATTCTGGTTTAATTCAAGGTGCCATTCCACCTACTCTATCACACACTGCAGGCCTGACACAAAGTGCTGCTGTTCAGATTTGGTCTCATGAAACAGAGTGGAAAGAGCAGGGAACAGGGCTCTAAATTTAGTCTGTTTAGAATGTCACACCACTCAGTATGCCCATCTATTTTCAAAGCTGCAATAAAGCAGCATGGCAATATTAGTAAATGTCATTAGTTCTTTGAATTGAAATAATTACTTCCAGCCAACAGTAATACATTAGAGAAATTCTCATCTACTACATTAGAGTAATTCTTGGCAGTGTGAACATAATGAATCTGATACATATACATACATATAATGAATCTGATACAACCATCCAAATAAAACTTGGAATATAAATTCTCAGCCAGTAATCACTTCCTTTTTGCCTCTTTTCTTTTTAGTCAAGGCAGTATGATTCTTTTTTTCAGTCAGAGTCATAAAGTTTTAATTTGAAGTTTTTATTGGTTTTCAAAAATGTAGTTGATTGGTTAATGTGATTTTGTTGTAAATAATCCTTCTCTTTAACAAAATCCTTCTCTTTTCAACAAATGCCATTTTAAAGCTTTAAGATATTTACCTTATTTACCTGATTTTTTTTTTCAGTTAATAGATTATAAATTTCATTACCCAAATATATTGATATACGGTCATACATCTTAACTGAGGTATGAATATTAAAGTACTGACCTTGTCCCATTTTCTTTAGAAAACTTTCCATGAAAAGAGTAGCTCAAGCATACCAAGTGTGTATTCTTTTGCTCTCCTTAGTGTTTCATAGCTGTATTGATAAAACAGCATCATCAAAGAGCATCAGCATTTGAAATGCTCTGAAATTATACAGAACACAGTATTTTGTCACTGTAGTTCTTGAACCTGATACTGATTTCTCTGTTGTTGGTATAAACCCCTGGTACAAATGGAGTTATTACTGATTTACGTTGGAGAATTAAGTCCTACTGAGGCTGTTACCACTAGAATGGGCTTGGGAATGGAACTGGGAACTTGATTACAGCTCCTTCTATTTGTGAACTGGTCTTCACTATTCGTACTCTCTGTCTGGACTACAGTCCAAACACTACATCTGAAGAGATTTAGAGACTTTAAACTGGTTGAGAAACAGTGTGCTTTGATTCTTCAACTATTTGTGCTAAATTTTGAACAATTGTATTGAAAAGAGAGGAGAAAGCAATTCCTACTTGCTCCAAAGAGACGTGGTTAGACAGTGAGCACATACTCTCTGACATCTTTTAAGAAACTACTTCAAATGCTCTGACACCTTTAATAAATTATTTCAATACCTTTAAAAGGTATCTTTTAATGATCACATCATTGGTTATCAATGGTATTGAAAGATGCTGATGGTTCTAATGTAGAAAAGCTTGCTAGAAGGCTTGATCTATGTCACAGGTTGTGAGAAGACCTGTACAGATATTCTATAATCCACTGGTGCTTTTTTGCCAAATGGCAAATTTACAGACAGCTAGAAAATCCCTCCAATTTGAACACAGAGGAAATGCTGAACTTCATGGCTGCACTCTGAATGATTACTGATAGACAATATCCTGCACAGCAAAGGGGAACCACCAGTCATAGGATTTTATTTCTTTATTTAATTTTCCTTTATGAGCTATTTGTGTTTATTTGTATGATACTTCGCCTTGCTGGCAATCACTAATGGAATGCCCCTAAAAACTGAAGTGTTAAATGTTTCTTCTGTTTCTTTTTCACAACTGACCTTCCAATACCACTGTAATGGAGAAGCAGAGTTTTATGCAAGCTGAGCAAAAGGAGTGGATGAACCTACAGTTTGACCAAGAACAACATAATGGGGAAAGGAACAAAAATATTTACAGCAATGTAGAGCTAGGGAAGCCCAGTATTTCTGAAATGTCCAAATTGACAAAATGATAAGCAATTCTGAATCTCTTTCACTCCTCTCCCTCCAGTCTTCATTATTATACTTTCTTCAGTATATTCAGATATTCTGAACCAAAAAGTAGGAAGGATTTTTACTTGATATTGCTTCCAGTTGTTTTCATTCCAGAATAGATGAATTATGGAAAAGAAAGTAAAAAACTAGTTGTGTCTCTGAAGCCCAGCACAGAAACAAATTGTATCACTGCTTTGACAAACATGTTAGACTCAGTGGAAACAAAATTGCTTTTCTATAATCAGTTTACAGATTGCAGAAACTTATGGAAAAGATAAAATGGTCAAAGACTTGGAGACTCCATAAAACCACATTTGGTGTGGTTTTTTTTTGCTAATGTGTGCAAGTCCAGTAGATATTGTTAGTTTAAGTCTCAGGCTTATGATCAACAGGTTGGAAAAGAATTTTAAAATGCATATTTGTAGGTATATTCTTTCATAAAATAATCCTCTTAACCACTTCTTTCTCAACTGTGTGAGCAACAATTAATTCTCAAGTGATTAGGAACTTGAATTATGAGCATTCAAAGACACTACTCCATGATCTGAAAATGCTGGAAGCAAATCATAGTCACCTAATAAAACACGAAAATACAGACGCAGAAATATATCATACAGAGAAATAAATCCTTCTTTGTGACTCTAGCTCTTATGCTGTGAAATTAATTTAGGTAATTCTTCTTTTAAAATGAAATCAGAAGTAGCATAAGATATCATCCCATCCTGTAGTAATAAATCTGATGGATGTTGCTATTACTGGTCATGTTGAAAAGCTCAGGCATTTAGCAAGAGAAAATAATATTGCTAGATAAAATACAACTGCAACTCTCCAGCTGACTTAGGAACTGCATCAGACTATCTAGGGTCATAGCCTAAGGACAGCTTTCCTTTCTAGTCCTGGTTCAGGGAAGAACACCACTGCCTTTTACATGATTGTTACCAGATAACATTTCTTTGCCTGATTCATACTTTTGACTATGTAAATGTTTAAGTAACTGTGGCCAGGCATTCATACCTCTTTTGGAAGTTACGTTTTTTCAAGTATCTTACTTTCAAAGTTTTTTTTGCTTGGAGAGTGCAGTATACACACACAGTTCTGCTGCTGCTTGTCAACTTTTGTATTCCAACAGATGCAAATACTTGTAGTGGAAAGCAAGGGATAGATTACTGGTGTTTGGAGTATTTTTTGCAACAGATTTTTGTACACTGACAATTTGTTAGCAGCAAATCTCAAATGAAGAAGACTTCAAAGGATTCTACAAGAAAACCAGGAATACCCATTTGGGAACAGGGAAACATAAAGAAACAATGGCTGCCACAGGTACAGGAAGAACTGTTTATAGAATCTTCAGGATAAAATTAGGATTTCTGCACTGTTTTCATTTACCATTTAGTTCACCAAGGGAATCCATTGATATTTTCCATGGAACACCCTAAAGGGAGACAGAAACTGAGCCATATTTGATTTTATTTTTAAAAATTTGTATCTTTGTGTAGAAGTAGCAAGAAAGCTAAGAGTAAATTTCATAACACTGTTTAATATCATTCTCAGTTGTTGGTACTGTCTGGTTTACAAAATATTTTCTGGAGCAAGGAGGCTATAGAGTAGAGCTGGGAATTTGTTTCAGTTCCAAAGATGATAATATCTGTTCACAATCATGGTAGAGCACTACAGGATTGCTTCTCATCTTTGGGAAGATTTCTATGAATTTTTCTTTGGTTCTGTTTGTTTAGCAATGAAGAGTAAAGTGATGCTTTAGATTATTCCATTCCATTTTCCAATGTTAATACCAAGTCCCTAGCCTTTTGTGGACCTTTATGTTAATGATAATCACTAAATAAATATAGGAATTTAGGAAGCATTTTTCAAGACAGCGTTTCCCACACCATACTTCGGTCAAAATCCTCCTACTCCAATCCCTAGTTATGCAGCTACCTGAGCAAACACCTCTAGCACTAGTTATTGAAACGCCAGTTCTGGCTTTTTATCATTTGAGATACAGCAAGGGATGAGGACAAGAGACAGGAGCCATGGGACAGAAGAATGCAGAGAGCTCTCTTTGGAAAGGATATTTTCTTGGCCATCTTCTTCCATCCTGCTAAATACAGACAATAAAACACGGTATAAAATAAAATTAAATTAAAAAAATTAAAGTTAAATTACATTTTGTATTTCTCTTTAGATTATATTATGCTTACAGGTATCTAGATAGTAGAGATTTAATCTGTTAACAGACAGACAAAAAAACAATTGTTTGGTATTTAATTTTTAATGTTTAATCTCTTCTGAGATATTTCATTGCTCAGACACCATCTTTAATGAAAAATGAAGTTATTTTAAAAAATTTGATTGTACTATGACAGATTATATACAATACACCATCTAGTATTTATATTTCAGTCTGGCATACTTTGGCATACTTCATATTATTTACACATTTCTTCCTGCTGATCCTTTCTGAAATACATTTCACTGATCCTCTGATACACTTTTATCACTTGACTCTGAACTCAAATTGTCAGTAGTACTGTCTGGGTGTATCACGACTACAAAGAAACTGAGAAATTGCCCATGTGTGCTATCAAGGTATTAATCACTCCCTGCTAAGGTGAGAATCATACCCTAGCTTGATGATAGAATCCACTTCAGGGAAACATACTGCACACCCTCACCAAACTCAGAAACATGCAGGAGAGAAGATGACTATTTTGGTTTTGTTTCTTTTTAAGCAGTGTTCTTGACCTGGATCTAAGGTATGCCTCACTGTCTGCACTGAAGGCTCATACACTATTTGCTTTTCTTGCTTCCAGTGCCATTTCAAAACGTCAGTGCTCTCTCTGGAACCAGACAAAAACCATGGAATGCCATCTAAATGACTCTCAAAGTGCAGGCTAATTTCAGCAGCTCCATAAGTAAACTCTAGCCGGGTATCTTCTTAAAAGATACCGGAAGTCCCCCTTCACATCTGCTACACAGGTGCCCTGTTGCTCACATCTATGACAATGAATCAGACACCCTGTGACCTTTCAGCTTTGCTGCCCCTTTGTGCATATCTCATGTGTCAGAAGATATTGAATATGAAAAAAAAAAAGATTTGCGGATAGCCTACTGCTGCATATTTAATGGAAAACCAAACACTGAGAAAAAAAGCTGGATTGCTGACACTAAAAAATGTGTTTACTTATCTTATTGTAACATATTTCCACTCAGTCTTGCATGAAAATTCATTCTTGGCACTGAAGTGGAAAGCAATATAGAAGTTGCCTATCTTTTAGAATTCATACTGTGGAAAATACACTCTGTCCAGGAATTTGATAGTTTCAGGTCTGCAATAATGCCCAGGCTGAGTAGTCAAAGCTTTTTATCTACATCCTTATCTCAAAGATGTTGATTCAAAACTTACTTCAGTCAGAGTACCTAAGAACTTGCTGAGAAATAATTTATGCCAGCAAAGTATCTTGAACCTGTTTACTCCTAGTTCTTTTCACAAACAAATTTAATATATATCGTTTTCCAGGATGACAACCAGAAAGTTGAGTGAATGCAGGAAGTCATGTATTAAAATAAACAGGTTGCAGGTATATTTAGGTAAGATTGCTTAGATGTAAGAACAGGCATGAAAACAGAATTAATAAAATATTATTTATAGTATAAAAAAAACCAGTACGGCTCTGCTGTAAGGAACAAAATTACAGGGAAATGAGGAGGTTTGGGAATGATACATTGAATTGCAATTACTTTCCATCCAACATCTGAAAGACACTTTGTTCTGGAATACATACATATACAGAAGTTTGCTTTTGAAACTACACTTTGTCTGCTTGTCCTCTTTCTTTCATCTGAATATGACTTATCCAATACAGACTAGTTACTGCCAGCTTACAATAGTACTGGTGAACAAGAGTTCTGATCTAATGTCAATGTGTAGTGAGAAGTACAACTCCAAAATGGACTACTCCTATGATGTGTAATGGCTTTACACATCAGTTGTTAAGTTTGCTCAGCAACATCTGAAAATATACCTATGAAGCAGGAACAGAGCCAAGCATGGCCTTCCAGACTGCCTAAGGCAGATCCTTACATAGGCTGGTACTTGCAATGGCATATGATGTGCTGTTTTATTAACTTGAAAGTAATGACCATTGATTTTAAAGATACCATATCAGAGAAAAAAACTTGAGGGGAAAAAAGCACTAATGAATGTAAAACAAAGGAGAAAAAAATGACTGCTTTCCTTTTGTGAAAGGCACAGATGTTTATATGTGATACAAAAGTCATAAAATAAACACATGAGAAATAATGTCTTGGAGTCAAGGAGAGCACCCTGACTGAGATAGGGAAGGACTGCTCAACCATGTTCTGATTTCAGACTGGCTTGGAGTAAGAACAGTAAATACACAATGAAAGGTAGGATTCTCCTCACTTACTGTATGGACGGAGTTAGATAACTTCTCTCATTTCACACTTTACTCTTAACAAATGTATCAGGTTTTGACAGGGACCTAAATATCTTGTCATTCTTGGGTCCTGTCACTCATTCATTATCTTTAAGCAGCTATAACACCAGTTCACTCAGTTATAGGGACTTGTCAAGTGCACAAAAATTTCCAATTGGCACTTATCAGCCATATTACCTTGTGTTGCCTTTGATTGGTCTTTCTCATAGAGACATGGCCAAAAGAATGAGTCTAAGAAGCAATTTTATGCATCAAACCACACTAATATCCATACAGTTTTCAGATGCCTTTACGTTACTTCTGCAATTGGTCTGGTAATGTGATAATGCTTGAATCCTGAGACTAAGAATTGCTAAGTGAAAAAGCGCTCCTTGCTTTGAATTTAAGGAGTAGCATATTATAAAGCAGGGAAAAAAAAATCTTTGTCAAGGTCTCATACTGCCTAACTTTAGCCTCCTAACCTTAAAGAAATATCAGCATAGACTTTGTGTGACAGAATTAATAAAGAATGAGATTAGGATACTTCAAACAAACTATTTAGACGAGGGAGGAAAACTTTCCTCTTTGTCAGTTTAAGGAACCTGCATTACCTCTCTGGTGAGTAGACTGCTAACAGCTGAAGATATTTGGCACTATTGCACTCAATTCTCATTCCAGCACATCAGTAGCAGTATTTCAGAATTAAAGTACTTGCCCTTCTCATCTACCCAGGAACTAAAACTAGGTATCCACACTCTTTTAGCCCTGGGATGGCTGACTTTGAAAGTGCTACTCCCAACATAAGACACAAGTGGCCAAAGGGCTGCAGCTGCAATGCAGAGTTGTCTAAAAGCACATTGGGCCTGGCACTGACAGAGCACCCAGTGAAGTAAGTGTCCACTCTAGAAATAAGAATGGAGGTCTGGGAAGAGTATTTTCAGTTGTCAGCCACACACTTTGCATGAAGGTTATTGTCTGTTAGGGTGCACTAAAACTCTTTCACAAATACCTAAAGAAAAATGTTCTTTCCACAGAGGGGAATTTCTGCTCGTGCTAACTGCCCTGGTAAGTGTGTGGGACAAAAAGCAGAATTTGTGCAAGTCTTTATTGTTTCTTCCTCCCCACATGCCAGCCTTGCAATATCTTGCAAAAGACAATATGAGGACTGAGTGATAAATTTGAAAAACTGCCACCTCCCTAATGATTAGCAAAACCCTATGCTTTTGCATGTTGTTATCACATTCCAAAAACTGGGAAAACAATGTCCTGAAATTAGGTAAGGTTAAATAGCCTTCCTAACAGAATAATCATGCAAGTTGCTTACCTGTTCTGTTAATCACAAGAAACAGGCATTTAGTGGCATCAAACACTAAACAGAAAGAGAAAGCTTCATATTTTGATGTCTGATTCTTCTGACAAATGACTATCATTATCATCTTCTCCTGTGAAACCATCTGCAAACAATATATTCTTAAATATTAGAGTGAATATGTAAGCTAAATAAATAATGAATACACGAAGACTCCCCAAGGCAGCACAGAATCGTACATGCTTTGAAAGCTAATGCTGACAAAGTATGCATGATGCTGTGTGGTATTCAGAAACTTCTCTTTATTCTTACATTCACTGTGTTCATCTGGAAACCTACTGTACTGGGCAGAGTACTGTGATGAGTGAAGTTAAATTCACAGTTGCCTCTTGATATATCACAATATGTCATTCAGCAATACCACTGGGGAAAATGTAATTACTATGCAACATCTTGTGCTTTCTTGGGATTGCTCACTAGGTAAGTAAGAAATAAATTCCTGTCAGGACTGCAGGAGTATTGTTGTAGAGATGTAGGAACAGACCAGCTGGGTCACAAGCCATGATGCTGTGTTGAAATAACTGGTCACAGGGGATATATTCTTTTTTAGCTGCAGGCTGTATGCCTTTTCTTTCCACCTGAGTGTGCAGAAACTTGCTCACTGTTCAAATGAATGCTCATACAATGCATTTAATTCCCATAGTATCCCTGAAAGGTAGAAATCTTAACAAAGAAGCAACTGAGGTCCAGAGAAATGAAACAAACCAATCAAAAAAATCCATGTAAGGACAGAAATTTACAGTTTGGTTCCACTTGATATCTCTCCCCTGAGACTCTTTCCTTCCATAAAGCAAACAACATATAACCCCTGTAGGCACTGATCTCCTGCGGAATGCAAGAGTGAAATCTAAGACACTGGCCTCCAAAACACCTTCTGAGCATGACCCAAGCCACCTGAATCACTGCCCTTTTCTTTGGAATAAGGACCTCCACTCACAGCTTTGTTCTGCTACTACAATGATTGTTGTGATTACCAGGAGGAAAAGGCATTAACACCCACATATTTCCCCAATTTCAGTAAAAATTCAAAGCTCCTATTATGGATCTATTTTGATTTCTTTATTTTAAACTCAAATATGCAAATAAAATCAAAGGTACCTACAAAGAACAGAAGAGATTCCCACTTGTGACTTCTAAAACTTGCATGCCATTCAGATAATTTGGTTGTGGGTGTGAATAATAAAAAAGAAGATGCATAGGTAGTTGTTTATGTCCATTTTGTTTTCACTGGATCTGGCTCAGCATAGACTAAGGAGACTGAGGTCTCAGATTACTCTTGGAAAGACCTGATAGCTTCTTATACCAATGTTTAAATTATACCATCATAGAATGGTTATGTGTGGAAGGGACAACATCACCTAGCTCCAACCTTCCTGCCACAGACAGGGACAGCCTTCACTAGACCAGGTTGCTCAGAGCCCCATCCAACCTGGCCTTGGACACTTCCAGGGATGGGGCAGCCACAACTTCTGGGCACCTGTTCCAGTGCCTCACCACCCTCACAGGAAAGAATGTCTTCCTAATATCTAATCTAAACCTATTATCTTTTTGTTTAAAGCCATCAACCATTGTCCTGTCACTACATGCCCTTGTAAAAAGTCCCCTCCATCTTTCTTGTAGGCTGCTTTAGGGACTGGAGGCTGCAATTAGGTTACCCATGGTGTCTTCTCCAGGCTGAATAATCCCAATTCTTCATATAAGAGCTGCTCCATCCCTCTAACCATCCTGGCGACCTCCTCTGGACTTGCTTCAACGAGTTCATGTTCTTCCTGTGCTGGGGACCCCAGAGCTGGACACAACACCCCAGGTGGGGTCTCACCAGAGCAGAGCAGAGGGGCAGAATCCTCTCCCTCCCCTGCTGCCCACACTGCTCTGGATGCAGCCCAGGACACATCTGGCTTTCTGGGCTGTGAGTGCACATGGCTGGGTCAAGTCCAGCCTGTCACCCAACAGCATCACCAAACCCTTCTCAACAAGGCTGCTCTTGATCTGTTCATCCCCCAGCCTGTGTTGATACTAAGGATTGGTCCAACTCTTACTTTAAACACTAAGCTAGGATGCATGAATACAGCAGCAGGAAAATAGTAAAAATGCTTCAAGGAAAACCAAGCTGTCTGCAAACCAAGACTCTGCAATGACAGAGAATATATTCCCATGAGGGTAACAGACTTCTTGTTTTTTTCTCAATTGCTCATTTTCATTCTGTTTTACATTTTGCTTCTCAGAGGCATCACCATAACAATTAAACATTTTAAAAAGTTTTTTCTTGATGTCTGTATGTTCAGAGCAGTTTGTCTTGAGTTTACACATTACTGGCAAATTTTTTTCCAAGAAAATGCAGTTACTGCAGGAAAGTATAATCACCTTAAGTAAGGTTTGTTTGACTCATTACTGATGCAACTTCACTGATTTTCAGAGGAACCTAACCAATGAACAAGGTGAGCCGAGCACGTCAATGCTCCACGTGCTCCAGAGAAGCCATTTGGAGCTGATATTCTGAAGTGGAAGAACAGCTAATAAATGGGATCAATCTTTTCCCCTACCAAGACAGCAAATATATTTTTCTTGACTCAAGAGCACAGAGATAAATATAAACCTTAGCTAATAAAGTATTTCAACCAAAGTGTATTGGTTCAAAATTGCATTTGGCTTGCTGTTGCATAAAGTTTGTCCACCTTCTTGCTCCAGAGTTCTTGAATATTGCAACATGTTGTACTGATCACTTCTGTTTACTGGAAGTTACATGAAATACTGACTTTCCATTTTTTTGGACTAAAAATTGCAAAATTATGCATACTAATGAGTTTAACAGATTCATAATGTTTTAAGTACAGAGCTCCATATTTTTAAATTCCTTTCCATAACACTGTGCTGAATTCTTCATTACTGTAATCACTTAGATGAGAAAAAAACCATCACAATTGCTTTATTGCAAGATCCTTCTAGCCCCACAAACATCCTTGAAAAAAAACCAAACTACGCAATTCATAAAAAATGTTGCCTGCGTTGTAAAAGGTTCTAAATAGAAAAAAAATAAAACTATAAAAAATAATCTACCACAGTACTGCTGTTGCAAATCTGTTGAAAAGAATTAGCCATCTGTCACGACAGCAGCTTGACCTGATGGGCCCTGCAGAGCAGCAGTGAGATCAGAGTGTCCCTGCTGAGCCAGCAGTCCTTTCCTGCCCAGTCAGGCCCTGATGCTGTTCCCTGGCACAACAGGTTGTCCTCAGCAACACCGCTTCCACTTACTTGTTCTCTATGATCTGGAGCACCTGTTGCCTGGATTTTCAAACAGCAACTGTGCAAAAGTCATTGAAACCATGAGGTTCCACAATAAGCCCAGGTAATAAGCTTGCCTGAGTAATATGTCAGAATCATCTACAGATTAATATTTAACTTCAGAATTTACAGGTGGCTGTCAATCCCATGTTTTGTTCCCTTCATAGGAAATCAGTGACAAAACTGCACTGCCTATGAAATGTGCTAATGTGAATGAAACCTCCAAACCTCATCCATTTCCCTCCTTGACCAGTGTATTATTTTGATCAGTTAATGGTTTACAAAAAAACACCGATTAAGGAAAGGATAAATCATAACGAAGAACACAGGACGGGAGGGTATAATTCCAGTCTCAGTTACTCTCTCATGCTGTTGAAGAGCAACAACACAGAAAATTAAAAAGAAACAAAGGTTTTAAAATTATGTAAACTGGAGAGCTGAACTGCTCCTGCAAGCTGCTGAGTAAACTGTTGAGCTGGTGGAGATATTATGTACTGCATTTTAGTGGTGTAAGAAATTTTATCGGTGAGCATATTCATTGAAAACATGGGACTATCAGCATCTAGGCCACTTGGATGGGACAGCGGTGCACTGCAGTAATTAGTGCTTACAGAAGCTCCTTACCTGCTTGTGTACATTTGTACACAAGCACAAACACATCTACATGCCAATGACTTCTATTCATGTTACTTCAGTTACACTTACGAGGCTCTTGAGGTTAAAATTATGCTACAAAATTAACTTAATTCCTCTTTTAATATGATTAAGATCCTGCATAATATTTAGACACCATTTATGTGTTTCAACAGTTTTAACTTTGCTAACTCTTCAGTTCTTTCTACAGGCAATTAAAAAAGACATGACTGAAATTCTTCCATCTCAGTCAAATGGATTGATGAGTTTTAATGGAGAACATTTATTCCAACCTTTAATTAAGTTTGGCAGTCTGAAATCATTAATCTATGCTTTGAAACTATGTACTGTAATGTGAGCATTTAAAACCATACAAGTCAATCTTGTTATAAGGTGGATGTCTGAGTAATAATACAGCTTTCTAGAAGCTGTCTTTGAATCTTTTAAATTATCTTTCCTTAGTTCATGACATAAACCATTAAGGACTTGCCCCAACAGGGGATGAAGTCAACCTCAGTGTGACACTGCTTTGGACAAAAGCAACCATTTAACCTTGCAAGGTTATTGTAAAAGTTGATAGGCAAGAAATCTGATCTACATTTTCCATCCCACGTAAACCTTAACACAGTTGTTGCTTAAAGAAAGAATCAACTGCATTATCTGGTGTTATTCTGCTAGATTATTCAGTGACTCCTACGACCAATTTCCTTGTGAGCATATTTGCAGTAGTTTAGTCTTTGGGGTGGAAATAATTTCATTTTAATATGTTTTTTGGAGCACTGCCAGAGTTACAGGGATTTTTTATGTGAGAGAATTCTACAAGCATGAAAAGTTCATACCTTTAGATTCTGGGTTCTCTTTCTAGAAGAAAATAAGGAGTCTCAAAGAGCATTAAAGTATAAAATCGTTCCAGTGGCCATCTTGGCTACTTGTCAACATCTGCCAGAAGACCTTATAGTTATTTTTTTGGCCTTTACTGATGCTTTAAAGTCTAGCACACTCAAGATGGATGGGAGAGAAAAAACTACCGAGAATTCTCCCAAGCAGCTGCTGTTTAGAATACAGTGATCAACAAAACACATCGGTTGGGGATACCTCTAAATAAAGCCAATCTCTGAGTTTGATTTAACAGTTTGAACTGCTGTCACAGAATACCTGGCATCCTGTGAACAGGAACAGGTCTTTCTGGTAATAGCTTTTCAGGTTGTCACTGTTCCTCCACTGAGGTTCCCCCCCTTTTCCAACCTCAGGGTGAACTAGTGGTGTGAGTGTTCCCTCTCTTGGTTGCACAGCTTCAGCTTCAGGTCTGTACTGAGCTGCAGTTGGTAGATAATTAATTATTATGGCCTAGAGGAGGTATGGAACTTTTCAAGCAATAGAGTACAAAGTAAAGCTGATTATAAAAAAAAAAAAAAAGACTATGTTTTGCAGGCATTTGAAATGCATACCTTGAATTTCCTTATTCAAGAAGAAGAATTCTTAGTTTGGAAGGTTCTGATACTCTCTTTCAGAAGTCAGATGTAAAATCCAAAATCAGAAGTAAATGGGAAATGCAATTGTAGAAAATGTGAAAGCTTTTAAATAACCACTTGTCCTGTCCTGCACACAAGAAAAGAAACAAGAAATTAATTTTATGGATTTATTTTTCATTTTTTAGAAAGAAGTTAATTTAGGAGAATAGGTCTTTTTGAGTTAATAATTTGTGTTCCATTACTACACAACGACTTGGCACTATGAATGTTTCCAAAGGTTTGTGCCACTGAACTGTAGGACTAGTGCACATTAACAGATGCCCAGCTGGTTGTTTCCACAGTCACAGCAGTCATGTTATTTGATGCACGTACACTAAACAGGCAGTGCCAGGGAAATCCTTTCATTTTCCCTTCTACACAACTAAAAAGCCTATCTCTTTACAGGCCTACTCTCTTTAATGAAATCCTACAGACCTCAAACTGGGTGCTAAAGGTTCCACTACTAAAGGAGAGGGTGTCACCCCTTTAATTTCATAGGCACCATTACGATATGATTAACTCTCTGTTGGGGGAGTCAGGAGAGTTGCATTTGTGGGGAACTGTGAGTTTAACATTAGACAAAAAAAATACATATTTTCTAGAGGGCATTCACAGCTAGTTTGTCTAAGCCTTGAAATCAGAAAAGTATTGTACCTGTCAGCCTAAAGGAAAATGTGGACTACAGCTTATATCAACCCTGAAGCTGGTCTCAATTTTGCTCGAGGTTTAAAAAATTAAGATATATCAGATTTCTGGATCTTAAGAGACAACATTCACATTATTGCTTTATAAGTTTTGCCTGTTTATCAATTTTGTTGAATAAATGCTTATTCTTGTCAAATCAAAAACGATCCAACAAAACATCCACGAACAGTGACCCAGTCATTTAACCTCAAGCTACCCATTTCTACATTCATTCCACATTTCACTCTCTAATATAATTACTCCTGTTTGGAATAGACAGTGATGAAATGATCTGACCTTTATGTATTATTACTTGATTAGTTTTTCCATATTTGCTGAAAAAAAATAAAATCAGTTACTGAACATTCTTATTAATATTGAAGTGTCTCTGCATCTCCTTCATGCTCTTTAGGACAGTTGCTATATAACAAAAAAGTATTTCTCCTTTCTTCTTCTGCACTACAGCTAAGTAAATTTTCATTAATAATTATTAGGCTTTATGACTTTTCAGAAAAAAAAAATTAGTGTAATCTAATTAGTTTAATATGAACATCTTCTGGTAAATATATTTAGACCAAGGACCATTTATTATCATTTGTGTTTCCACACTGGCTGGGGCTAAAGGAATTTTTGACATTTTAGTTCTATATAAACCAGACTTATGATTACAAAAAATGAGACTTGGATGCTGTGATGCAAAGAGTATGAGATGAGGCTCATAATGCCAATTTGGTTCCCAGGATTTATTTCCTATGTTGAGACTGACAACAGCCACCATGCTAAATTCTCAGATACCTAATTAAGACAGGAAGGAGGAATAAGATGTGTGAAATTCTGGCTACTCCAGTAAACACAGCTTAAGTCTTTCTCAATCTGCAGAAAGTGTCTTAAGATAACCTCCATCCATGTATGTAAAGTCCTTCTACCATTTCTGGAGTTGGGATCTAATGCATGAGCAGTGGCCTGCCAGGATTAATGGTCAAACTTTCAGTGCCTTGGTTCTAAGCATTACCCAGCTCAGGTGTTAAAGCCCACAGATTCAGATTGTCTTGGCTAAACATCTACCACTGTAGGATGCCACAGCCACCTGGGCTAACATCAACCCTAAAGTAAAGGGAAGGCCTTTGCTCTTCTAGGCCCTGGATGCTTCTGTGGCAAACTGGAAAACTATATACATATATATACATAATAAATACATATATGTTTATGCAGTTGGCTTATTTAATTATCCACTTTACAAAAAGTATACAAAAAGTCAGTGGTTTAAGCTATATAAATTCTTTCTGGGGCAAAAAGACATTACCCAACAGGTTGGAATGTCAAAAAAACTAATGTCTGCAAGATTTGTGGCTTATTTGGGAGATCAGATAAATGTAAGAGCCTTGAATACAATTTTAGAGAAGCTAAAGAATTATACATTCTTTCCATGACTTTATTTACCTCTTTTTGCTGAGACATGAAACCTTCAGTCTGTGATCACAGAAATTACATCACCATCAATGTAAGATCAGTATGGTAGGTCAGGAACAGTGTTCCCAATATAAAATAAAAGGATTTTTTCCTTTTTTTTTCTTTCCTCTTTGGCATCTTTTTTTAACTACTCTATAAAAGGTTCTTTATCATATACATTTTTTTTAAACTTTAGGACATGTACATGACATCTTTTGTCCATTATAAAGGTTTGACCACCTTTACTTCAGTAAGGAACACATTTTAGAGAAAATTACAACATGTACTGCATGTCAATTTTTTTCGAATCCAGTTACTTCTCTCAACTCTTTCTCAGTAGATAAATACATTATCAGTTTGCTTGCCCTGAAGCATGACACTAATTACTGCCAATCATTCTGCCCATGTTTATTGTTGATGTACAAGCAGCACCTTCTGCCAACCACATAAAGGCATCAGAGTAAACCAGACATCACAGCAGCTTAATAGATCTAGTCATAGCATGGTTTTAATGAACTCTATATTCATGTAAATGTCTATTACACTTATGGAGCTCTGTCATGAATGAAAATTAGCTCAACAGTCACTAACTGAGACAAGGAGAAAGGTCACCATGTGCCTTTGGAAGGTAATGCTTGCACTTACCACAACAAGGCTGTGAAAATCAGATGGAAAACTAAACTAAAACTTGCTTCATTAACTGAGTAAAGTATCTTACAATAGTCTCACAGATTAGCACAAGCCACTTCAACCAGCCAAGCTGCTCGAACAGACAGTTACTACTATTGGTGCTTGCAGAATTCAAAATAATTCTATTGCCTATATCTCAACTTTTTACCCAAGGACTGGATGTACTTGGACATACAAATCACCCTGTTGACATGGCAGACAGTCTACAGACAGTCTACAGCCATGACCATGTCTCACCCAACACACCAAAGGAGAGCACCTCCTCTCTCTCTCTCTACCTCTATATATATATATATATATGTATAATATTTACTCTTATTTATGCATTGAGACTGGAACACAAAATTTAACTCTGTGGGCACGATGACTGGCAGTGTGTGCCTCTATCACTCTAGACATACGTTTTCATGTTGCTGAGGAAAGCCAAGGGATAAGACAATTCCCTCCAATACTGCTAGGGTGAGACTGATTGAACTCTAGTGGATCCAACCTGACTCTCTTGTCAGGAGGACCTCATATGATGTATTGCCCTCCTTTCTCCTATCCCTTCAGCAACAAAACTGCCCTATAGCCAGAGGACACTGTAAACTTAGATCTTCTGAAAAACATTTCTGGCTCTGAAGCCACAGAACAGTAGTTCTTACTAAATAAATTAAAAAAAAAATCTATAAGACAGAGTTTAAAGGAAAAGAAGATTAATGACTTACATGTGACTGCAACATTAAACATCTCAAGGCTACGATTTCTCAGAAATAAAAAAAAGTACCAGAAGAAAGCATCATTTTACTAGGTAAAAAACCTTTTCTTATTATGCCAAGATATCAATCACCTTGTTTTTGCAATGATGGATGAAATTACTGATCACTGTCCAAAACAAGGCAGACAATCTCTAGCAACACAATAAAGACCTTGCAACACAGAACACTAGATATGGGTATGTACAGGTAGCACTTGTGATATCAAAGCCCTTTTAAACTGATTCAGAATGAGACTCCATATTTTGCATTCAGGAATGGCTACAGCTACAGCTGGGACCAGTTGCTTCCTTCCACTGTGAGATGTGGCATTTTATGAAATGAAAACATTTTTTACTTTTTGACCAGTTTTAGTCAAGCTGCCCCCTACACACAGAGATTATACAAAAAATCTATTTAGCATATAACTTCTCTTTCTCAGAGACTGTGCAAGTGCTGGAACAGAGAGGAAAGCTTTGATAAGTACAGGAGGCAACTAAGAAATGCTGTGAGCTGGTGACAATTAATGACAATTAATACCCTGTGAGATTGCCACTGGAAACTGTCACATCCACCTCCTACAGATTAACAGTATTTCAGGTGTTGAGATTTTACAAGATAAGTTTTGGACTTTTCAGAACAGGTGTTTTTGTGTTTTGCTCCGTTTGGCTTTTTCCAGATGTGAAAGCAGCAATCCCACTACAGTGTCACAGAAATAGCTTGGAGTTGGAGTAGATTTGTTCTTTGACTATTTTGATAAGATCTGTGTTCTGTTTCCTCTGCCTTATCTGTGTGGTATGCACCATGCTCCTCCCTGAAAGTACAACACAGGAAGACCAGGAGCTGAAACTTGCAAAATGTTGTCTTTGTCTGCAGACCTTGGTATGCTATACACAACATGACAAATTCTGTTTCCTCCCCACTCTACCACACATATTCATTCATAAGCAAATAAAACAGTAGCACACAAACAGAACCTGTGATACATATAACAAACAACAGAAAAAAACCTAAGAATGAAAACAAAACAAAAAAAAAAAATCAATGAAGAGATTGTTTGAATAGCAGCTATTAACTAATATACCAAGGAAGAAATCCCCACCTTTGGGTAAATTACTTCAAACAGGCAAATATCACCCAGTGAAATAAACAGCTGATCAGGATGGAAATGTAAGGTTTCTAAGCTTCTTTTAACTAAGTAGGTGTTCCCTTACGTACAGAAACAACTGAGATTTTCAAGTGAGATCAAACATAAGAAAAGAGAGTGAGAGCAAAATGCCCATGATGCTGACTAATTCAACATGATTTTGTACAATGTTCAAACTTGCAACTGATTCATTGTCTTCTTCTGGGAAAAGGCTGTCAAATGAGGCAGGCACTAAAGTCACATTTTTGCTCTTTAAACCTGCTTGCCTATTAGCATTCCTTCCTGCAGGAGAACTGAAATCAAACGCAATATGTTTCACACCTGTAGCTACGAGACTTCTGATTTTGATAGCAGGAAGCATCCTTATGTACTTATTCTGCAGTGTTGTTTTTTTCCCTTCTACAAGAAAGAGCATTTCTAGAAGTCCTTATTTTCTCTTTGCACCTTTTACTCAAGGCTACTACATGCAAAGTGAACTGTCTAACTCTTTAAATAATTTAACATGAAAACACGCACATCTGGCCATCTGCTGCTACAGTTCAAGAAACTCCAGCATTTCCGACGGCAGCTGCTGACTACGCAAAGGGCAAACCAGGGCAAGAGGGACGCAGAACCTCAAACCTGCAATAGGTATTCTGACCGGGACAGGGAGCTCTTCTGAAGTGCCACCACAGGCATGCCAACATCATCCCAAAAACGCAAATAACTTTTCCTAGCAACTGCGACGTGCTCGGTTATTTTGTGGCAATCGCAGTGGCTCGGTACGCGCATCCCTGCGCAGCCGGGCTCCCGGCCGCCGGCATCGCGGGTCCCGCGGCTGCGGCAGCGCCCGCACGGCCGGGGCGCCGTGGGGTCCGGCCCGAGGGTCACTCACCATGTTGACTTCCGAGACCACGTCGATGCTGGCGATCTCTATCCGCATGCCCACATCCACGGGCGGACCTGCGGGGGGAGCGGGAGGCGGCGTTAGCGCACCTGGAGGGGCCGGGGCGCGGGTCGGGGGGCCACGGGCGCCTCACCTCCGAAGTCCGGGCGGAGGCGGATGTCGTAGCCTTGGAGCAGCCTGTCCACAGTCTCCTTCACGTAGGACATGTTGCTGGGCCCGTCGGCGCTGCGGGAAGAAGCACAAGCGGGTTAAGGAGGTGGCCGGGCGGCCCCGCGCCCGCCTGTCTCCCTGCCTCCGTCCGCAGCCCGGCGGCGCTCACCTGCGCGCCGCGCACGCCACGGCCAGCGCCAGCGGCAGCAGCAGCGCCCGCGGGCCGGCCCGCCTCGCAGCCGCCCCCATCCCGGCCGCCGCCTCACGGGGGACGAGCCGCGGACTGGAACTTGGTGCGGACCGACGGGGAGAGACAATTCCCGAGAGCGGGACGCATGCGCGGAGCGGAGCGCCGCGGCCCCGGGCGCCCCTCTGCCCGCCCCGGACGCCCGGGCCCAGCCGCGCCGCGCCCGCCGCGGGCTGCTGAGGGAGCGGGGCCCGAGGGCGCGGCGCCGCAACAGGTACCGCGGCAGCCATGAGGGCGGCGGGGCCCCGCGGCTGGCGGGGCACAGCGGGACCGAGACCCCCGAGCTGCCGAGGGGAAGGGGCTGCCACCGCCGGGCGCAACCCCAACCGCTGGAGCGCCGGCTTCCCGTCAAGAGACAGTGAATGATTGTTGAGGGCGCTTCGGCGTGAAAATTCCCCTCGATGTTATGTTAGCCATGAAGTGAAAGGGGCACGGCCATTTGGACAAAATGGCACGTTTTGCTGCAGGTCGCCTTTTGCCGAGCGGCGGGGGCTTGAGGACGCTCCCGCAGCGGTACCCGCGGTGCCCCGGGAAACTGATCCCGGTACCAATGTTTTTTGTAACTGATCTTGCTTTTAGAACGTCTTCTTTTTTAAGACTCTCGGAATGGATGCTCTAATGTAACCTGACCTTTCCTGTGCATCATTACAGAGTGGCTGATCGGAGCCCTGTGCATAGTTCATGACTTTGCCGGTGCCGCTCGCTTTCACTGCACCGTAGCGCAGCAGAAATAACATTTATCCCTTTCAGGTTCAGCCCATCTCTGTGCGCTTCACAGTCCTGCGTGCGCTGCCCTTGGGATACATATTGGATGCTTCTGACTCTGCTACAGCCTGCTGATGCAGACTTGTTTCTGAGAAATAGCAGACTTGGTGATGTTTCTTGTAGCTGAAATATGCCACGATATTTGAAAAATGATGGAATATTGATACTGACACACATTCTAGTGATACTTTTGAGCAGCTTTTGGAACAAATTTTTGAACAATGCATTTTTCTATGAAAATTTGTCCCTTTTGGAGAAGGAGCCCAACGTGTTTCTTGAGAGATTACTATGGGATCCTTCATCTCACATCTGCTTTCTCCAACCATAAGTGTACAAATTTATGAAAAGAATTATTTTATCAGTTCTTGGTTACAGTATATAATAAATATTTTCGATTTTCTTTTAGGAGTTTTATATTTTTTTCTTTTCCTCCTAGTTCAGTAATTAGTTCCTGAAAAATGTGACCTCCCAGCTCAACTTGAGAGTACTTTAGGATTGCTGTTTGGAAAGAGATTTGTCCAATTATAATTGGTGTGGCTTGGGTAGAGTGCTTAAAAAAAAAAAAAAAGAAATCCTACCAATCCTACCTATAGCTGTCTGCCAAATAGTATCTTTAATTAGAGTTGTATCCCACACAGCCATCATAAAGCTACCTGGTTCTTCTGAATTAGGATTTACCATAGAGCTATATATTTTACTTCTTGATGGTATACAGCATTACATTTAGCTTTGTCATAAGCCATGTGAAAGTCAGTTATGCCTGTATTTAATGGAGACCACTGCTCCCCATGGCTTGCCAAAATCTGTCTTAAGGCATAAGTGCAGAGGTTTATTCTATTAGAATTCTTAATCTGCAGCACATTTCAGGGCAGCTTTAGTTCAGATGAGCTGTAGTCTGGTCCCTGGACTGAATGCACGTTAGTGGTTGAACTATTTTAGGTGAATTTCTGACCTTACCATCTGGTCTGAAAAGGCATGAGCAAAGCCTGTCCTGCAGGTCTCCTGCAATCAGGGATGCCTCAGCCCAGCAAATATACTTCCAGGAGGGATGAGGATGTTCCTATGGGCAAGCTGGTTCCTCTGAGAGCTCTCCCAACCAAGCTGTCCTGTCGAGGACACCAGCCTCGAGCTTCCTCCACTGAACATCCCAAAAATAAGACCCAAATTGTTGAAATTCAACTCCACTTAGTACAGCTTGATTACTGGGAACATCAGGGCTCTAAGCTTGGTTTTTGAAACAGCTACAAATATTCTGCAGTGTAGAGACAATACTGAACAGATCCCTCAGTACTGGGGGCTTGGGAACAAAGAGATTTATATGTCTTTTTAAAAAACCATACAAAGGAGGACCTGCATGGCATTACACTGCCGGGGCAGAGGGGGTGAGAAGGATTTCTCTTGCCCTATGGGGAGGATGATGGAAACATGAGTGAGACCTGTTTTCCATTGTTTTCAGGACTAAAAAGGTACATTATTATCAGCAGGACTTCCACTCTCACACGTGTTGCTAGCTGAAGTAGTCAATTAATTAAGAATTTGGAAGTTCTGCTCTCTTTGCAGATCATCTGTTTCTAGGAGAATACAGTATGCTTTTCCAGGCCACCAATGGGGAAGAATTTTGATGTAATTTTGATAAAACACTCCATGTGACATAGTTCTTGCTTCAGGATCTCTTTAACAACACCTTGTGCAAAGAACAAAGACATCCAAAATGAATGACTATGGGGAAGGGGCTTACACACAAATATTATGACTATCATTTACAAATGTTTTCTAAAAGCTTATACAGGTGATGAGTCGTCTGGTGATCTGTTTTTGACATGTGCTTAATATGGCAGCTGCTTCTGCAGTCAATAAATTCGTTTCAAAATGCAGCAGTGTGTCTTTCCATCCTCTCCAACAGGGTTTGCTCAAACACCCAGGCTGAGTGAAACCTGGTGGGTACTCAGCATGGGTTTTGGGCATCTTGGAATATAGACAACTAAGTAGATAGCTAATTTGCAGTTTTGGAAATCAGGCTGCTTAGTGTCCAAAATTCTAGGAGCTTAATCTGGAGAGTTTTGGCACTACTTTTCAATATTTTTAGTTCTCTCACCTCTGAAATATGAGTTATAAATCTGTGGTTTTTTAATAAGACTGGCTATAACACAGCTGCTATACCAAGAAAAGTGCATGTCCTCTGCATGGAAGTTTCTACCTTCACAGAAATAATTAAATATTTCTATTGCTATTACCTTTCCTGTCCACTCTGTCAGTGAATTGAGCTCCCATGGCAGACCTACCACCCTGACCCATGTGTGCTGCTTAGTGAACCTAGCAGCGTGCTGAGGTGGCATGCAGTCAGCTCACAGCCTATGGGAGCTGTAACTCCATTGTACCAAGCCCAATTTGGTTTTCAAACACCTGTGGTGGCATCAATTTCAGCTCCTATGGTCTTTCATTATGCTTATTTCCTCATACTGTTGTTCAAAACTTTGAAACCCTTGCTAATGATAGTGCCAAGTTTCTTTCCCAATCATTTCTACTCTGGGTTTAGTATGTACAGGGTCTATGAGATAGAAATACAACTTGTACGTAAGATTTAAAATATATTTTCTGGTCTTTGTTAGACAAGGCAGACCTTTTGGGCAGGGAATAATTTCATATTTGTTCGACATATGTAAGCACTAATAAATGAAACCAATTGAAATCCACTAGTTTTATCATATTAACCATGACCTTTTTTTCATATTCTAAGGCATGTCAAGTACTTACTAGAAGCAAGACAAATAATATAATCATAGAGCATGATGCAGAAACTATCCTGGGCCAAATGCATGTTCATTTTTTACCTTCATTATGTTTAATCTTTCAGGATGGCATCTTTTTTCTTACACATATTAATGTTTCCACTTTACTAAATACCTTTTTTGCACTGCTCATTTTAATTTGGCACCAGAAAGTGCACATCATACAAAGATAATGTCCTGCTCAGATAATGTTGGCTAATTAAAAAAAAAGCAAGATCACTGAAAAAGAGGGAAATTTGGAAATTCTTTCTGTGTCCCGCTAGATAAGCTCTGTAGGCAGCACTTCCTAAAGTGGTTTAGGAAGACCACAAGTTTTAAAGAAATAAAAACATTATGACTATGCAATCTCTCTCTACTCATATTTTGTGCCTTCTTAAAAGTAGAATGAAAGTAGGTGTCTCTGTGCTTCTGCTCAAAACAAATGGGGAGCTGTGTCCCTCACAGTGTAGACCTTGTATGTGGAGGTGGTAACTGAGAATGATAATTGTGATATTGACAGGTTTTGAGATAGTGCAAATAGGGACTTGCAGACCCTGGATACTCCTAGTCTGTGTCCAATTGGAACTGCTGTGTGGATTTTTCATACTACATACACAGCTGAAAGAAAAATGAGACATAGGATGGGTACATATTTTTTTTTTTAATTGGCACTGAGCAGGCAACATTTTGCAGTAATTATATAAATTATATAAATTCAAAATTTTAGATCAATTTTTTTACAATTAAGATGAATGATTGGGTTTGAAAACTATGAAGTGAAACCTTGAGATTGTGAAATGACTACCTGGGCAGGTAAAAAACAAATCTTGTTCATATTTGTACATAAAGAGGCAGGTAATGAAATAGGTCACTTATTTCATCTGCTTAGTGATAGTGCTATTGTTGTTTTGTACCTACAGCAATCCCTCGAGTCAAATAGAGCTTTTGAGCCATCTTCTCAAATGACAGAAAACTGCAAGCTGGAAGTACTTTTAGTGTGCCTTGGGGATTTCAGTACAGCAGCAAAGCTGCACAAACGATTGACAAGAGCTGAGGACTGCCATGCTGAACTTGTGCTTTATCCTGGGATCTGTAGGCAGTGTGGTTGCTACACACTGAGGAGATCACCTCACCCTCACACCTATTTCCCTTTCCTTTGGGTCTCTCTGAGCAAGCCCTCACTCTTATCTCAGGAAAGAAAAAGGTTCCTCTTGGTGCTCCATTTTCATCCTTCTCTTTATACCCTGTAAAGATCAATTAAGGTCTTTCTACAGTGCATATTCTACTTTGTTTTAAAGGACTGTAAAATGCTCAGGACAGTTCTTTTAAGGAATTAATAGTAAATATCAAAAGTGTGAATCAGTTACTCACTTTTAATATTCAAAATGAGAATATATGAGTTATAGGATTTTGTCCTGTAATAATTATAGCCAGGATAATTTAGTGAGTCTTTTAATCATGTCAGCTAAACATATGTACTACTCATTTGAAATCGCTTTTTAGATTTCCCAGCTTTTTGTCTAGACCACCATTCAACATCCATTCTTACCTTAGAGAATTTGTTTCCTCTCAAGATGTGCGTGCCCAGTACTGCACCCCTAATGACAGAAAACCCTAGAGCAGCACTAGAGCAGCACATTTCCTTTGCCCTCCCTCCTCACCACCTATGGGTAACAACCTTGCTTCAAAGTCCTTCATCCCATCTGTGAAAGATTCAGAAGCTCCTTCAGCCTCTGATTCTGGCTCAAGAGAAGTAGTAGGGGCTAAAGAGTAAGGTCTTGTGCCAGTTTCTATAGAGATTATAAAAAAAGACAATTTTAGTTTCAGAGAACAAACCATTCAGGGTAAATAAGGATAGACAAGCCATAAGTGTTCAGACAGACATGAAGAAGGTGAAGGCAGCAGTTAGTCTGCATGCATTTGTATAGTTTTTATGGACATATTAACTACAAGGAGCCAGTCATCTTAAGTGTTGTTGGAAAAGGAAGGCAGTTGATGGCAGCACTGCAGAAGCTGGTTTTAAGGAGGTATTTACAAAACAGAGAAATATGAAAGATGATTTTGACTTTTCTTTAAAGGTACTTCAGATACTTCCTTTTATACAGCTCCTAAATTTGAGTTTTTTCAGTAGTGGAGTATGTCAGAAGCAGGACAGAAAGAGTTAACAGCTGATGTTTTATCCTGGAGAAATTGAGCACATGTATACCTTTTGATTACAGGCAGCTCCCTTGGTTTTAAGAGGCTGATGCATACTGTGGCAAGGTGCTTTTACATTTGCAGGATTGAGAACTTTGCTGCTATGCTTTTTAGGCCAGCTCCTGTCTTCATTTGTAAAGGCTATTTTTTGCTCTTTTTTTAGCATAAGAAACAAAGCACTGTTAGTTGAATGGCTCAAAAATTATTTTTCTGATAAATGGATTAATTTAACCCAGATTTGCCTTTCCATTGTTTTCTGAAGCAGCTCACTGCAAATCCTTATTAAAATTATCAGGTTATGAGTTGTATTCTCATACTCACAAGCATTTTACCACACAGAGCCACTAGAATGCAATGTGTCTCTTTCTCCCATTTCAGTGATGTGATGCACTCACTACAAACACTTGTGAATGTGAGTCATGTAAATAAGAGCCTAGCTTGTTTTCTTCTAGCAATAAGGGAATAGAATGGCTGAATTTAGTCACATACTGAATTTCTCTGGAGATATGTTCCATAACTGTGTAGCTCAGAGAGTTGCTTTCTCAGGAAGAACCAAGTGGAGAAGAACCAAGAACCAACTCAGGAAGAACCAAGAACCAAACTGGATCAAAATGAAATTTTCTTTGAGAAAATATAAATTTTTGCATTTTATTCTCTCAAGAAGTTTTGAATTAAAAAATACTCCTAAGCAACCTGGTCTATCTTTGAGGTTAATGCAGCTCAGGGAAGAAAGCGAGCTTGGCTCTGCAGTTGAGCAGGAGGTAGGCTACTCATCTTCCCCTTCCAATTTCAAGTATTTTGTGGACTTAAAGGGTGGTAGCATTGCTTTATGCCTCTGCTTCTGGTTTATAATTCTTCCATAGAAATGGTAGTTCCAGTTCCTTTTCAATCTCCCGTAGCCTCTGCTTATTTGGTGTATTATATTGCTGAGAAGTTTGAAGATCCTGGCTAGTTGTTCCTCAAAGCTAGTTTTACATTAGAAATTTTGGGGTTTTGACTTAAATCTGATTTGTGATGAAAACTGGTGCTGAACACAGGCCTTTTCCATTGGCCACCACTTCCAGTTTTAAAATCAAATCTACCCAAAATTATTCTTAGTGCACTGAAGACCCACACTGCAAATCACATACTCCTAAAACAGCCAAGTTCAGTAAGAAAGGAAACAGACATTTTGGTTGAGATTTTATAGTACTTGTTTTTTAACAATATGTAGGTTGTGAATTATATATATATAATATATATATGTTAAAACCCTAAAAAGGAAAAGCTTGAACAGAGCCAAGAATGGGCATTGCAAATAGAAACAGTTCTTTATCTTGCTGTTACACCTGCCTCATGAAAGGTAGGCATTTTATATTTCCACTCATTATCAAGGTTGTCTGCTGCTTCCAAAGATGGAGGTGACAATAAGAAAAATTTGCATTGTATTTCAAGAATATGTTTACAAATATGACACCTCTCATATTTAAGAGTGAGTTTTATGGAAAGAGCAAAATATAACAATAAAACCTGCCAGACTGAAAACTTGCAAGATGCTTTCTTTGATGATGGCAAATTCCCCTAGAATTCTGTTGTCAACTTACAGCCATGAAAATGACAGCATTAGGTACCACCATGCACAGTCATACCTACGCTAGGAGAAAACAAAGTAGGCATGACTTTAACAAATGCAATAGTCCTACACACCAGCTGCTTGCACACTCCTTTCTTGTCTTAGGAGCACATTTGAAGAGTGAGACAGATGCTTCTGGCTTGCTGAAATAAAGAGCACGTGTGAATCTCTTCTGCTGGGAGTCACTTTGTCATCAGGGAATTGTAAGACAACAGTAATTTTACTTCTCTCTTTAAGTGATGCAGGGATGCAGGTCTAAAATCCATGATTTATATATGTTGTGTGGGCTGGCAGCAGTCACTGGAAGCAGTCCATATACTGAGAAATGGATTGTGCCCTGTCATTTAGCTGCTTTTAGCTAGTTGAAAAAGAACCTTAAAATAAAGACTAAAATAAGTGCAAAGTTAAGAATTTGAAGAAAAAAAGAAATTGAACACAAAGACAGAGAATTGGCAAAGATGTTCCTCAGCCAGATCACAGAACTGGGATGCTTTAGTGGTTTCTTAACTCCTATTTGTATCTCTTCCCACTGCAGTGGCAGGCACAGGGGCACAAGGATGCTCCCATGGATAACTTCTCTTAGAAGAGGTATTCAGGAGGAATGGCTCAACAGCATGGAGTGTTGCTTTATTCACTGTTCATACATTTTGGAAAAGACCAAACTTTTTATGGCTGCTTTCAAACCCAGCTCAGAGGGTGAAACCATCATGACTTCTCTTTTAGAACAACGAGCAGCATGTTAAAGCTCAGGAAGCAGTAAAAGGTGACATAAGGGATGCAGGAGCATCCCCTTGTTCTCTTGAGCTTCTCTTGAGCAGCATCAAGCATTTGTGTGATGTCAGTATTAGCTTCAGACAGTTTTTAGTACCATTTTGGGACAGAAGTGAATAGAGGTTGAGAGAAGATTTAGTTTTGTCTGCAGAAGCGGCCAAAAGAACAAATATCAATAAATTAATGATTTGGAAACCTTTGTCTCTCATCTTTTCCTACTGTAAGGGTTGGTTTAGCAATCTTTCGCATGATTTGACTTCTCATATTCTCAACCTCTTTGTTGTGTCTTCCTTTGTCTTGCTGTCTCCTTAAGTGGCTCGTTCTTTGATTCAGAGTGCATCCTAAGCAGTTCTCAGCTCCTTGCAAATGATACTAAGGTACACCTTAAAATGCTTGAAAGAAGTACTTAATTTTTTCTCTTTTCTACCCACTCATCTTTTCAGTGTTTCTTTGCCTGATGCCTTTTTATTGATGCCTATAAAACAAAATCACCCCCCTTGCGCTGCCCACTGCTGCTACTTTCCTTTTCTTTCTGAGGATATGAAATTTTTACTCAGTAACTTTGAGATGTGAGTAATGCCACTCCATGCAACAACCACCAGATGGTAATGAAGAGCAGACGAGTTGAGTGTCTTTTGTAGCTTTAGTGTTTTGCCACAGTAGCAAATTTTGCTTTTACTAGCAGAACTTACAGGTCTAAACACCAATTTGTTCAGCTGCTTACCTCTGGGCCAGTCCACTTGGCAGCTCTATTTGTATTATCCCCCCAATCATTCTGTTTGCTTTTATACTAAAATATGTGAAAGGGAATATTCTCTACCTAATGCACAAATGCTGATATTATTATTTAGTACAAAAATGTTCTTATTATAAGGAAGGTTTGACTATATTTGGTGTATCACTATATGAGCTATCTCTTGTGAGAAAGTAGATGCAGAACACCTTTAAGTGACTGTATTCCTTGCTTCTTCTGCTGCCATTCTATTTCTCCAAATGTTATGAAGGGTGTGCCTCTTTCAAGGTAGAAAGGAAAGTCTGTAAGTGTGCGTGCTTGATGTCAGCAAAGGGAGCAGCGTTAAGAAGTGAACCAAACCAAAGCAAAGTTCTTAGCTGAACATCATTGTCAGTGAAGAGGTGGTGTTGGGCACAGCCCACCAACCCCCCAGCATGGCAACATGAGGGAAGAGCAGCATCAACAGGGCCTCTTAAGTACTGCTAGCCCCAGACCTTTGAGAGCCAGAAGTCAGCCCCACAGAGCTCATGAGATTCAGAATCTCAGTTTTACTTACCTGCCTGCAGGATTTTGGGTTCTTTATGCAGTACTTGTAAACCATCTAGGTCAATTTTTCAGGTTTTTCCTGGCACTATAAAATCCAGAGACTTTACAACTCTTTCCTCCTTTTAAAGAAAAATGAGGCTCCTCCTCCTTTGGTGCAAGCCAGGCACCAGGAAGGCAGGGAGAAAATCACTAGAGCTGTTGCCAATGGCTTCACTGTGGCTTCCGTGGAATATTTAAGTCATTCCCCAGGTATCTGCCCATGATTCATAAACTTCTGGGATTAGTAGACATGTAATGACTGGGAACAATGAAGCCTTCCAGGAAGGCAGTTTGTTGGTGCATATTCTCTCTTGTTCCTTCTGGGAGCAGTTGCCAGCAGCAGGATGCAGCTGTCTTAAAACCAGTAGGCAGAGCAGCAGGCTCTGCCTGAAAGCAGAAATCTGAAGGACTCTGCAAGTGGGAGCATCCAGCCTTCCTCCCCTCTCCATCTGAGCTATGGCAGCCCCCACAAACTTCCCCTGCCTCAGCCCCCTGCCCCTCTCTGCCCTGCCTGTCGCTTCTGAGTGCTGCAGGAAGTGTGCAACTGTTGCTCGTGGCAACCAAAATTTTTTGACACATTTTGTATTAAACGTGGGAACCCTGACAGGGAAAGGCAAGATACAGGGTGGTGGCTTCCCAGGTTCCTCCCCACAACCTTGGTTGCCATGTCCTTCACCTCAATGAAAGAGAGACAGATTTGTATTGCTTTTAGGAACATCTGTATTTCCCCCTGCATGAAGAGGGTTTTTTTCTCTTGTTTTTTTTTCTGGGGATGCCCATTTTAGAGACAGAAATCAGGAAATCTCCTTGATTTCCCACTTTGCCAATGAGGACATGACTACAACTTGTCCTGATGGCCCTGGCTGCAGATGTGACATGGGTCAGTGATGTGTCAAATTATGAATGTGTGTGCCAGGAAAGTATTGGGGTCAGATAAGAAAGAAGACATGAAGGCACATGAATCCTCTAGTGCTTTCTTGGTGACAACACTTTTTTGCCCCAAATTGCAGTTCCTGCAGTGAATGCTTCCACAAACACTGAGAGGTCCCCTTAAATATGAAGCTCACAGTTTACCTCCTTAAACATCCATGTGTCAATCACTATAATCCATATAAATCTTCTTGCAATCGGTAATAGCAATATATACATGTGTATATATATATATATATATATTTATATTTGGTACTAGGATTTTCTAGTCTTATTCCAAGCAATCAAGGACATATGTGTTAAAATAACCATGGTACTGTAGAGCAGTCTTGTAAATACCATATGTCAGAGGAAAAAATACACAGCTAAATGCATGTCGGCATCAGCTCCTGCAGTTTCGTAGGAGTTCTGGCCATGGAACTGAAGCAGAGCTGGGCCAGCTGGAGGTTCAGTTTTACACAGAGCTAGCTTATGCTGTGCTCTGAAAAGACAGGTGAGGATGTGACTAGAAAACTGACCTGGGACACAGCAGACTGGAATTAAGCTCATGTTCTCCTGTAAATGTCTTATATTGGAAGCAGTTACATTTCATAAATTGTGTTGCATTGCCACTTTTTGTGTCTCTATTCCCAGAACAGAAATAACAGTACTTTCTTGTATCCAGTCCTTACTTAGTCTTGTTTATCTAGACTGTATGTTCTTTAGAGAGGCAAGTGTGTAGGTAAAAACTTTGTGATCAGATACTGAAATAGGAACCTGGAAAGAAAACTTCGAGAACTATATTGGGAAAGTGAACTACAGGGAAAGCTGGGATTGGAAGAAGACCTAGAAAGAGCTTATTCATCTTACTGTTATTATCTTACTGTTCCCAGAGCAGAACTTAAGTTTCAATCAATAGACCCAAAATCTACATTCCTTAACCATAAGCACATCACTTAAGGTGTAGGCAAGGCCCACAGTGTCCTGGTATCCTCCCTGACTGAAAACTGTTCCCTGATCAGGTAGTACAGACTTTCCCTGAACTCCAGATCAAAGTTTTGATAAAGCCAAGACATGCAGGTTTCCATGATCTCTGTAATCAGTGTGGATGTTGCAGAACAAGGGAATGAAAGACCCTTTAGTTAGTACAGTAAAGATATCCATATATTTTCTTGGTCACTTACCAAAAAAGGGATCGAGGGTATGCATTTTCCAAAGAATGCATACTCAACCCCTGATTTTTTAAAAAGGATCTATGTGAAG
Organism: Molothrus ater; assembly: GCF_012460135.2. Classification (NCBI taxonomy): domain Eukaryota; kingdom Metazoa; phylum Chordata; class Aves; order Passeriformes; family Icteridae; genus Molothrus; species Molothrus ater. The sequence goes on from NC_050481.2 coordinate 47,224,606, forward strand.
ACAAGTTGTTGGTTCAAGATTGTAAGAAACTCTACTGGTATGGATAGAAACTAAAAAATAAAAAAAATCAATGACTTACCTATTTAGATAAAGAAACATTGAGATACTTGGCAGTGATCTCAGTTTTATCTTCTCTTTTCTAACAGTTAGAGGTTTTTAACTACTCAACATATAGCTGGGCATTAAAGATTTTCACAGCCTTTTTAATCTTAGCTTGTCTGTCTTCATGGATTTGATGCCAAAACTAAATCAGGTAAAAATCAGCTGAATAATTAAATCTGCTGGGAGAAAGGATGGAACCTATGATTTGCCTATATAACCTGTAGTGTTGATAGAGCCTATGGTTTACAAAGGGGAGAAAAAGCAGCAAAACCAAAAAGTACAAACCCTGTAAAGGTTAGATAATGATTAACACAAGAAAATAACTGACTTCCTTTTTATTTCCACTTAATCTGATGGTAAAGTAGAAATGGGAAGGGTGATAAGAAAATCTGCTTCTCTGTGTTATAACAAATAAAAAATGATTAAGCTGTACTTAAGATCCATAGCTCTGGATAATCCTTCTTTTGAGGCTTGGCCAGAATGTCTGCTTCATCAAAAATCATTAGTAGGATACATCAGTAGAGGGACAGAAAAAAAATTCTATTTAAAAAATTCAAGTGCTTTCTGAGCATATGGAGCCTGGCAAAAATAGTCCCCTTCTTACAATAGTCCCCGATGGGTGAGATTTCTTCAGAGAAATCTTGGAAGAATTGATGGTAAAAGCTGGAGAAGCTGGGAAAATGCTGAATTCAGCAAACACTTTTGGGGACCATCAATCCAGCCTGTGACCACTAAATCCTTCTGGGAGTCATCAAGTAATTTTAGAGAGATGATATAACCCAGATATTCTGTGAAGAGATCAAAGACCATTTGAAGCAGTACTTTTCAAAACAGCATACATCTGCTGGTGACAAAGAAGAACCTCTGGAGTTTCTGTGTGTTTATGCTACAAATACATTACCAAAAAAAAACCCAGAATAGCTCTTAAGTTGTAAACACTCAGAGGGGCTATATGTGGCTTACAGGACTGTTTACTGTTATTTTGAACTGCTTTAAGATCCTTTTTCCTTCAAGTCTAGTTTTGTAAATGCTTCATCAATCTACAAATTATTCAGTTTTTCAGATATCAAGGAAAATAGTCTGGTTTTGGAATTAATCTTATAGATTTCTTGATAATCATTGCTGGATTTAAGGGAGATATTAACAACTCATGAATTTGAGGGGTTTTAGAAATAATTTTCTAAATTTATACAAAGTGAATTTATACAAAGTGAATTTTCATTAATTTTAGCACCTGTTGGGACTAAATGCAGTCCTGTGGCACCCAGATACGGCATCAATACAACCGAAGGCAGGCTTGGTATGACAGGAGGGCACTATGTTTACATTTTCTTAGAAAAAACAGCATGAGCGTCTTTTTAGAAGCCGTGAGTATTTCTTGCCCTTGCATGGTATGTCCACAAATCTTGTAACCTACTGTTACTTTTACTGAATGTTACTTCAGTTACCTCACTGAAGTACCTGTACTGAAGAAACAAAAAGTATCAATAATGTTGTTCTTTGTTCTGAAGGACTTGGAAATCATTCAAAGACCAGCTCAGTTCCTAGAACTGATGAAAGGGAGAATTTCTTTGATTTCTAGCTGTAGCAGAACTACTGACTCCAGGCATGGCTTTGAGAGAGGGTTGTGTGATAGCATTTCTCACAACGTTCATGTAGTGAGATCATTACTGGTGAATACCACTAGATTTTCTATTTCAGCTCACACAGGTGTCTATATATATCCAGAAGGTATTAAAACAATCTAAACCCAAGGGTGTCCCAGTTCTGCCTGGGTGTTTGTTTTCTTCCTCAGCAGCTGCAGTAAGTGACAGTGCTGTAGAGCCACGTTTTGCCCTAAGTTTGTGACTAGCCAGCAGGATTCTGCCCAGTTCTCAATTACCCTCTATTGCACTCACTTCCATTTTTTGAGTTTCACTTCTGTCAGCAAAATTTAACTGAGTTATCCCTATATAAGATAATCTCAGTAGGAAATATTTTCAATATTCTGCAATAAGGGTCTACTTTTTATTTCAAGGGAGAAAAACTCGACACTCTCTTTACTGGAGGTGAGTTCTCAGTATCCCCCTGGCACAGTCCATGGTAGAGCAGAAGATTGATCCAGAGAAACAAATCACAACACTTTACAGAAGATCCCAAGTGGATGATTAACCAAGAGAAATTTATCTGACTGGTGAAATTAGACTTCTGGAGAGCTGTTCATCCATCCTTCTTTTGTTCCTGATCAGATTGCTAATGGAGACAGAGCAGTGGACTCTCTCTGTTGTGCTGGTTTTCACCTGTGTGTGGAGTTAAACAGAGCCTCATCACAAGAGCTGAAGTGACCTTGGCGTGACATCCCACCGTCTGTGCTGTCCAGGTTTGTAAACACTGCACAGGGCGTGTATGCCATCCATACGCAGGCGGCCCCACTCGGTGACGTTTTGGCAGCACATTTGTCATTCCACTAAGGCAGTCAGATCAGAATCCTGTAAAGCAGTCAGGAGATGAGGATCCTTGTCAAAATCTCAGGAAGCAGACTAGTAATCTGCAGAGGCCTGAATAGGGCTTTTAAAATTGGAAGCAGAACTGACTGCCTAGACAGAGTTTTTGAAAGATAAACAGCGTCAGCAAGCTAAATGGATTTCAAGCACAGCTTTAATTGTTTTGCAAGCGAATCAGCAAAGGGCACCCTAGCTGGAGCAAGCTCTGAAGTACAATCAGGAAGATTTCAAATGTACAGTGGTTTTGAAGATGATCAGGCATTTCAGTGCTATGCTACATAGTGGAGTAAGTAATGAAGAAAGACTTTTTACAGTCGGCATTGAGAGTAAAAGACATGAAGTCATTGAGTCAATTACAATACCTGCCCTATGTGCATGATGAATTTCACCACCCTCATTAAAATTGACACGCACACTGATTTTCAAACCTCAAAGATTGTCTCTGCAGCACACTTGATCAGAAGAACAAGTTGTTTATTGCCAATACTTACTGCGTATGGAACACTCCCCATTCTCTTCCTTTCCTCCAGTCTTCCCCCTCCACCCAACCATCCCAATAGCTTGTGACAGACTAACAACACTTCTGAGTGGATTTTACTGTAATTCTTCAGAATCCCTTGGACCTTGCATAATGGAATTTTTTTGGGTCACCAAATCACGTTTCCTAATTATAGGAATGATAAGAAAAGAAAAAAGAAAAAAACCCATCAGATATAATGTGAAACGATTCCCTTATTCTAGCATTTTTTGCTTTTAGAAACCTGGGATAACCCACTCGCTTCCATCTGTTTTGGGCGCGCTCTGTTTTAACCTTGAAGTCAAAGCTTTCCTTCACCTCCTCTTCCTACCTCTCTCCTGCCATCTCCTCTCCTACCGGAGCGGAGAGACCCTCCTGCTCCCAAGCCCTCCTCGCTGGGGAATTATTCGCCCCCGCCCGCCCCCGCTCTCGGTTTTGTTCCCCTCGCGGGGAGCAGAGGCGACCGGGACGAGCGGAGGCTCCGCCAGCGCGGGCACCCCCGCGACGCCCCCGGCCGCCGTTGCCGCGCTGTCACGCACCCCCGCTCCGCCCCGGTGGCAGCGGCGGCCGCCGGCCGGGCCGGGAGGGGAGCGCGGGGCGGAGCGCGGGGCCGCGGGCGGGGCGGGGCGGGGGCGGGCGCGGGGGGAGCGGCGGGCCCCGGCGCCTGTTGCCCCGAGAGAGTTAACGGTGCGGGGAAACTCGCTCGCCGCTCCTCCGTCCGTGCCGGGCGCTTGGCAACCGGGGCGCCGCGCATGTGGGACCGCCGGGGGCCGCCGCCCCCCCGCCGGGCCCCGCGTCCCCCTCCCCGCCCCGGACAAGGCGTTTAACGTGCCAGGCGTGAAGTATGGCATGCAAAGATGGTTTCTGCCAAGGAGCCAGCCATCGCCATGTCCTCGGGTCTCTCCATCGCCCTCCTGCACTGCCTGTGCCTGGCGACCTGGTGAGTAGCCCGGCGGCGGCGGCGCCGGGGGACCCGGGCGGCCGGTCCGGTGCCGCTGCTCCCGGCGGCTCCGCTCACCCGCTCCCTCTTTGCCTCGCAGTCTCACCGGGCCGCCAGGGCAGATCAAAAAAGAGGAGAAATTGTGGCCGGAGAATTTTACCAGCATCCTGAACAGCCTCCTGGATGGCTATGACAACCGGCTGCGACCGGGATTCGGGGGTACGGTGGCGGCGCGGTGCCGGCGGCGGGCGGGGGGTCGCTGGGCTGGGGCGGGGGACGCAGCGCTCACCGCTCGGACCGGCCCGCTGCTGACCGAAAATGTGGGGGTGTGTCCCCATCCGTGCTCCGGGATCCGAACCCTCCGGGAGGGGCCGGCAGCGAGGCAGAGCCTGGCCCGAAAGCCCGGGGGGTGCTGCGCAGTCCTGGCCGCGGGGGCCCCGCTGGGGCGGTCCCGGGCTCAGCCCCCACTTTGCTGCTCTGCCCACATCCCGGCATCGGGCGGCTGCTGCTGCGCCGGAGGAAAAAATAAGCACTGAAGCCGGTGCGCGTTGGCTTGGTGGGTCCGGAGTGACCTGTCTAACACCCATATTCTTCTCGTTCTCGGCAGGTTTTGACCCGTAAATGCCACGATCGGGTCCTAATAGAAACAAGTGTACTTTTACCAGTCTAGGAGGTTAGGTCTGATGGATTCTGTTCCCCTAGTTAGGGAAAATCAGAGCTCAGGTGCCAGTTCTTTACCACAGTTGCTGAAATTCCAGGTTTGATTTAGAAGTAGTAGACTTGATTGCTGTATAGGAATTAGACGTGGCGGGGTTTTAAATTTGCCTTCACCTGTGTTCTGCGTGTGGGGGTTTTGGGCCTCTTCCTTTCCCCAGGCTGTTAAGATGCAGTTTTGTGATGCTGAAGAAGCAGCCAGACTTGCTGTTCCTTATGATTTTGATGTTTTTGTGCATGGTCTTGGAACCAAAAATCATTAAGATCCAGGCAAAATAAAAGTTTATTTTGTAATCTGAAATGAAGGTATTAAAAATGCAAATTTGATAGTAAAAGTAATATTAAAATATTTATTAAAAAATGCTACAGACCTTTTCATGACGCTCAGAGCTGTAATGAGGTTTTTATAGGCTCCTTCCAATACAGGATTGAATGAGATCCTTGCGTAGGTTTATGTTGCAAAATACTTTCTTCCTGCTCTGAAAGTACCTTCTCCATACATGTGATCCATCCACACTGACATGTATGCCAGCACATTCCCCACATGCCATATGCAGTGCTCTCACATGCATGATCATGGTTGTTAAAGGACAGCACCTGGCACCCATGGACCACTCTTATTATTTTGAGTGTGTGGAATAAATGAGGCCTTCTTAAGTTAGCTTACACATCAAGTGAGAAGGAAGCTAAATTTATTAACACCCGGAGGAGTCATTGGGAACTGATAGTCTTTTGCAATTTAGTCTTTGTGGAGAGGTTACAGACACTTCTGCACGCGTACAAGAGATGTGCTAAGTTTGGCATCATTTTAGGTTGAATGCCAAGTAATTAGTCATCTAGAAAAGATGCTTTATGAGCATTATCAGATTTCCAAAATTAAACAACCACTAAATATGTAATATATGGTGATTTTTATTTTAATACAGTTGTCCTTTGCAAGATGTTTTGCAAGAGTAGGTATTTTTCCCCTGTAAGTTTGGAAGACTTTCAGCAAAATGCAATCAAGGAGAAAAAGTTCATTGTATCTTCTTGAACTTTCACATTGGGAATATTGAAGTAAATGAGAGAGGGAGGCAAAAACTCAGATTTCAGGCTGGGGAAAACACCTCTGAGCCAATATTTCTCAAAATGGATATTATTTTGCTTCTTCCTTCTCATAACCATCTTTATGGCTAACATTTAACCACTCATCTTTGAGTTTTGAACTCTTAAATAAAACATGGGGGAAAATGCTTTGGTTTTAAAAATGATACTTGCCTCCCTAGCTCCTTACAGTGAAAATTATCTACACCTGATTTGAGAAGAACAACTTTGGATTAAAAAACCAAGCAACAAAACCAACCAAAGAAAGAAATTCCTGTAATTGATCAGGTTTCACTTTTTGACATTGCTCAGAGTAATAACTACAGACTATTTATTGAAATAGAGAATATAAAAATCAACTTTTACCTTTATTTTGGAGCTTTTTCCTGATAAATCTTTATCAGAAGTGGGATTTGTAGCTTGAAAGTGGGTCACTCACTAGTTTATAGCATTGCAAACAAAATGTCAGAGGGAATGGGAATATTCAGAGATGGAAAGTACAGTGTGTTTTGGTAATGTTAAAGATACATTTTCTGATGAACAGCAGAATACTTATTTTTGTTTTCTTCTTGAAGCTGATTCACCATCTAGTTTTCACAGGGCCTGAAATGAAACAAAGTTTTTATTTTAAGAACAAAAGGCCTCACAGAGAACTAACTGATGCTGATTTTAAACTTCAAATTGATGAAAATATTTCTAATTCTGGCACAAATTATGTTTAAAATCAGACTCAGAGAGGTAGCCAAATTCTGAATTTTGCTGGCATGTTACAGCATTACCACAAATAAAAATACATGAAGATAATTCATGTGCAGAGCAAAGTAGAAAATATTTGATTTTGGAAATTTCCTACAATTGGATCAATATTCTCCATACTATCATTAATTTGCACAATCTTTGGTAGTTTTGGAGGAGAAGTCAAATTGCCTCAGCATGCTTATAAATGTCTCCCAGGACAATTGTGAACACCAGTGGAGTATGTGGAAGCTTCTCTTGGTGGTAGTTATGCATTGACGCCTTGAATTGTAAGTTCACTTAATTCAATTAATTTAATAAACTTTAAAAGTTGCTGTCACCTTACCAGGAGCTGCGAGGTTTGGTAGTGTGAAAAACAAAACCAGAAGGGTTTATTAACAAGGTTACTAAAAGACCATTTAGGTGAAAGTTCAATTAAGCTGAGGCAGGGGGAGAATCTAACTCTCTAGATTTGCTACTCTTTAGTAGCAAAGAAATGTCACCTAGCAATTGAATGAAATAAAGCAGAATGGGCAGTTTCATGTAAGAAAGGAAAAAAGCCCTGCAACTGCTGTCAGGAAGACTTTAAATGCATAAGAGTTTTGAATTTGGGTAGATGGAAGGTATTTAGGGACTAATGAGTAAAGTAATGCTGTATGATGTTTGAAAATAGTGTGACGGAAGTGAAGTTAGTTCATTCCCTACACTGTATGTTCTGTTATACCCTTATCCTGAATTTCTGCATGCAATTTATAATCCAAGTAGGTTTTGTGGTAAAACCACTCTACAAAACCAGTGTTTTTACAGAAACTGCTTGTAGTGTCATTAATTAAAATCATCATCTGCTGGAAAACTTCAAGCGTACTACCAGAGTACTATTTTGATTCAGCTGTAAAAGTTTGAAGTAGAAGCATCTCTAGCTAAACCCTGTCTACAGTTTTCATCTGCTTTTAAAATTTTGTATATTACATTAAATTTCAGAAGCTGTATTTTCTCTGAAAATCACCTTATTTTCTGGTCATTAGTTTCAAACTGACAGTGGAAGTCCAAAGTCTTTGAAAGAAGCCTTATTAACTTGAAGTAAAAAGCCTGGGTCTGATTTGCCATTTTAAACTCTTGCATGGTTTCAGACTTCACCTGAGTGACTCTTGACATTAGTAAGGGCCTGCAAGAGCTGATTCAAACCTGTATTGGATAGTAACTTTGAAAAATGTACTGGTGTCTTTGAAATTTTCATGATACAGTACCTAATCACACTTAAACCTGGACTTAGAGATGTAGGAAGGAATAGTGAGACTGAAGCTGATGAGGTGACAAGACTGTGTGCTCCTGTGTATCTGCTAATTGTAATGAATTGTGCCTTTCAGACAACATTTGATCTCTGACATCTTGCTTTTACTGGCCAATTGTATGGCCAGACCAAAGAAAGAAAGTGGTGTGTGACTTGCCTCCTGCCCCAGGCTCTCAGGTTAGCTGCGGAACCAAGGGAGAGGGCTCCATCTTTCACCAACTGATGGGCAACCACACCACAACCACACCTGCTGCTGATGTGTTGTGGTGTGGTCGCCCCTCAGCTGGTGAAAGATGGAGCCCTCTCCCTTCCTGAGTTCTGTTAATTTGTGTGAGGTAGAACCTGGCATAAGTTTTGAGTCTCACTATCAACTACTGGTGTTAGCTCCGTGGCTTTCTCTTTGAAATCCGCTGCTGACTCCTGAATAGAAGGAATAGGACTGTGTTCATCCATTTCCCTTTTTCTTTTCTTCCTCCTTTTGTGTTCTTACCCATGATCTTGTGACTGAGTGCAGCTCAGTAGTGCAGCTGAGTACTTGGTAGAATTAAATATATTGGCCATTGTCTCCCCTAGGAAGGGTAGGAGAAGGATTCTGTGCCCCTTTAGTCTGTGTGTTGTTCAGCTGATGAGCAGCATTTCTGAAGAGTTTCATTTCCTGTCTATGCAGGACTTTAGTCAGAAAATAAACACAGAATACATTTGAAGTGCAAAGGCAATTTTCTCTTTTTAGAGAAAATAAAAATATCTGTGTGATTAATTGCTCTTACTAGGAACTCAGGCGTACCTTAAAGGTTCCATTGCTCAGCATAATAGATATTATAATTTATTTTTACTATTTAGATTGCAAATGGACTTGAAGTGAGCATTGAAAAAGGAAGTGGGTCATTTTTTTTTCCCGGCAGTTGTCCATTCTTTCTCAGCTGGTGAAAGTTGATGACTCAAAGCTTAACAGGATATGGTGTTAGATACCTGTAGGTGACAGATTTGAATTTGGCCTCGGTTAGTAATGCTTGAAGTCATTACCATCTGTCTGTTGTTCAGTGATCTGTATAAAATTAGCTGATATTCTTAGTCCAGTTCTTAGTAGACAGGTGTCCACATCATGAAAACTGGCACCAGTAGCAGGCTTATTGGCTGGTTCAGCAGAGATGTTTTGCTGATAAATAGGCAAAGAAATAGTAGTCTCCTAATTTCTGGAGGTGTACTTTTCCCTTTTCAGGTTCAAACATGCTGATGGATGAACATACATAGAGACAAAGGTTATTGTGTGCTGCTGTGTTTGTTGTATTGTCTTTTGGTAGAGAATGTAGCCCATGTGTTTGAATTCTGCATTAATTTTTTAAAAATGCCCTACCTACTTCTGGCTTCTGAGCAGAATTCTTACATATAGCAAGTGACCTTAGCTGTTCTTTCTGATAGAATGAAAAGAGAACATATTTCATATGATGGGGTTTTTTTTCTCTTTTTTTCCTCACTTAAAAAATGTCAACCCTATTCAGGCAGCAAGAACTTGGAAAGAGAAAACACCAAGTCTTTCACACGTAGTTATATTTAAAAAAAAATCTGTAGCAACTACTTTTTTTTTTTAATGTAGCTGTAGGAACTGATGTAATATGATTTTATGTGGTTTATATATCCTAGGATTGATCTCATAATAGCACCAATAACTGAGCAGCATAACTGCACTTTGTATGTTGAAACCTTTGTACAGGCTTTTTTTGTTAATGTTTCCGATTAGTTGTGGGACCCTTGATGGCAAAATTTGCAATATACAGAAAGCTTGTTCAGGATTTGAGTGTTTACATACAGCAGGGATCTCTGCAGTGACAGTTGCCTATGGAGACGCAGAGATAATGGAACCCGAAGTCTTTCACTGGGAGCTGTGCTGCAGTTCAACCCATATGTTGACATAAAATGCATGGGAGAGTTCTCTTGCACTCCTCTTCCCAGGGTTAGGGCCTGGCATCACTTCTTCAGCCCACATGTAACATCTATAACACTGAACTATTCTGGCTTTTTGCAGGGGTTGCTTTTAATCCTGCCTGAGCTTCTTTAAAGTATATTATCTTGCAAGCAGTGATTCAGACGTAACTGTTCCCACTGCAGTGTGTAGGACTCTCCTCCTATTTCATTGACATAAAAATACACACCAGTACGATATAAATAGTTCTTCAGCATTCCTGAAGATTTATGGTGGATAGATACTTTGTGAAGATCCATTGAGGGGTAAGCCCAAATGGACATATTTAAAGTTAATTGGCCTTCTTACAACTCACTGCATTTTATTGCCAGTAATAGAGCGTTAAGGATTCTAATAGGATCTTCTGCTTGCAGAGCCTGAGTTGATTAAGTGGTGCAACACATTCATTTTGGAGGGCTGCTTAAATCACCAGTAAAAGTAGGTTAGGTGACTACAGATCACCTCCTCGTTGACAGGAATTCCCACGATTAATAATAGTTTAAAAAAGAGGCAGCAGCATGACTCACTATTTATACCCCCGCTATTGTTACCAACTATGTTTTCTTCTAGAACAAGAAGAATAAGAGGTAGGTATTGGTGTCGCCATAGATACTCCTGGGTTGGCATTAAGTACTGGGATGTGCTAGAAAATCCAAGATTTGTCACTTCACAACTGTTAAGGCCAGTGTAGGTGGAAGACATGGAGCATGAAAGGGCTGCAATTGGAGAGAAAGCATTAAGGAGATAATCAGCTTCACTGTCTTTGCTCCTACCAGACACTGAACTGTTTGGCCAAGGTTTTGGCTGCAAATCAAGGATTTGTATGTCTGTACTAGCTGGATAACTGTTATGATGTTTTAAAGTATCTCTAGATCCACATTCATCTGCCATTTTCTAGTGGAATAAAATGTGATTTTCACATCCGTTTTGTTACTCTTCTGCCATCATGTTGGACAAGCAACTGAAATATATTTGTGGCCTCATAATTGTCTGAGAGTTCCTGCTTCCTTCTTTTTCATGGGTCATAGTAATAAATATTTGAGGGCAGAATAGCAGTTACTGTAGAGTGAACTCAAACATAGTTTTAGTCTTGTGCTGCTGCTATAGTGTTTCTAAATAGCATTAACTTGTAGGCTTGCTGATTTGGAGATTAGCCTCTTGATCTTAGCTTCCCTCTTTCTGAGAAACTCCAAAAAACAGTTGCAATGCCTATCACCCATGAAGCTGTAATCATTTAATAAAACAAAAGAATCAATGTCTGAGGAGAAGCAGCTCATACCTGTAGGAAAATCTGTCCCCGTGCTCAATTTGGTATGATTGTAAAATTACAGTGTTCTGTGAGCTAAAGAAAAGACTATACCATCAGAGGAAAAGCACTTAAAGACCTGGGGCTTATTTAAGGACTATTCCTATTTAGTTTCTTAGAACTAAAAAGTAAAGCAGTTCCTGAAAAGAATTCAGCCACTTGTCTCTGTTACTTAGTAAAAAAGGAGTACTGAATATTGAACTCAGTTCCTCAAAGGGATTCCTTCAGGAACTGAGTACAGTATTCAGTATTCTCTTATTATTGAGTAACAAAGACTAATTCCTGTATTTTCTTATTAAAGCTATGTGGGAAAATGAATTTTTCAATTCTGTAGAACTGATTGCAGAAATATTTCAAGATCAAATGAAATAAATATCTATCTATTTAAATCAACTCTGGATAAATTTTAAAAGTGTGCTTATGGGAGATCAGTGGTAATTGAATCTCATCTATTTCTACATGCAAATATGACTGGGTTTTTCTCTCCTATTTTCTAGCACTGTAGATAAATGTCTTCACTTCTAATCTCTTGGAGCTCTTCTGCTCTCCAGAAATCAATATATTCAGGAAATGTCATTGGACCATGTGGTTAGTAAAATAAGCGATCATGGATTTCCCTGACTGATGAACACTTTGTTATTTGTAGAAAAGGAGCAGCTTCCATGTTTAGGTAGTAACCCATTGCAAAACAAATGGCATGGTATGAAAGTGTGTAATCTGGAACTTGGTGGTTGCTTCTTAAAAACCTCTTTGAGACAGACATGCCAAACTATACAACTTTCCAGGGATCTCTGAGCTACCGACTGTTGTACAGTGGAATTTCTACTTTTATTTTGAAAAAGTGCCCTTCTCAGAAACTTAGCTTCCAGCAAAGTAATCTTTTTGACATTTAGATGAAAAATTCTTAGCTTTTCATCTCTAAATTATTGGCAAATTCTATAGTAAAACAATTTTGCATGGTTCTCTTTTACTTTTTGTTCAGAGCTTGAGACTTATTCTAGGTGCAAGAACTTCAATTTCCCTGTTTTCTCATTGCTTACTTCTTTTTTTATCTTTTACCATTTGATTCAAAGTGACATCTGTGAAGACTGATTTTTTAGAATTTTTTTTCTTTTCAAGTGGGACCTTCTTCTGCTGCTAACTCTGTTGAATCTTTCCTTCTTTCATTTTTAGATTGCAAATATTATGATAAAACCTGATGTATCAGACTTGAGCCACTTGCCCTTTATAGTAATTTGAGTTGGAGGGGTTTAGAATCTGGTTGTGAATTTGTAGATAATGCATTTTTTTTCAAACAGATACTGTTTGGTAAGACCTTCAGTAGATTTCTTTATCAAATTTATGATGTGAGTTAATTACCTGAATTAAACTGTTAGTTAATGCTTTGATCACAAAATCATCATAACAGCTGATCATGATTAGCAGCCTTCTAGATTAAGACATTAGGAAGAGACCTAAATCCCAGTGAAATTAGTGCATGTTTTCTTGGTTTAAGGGGAAATGTAGAGTGTACTGAAGAGCAAACGCCCATTTAAGATTTCAAGGTAGTAAAAGAAATAATACATTAAAATGAAACTGCTTTCTCTGGTGGTTGATTTGCCATAGGCAGCTGTGAGAGTGCAAAACCTCTGTTCAGTGCACTGTTTTTGGCAGTGTCCTAAGTATCTTTGGTTCTTTCAAGACAGACATTGTAGCAGAATGTGCATCTTGGTTCAAACCCTCAAAGGTACTTAGACCTCCATCTTTTATTTTGGATATTAGTATTAGAGCACTTAAGTACATCTCAGGAAGTGGATGCAGTTCCTGATCCTGTGATACTGAATTACATGGTACATGGCATGCTAATGTCTGTTGCCCAGTTATTGCCAGTAGGTCCAAATATTAGTAATAAATGCTTTGATGAAAGTGGATTTCTGGGATTCAGTGCTTGTTGTAAAGTAGAATGGTGTTTTTAGTGAGCCTTTTAATTTTTTGGCATCAGTTTTCTTAGCACTTGAGTCAACTTTGGTTTTCTGAATGGGGATTTGCATGGCAATGCTGCTTTGGGTTTACTTATGTGGTAAAGGTAATTGAGAAGTGCTTCTTATTTGAGACTTATCTGAATTGACCTCTGTTTGCATTTTGCTCTTGCTCGTCCACAGAACCCTGAAAGCGGTAACTGTTCACACACCAGGATCATTTATGGGAATTGTTGACCTGCAAAATTCAAATTTTCTTGCTCACTTCCTTTTCATACATTAGGTCCTGTTACTGAAGTCAAAACAGATATATATGTCACCAGTTTTGGACCTGTTTCTGATGTAGAAATGGTACGTATTTCTGGGATTAAAATGCCATTCCCTGGTTCTGAGAAACCATTAGCTGCAGTAGGAGTGGATGCTTCATCTGTACTGTTCTGTCAATCATGCAAATTAGGCAAGATTAGTAACAGCTTAATTTACAGGTTATAATTAGATACATAAGGCCTGATTCTGGTCACACTTTCAGTGGGTTTTGGCTGGCTTAAGAAATTCACTTCATGGGATCTAAAACAGATTTTCACGGCACAGAGGCAGAATCCAGCCTTGCAAGGAGTGTCTAAGTAAGTCTACTATGGGGAAAACCTGTAATATCTTTGAAATTGCTTTTCATTTCTGAAACTTGTGTTATGCTCAGGTGAATAGTAAAGACATCACTTCAAAAATACTTGTTGACATTTTCATTTCAGATGAATGCCCTTTGTTGATCTTTGTGCTCCTTTAAGCATCACTTTCAGCAAATGTTTGTCTGACAAGAGTTTTCACAAGTATATTCAGAAATTAAACGTCCAAGTCACATGCATGAAATAGTAACAGAGGAGAAATATTACATTTGCATGTTCTGTTATTTGTGGCTGAATGGCTTTTGATTTCAAGGTCAAATCCAGCAAAACTCTCATCAACTTCTAAAATACAGTGATGCATCCTTAAATCATGCAGCATTTGATCTTTTTATAACATAATCAAGAAATCCCATGGAAATAATGCAGCCATACGTGTTGAACTGAACTTCTTCATGGAAAAAGCAGTTTCAGGGTAGTAATTTTCTTCCCATATAGTGCTGCTGTTCCTTTGTGTTGCACCTGATTTAATTCTGTTATATGGAAAGGTCTGTGATAGCAAGGTATTTTTTCCAGAGCTACAGTTGTGACAGCACTCTCATGTTGAAATGCATCTTACCCCTTTGTGGGTTATCATGTGCAGGATGATGCTTATCAGAGTGACAAGGGGCACAAGAATGTGGTCCCAAGGAAATCTAGTAATAAGTGCCTCAAATCTGCAGTGAGGGCTGCATGTCATCTCTCAGGTTTCATTTTCAGGGGAAGTTATTAGTTATATTGGAGCATATATCTAGGCAGAAGTGAGAACATGGACTGAAGATGGGTAAGGAACTTGCAAAAGGAGAGTTTATTTCCCCTTTCTTCATTAAGGATGATTTAGGAGGCTATTTAGGGATGCAGGAATTGTTTCTGGAATACTCTTCAGTTAATATATCCATTAGTGACCCAATGTAATCTGAATGTGGCTGCACTCATAAAGCTTGCTGCAACAGTGACATGTGCTATGGTCTCAGTACAGGCGAGGTCAGAACGTCTTTTTAGTTGCTTTTGTACCCATTTTCATTTTATGAATGGTTTTCATTTAATGAAAATGGTTGAAATCTTATATTACAAAATCTGTCAGGTAGTAGCTAATAACAGAAACTGCTACTTATGAGCTATGAAGTTGCCAGCAAGAAATGACACTAGAGGAGACACTTTTCGTGGATTGACTATAAATCAAAGTGGAGGATACAGTTATGGAAAAGAAGATATACAATCCTAAAATGCATTACTAGTAGTCATGCCTCCTGCCAATGCAAATAGATACGGTTTTACAAGCAATTTCAATGGAGACGTTATGCAGAAGAATTTGAAATCTAGTCAGAAAACATTGTTCGGCTTAACAACAAAATCAAAACTGTAAGTTAGAAAGGACTTAAATGTGACCTTTTTCATTGCCACATGGCAGCTTTTTTGTGAAATGCTTTAGCTTCCTGAGATGAGAAATGCATTCTTTCATCCATTCATTCTCATTTGATTTCTCATGATGTGCCTCTGTCTGCCGTTCTGCAGTTGTTTGCATATTTTCTTAGGAGCATCTGAGTGGCTTTTCTGAGGAAGTTAATGGGATAGTTACATACTTTTAAAAAATGTAGATATAAATGCAAATCTCTATATAATTTATTATTCCTGATTTGTGGGCATGGCAAAAGATTTACTTAGCTTTCCTCAGTTAAAAGCTTACTTTCCATGAGATGAAGTTGGGTTTTCTTCCCTAACTTTAAAGTGGAACTAATTGTTTGTCCTGATATTTTCAATTTAGCCAGCAGCAGCTGATCAATGGATATATTTTCTTTAAAAATCTTTTGACAATTCTTGTCAGAGATAATTTTGTTTCCAGTTATATGCTTGACTTCCAATTCAGTTGCCTGCTTCCTGAAACTTAATTAGGTTAATTATTCCTTAAAGATTAAATGTGTAGCAGTTTATTGATATGACTAATGTAAGAAATTAAGCTATTAAGAAATACACAAGACACTTTAATTGGCGGAAAGATGTTTTTATAGTGGACTTAGGATTTTCTTCTCTAATGATTTCTTTGCTCCTGAGGGATTTCTTCTTTACAGGAAATGCACATGCAAATGTGATCTTTGTTTTTCTGCAATTTAATACAGGAATATACAATGGATGTCTTCTTTCGTCAGACATGGGTAGATAAAAGATTAAAATATGATGGCCCTATTGAAATTTTAAGACTTAACAACTTGATGGTTTCGAAGGTATGGACTCCTGATACTTTCTTCAGGAATGGGAAAAAGTCTGTTGCACATAATATGACAGCCCCAAATAAACTCTTCAGAATAATGAGAAATGGCACCATCCTGTACACAATGAGGTATTTAATGTGTTTGTTTGACTTCTTACAATTACTGTATGCAAAAGTTGTACTGCCTAGACAAAATGGCAACCAGAGACTATTTAATTTGTTCCATTATAGGCTTACAATAAGTGCAGAGTGTCCCATGAGATTAGTGGATTTTCCCATGGATGGTCATGCTTGTCCTCTCAAATTTGGGAGTTGTAAGTTGCAATTATCAAATTTCTTGTAACTACAGAATTTAAATAGTAGAATTAAATTTTGAGCAGTTACTAGACTTTATGAATTTATAGAGTTATGTCTTGATATACAATCTCTATGCAGAAAAAACTCCTGTTAATTTCCTCAAGACTTCAATTTAAGACCTCAGAAATTAAACCCAGAGAACTAAAAAGCAGGCGGTGATTCAGCTATTATGTTAAACGCCACTATTCTGGACACACAGTTGCTTGAAATATGTTGTTTTTCTTGGTTTCGAGGGAGGAATTGGATACTTAGTAAGTGAGAGATTCTCTGGAGAAGGCAAACTTACCTTTAAACAGCCAGGTAAAAGACACCTAGGGAAGCGGGTTAGCTGACTTTCTCTACAGGTAGTGGAAGCACATTGGCATCTTAAGAAAGAGGTGTAGGTTATGTGCAGAGATTTGATGTCTACTTGTAATTGTCTGTCTGTTGGCCTGTAAGAGGAGTCTGCATGGCAAGTTTAGACAAAATAAATAACTTTTTAACTGGTGAGAAAAATTTTAGTGCAGATGACTTTTCTGCTTTGAAGTCAGATGTAGGTTTTTGAAAAATATCCAAATTTTGGATAGAGGAACAGTTTGGGATTGCTGCATAAAAAAACTAGAGAGGGTAGCTGTGGTTCCCTGATGTGAATCCAAAGCAGAGACCTCTGAGACCCCCTGGAAATGGTTGGTGCTCTCCATTAACTATCTTGTTATTCTTTTAAGCCTTCTTGGTCACTGACTTCTCTGCTTTAGACCCTCCAATGGCTGGACATTAATCTGTTCTCCGTGACCCCAGAGCTCTGATGTCAGGAATTGCTGCAGAACCTTCAGAGATTTTCCATTGCATAAATTTAGCTTATACAGCTGGATAGTCAACCTGAACGGGGGTATGAAAGACACAGCTCTGATACGACTTTTCATAAGTGGAGGCCATGTGCTGCAAGATTTGCCTTTGGTATCAGCTGTATGATAGGGGGGATTTGATAGTGGGGGCTCATTCATAGTAACAGCTCTTCAGACAGAATCACCACTCAGCAGGAATTGCTGAACACTAGTCTGATGTTTCCCACAGTGAAACTTGAAATAATGTGTAACCATTTAAAATGTAAGACTGATTTGATTCCATTTTAACAGGAGTTTGGACTGTGTAGGGATTGAATGCTAGCCCTAAGACATGTCTTTTGCATTAAATGTAAAATGTTTCTTTGTGTGTGCTTATTTTGGGGCCATTGTGAATTCTTTACTGACCTACGGTTTCTGGCAAATATTTTAAACAGAAGTTTAAAATGTTGCCATTTTTAGTATAATCATGTTTTTTTGTAAAGTAATGTGCACCCAATCTTCAAAATATATCCTCCTTGTACATACTCTTTTCTTTTTTATCTTAGTATATTTAAATAGTAAAATTATAGTTAGAAATTGCTAAAATAAAGATAAACTTTGCATGCCCAGGAAGGGCTGATCCATAAGGGATTTATGTTTAGTCTTCACATTCATATGTGAACTGAATTTATGTGTGACACTTGACATATTACCTCAGCTCTTATTTATTCTACTCCCAGGGTGGCTTTTTGGGGGTAACTTAACATGAAGGGTATCTTCTGAAATTGTTTATGTATGTTTTACTGTTTGGTTTCAGTAGCTTTGGCTTTGGTTCTTAGTAAGGCATGAGAAAAAGTTTCCTATTTATGCAAACTGATGCTGTGTTGTAGATGCTTATCCAAAGAGTGAAATGATTTATACCTGGACAAAAGGACCTGAGAAGTCAGTGGAAGTTCCTGAGGAGTCTTCCAGTTTAGTTCAGTATGACCTGCTTGGGCATACGGTATCCTCTGAAACTATAAAATCAATTACAGGTAGGAATCTCGTCAGTAAAAGTCAACTTGACATAAAACTAACCTGTAACATTGCCCAAAGCCTGTTCTTTTTCTTCCTGTAAGTTTTATTCTACTGAATGTCATAGGGTATGTATTAAGGGCTGAGAGTGTAAATCTGAATTAGGTTTCTGTCCTTGAGATTTACATTTGCAGATTCATTACAGTAGATTGTGACAGTCTTTCAGAAAGCTAGAATGAGATCATTACTCCAAGGGACAAAATGAGCATTTAATCACTGCTTAAAATGCAGTTTGAAGAGTCAAGAGGATGCCTGGGTGAGGAAGTAATTTCTCAGCACTGTATCCACATTATGTGCAAAAGACTTCCTTTGTTTGGTGGTGCAAACAGCTCGGGATAGAAGTACAGCATACAGAATGGGTTATTAAAACCATAAAAACCCTCTAGCCAGATAAGGGTAGTCACAAATACATTAGTCACAATAGATACTTCTGCTGATTTGTGCTGTAAGAAATAAGGCAAATGGCAACTACAGGCATCCAAAATGAGTGAAGTATCACTGATGAGCAGTGTGGTGATAAACAAGCATATTCCCAAAATATTTTTAAAATTTGGAATCATTTTCTAAGCATCAGCAGGTTTGGGTGTTGTGAGATAGTCAAAATGAAACCAATAAAGCAAATATATTTGACGTATTGCTCTACGGATGTTTTACTCAAAGATAAAATGGCATTTGCAATTCACTAGGAATTTCCTTCTCAGCATATAGATTATTATGAATTAATAAAAAAAAATTCCTTGCTGTCCCAAAAGGCTCATTCTGTAGTGCTTTATTGTAGACAGTTTATTGTGTTTATGGTAAAACTGCTTTTTTGGTCTGTTTGCTTAATATGAATTACAACATTTTAGATAAATTTAGAGTATTTTTAATTCTTCTCAATTATTTGTTTCATTATCATAGTGGGACTGACTTATAAATCTAGCAAAAATTTGAGATGCTTGCATAACATTTGATGTGTATCATTGTTCTTAATTTTTTATTCAGCAGGTAGGTACCACAATGTTACAGATACCGTGGTAGGTAGATAAATTGTGTTGTTGGATTCTCATCTTCAACAGCTGTCAAAAGGATTTTTAAAATCATGCTTATACTGTAAAATGTAATTCAGTATTAGTTGTATTATAGCATTTTTGATATCAACTTCCATGTAAGGACCTACTCTTTCTGGGATTTTTAAACAAACCTTCATTCATTCTTGTTCTAAGATATCTTTCTGTGCATGTTAAGTTATATGAATAGCATCACCTTAAACAATCCTACTTGAGAGTCTGAAACAAATTTTTTACACAGAAAAATATTTTCTTTTTATTTTTTTTAGGTGAATATATTGTTATGACAGTTTATTTCCATCTCAGACGGAAAATGGGTTATTTTATGATTCAGACCTACATCCCATGCATTATGACCGTGATCCTCTCTCAAGTTTCATTTTGGATAAATAAGGAATCAGTACCTGCTAGAACTGTATTTGGTAATTATTTCCTTTTTTTAACTTTTTCTTGTACTTGCTCTTTTAAAAACTCTCACTAGAATAGGCCTTTTCAGTGCCTTGGGGTATACTCCATGCTATTGCAGAAACAAGGGGATAATTTAAATTCAGAGGGAATCTTGCTGTTGATGTATGAAGAATGTTGTTGAGTGAATCCTTGGACTCTGAGGAGAAACTTGGAATATGTAACCAGAAGGGTGGCATGGTAACCTGTAGAAAATGGCTCCTCAGCTCTAGGGATTCTACCCGCTTGAGGGAGCAAACTAGAAAGACCTGGCTCTGAGTAATGCACTCAAGTCCTTAGTCTACATCCAGATCAGGTTTATCCTCCAGTGGATAGCAGTGAAAGTACCTGAACTCAAGGTTTATAGAATACTTGTAAAATAAATTGTTTTGGAGTGTGTGAGATGTTCCAATGTCTTGTTATGAGGTATCTGTGTCATCAGTGGAAGCTTGCTATGAATAAGGCTTAGATTCTGTTACTGTAATTTCTTATTTAGTGCTTTTCTTTCCTTTCTGCCACTACCATCATGAAAATGAATTACAAAAGCAAACTGATCACAAGATATTAAAATTGATCTTTTCAAAATACAGCTTGAATGAGGTGGCACAGTGAAAATACCAGAAAATCTTCAGTGGAAGACAAAGTGCAAGAATCTAAATGGAAATATGTTTCCTAACAAAGAAATAGGATAAAAACATTTAAAAAGCTGCCTAAAGCAGGAAGAGAATGTTCTACTACAAGCCTCTCTATAGACTGCTAGATGCTGGCAAGAGTAATAGGGGCAGTTGTACTGGCAGCTCCAAGTCTTGCAGAAGAATGATTTAATGGAGAAAAATCTGACAAAGACTGTCAGCAAACTAATATTGTCACAGATTACCTCCTTGTTTTTGGTTAATGTTTGGTCATTTATTTTACTTTACCCTATTTTTACATCTATTAAGCAAATGTTTTTAGAAACAATTCAGAAAAAGTTTTTGCTTGAAGTGGACAAAGGTCCACTCAGGTCCTTAGAAAGGATAGGGCTAAACAGAGATGGGTCTCCTCCAGGGAAAGAAACAAAACCCAAACAACCAACTTTCCCTGTTTTGTTTTTTTTTTTTTTCTCAGACCTAAACATTTTCAGTGGTGTGGTTTTAATACCTTCCCACTGAAGAAGGTTTTGTGAGCTTGCATCTGTATTTTTTATCCTCCTGAAAACTCTGAGAAATCCTTTGAGCTGTCATGACCTGGCTGCTACTCTTTTGTTTTTCTTCTTTAGAAGGAGGACTGATGTTATTGTGAGCATTTCTCTGTATGGCAGTGTGTTGGTGAAGCCTTTTTTCATTATGTTACCTTGATGGAATACCATCATTTAGCAAATGGGGATGTGAGAAATCTGTTGAAAAACATAATCTTAATGAATTTAAATTCTTCTGAGCATAAAAATTGCATGTTGAATTAGAATGGATACAGTGTTCTTTTCATAAGAGTAAGGAGATCTCTATTTGTAGTCACTCATCACCTCATCATGAGGTTATCATGCTATGACTTATGCAGTGCTCAATGCATACTTGGGATTTTACATTTTTATGATATGGGATATTCTGGATGAAAAAAGAAAAAAAGACCCCATTCATTTGTTTTTATGCAGCATGTGTTTGCATTTGAAGTACTACCATGAAGTGACCATCTTTTGATGGCCATCTTCAGTGTTCATGCTTCAAACATTTTAATTAAAGTTGTTATTTCAGAAGATGAAAATCTAATTAAATTTCATTGGCTGACTAGTAGCAGAAGGCTGTAAAAAATTCTGATGATTTCTTAACTAACAGAGTTTTTAGCATAATATTCTTCCTTAGCACCAAAATGTTTCTTGGGTTACAAGTGTGATCAGAGACACAGATGCAGAATAATAGGGGGCATTCAGAGCCATTTACAGGAGAAGTCATGTTTTTGTTGCAGTCTGAGGAGTACTCACCAATTTAACAACTTATATCTTATTCGCATGTTTAGAAAATAACTTGTAAAAAATTCAACTGAACTTGACATGAAAAACATACAAAATGAAGGCTTCTGTGTTTTTTTCATGTGAGCTGTAGATGATCTGCTGAAGTCATGGCTTTCTGTGGCTCCTTTAAAAAGTGGTAAGCTGTTTTAGGACTTAGCTGCTCATGGATATGTGATGCTTGCCATGACTTTAATGCAGTATTCACAAGCAGGAGACAACGACTCATATGTGATTTAAAATTCTTTGTTTGAAGGTCCTTGCCAGTTCTTCCTTTGTTTTACTTTGATTCAATAGTTCTTTTGCTTTATTTTTTTCAAGGAATAACCACAGTGTTGACAATGACGACGCTGAGCATCAGTGCAAGACATTCACTGCCAAAAGTATCCTATGCTACTGCCATGGACTGGTTCATAGCCGTTTGCTTTGCCTTTGTGTTCTCTGCTCTGATTGAGTTTGCTGCTGTCAACTATTTCACTAACATTCAAATGGAAAAAGCCAAAAGGAAGACGGTCAAGTCCCTTCTTGAATTTCCAGTTGCTCCAGTACAAAGGAAAAGAAGTACAGAAGAGACATTCACGGTATGTTTCCAGCTTACGCAAACATTTTCTGCATTTTTGGTAGTGTTTCTCAGTAAAAATTGGCCTTTATCTTCCTCCCAGGCTCCCTTTGAGCTAAGGATGATTGTACATCAGATTAATGGAAGGCTAATACTACACTATATTCAATTACAAAGACCTGTAAAACATTATTTAATTCTTATTTGCGTTATTGAATAAACTCAGGGGTGAGGTGGCAATTATGTCCATCCATATGTGCAGTCTCTTCTATGTTTGTGTTTTGGTGAAGGTCAGTTAGGATGGGAATCTTGAGGAAACTTAGTTTCCTTTTCCTTTTCCACATTGATTCTGTGTGGACTGATTATACAGGCCAAGATATTGCAGAGTATACGGGCATCACGTTATCCTATGTGGCTAGTGTCTTTAATTAATTAAAATAGGTTGAAGCATTGCAGCTGTACCTTGGAGCACTTCTCTAAACATCACAGATCTTGCATTGCATGTGTTGCCTACCAAGAGTTTTCTCTCTTTATCTGTTACAATTCCAGGAATTTTTGAAGAACGTTGGATGGAAACTTTCTGTCTACCACAGATATAATTTTAATGTAATTTGTGTATCTTTGCACAGTAGTTCACCTCAATTCCTGATAAGTTCTTGTGGCTCTCTTTAACAAAATGCTTGTCTGCTTTCCTAATGCTTTGGATTAACTGTGACTTAGTTGATTAGTGTGTGGACTGGCTCATAAGGGCTCAATCTCATTTCCAGTTGGGCTCACTTGTGATTACCCTTTCCTCTCTTCTCCCCTTCCCAATAAATGGTGCTTACTGTCTGAAGCAGCTGTTCATGAGACATGTAGCTAACAAAGCCACTGCAGCACCTGTCCCAGCCACGCAGGGGCCAGTACTTCCCAGCCGTGGCTGGCTCTTGGCAACGCCACTCAAGAAGTGAGACGCTGACAGCAGCATTGTGATTTACTTACTCTTCCTGTCAGCCTGACTTTGTAATTTCCTTTGGCTGAGCCAGGATTTAAGAAGTGCTGTTTTAGACTAACTCTTGTTAATTTTGTCTTCTGTCTCTTTTCACATCTCATTTGTCTCCTTCCCTATTCATCTTCTCATTTTTGCCTTCCCACCCCTTCCATTTTCTATCGCTGCACAGCTGCTGTCCACCCACTTCCATTTTTCTTCCTCTTCTTTGCTCTCCTACAGTAGATACTGTTTTCAATCTCCTGGCTGTGTTGTTATGTTAGCTTCCATTTCTGCTTAGAAGGATAGATATGCTCCTGAAGAGTTTGTTATTTGTCACTCCTGCTGGTAAGAGACAGGAACCAAGAAATATGTTTATAGTAGCACGAAGTTCACCTTGTACACACAGGCATTAGTGCTATGAGCTTATGCTAAGCTTCTTGACTGTGCAGCATGAGGTTTAGTAGAGTATCTTGGCTGCTCCTGAGGAGTGAAAGTAAATACTGCTTTTGGTGGTAGGTTTTATTTGGAAACCTAGGAAAATAAATTACTTAAGAACAGTTTAATCCTAGGTTTATTTATTAGATTTTATTTTGAACAATAGGAAAACAGTTATTTACTCAGGTAGCTTAATAAAACTTATTCTCATGGAGGCTTCAAAGAACTCTTTTGATTCATGGACAGAATTGCTTTAAATTAGTAGTGTGTAATGCTTAGCCATTTATACACATTTTGGAGAAATTCCTCTTTCTCTCCTTTTTTTTTTTCCCCTACTGTTGTTCTTCTTATTACTATTGCTATTATTTTTAAAAAAAAACCAGCAGCAACAGAACACACATCTTTTTTCAACTTGAAAGATAGATAAAATGAGATGTGAAGAGTTCTATTCCACTGCTTAATTAATACTGCTGGGATAAATGTGGGAGCATTCTCACAGACTGGGAGATTTTGAAAGCACTCAAGGGAGCAATCTACTCAAGGGGTTACACATTAATGTTATGAGTATGTAAGTGAGTGATAGTGTTTTTTTAGTGATTGTACCTTGAACTGTTATTTTTTTTCAAGGGTTTCTCCTTAATTCTGCCTGTACTAAGGTTTGAGACTTTGCTCTTCCAAGACAGGTGTGCACGGTGAGCCCACAGCTACTGTTAGTAAAGGCTTAACTACTGTGCAATCCTTTCTATGACTGGAGGATTACTTCTGGTCTCCCACTGTGAAGAACAGAAGATAGAATCTAATTCTCTAGAACCTTACATGGATGTTACACCCTGCTTTCCAACCTGACATGTAAAATACTCCTTGCTATATTTTGCTTATAAGGACTAATCTATAATTGAAAAAAAATCCTTATTATTATGTATTATATTATTTTATCTTTAATCATTATACTATTATTATTATTGAATTATTTCTTTATTCCTTATAATGAATCTGACTTTTTGTTCTGCACAAATACTGTCTAGTCGGTGCTGATAATGAAATCTCAGTTTCCTTGGTACTGAGATTGGTGGTGAGTTTGTGGTGCAAAGAATCCAGGACAATAGCCAGACTGTAGCATGTAATTTGTAAGCAGTGTTTCTTAATGTAAATCTGCACATTTTTTCTCAATAGATAAATGATAGTATTTAGTATTAGTAGTATTTAAAAAAATCTGTGCTGTGCTGGCACTGTTGTGGTAGAAATTCTGTTGGTTACAGTACAATTGCCAGAGCTTGAGGAAAAGTTGCATATTAAACCTGAAGTTTTTTTCAAATAGACTTTGCCTATAATACTAAATTTTCCAGTCTCCCAAAATTAAAAATTTTCACTTAGCCTGGAAAGGAAGGGTATGCTTATTAGGAAAGAAGATGCCTGAATACCTAATCCTTACAGTTCTTTCTGTTGAATATCTCACCATTTGCAAAGGGCTTTGGATCTTCTACTAACTGGGAGGGGAGATACCTGCCTTGAGCCTATTAGCCCTATACTTTAACCTACCTTGAAATGGCATACATGTGTCTCTGCCCACTTTTTTTGCAACTGGGATGCTGTCTGTGTAGGTTCCCTGAAAAATTATGGAGCAGTTGAGGTTGTTAAGGAAAACAAACATGGTGACATTATAGTTTGAAATAAGGGTTTTGTTTTATGAGCTGTTGATTCTATATTATTAACTGGATGGTTTCACTCATTTGATCTTTTTTTTTCCCTAAAGTAACATGGTGGGTTTGTCCTTGAAGGATTCTATGAGGGAGCAAGTTGGGATAAACTGGATTAGCTATAGAATATGAAGATTTTTCTATCTGATGATATCAGAAATTAGGCATATTAATAGTAAACTTTGGTAAAGATAAATTGCACATTATTAGAAGTCCTTTTTTGACAGGTAAATCTTTGACCAATTTCTGACCAGAGAATTAAAGTAGGTTTTCTGTATTGAATAAGTTCATATATTACTCATATTAGAATTTTTCAATGGTGGGTTATTTTTCTCTTTTTGGTCAAAACAACTTTTATAGTTGTCTTGGATCAAAGGCAACTCCTATCATTTATCATTATGATCAAATGATTTGGATATATCACTTCATGTTATATATTTCTTCACTAGAACCAATAAATCTTTACTGTAGAAAATGTGGGCTATCTGTTTTTCTAAGTTATTCTCTTATGTAATTATATTTACTTTTTTGGAGCCACATGATGGGTGTTTCTGATTAATACATTGATTAAAGTAAGCACTAAATGCAGTTCAGAGGCTAGCTAAGTAGTCTGAACTGTGTTAATTCCAAGAAAAAAATCCTGGCATCAAGCTAATTTACTGGGCTGAGGGTAGGAGGAGCAAGCCTGCAATAGCTGCAGATGCAGTTTGTGTTTCTTTATCACTTGATTTGACTTTAGCCATGGTAATCTTCAGTATTTTTTAATACTCCTTCCCCTGCCTATCCTATTTCAACTCTTTCTTCTTGTTTTTAACTTCTTGATAAAAACTTAATGTGTTTCAATGAGGAGTGCAGTTCTGCAGAAGACATCTCAGGAGTAAGACCCAAGCTTTTTTGAGGTCTGCCTGGAGTTCACAAGGGACTTGGACAGACTTTCTGTCAGGTACAGCAGGATAGCGCTTAAATATGTGCTCAACCCAAGAGAGGTAACTCAAACCTTGGTTAGCTGTGATTTCTTTGTTTTGGGAGCAAGTTAAAATGCTTTCTGTTTAGAAGGAATGAATCTATCCCTAAATGTTCTGAACTGCTTTTGTTAGTATAAGCAGAAATATTGCTGCAAGTCAACATGTGATGGAAATGAATGATTTATAGTTTGTTATTGGATTCCTGAGTCTATTTTTATGCTTCTGTACTATTTCCTTTTCACTGTATTCCTATGAAGTTTATTTTTAAAGACCTACCCAGTTTTGGAGATGAAGAATGCTATTGAAAAGTAGTCTTCAAAAGATAGACTCCTAAACAGTGGTAACATGAGCTTCAACCTCAGGTGTTTGTTAAAAGAGTGTGAAACTCAGGGAAAATCAGGTCAGACTCAAAAAAAACCCTTTTGAATGGAATTATTTCTTCAAACTCAGCCACAAGTAGGTTGTAACTATCAATTTTTCTCGTTTTTTTTTTTCTGAAGACAGTTAAATGTCATCTTGTCCTTAGCAAGTCCTGTAGCTTCTAATGGGGGAACTCGGGGGTCCAGCTGTTCACTGCCATGTAGGCACACACTCCTCTCCTTGCTTGGGTGCTTTGTGACTGGAATCCACCCTGCAAGTTCACGAGAAATGTTGTCATGTGGACAACCTGCATGCTGCTTTTGTGTGATTCAGATATATTTTCTCTGCTATGAAATACTTATCTTTTAGTCATTTATGGACACAGCTCAACTTATGTGGTGGGGTGGGCGAAAAGTGGAAATCCTCTGTCAGCCCTTGGTGATCAGACATCTAGAGCAATTAATCTGGCTGATGGCCAGCTCTGTTCCCCAAACTCCTGACTTACAGAACAAAGATTGGGCTTGATAAATTGTTCTGATGGGCTGCATACAATCTTGAAGCTATAGGTAGGATACTTCTTGTTTTAGTGTGCCATTTTTTGTTGTTGTTGTTGTTAATCCCTGAAGTTGTTTAATGGTGAGATGTCAGCAGATACACTATTGTGTGTAAAGTTTCACTTTAAGTGAAACTGAAAATTTTAGCCTCTGGACCAAAACTTCTATTTGAATACACAGACGTACTGGAGAGGTACCAAAAATGTACCAGAGCTAGAGTAGTACCACTTACTTACTTTGCTCCTTCTTTGGAGTAGTGGGATAATAGCTTCCTTTGTCCCAGCAATAGTGAAGTGGAGCTAAACCCTCCTGCCTCATATATGAATTGAAGTATTTGAAGAGCAGCTTGGTCTTGGTGGCAACACTTGGGCCACAGGTCTGGTTACTGGACTCCTTATGTGGATGCACAGCCTATCTCCTTTGTGTGACTTAAAGAGTCCTGCATTTCAGTTTTTAAATATAATGACCATTCTTTTCTGCTTCACTACTTCTCCACTGCCTAGGGTGTTACAGTTTGGGTTTTTTAGGGCAGTGGCATTTAAAACTCAGATCCTAATGAAGGAAGTCAGGCTCGAGAAATGCATAGAGTTCATCTAAATATAAGTACAGGACCATACAAATGGAAGCTGCTGTGCCATTGAACAATTTCTTTGACATGTCAACAGTTTTCTGCTGCTCTAATTTCATTAGTCAACATTTTTATCGTTGATGATTTACAGTCAAGATATGCTAGAATCAGGTTTAAATAGGGTAAGAGTGGGTGCAGGTCATAAACAACTGGCACATTTTGTACTGAATGCTGCTTGAAAGATAGGAGAGATTAATCACCTGGGAGAAGGTTGCAGTGACTTAGTGGGAAGTTTCAATTTTTGGATACCTGAAGGTAGATCTAAAATGGTTAATGAAATATTTTGTTAGCTGTGATGGTCAGGTACAATGTTTTATGGGGTTTTTTATGCTTCCTTGATTTTATTTGCCTTCTGTTGTTTTGCTGCTTTGTTTTTTGGTGCAGTTTTTGGGTGGGTTTTTTTTGTGTTTTTTTTTGGGGGGGGGGGTTGTTGTGTGTTAATTTGGAGCTTTTTTGCTATTGGTTTTGGTTGTATTGTTTTTTGGTTTGGTTTGTTTGGGTTTTTTGTTTGGTTTGTTTAGTTCTTTTTTTGATTTTTTGGTTCTTCTTTTGGATTTTTTTGTTCGTTTGGGTTTGTTTTGTTTGTTTTTATTTTTTTACTTGGTTCACTAGACTTAGCCAGTTGTACGGATCAACTGGCACTATTCATAATGTATAAAGCTAAAAATGGGCTCAAACAATATGACTTGGGCATAAATGAGAGACATAAAATGTAAAAATTTTATTTAATATTTCACATAATATTTCTTTTTAAATAGCACAAATTAAAGTGCTATATTAAAAATTTTTATCTTTCTTCAACAACCTGATATTACTCTACTTTTAATATGCTTGGGTTGTGGAATGAATTTATAGTGTAAGCAGAGACGTTTCTCTACTGCAAAGTGAGCAGAGTAATTAATGGAAGTAGGCAATGTAGTATAGGATTTGTGCTTAGATTCTGAACCAACTTGATTGTAAACTCTGCTGAATTCCAGAATTCAGTTATAGTGAAGAGAGAAAATGGCAGGGTGCTTGACCAAAATTGTTGGGATGTAAAGGTGGACAAAGAAGTTTTTTCTTATTGTAGTGGAAATGTTTTTTTTGGGGGGGAAGGTTGGGTTTGTTGTGACTATTTTTT
Source organism: Molothrus ater (assembly GCF_012460135.2). Classification (NCBI taxonomy): domain Eukaryota; kingdom Metazoa; phylum Chordata; class Aves; order Passeriformes; family Icteridae; genus Molothrus; species Molothrus ater. Next base: position 47,253,562 of record NC_050481.2, read on the forward strand.
GTCAATATGCACAAAAAGAAGCAGGAGTTTAGTTGCAGCACCTGGTAGATAACAAAAAATCCTGCTGGAGTGCTGTCTTCTCCAAGCCTTATTAGGAAATGTTATAATTGATCACTCTTCAATTTCCTGTAAGTATTAGAATGAACTGTCACAAAGTAGACAAGGAAATACAGAGTAATAATAATACTTGGCTGTTACTCATCTGATGCTAAAATACTTAACAGTGCTTACTCTAAGTTGTGGAAGACTTTATTGAAATAGTATTAGGATAAGGCTTCTTTTTGGAAACCAAAGCATAATGCAGTTATTTTAAGAAATAGTATATCCTGTTGTTTTAAATTCCAAAAATGTGCGTATCTTTCTCTGCCATTGTGATGATTTACTGGAAAAACAAAAAGACTGTCTTGCTCCAAAAAACCATATTCATTATGTTTTTTCATTAGAATATACAACGTATGTTTCTGTTTAACAATAAGTTATTTTCCTGACAGTACCAGTTGCAAGCATTCAGATAGGTCTTCTATTGATATAATGTCAATTTCCTCCCTTTTAAAATTCTTTTTTGGTAGAGGGAAATGTTACATAGTCAAAAAATATGTTGTAGGATTTCAGAAACATCAAGTCAAGGGCAATTCTTCAGGGTGACAGGGGTAAAATTTTCAGATTGTTCAGCATAAACCCTTACACTGAAAATTGTTGGAGAGTTTATAGTTTTCCCTGTGATGGTTAGTATGAGATGATATCTCTGAACACAAGACTCTTCATATTTTTTGCTTAAACTTTTTCATGTATTTATATTTAAATATTAGTTTTGTTTCCCCTCCACAAAGTTTTCAATACTGGTGCGTCCAATGACACCAAATCACATTTGAATTTTCCAGCTGTGTGTAAGATTTCTGGCTGACTTTATTTTTTACACTGGGAAAATTGGAATCAGAAGAAATAAGCATTGAGAAGCTTGGGAAAATCTACAAGACAATGAGTGTTCAAAGCACTTTCAGCAAACTACTAAAGCAAACTTAATATAGCTTTAAGGTCAATGAAATTTGAAAGATAGAGAAAATAACTAAGGTCCTTGGTTCCTAATCAGCCATTCTTCTTCTTTTCAGAGATGTCACACAAATCACCTCCACAGTTCATTAGGACATGACTTAGGCTAATAGGTTTGTTCCCCACCATAGTCATGTTTTCAGTTCTTTCATTTTGGCATAAGATAAATAAAATCTTTAAGAATTGTGCACCAGTGCATACATGTTTGCATGTGTAAGGCTTTTAGGCAGCACACAGGTGGATGGATTTATTTGGCATAAATTTGCCATGGTTTTTGTAAGTTATGTTTTGTGCACTTTTATGCCTGTCTGGTGGTAGAACATAGAATGGAGTGCTCTTCTTTCTTCTTTTCTCTTCCCATTACATGATTCAGATTGCAAAATAAACAGAGTGGATATTGAACTGGCTCTTATAACATATCTCCCCTTTGTTTTTCCTTTCTAAATAATTTTCACTGCTCTCTGCACTGCTAGATCTAGGGACTAGAATTAATTGTATTTTGTGGCAGGGAAGCTTTTACTTGGCTATAATCCAGGGCTCTATGAGGCAACCCAAAGTCTCTAGTATTATTCCAGTAAAATTCTGATTGACTAGCTCGGCAACATAGTAGTAAACCAGGGTAGATTTCTCCTCCAAGTTTTGCTTTTGCTCGCAGCAGGTCAATATGGTGACTCAGTGGGATTTGGGACAAGCAGCATTATTTACACTGATGACAACATGCTGCTTCCCTGATAAATGTCAAATAGTGTGAATTTGGCAGGCTATACAATGTCCTCTCAGAAGAACAGACTGTTTTCTCAGGAAGGATTGTTAAGGATAAAAAACACTATGGTAGATTTTAATAGTAAAATAATACTAAATTACCATACAAACAATTTTGTTGTTGCAGCTAAACAGTAAGCGTTTCAAATTATAGTTGTTCAAAAATGTCAGACTTTGGTTGCTCTCAGCCTTCCAATTTTTGAATTAATTTTTGCTTGGATTAATTGAGTTCTCTCAGTTTGGGAAGGCCATGCTCTCATATAATACATTACTGACATTTCTGTAAATTCATTTACCTGTGTCTCATTGAAGTTTTAGTTGTGCTGTCATGAAAGACATTAATTGTATCCTTGGAAAATTAACAGAAAAGCATAAAGGTGTTTATTGGCTGTTAAGTTTTGATTCCATTCTACTAACACTTCATTGTTATATACCTGATTATTCTAATAAACAATTAAAATTCTTTGCCATTTTAAAACTGCTTTGATTGTGCTTCCATTTTCAGCAATTTTTTTTTGACTGGTTGATTTTGTGTTTGGGTTTTGTTTTTTATTTAGGGAGATGAAGTATGCAAAATGGTGATTAGGCACCTGAAAGGCATAATTACTAAATTTCCCTGGGAGGCATGTAAAAACTGACTTGCTGCTTGTTAGGTGTTTGCCATGCATCTTAGGTGGATACCTACCCCGTTTCAACTCAGTGGCCAGCATGCCTCTTAGATACAGCCTCCCACCAATCCCATGTGGGAGTCTGAGCAGACTTGAGTCCTGCCTTTTCAATACTGGAGATTAGTAGCCTTTTCAACACTTAGATTAGTAGCCAGACTGCTAGGTAGTCCTTGGCATATTAAGTTCTATTGAAGCTGCTCTCTCATTATGTTAAATAATTTGTGTGGGGGGCCATGGAGAAGGAAAGGAATCAATTCTGGAGCTGGCTTGTACGTGCATGCACTGCAATGGGAGGGCAAGATTGAAGTGTGGAGAAAGCAACATCTCTAGAAAGGAAGGATGATCACTTGTGATTGAATATCCAATGGCCTGGTGGGGAAACGCTTGAGATGTGAGAAGGCTGTGTGGATATCCCTGTGACAGGGCAGATTTGAGAAGTGGTCTCCAATCACCAAACCCATGCTCCCTTCCTGGTTGCTGGGTTACAGCAGAGGAGGACAGTCTTTTTATGGTGTGTCTTAGCTGTCTTGCCTCAGGAAAGAGCTCAGAGCTGGAAGCACTGGATACAGTTGGGTGGCTCCTTCTGCAAAGGTGTGTAATTTAGGCTGTGATCCTACCCAGGGCATTTCTCTCCAGCTTTGACAGCTGCTTGCTGGATGTCGAAGTGTTAGCTCTCTCTCCCACTAGAACTGGTACCAGATGGTGGTGGTGTGACTTGTAAAGTCTGCTGTGCATTTATCCTTGGGAAAAGAGAATTTACTCCTTTAAGTATTGTACTTCCTCAGTCCCAGAAAGAGAAACCATTTTAGTGATATCCTGTGGCAAAGATCTGTTGTGAACTAGAAAATGTATTGACCTGCAGCAGTGAGCTCTCCACCTGAGCAAACAAACAGTGCAAAAGCAGTCCTGGGATCTTGCACAGTGATGCTGTGAAGCTCTGTCACAGGGTGAGCCTGACACAGGTCTTCAGAAGTGTCTGTATATCCAACCCCACATCTGCTGAGCTGTTTTCCAAGGAGTCCTGAGGAAGATTAGAAGAATGCATCTGAATTATATTGCCAATACATGGCTCTAGTTTTAATGTGCACCTGTTTTTCAAGAGTTGATGATGGCTGTGCTTCCTGGTGATCAGAGAGCCTAAGAAGGGGATTTTCCATGCTGAGTACTACTGATACTCTGTTAGCTCAGGCAGTAAGAGCTCCTTATTTTGGATTCACATCTCAAAAGGATGTGCCCATCATAAAAACTGTGAAGAAATTTAAAATTACAGAGACTGATTTAAAGTTGCTATGTAGAGCACTAAAGATACAGAAAGTTGAGTTGCATGAAACAGCTGATTTTACAATGCTGCACCAATACAAGAGTTTCTCACAGCTTGCAGTGTTCTCACTGCTTTTGTTTTTAAATACAGTCCTAAGGACTAACTTCCCTGGTGTCCTGGTAACCACTTTTATTATTGCTGCATTCTCCCCAGGACACGACTTGTGACTTTTAAATTATGTTCCTGTTTGTTTTATGGATTCTAGGTTGGCCTTATCATAGGAAATATGCAGTGTGGTTGTTACCAGCTCTCTTTGTTCTGTAACAAGATGACTAAGTTTGTCAGTTCAGTACTGCATATTGCTGTGCTGATGATCCCCTTCCCTTGAACCTCAGCTCAGCTGCTGCACGCTACTTCACTTCATGCTAAATTTGCAATCTTGACTTCATTGAAGTGCAAAATTGCCTCACTTGTCAAAAACTGGTAATACATAAAAAACAATCCGGTACTTTATTTTTTTTGGCTCAAGTTGAGGCTTACATAGACTTAGAAATAGTTTCAGAATTTCCACATTATGTGAGCAGCTGTTTATGGTGTACAAACCATGTTAAATATTGAAGAATTTAGATCAGCTCGTATTTGTGCATCATTTTAGTGCTGTAGTAAACAGCAGTATCCATCAAAGTTCAGCATAAATGGAAAAGCAAATGATGTGTGAGTTGATTTTTGGCAATAGATTTGTTGAAGGTTTTTTTTTGTTTGTTCTATACACTCTGTCATAGACATTGACCATCAAACTTACTCCACAAATCTGCCACAGTATTAAGCAATAAATTGCATAGATTTATCCTGAGCTATGCTGAAAGCTTCTTTCATTGTATTATTCATGGTTAATTGCATGTGGATACAGCATTAATTACCACATTTTACTCATATTTGTAAGGAGGTTGGTATAGATGTCCTACCTTCATGCTAAATGGACTTTCTGTTCTAGTACTAGCAAAAGGGCATCTTGCATCAGGACATTACACATAGGAAGAATTTGTATTTAATGATTCTTTCCCTAATTTAGTTCTTTTAAGGATAAAATGCATGGAAAATACTATGTGATACTTAAAACTAAAGCAAAGTCTCAGTGCCTTTTAAAGCAGTCAATACTTAAAAAATATTTTTGCATATTGCATGCTATGTGACAAAATTTGTCTGACTGAATTTGAACCTCCTGTCCTATCCTACAGCCTCCTTCCTCCTCAGTGAAGTATGCTTATGCATAGGATGGGAGTTTTCTAAACCTGTTTTACTGAGAAAGTTTTTTGTTTTAGTTCTCTTTTTTTTTTTTTAGTTGTATTCACTAAGGAAATATTCATTTGGGTAGAAAGGAGGAGTGATTATGAGTCTCTTCTCAGAAAGACTTTACTCCACATTTTTGCATATTTGGTCAATTCCTTGGCTTTACTACACTCACCTATCTGCCTCTGGCATGATCAAAGTTTTGGTGATAAATGTTTGAAGTTCCATGAAGGCTGGAATTTAGTTTTCACTGTTGCTGATGTTGGCTGTTAAAAATAAAATAGGTATACAGTAGTGCACATTAATGTATCCCAGCCAACCACAGAGCTTTAGCCAATGAAGATGTCTTACAATTAGGACAATATATGTATTCTCAGAGCTCTTGAGAACTTTGATTATGCACAGACAGGAATTGTGCACTCAAATCACCCAAAATTTTGAAATTCATTCATACTGTTTCTGCCAGTAAAGGTTCAGAGGCTGAATTCTCCTGACAGGATCTATAGCAAGAAAGTTTCCTCTTGACGGAGGATTTATCAGAGCAAAGTACTTACTACTGCTGATTTGGTGGTGGTTACGATCAGAGTTTCTGGTGTGTGTGGAATTGGTTGTACCAATTGATTGGACCTATCAGATGGACAGACTGTTTCAAAGAAAAGGTGAAGCAGCATTTACCCAAGCAGAATTTGTTGTTTTATAGACAGGCAATCTTTCTCAGCTCTATTAAGCCTGGCAATGCACACTGGAATAGACTGGATGTTATAGTAGTTTCCAGGCTCCCATTTTGCATTCCTGAGATACACGATTTTAAATGTCTCCCAAAAGTCTTACTGAAATACCTCCAGAAAATCAGAACCTTTCTTATTCTAGAGTGAGAATGTGAAAAATGTGCACTCGGTGTTTCCTGTGGAGCCCCGTCTGGACTAGCACGGCAGTCCTGTTGGCTCAGGACAATTGAGTGGTTTCCTGACTTGCCCTCATAAAAGAATCCTTACTTTTGGATAATCCCTTCCTTTCTTGGCTTGCATTTTCATTTGGCTCCTATTTGATTTTCATGTTATATTTCTTGTTTTTGTGCCTGTGATGGGTTGACCCTGGCTGAACACCAGGTGCTCACCAGAGATGCTCTATCACTCCTCTCCTAAACTGAGCAGGGTAGGGAAAATACAACAAAAAGCTCATGGGTCAAGATAAGGACAAGGAGAGATCCCTCAGCAATTACCATCATGGGCAAAACAGACTTAACTTGGGGAAAACTAGTTTAATTTATTACTAGTCAAAGCAGAGTAGGGTAATGAGAAAACAAAAACTAAATTTTAAAATATCTTCCCTGAAGCCTTCTTCCTGTGCTTAATTTTACTCCTGAATTTATCTCCTGCCCTAGAGTGGTTCAGGGGGATGGGATATGGTAGTTACAGTCAAATCATTGCAAGTTATCTCTGCCACTCCTTCTTCCTCAGGGGAAAGAATCTTCTCAGTCTTGTCTTGATCTAGTGTGAGGACCCTCCTGGGGCAGACAGTCCTCCATGAACTTTTCCAATGTGAGTCCTTCCCAGGCTTTGCAGTTTTCCTGAGCTGCTGCAGTGTAGGTCCTTCCATGGAGTGCAGTCCTTCAAAACCAGGCTGCTCCACACTCTGGCACGGGGACCTCACGGGCTGCAGCTGCATGTTTGTCAGACACAGGGGAAGTTTCTGGCAGCTTCTCACAGAGTCCACCCCTGTGTCCCCTATGTCATGAAAACCTTGCCATGCAAGCATAGTCAGTGCTTCCAAACTAAAAGGCAGTTTCGTGTTTTTTGCTGTTGTTTTAAAAAAGATAAAGTGAAATAATTTTGGGAGGTAGCAAGTGTTTGCATACATTTATAATTTTGTTGGTCAGATTGTCATTATCACATTACCCTTTTACTAGGGGTATATACCATAACTGAAATGACTGTGGAATGTTTTCCTAATACAATCTGAGCATTGTATTTTACTATGTTTTACAACAGAATTTGAGTCATTGAGGCTTGCTACAGAATCAGTCTTTTTGATATTTTTATTAGTGACTTTGTCACTAATCTTCAGATGATGTAGAGTTGTGAGATAGCTTCTGTACAGAGGAGAAATGTTATTTTAGTAGGAAGAACTGAGTTATCTTTGCAATGTTGAATAGAGAAATATAGAAGAGCCCTATCTATAAAACCAGTAATAAGAATTTTTGCAAGATATTTTTTACGTGGACAACTCAACAAGGAGGGGTACCTGAGTGCTTTAAATGAGGAGGAGGAACTATTGTCATGATATTATCTTGAGTAAAACAAGTGCAAGGAAAGGATAAATGATGGTCAATGTGCTGTTGAGGCCACCCTGACAAGGAGAGTGCATTCTGCTCAGCTTTGACAAGGCATGGCTGTGGGTGCTCCAGGAAGCATGCTTGTTTCAGTACCTTTCAAGAGCAAGATTCTGCTCAAGAACACAAATACAAACTATTACAATGACATCGTGCAAGAATAACCGGGTGTCTGTGATACACTGTCTGTGGAGCACGTTAGAAATGCCATTTCTGATTTCCATGCTCTGAGTGATTGGAAGGTGGTTTCCAGGGAATTAACAAAAATGATCCCACATTATTGGTGCTTGTTATGCTGTGTTATTTTTAGATGTTACAGTGTTTTGTATTCAGCCTTTATGTGTACATTTATGTGTATGTTATGAGAAAAGTGTTTTTCTCTCTGAAATTAAGGTTTCTGAAGTGTTGGAAGTTTTCTGTGTCAGTAACAAGAAAGCAAATGCCCAGTAGGATGTTACACAGCACACATTTTGACCATTTGAAATAGTATAGATAATTTTATTCTAGAATAGAGACCGTAATGGAAAATAAGTAGTGACCCAATGGCAACAGGCCTGATTTGGTCATTTAGATGACAGTTGAACTGGGGAGGAAGACGAGGTATTATGCAGATATATATTGATGGAAACAGGTTCCTACAAAAGAAATGGAGATGCCTGGAATGTGAGGAGCCTGACTGTTACCTGTCTGTCTTACCCGTGTCTGTAGATGATGGTGCACAAAAGGGAAATACACTGAGATGGTCATTGAAAAGAGGTGAAAGTACAAGTGAGCAAGAGCATAAAATGGTGTCTCTGTAAACTAATGGCACCTAATTTATTGTTTTGCTCTTTGAACTATTCATTTTGGTTGCATGTGGAGTGACTGAAGGTGTGGTAATTCCATTCTCCAGCAGCAGCAGCACTTCTAAGCTACTTGTCTAATGCAGGTAGAGAACAGGAAGGAACTGAGACATGTCTTGGTTCCAGTGCAGATGTACATTGCAACCCCTGCCCCAGCCTGTGAATTTTTGCTTCCTAGGCACTGCTTGAGAGCTTTACAGTGGGTGACACATACTTGAGCAAGCCAGGTTGTCGAAGGATCTGCATGTAAAAGATAAAACTCACCTCCTCTCATTGACTAGTGCCAGCTTCTCCATGGCACAGAGATATTGTTTTGGGCAGTGAGCATTGATGACTTCAATCTGCTTAGCTTTGCAAGCCTTCAAGTGACATGCAGTGCTCCACCAGGTATTACCAAGTCTCTAGTAAATGTACCCCTGTCCTGATTGTACTTTATAATTTCAATTTAGCAGTCTTGAAAATGGCTTTACTGTTCCTGGGTCATTGACAACCCTAGTATGAAAGTATCCAATTTTCACATCTGTGTGTACTTCTGCACTTCCCAAAGAGTGACTTGGGCTTCTCTATCAAACAGTAAAATTAGTGTTTCTTTAGGAAAAACCAGCTTCTTGTGTTTCTTCTAGTCCTCTGCTTCTTTGGATTGCAGATGCAGAATAATAAATAAAAGGGATTGACATGATTCTGTGCAGGAAGGAAAACTGAAATTTAAGAGGGATTCTTTGATATATCAACTGTGAGCTGGCAAATACATCAGACATGAACAGGCATAAAGCTGTGACAGTTTCAGATAAATTCAGGCCAACAGTATTGCCAGTGACAGATTTGTTTTGCAATTAACAGGATTAGGGACCAGCATTCTGGTCATGATGGGAATACTATCAAGTGATTTGATTTTTTTTTTTTTTTTAGGTTTTTTTTAGATTTCTTTTCAGCTTCAATTTCTTGGTTTCCTTGAGCAGAACAGTGAAAGCACAATTGGTGTAGCAGACAGACACAGTGTCACTCTTGTCACTACTCAAGGTACTGCTAGTACCTTGAATAATACCTAACCTACTCTCTGTTACTGCTCTGTCACTTGGCTGGAGAGAACTGCTGTTGGATGAAGGAGGAAAGACATTGCTGCATGCTTTCTCTCTCTTGAATTCTGCTGTGAGCTTTGGCAGGGTTCTCTGGGAAGGCTGGAGGGAAGGGGAGCCAAAGGCACAGTTGGTATGGTGCAAGGCAATGCTTGGGAATGGTATCATCAGAGAGGCATAAAACATAGGACTTTTTATATATAACTAGTGGTTGTTTCATCCTGTCTGTATTTAGACCTATGTACCCTATCTGTCCTCAAGTCTTTGTCTTCTGGTAATCAGTTAGTTTCTTATTAGAAGATATTCACATGTTATATCTAAAGTATTATATGTTTTACATCATATTTAGGTGCATTGCTGAAGGTCAGAATTCTTTAAATACCTTTCCAGAAGGAAATTCAGGACATGTTAGTCTTCCTCTTAAGTGCAAAAAATAAAGGCAGAAGCCAAGTCCTAGTCCCAAAAAATCAGTAGAATGTTAAACTCTGATGGATTTTCTATTCCTGTACTTCCTTATCTGTATTTCGGTTTCTCATGCAGCCTAATAAGTACTATTTGATTGAAGAATATCTTTCAGAAAGACATCGAGACTTGCCTGAAGACACCAAGTGATGGAGAATTCACCACTTCTCTTACCTAATGAACGGAGAGAAGTAGTTGATGAGAGACTAATTTATTCCCTGGTTCAGTTGTGCCTGGTTAATTTATTGCCTATGGCTGATGTGAAAAAGCACTGGCTTTATTTCTGAAAGAACAGCAATGTGACAACTTGGTTTGCTGAATACTTGCATTTTAACAGCCTCTTCTGTAGAGGACTAGAGTTCCTAGTATGTGGTAGTTATTTTTCTGGAGATATATAGAATAAATAAACCTTCATGGCTGGAAAGTTGCATCTAGAATGTTTTTATATCATCAGAGAAAGAGGTAGACATTGGGGAATCTTGTTTTGAGCTTGAGCCTGGAAAAAGCTGTGACTCTAATCTGAGAATCCTTAGCTTCGTGGTATTCAGTTTGTATAGGTACTGCACCACATGGAGTGTGATGTCTTCACTCTGGTATTCCAGCCACAGGTAAAAGGAATTCTTGTTTGTCACTTTATATGCTATTAAATCTATTTTCATCATTTTTTGGTATCTTTGTTCTTCAGGATCAGCTATGGTTATATTTGTGAGTATTACTTGGATAGTACTTGATTATAGTTTCCATTGCTTTTGTTTGAGTGTTTATTTTAAGAATGACAAGTATTTTTTTGTAACTTTGCAGAGTACAGATGCCAATTCAAATGTGAGGAAAAGAACAAATGCCACAGTACAGTCTGAAGCTGATGGTGGGAGCCGAATTGACACAAGGCACAGCTCTGTCCAGCCTCCCTCTGTAGCTCAGGGGTCTTCTGACATTACACCCCACTCCCTTTCTGCATCAAGTCCCAACCCTTTCACACGAATCAACGCATCGGAGACATTATCCTCTGCAAGAGCTACCCCTCCAGCTCCTCCTTCTACCCCAATTTTAACTGGATTTGTATCCCAGCATGCCACAGCTGGATCCCCTTCCATTCAGCACTTGCTTGGATCTAGACTGGAGCAGATTCAGACCACCACACCTAATACATTAGGAGCATCTGCAAAGCCATCTGCTGTCACACCACCTCCTCCCCCTGCCTCCCACTCTGGCACGAGTAAGATAGACAAATATGCACGCATTTTATTTCCTGTTACCTTTGGAGCATTTAACATGGTCTACTGGGTGGTGTATCTATCCAAGGATACCATGGAAAAATCAGAAAGTCTAATGTAGTTTTGCTGCTATGTAGTAGTTCCTAAATTATACTCACATTTGATGCAGAGTTTCTTCTTTTGAAACTATTTAAAAAGGTCAGTAATTCTTATTTATAAAAGCTGTGTGGTACTTTCCCGTTCTAAAGGCTGGAGTTATTGGGGATAATTTGTTAACTCTTAACAGAGTAAAGGGTAACAGTAATGGGTCTTCCTCCCTTCAGCCAGCAATGAACCAACACTTGCTTGAGACAAGCTACTCTGGCTGCACAGAACTTGCAATAGGGAGGAACATGCACCTGAAAAAAACCAGAGGCAGAGGTGCAAAGCTGTGCAGTGGAACACATCTGACTGCTAGGAATATGCATGTTGGCTATCACAAATGCCTGAGGCACCCAGCACTGCTGTCTGGACACAGCATTGCATTCTCTGAGTGTGAGGTCTATGTCCTGTATATCTTGACAGTGCTTGCTAGAAAAGGACTTTCCCTGCTAGATTAAAATTGACAGAATAGGGGGAAGAAAATCAATAGCAGCAAAAGGGAAGAAAGTCCAGCCTGGGAGAGTGCAACTCCAGGAAAGTTATGCAAAGGAGTTGTAGAGCTCCGTATATTTTTACTAAGCATTATTTTGCATTGTAACCTAGGAAATTCTCACACCAAACTAAGAATGAGTGAACCTTGTAAAATCTGAAATCTGATGTAATTCTCAAAATTGGATTTTCTTGTTTGGTACGGTGATCTTAAGTGGGCGATTCTTCTTTGGCCTTGCTGACCAGCTTGAGTGGATTTATTCCTAAATTACATCAGTTGTAGTAGATGAGGACCAGACCACAATGTTCAACTTTTCATTTAAATTCTTTGCTTTCTCTTTGGATGCTTTGGGTTTGGTTTGCTTTTTGTTTTTTCCCTCCATACTTTTCAGTTACACTCCTGATTTCCTTTAAACACATATTCCATTTCCCCCTCCACCTCCTTATGTAATGTTTATGTCAAGTTAAATTTTCAACACAGTTTTAAAAGTGGCTTGAAAATTAAGCAAAAAAAGCCCCATTTCCTGTGCATAGATGAGTGGGGCATGTCACTGAGTGAATGAATGACACCCTTTTTGATAAGGACTGCTGTGGTATAAATAAGAAAGTAAACTTTCTAGGTGGATCCCAGGCTAAAAATGTTAATTTACAATCCATTTGTTCACTTTAAACTGTGGCATAGATAGGTGCTTTTCTTACCAAATTGCAGTATGCAAGTAGGCAACATTATTAAAGAGTTGAATAGTTAAACCTGATAGAAATCCTGATCATAAACGTTATTTTCACTATAACAGGTAGAAAACAAATTGCCAATAAATAAAAGAAATGTTTGTACAGAACTGTCTGGCTTGGCAAATGGTTAGTGTTTCTGTGCAGGTGACAAGTGAGAATCAAGGGCCAAATTCTCAGCTATGATCTGGCTGTGCCTTTAAAGGGTCTGGACTAATCCTTAGCTTCAGCTGACTGAATAGGAGATTGGTAGCCTATTCTCAAAGTCTTGTGCTGCAGGGCAGATCAGGTGAGTGTTCAGTGGTTCTGTGCCCAGAGAATGATCAAGGGATGTCTGGAGACCACAAGCTGCTGGCAACAAAAGGGATGCATAGGACTGCCCTAAACTATGCTGGGACAAGCATCAGGGTAAAAAGCCCCATAATGGTGAAACTATGACTGTGCCCCTGTCTCTCCAAGCCTTTTAGCCAGCTCTTGGCTGAGAATCTGACCTTTAACTTGTGGGACCTGGGAGATACTTGGCAAGAGATACTGCAGTGTGCAGTATGGATCCCAGATGGTTCTTTCATGTGTAATAATGAACTGTAGATGATAGAATGCAGTGGAAATGTCTTACGTAACTTTATTATAATGGAGTGATATAATCAGTTGCCTTAGCCTTTCTTTTACTTAAGGGATGCTCTCAAAGGGCCAGGTATGGTTCTTTCCTTTTTCATCTTTTACATCTGGAAGATGGTTGACACTACAGCACTCATTAGGAAAACATTGTGGGGCATGATGGAGAACTGGAAATGGAGCACCCGTGCACGATGTCTAACTGCAGTAGTTTGTATTTTGGGTGTACTGCTAGTTGCTGTAGCTGTTTCCTCTCTAATTAGGTCACATTGTTACAAATTGTTGGAATAGAAGATGGTAAGCAAGGGATTATTTATTTGGTTAAAGCAGAATAAACAAAGCTAAACCTCTGGCAAATATTGATTATAATTGCGCAGATGATAAAATATGTCTAGCACGAAGAATGGTGACCTGCTGTGTGGAGAACTTAGTATTTGCACCAGAAGTTAATGAAATTACTCTTTGCTTTCCTCCGTGATGAAAACCAAGGATATTCTCTCACAGGCAGAGCTTTAAACAATTCATTAGAAGCAGTTGTCTGTTCTTTCCACTCATCCCTGTAAACTGAATTTAGAATCAGCTTTTTCTAGTGCATTGTTCAGTGGGATCAACACTAGTTCAAGCTAAGATTGATCTAAATGTGCTGCTTCAATTCACTTGTAGTTTCTGTTTAAAGACTTAAAAGAGGGAAAAGGACTGCAAAAAAAAAATTACAAATATTTATTTCTATGCTTCCATTTTGGGAGAAATTTTTAATGATACCACAGAAAAAGTTACCTACTTTAAATATCCAGTGTATTTCTGAAGTACCTTCCAAAACTCTCATGCCTAAATTCAAAATGAAGTTCATTAAAAAAAATCGTGATGAGTCTAGGACTACTTTATTGAACTTTACTACATTTTTATGTTGCAGCAAATGAAGAAATTGCCATAATTACCTTTCGAAATTACATGTGGACAATGTAAATAGGAATTTATTGTTAACAGTTGTTCCTCATTATTTTTAATCTCCCTGGATGATCAGAGACAGTAAAACAAAAAAGATCACTGCAATATACCAGTGATACCATAACTTGAAAGCACAAAAGGATATATATGCTTAATATAGCAGCCCAAATCTGCTAACTAAAATCCTAAGGGAGAACATTGCAGGTGTCATTTCAGTGACCGAACAGCTTATTAGAGATGAGGTTCAGTGAGATGAACTCTACAGGAGCTATATTTTTAGGGTTTTGTTCTTTTTTTCTATTGGCTTTGTTGAACAATCTTTTTTTGACAGTATCATAGTGGTTTAAAACTAACCAAACACTTCAGATAAGGTCACATCTATCAACAGGAAAGGAAACTGAAGAGAAAGACAAAAATCTTTACAAGGAAACAGAGGTAGTTCTCCACTGATATTTCCTCAGAGACATTGTTACCAGCAACAAAACTCACACAGATTGCAGTGATGCAGCCTTGACCACTAATGCAGCCACTTGAGAAAAACTGGTTTTAAAAACTTGGTTCCGGAAGATTAGGTTCAGGAGCTGAAGTGTGGTTTGTAGTCAATTGTGAGCCCACTATTAATAGGTTTCACTGCAACTGAAAATAATGAAGATGAGAAAGGTTGCCAGCTTAGACCCCAGCCCTTCAAGGTGACCTGAACTCTTGGAGCTCACCAGCAGTACTGGAATCTGTTTTTCCTCCTATTAAAATGGACTTGTGTCCAGAAAATGGATGTTGGTAGTGCATTTCTTCTCCCATGTGTCTTTGAAGGGGAAAAAAGACTTTAAACTGTTTAGTTATCCACTCTACATTACCCTTTCATCAGGCGAGTAAACTGGATGATAATTGAATGAAAGAGGTAAATAGTTTAATAAGGAATGTGATTAGAGCTCTTCTGTTTACAGGACCTGAGAGTTATTGATTACAGGGTGTTCAAGTGTAGCCTTTGGCATCTCATCATCTTCAACATTCAGAATGGACCTTACCCAGAAATGGGGAAACCAAGTAAATGTATTTAATAGGATTAACCAGTATTTCTACAAAAAAATTAAATGAACTCAGCTTTTTTATATGCCCAGAATTCGATCTTCTTCCACTGTACTGTACACCTCCTTTGTGTCATTTGGCCTCTGTGTCCCTTAATGCTGTAGGTCATTGTCTGTATGCTATGTGAGACTGTCAGGGTATCTATTTATCCAATTTATCCAAAGCCTGACTTCCCATATTCCTTGTGCTGTTAGAAGTGTAGGGAAGGCCAGAATGGGAGAAATGACGCACAGGCTTTGTAAGGGACACACATTAGCCATCTGGGACATTTTCCCATAGATACTACAGATTTCTGAGGAGACCCTTTTTCAGTGGGCTATAGCAGCACACTATACATACAAATCCCAAGAGTTGCCAGAGCTCTGCTTGAGTAGCAGAATAGATCGTGGGCTTTGCACACTTCTTATAACTTTTGATAAACTTGGAAGGAGGACAGAAATTTTGGTGAGTTCCTTGTCTTCCTAGGGTTTGCCAATAGGGCTTGACCTCACTAAAATAGAAGGGGTCTGTGTGGCTAGCACTGGTTATGAATTGCAATACAGACAGCTGACAAAAACCCACCCTTGTTTTTATTTAATCCTAGTATTGAAAAACAGATTAGAAAAAAAGCAGCTGTAGTGTTGAGAAGCCTAGGTTTAGTATAACATCTGCTGATGATATCAATCAAGCCAAGGATGATCAGAGTTGTAGAAGCCTTACAGAACTCCAGGGCTATACAGCAGTAAGTTTGCAGCAGGTCAGCGCTAAGTGGGGAGAAAAGGAGATGCTTCCCTTCATACTCTGACAGGAGTAAAGCAGTAAAGCATAAGCTTTATCGCTGCTCTATTTATATGTGGTAGAACAAAACTGCATAAACAAAATTTCATACTCAATGAAAATCTGAGAGGCAAATAGCATTATGGGGATCAGTATTAACCACCAGACACCAACCCCAAAAAAACAGGGGGAAAAAATCCAAGAAAAAAAATTAAGTTAAATGTTAAATTAAGTTAAGTTAAATTAAGTTAAATGACAGTAGCATCTTTTAAAATTAGTTAGGTTTTTTTTTCAAGAACCTGTATTTCTTTCACTGTGGGCTTCCAAGGTGAGTTTACATTTTTTTAAGAATGTCTACTGGTATCCACTGGCACCAATATGTGTTTTTAATTTTCTTCAGTGCACTTTAAAAGGGAAGTTTACTGGAAGGAAAAATGTGCCGTTTTGAAAGCGTCTGATACGCGTTTATTTGTACCATCCTCATTTGTAGGCCTCTCCTCAGAGTCGAGATGTAGCTATTTTGGAGAATGTGAATGTGGGGAGAGTTTCAGTGTGTTCTGAGTAAATCAGACTCTGAAAGTAAATTTTTGCCACATCCCAGGCAAGTGAGAGTAGTGCGAAGTACAGAGCACCCTGTAAAGATCTCTCTTTGCTAATGTTATATTCTGTGTTAACTGGAGGGAATGAAAAATGCAATTATTGTAAAATTGATAGAATTTGCAAAATATAATTTATTTTCACAGGAGTTAGAAATTGGTAGGTATTTATTTCAGAATTGAATAGCATTGTCTTCTAGTCCATAACTTATTGCATCTAAAATTATCTCTTAGACTTTCTCATGCTTTTTGTATTATTCCGCTGGAAAGGATTTCAAAGAAAGCCAGTTAATATCCATTGCAGTTCACTATATTTTTGGTCATAATTCTAGTTTCATTTTCTTGTGCAAGAGGAATGGAGAGCATGATGGCTTTTTCAAAATAAAAATAACACTGGCAAAACAAAAGCCTTGGAGATTCCCTTTTTTAGAAAACCCTCCAAACTCCCATCAATTTTTGAATGGTTTTAAAAAAAATAGTGTAGTTCTAGCATTTAAAAATACTAATGCTGTTGCAGCCTGGGTACATATATACATATATATATATATATATTCCTTGAAATAATATAATTTCCCTGAATTTTAAGGAAGCAGACTCAAGATGCACTTGCTAATAGTTCTATATTGAAAGAGTACCTTTCTGGATGGAAAACACCATGCGAGGTAGGTATTTTTTTTATAACTATCTTCATATACCTGTTTTCAAGACAAAGATCTGGAGGAAGAGTGTGATAATACTGAATTAATCTTCAAGTAGCATAAAATCTGAGTTATTTCCTGCTGGTCATCTTGCTGTTGTTCAACATTTGCTTAGTGTTTTTGTGAATGCAGTATGCAGGTTGCTGTTAACTGACAGCAGTCTGTGGATGATCTGATGACATAAAGAAACACTAAAGGAAACCGTTGATTGTGAATATGTTTTCATCCTTGGAAA
Source organism: Molothrus ater (assembly GCF_012460135.2). Classification (NCBI taxonomy): domain Eukaryota; kingdom Metazoa; phylum Chordata; class Aves; order Passeriformes; family Icteridae; genus Molothrus; species Molothrus ater. The sequence continues at coordinate 47,270,812 of NC_050481.2, forward strand.
ATACTTAACTGGAGTTTGGTAGAAGAAGCAGATGACAGTATGAAGCACTCGGCTCTACTTCTGAGCTCAATACATTGAAAAAATTAGTTGAGTACTGCTTTGTCCTGCGTCATCATCTTGTGCTGGTGGCTCATCTGCATGGTAAGTAAAACTGCTATGAGGATGGAGGTCTCAGAAGTAAAGAATGTCTATAAGTATTTCTTCAAAGTTATTTCCAAATATGAGATATCTAACCTTATTACTAAGAGTAATGTCACAGTATGCTTTATATTTGCAAGCTTGAAAATCTCCTTTTCTGTTAGGATGTGCCAGGTTGTCAAATGAACCTTTCATAAGCAGATGATTCTGTATGTACATGTATTTCATTTTTTTGTTAATTTGTGGCAACATTCTTTATCACCAGAGGAGTGGTGGAGATTCGCGGTGTTTCAGATAACCAGAGCTCTTGAGCAATCACTTTAAAATATTTGTTTCATAGATACATGTCTTTGCAAATCAATACCAGCAGTGCTTTTGTGGTAAAAAATAATCCACCTGTGAAAAATTCTGGTCTTGAATACTCAACCCACATTTGAGGGGCTGATGAAGCACATTGGGCAAGGCAGGACTCAGGGCATGTTTATTCTTAGAGGCTTGTGAATTGGAGCTGGCTTATGTTCTGCCATCTTCTGGAGCAGTCTGCACCAGAGAGGCTACAAGCAGAATCCATGAGCTTTTTGCAAGCTTTTTTTGAGACTCCACCATAAGACTATATTACTGCTGAATGTAGCACTCTCCCCTTCTTCTTTATTGCCTTGCTTTGTGTGTGGGGAAGAATTTCAGTGTTTGTGGGGAAGCAGGCTGAAATAACTTGTCCAGCTAAACCCCCAGTTTTGTCTTGTTTCCTTTTGGCTGGTTAGTAGTAGTGGGGTCAGTCTGATCTGGCTCCCATCTCAGTGCTGGTACAAAGGAGGGTGTGAGGAGCCTGGGTTGATGCTTTGAGCTGGGTTAATGCTGGTGTGAAACCACAGCCTGAGGACTCTCCTCTTCCCTCCACTGTCATTAAAACAGAGGCTCTCTCAGGCTTTCTCAAACCTCCTGTGGCCCTGTGGTCATTTTTCCTCCAGAAAGGTGATTTTGTGAATTATATCAATGACAAATCATGGACTAAAAAAAAAAAAAACAACAAAAAAAGAGGCCAGAATTTTTGAAAGAGACAAATCAATCAAGTTATTTGAAGAGAAAGAAAAGGAGAGAAGGGAAAACATGAGTGTGGATGAAAAAATTATTTTCTTGCTACCAAGCAGTTATTTTAAGATATGTCCTATTAGAGGTACTAGAACTGCATCTGGCAGGAAACAGCCTAGAAATAATTATTCCTTCATTATAAGTATAATGAGAAAGTATTAAAGAAAAGTGTCCAATGTCCTATTATAAACATTTGTGTTCCATTGAAGCTGTTTGCAAAAATGGTATTTTCTTTATCAGCCAGGAAGAATTAGGAGACAGAATAGGAAAGGGAAAAGAATGAATTTTATTAAGTTTTACTGCTTCCCTTTGTTTTAGAACATTTCTCAACCAAAAATGTAAACAGTAACATTAAAAAAAATCTTTCTGGGACTCTATACATTTAATTTTCAGTAATGAAGCACTTTGGAATGTTTAGCATTTAACTTGCTTTATGTTTAAGAGACTAAATAGAGAGCATGCTGTCTCTGATTTAATTCAGTTATCAGAGGGGATGTGGGTGAAGAAAACAGCTTTCCTTACAGTAACAACCAGTATTTTTAAAATATCATGCTTTCCTACTAAATCTGAAACCTTCATTCTTGTACCTGAATTCACGGGAGCTGTTTGGTGCTGAACATTTCTGATAATCCAGTCAGTGCTACAGCGTGTGGGCTGCACCTGCATTTAGAGTTGCCATGTCTGAAAATGTACATTCACAAGCTGGCACTTGCAGAGCATGGATCCACAAAAGGCAAAGGTGTGTGTGTGTGTGTGTGTGTGTATGTGTGTGTACCCACAGTGGGTGCATGAGGGCTGTTGTGCTGCTCGTGTGGGAGAAGATGGGAGTCTGTGGTCAGAAACAGAGGGTAAGGAGAGGGTGACTCCCTCTCTCAGAGGCTGAGCAGAGCTTATATTGGATTAAGCCACTTATGAAAATGCCCCCTAAACCCCTTTTCCAAATAGGCAGCATAGGAGCAAGCTGAGTGCAATGTGGAATTCAGCTCCAACTGCAAATCCTCCATGAGGATCAGCACAGTTAATCTCCCCTAAGGGTTCTGATGCTGTGGCTGGAAGACTGAAAAGATGTGAGGCAGCTCCTGCTGCCAGCTGGGATGCCTTCATGTTGCTGTGCATCCAAGCCGTCCTGTAGTGCAACAGGGTCTTTGGAGTAGTGGGAGGAGGATGGAAAATGCTTTTTTGGAGTACAAAATAGGGCAGAATGAAAACTTTGTTCAGGTCAGCACTGCTCATATGCACTGCAACAGCACAGAAGGTCCCAGAGGAGCACCAAGGTGTACTGCACCTCGTCTGCTCCTTGCCTATCTGCTAAAGGTTCTGCAATGAAGAGTGGTGGGAGTGACAAATACAGGTCTGGTAATGAAACAGAAGATGCTTAGTGCTGCTGCCAGGTAAGTACCCACAGTCTCCTGCCAGCAGCTTGTGGGCCTTCCCAGAGACAGAACTGCATCGCTGACTTTTTGCAGGTCTGATTACTATGCCCCCACCATCTCTCCTGTAACTTAAGCACTGGAAAAAGGGGGTTCTCTTTGATGCTCTATTTTGTTGCATAATTATGCACATTTCTCCATTTTGTTGCATAACTATTAAGAAGAAAATCAAGCTGAATTCTTCTCATTTTTAAACTTTTTTTTTAAAGAGGCTTCCTCACCTGCAGACATGGAAATCATAAGCTCCATTGCAAACTTCAGGAAGGTAGGAAACACTTCTGTGCAAACTTCTGTCTATGATTATCTCACAAAGATAGCTTTTGTTTTCAAATAAAGTCTCTAGTTAGGAGGATATTTAGTTAAATCTTTAAACATTTTATATACAAAAATATTTTCTCTGTACTGAAAATGTGAATTTTATTTGTAGACATTTCACTTAGGAAGATAAGGTGAAATGTATGTGGATTTTCCCTTAAGCTAAATCAGATGCTTAGCTGTGGGATATTCAGTAGCCATTTAATAAATACATGGATTATATTTTTTCTCTTTGGAGAATGCAGAGACAATTTATAAACAGAAGGTGGGAAGATTCTGTGGAGAGGTTTTAAAATGCTACTTCTTGCTTCTTCTCTGGCTATCATATACATAAATACAGTGAAATCAGATAAGAACAGATACGTGAGTGAAAAAAAGGCTTTCTTTGATCTTCACATTCTCAGTAGATCTTACTAAATATGCAATTAACCAGCTTCCATGTATACTTCCATGATTTCTTTCTGCTATGCCATGGATGAACTGTGGAAGACCTAGGAATTTTAAGGTTCAATATATCAATCCAGTTAAGAGGGCACTCAGTGCTAGCCTTGCTGAGTTTGGAGCATGTTTTTGTAAGTGATGGAGCAATCTGTTCAGCAGGACAAGGTATCCCAGTTCTGGATAAGAACAGCTGAGGCATTTTCCTGAGGTAAGATGTTAGAGTTGAATTAGGTTTAAGGGCTTCTCATTAGCTGTTTTAAACTTCCAAAATGAACAATCTAAACCAATCTTTGGCATGTTCTGCTACTTTTGCACTGTTTTGATTTGTTCAAGTTCTGTCCTTGACTTTGCTCCCTTGCTGTGTGGCTGAGGTGAGGAGCAGCAGTTTCTGGGATGGTGTGGGATTCCCACGCCTTCCCTTTGGCCACAGGCTCTCTATGCATCACATCTCCAGCCCCAGGTGGACAGCAGAATCTGGGCAGGGAGAGGGTGTGCATCCATGCCAGGGGCAGATAAACCCTGGCAGTGAAGCAGAAGGCACAGTGTGAGTAGGGCTGGAGTCCTAAGGAATGGTGTGTAAGGATTTAGGGGTGGGCTTCAAGATCCAGTGCTAGTGCAGTGGCATAAACCAAGTTTGGCTGCTTGAGATACAGGTCAGATTCAGAACAGACAAAAGTTTTCAGGTTTCTGATTTTCTGGATGACTAACTTGTGCTCTGTGCTGCATCACTAGCAAGCATCCAGAGCAGAGACAGTGTGTTAAAAGTCCATCTGCAAACACAGTATTGACTTGCTGGTAGTAAGTAAATAAGGCATCTAGAAGTTGCCCTGGGTACCTTTTTCTCCCCTTTATCTACCACCCTTGCACTCTGCCAGTCCTGATATTCCAAACTGCTGGGGCACTTTAATGAGCTGTTAAAATCAGTCTGTCTAACAAATGATGGAGAACATCCTTTCTCTCACTCTTTCTACTCACAAATTCACAGCTGAGGGGCAGACTGGGAGATACCAACTTCTGTGCTAATTCGAACCCCCACCCCAAAAAAAAAGTATTTATATGTGATGTGTAGCAGCTGCTATATGTCATATATATTGTGTCATTTTAAGCTGAAAATGAAAAGAAAATAAAAAATGTGATATTTACTGATATTTTGTTTTACTGTAAGCTTTTCTTTTCCTGAGACGCCCTGTCCATTGCAACCAAAACATCTGGGTTTAGGCTTAGACATTGCAAGGAGAACTCCCAGTGAAATATGTGAAGCTTTTGGAAGTACTTTTATATTTTTTTTCTGTAAAAGTAGTGGCATGCAGAAAATACACTTAAAGCAAACATAGTAAACATGCTTTTTAAACACCTCCTGTAGGAAAGTTCTATCTTCTCTGTCGATAACTTATTACTTCTGCAATATGTGGCTGACCTAGATGCATGTTGCAAGAGTTCCTGTGCCATTCCAAATTCTGATGTTTATCCCATTGTATTGGCTCATACATGGGGAAAAACTGAAAAGAAATCAGAGCAAGGGAAGCCTTTTGTTGAATTCTTTTACACTATTCTTGGTGCACATTTTAGTTGCATGGAACAATGTGGCTGGGAAGATTTGAAGAATCAGAAGTTAACTAAATTATTTGAATGATATGTTCAATGCTGGTCACCTGACTATACTAACAAACTTAAAAGGTGGTTTGATAGCTGTCAACTTGTTTTGCTATTGTGCAGCTTAACTGTTACCTTCCTGTATTATGAACATCTATGTATTTGGAAAATAAATCCATCTTGCAAGAAAGATTGTGCAAAAACAATTGTTCCTATTATACTCCAGTGTATTGCTGATGTCAAATAAAATACAATTGTGAGAGTTCTTAAACAGTTGTCTTTCTAATTGTGGCCTGAAGCAGAAAGAGAAAGGAATACAGTAAACCTCTTTAATACGGATTCTCCTGAAATGATTGCTGCAACATTGATGCTAGCTAGATGGTTCCATCAACCTGATGTTTTAGATATGAACAGATAAAGGGATGGGTTTCATGAGCAATATGCTGAGTGTTATTCTGCTTTATTATTTATTAAGATGGCAGACCAGTCTACTGATGTATCACACAGTCTATGATGTATCTCACGACGTCAACAAGCTAAAAGCTACATGAATTACCTTGCCTCTCTCACAGCAGCAGAAACAAATAATACACGGATTAGGAATGCTCACTTTATTATCTAATTTATTTATTTTTTATTCCTGTGAGGTAATCTAAGAAAGCACTTCCTTCTTGCCTTACCTGCCAATAGAACATTCATCAGCTGCTCTATTTCTTAACATGACCTAAAGTGATCTTCTATTATTCTTTGCTTGGACCTGGTAAAGCTTCTGTACATTAGAAGCCACAGACTTGTAAAAATGGTGTTTCAGCAAAAATGAACTATAGCTTGCAACAAATATGCGTATAGAGATAAGTATGGAGAAATTATTTTGGTATGAGTAGTGGCCCATGCAAAGCAGGGAGTGGGGAATCCTAGTTTATTTTGCTAAGTGTGGCCAGGACCATCAAATCTCTTTGCAGGCTGAGCTGAAAGCTGTCAGAATGGCTTGCAGTGCTGCAAAGTGCTGTAATTGCTGCTTGCTTCAGGGACAGATGTTGATGCCAAGAAATCTGCTATGTTTGACAACCACAGCTAGATCATAGATTTGGGAGACTACAGCCCTTTCTCCTAGCTTCTGTGGCTGTCATTTTTAAGCTTGTAGCACAAATTAGTCATACATGCTGCTGCTGCCACTTAATGCTACATGGCATGATTCTACCTACCCCACATCTCACATTTTAGTCACATCACTTGCATTGATTAGGTGGGGATTTCTGCTGTTAGGTTATGGCAAGGCCTGTTTAGCATCTAAGGAGAGTTTCAGTGGATGCTGCATCAGGTTTTATGTAATTTAGAACTATGGCTGCTGGTAGTATAAGACGAATTCAACCTGAAGGCTGAAAATTATCAGGAACTTCACCTGGGCAGGTGAAAAACACTTCCTAAATTAATTTTTAATACCTCTTTGTGTACTGGGTGTGATTAGTGCTTCTTAAGAGCATTAGATCCATTTCTGGTAGTAGGAGCATGAGACTTTGTTTTATATATTTTCAGTCTGAGTTTAAGGGAATTGAGCCTGTGTTTTCTGTCTGAGTGGTCTTACTGTGGACCCATGAAATATTTGATATTGAGCTGGGAATAGGTACTCTCAATTCCCATTAAAATATATTTACTTTTATATGCAGTACATAGTACTTCTCTTAGGAGAGCAGCACAGCTGAGGAGGACTCGGTTGTGGAAGTCAAGTTCTGGCTTTTTGCCTACCACTGCCTTCTGCCCTTTTCCTTTCTTCCTTTCTACAGGGTTGAGTCTCAAGTTTGTATTCTCAGATTTGTATTTGGATGCTCTTTTGGAATGGTCCTGGAGAAGACACAATTAACTATGGTCTAAATGCTGAATTTGGACCAAAATGAAATCGACCAAATTCAGCATTTGGTCTCAAATGCTGAATATCAGTGTTCATCTACTGAACAGCCTCTGACCTGGTATGTATATAAAGGTAAAACCTGCTCAGCCTGTCCAGTGGTCTGAGATGGTAACACTAAATTTATCCAGGAAACCAGCAAGATGACACGTCCAGATAAAAGTGAAGAAGCATCTGGGAAAAGGCTGGCTGTAGATCATGTGACATTTCATAGCTTATGCTAGCAATTGTCATGTCAGAAGAGCAGCCAGTGTAGGCACAGAGAGACAGAAGTTGCATCAACTTCAGCACAGCCAAATGAGCCTGGAAGAAAAATTCAAAATACAAGGTGAAGGGTAGCCCCAGTCTGAGTGTGGGAAGGAGCTGGTAGCACCCTCATGCTATTAGGGAGGGAAGATGAAGGTGTGAGTTGATGTGATTAAGCCAGCAAAACTTAGAGAAATTATAGATCAAAGGCTTGTTTTTCAGATGTGCTGGAGGGTCTCTAAGAGGAATAGAGAACTTACCTGTATTGCTGAAGTGCTTTAATGCTGATGAAAGCCTTTGGATGGAATTTATGTGTCAGCTCTGATGGATAGTGTGAAAGGAAACTTGCTGGAGACTAGGAGGTGTGAAGCTATTGGGGCAAATTGCCAAAGGCATTCTAGGATGGGCAGTGTGTCCAGATGTACTCACTGTATTATTGCAGTTTTGGCTATTTTTCTTAAATGACATTTTCTGTCTGTTCTGTGGAGATTTTTACTTTCTCAACTGAGAAAACTTCATTTCAAACTACAGGAAATTCATTAAAAATGCATTGAAGTGTTTTCTTTTTCAGATAACAAGAAGCTGAATAAAAAGCTACTCTGAAGTGTCGTTCACAGCATGGGAGAGCCTGCCAAAATGACACAAACAACTCGGAGCTCCCTGGTGTTTTATCTGCTGCGGGGGGGGTTGGTGTTTGGTGGTTTTCATTTGGTTTTTTGTTTTGTTTTGTTTTTGTTGATTTTTTCTTTTAATGATTGCAGATGGAGGTGCTGTTACATCCTTCCTTTCCAAGGCTAATGATTAGAGCACTTGCCAATAAAAGACATTGAATGTCTTCTGCCTGTTTTACAACGTCAGCTCCCAGCTGACATAAAAAACCTCAGTGTGTAACCTGTGTGTAAGCACAGCCAGTGGGCCATAGCAGAGGAGAAGACCTGTGGGATCCCTTGAAGCATAGTAGAAGGTATTTTGCTTCAGGAGTCTGTCCAGGATCTGAAGATAAAAGAGATGTATGATTACATTGCTGGTTCAGGAGATAACTTCCTGTATGTTTTTCACAGAGTTTCTGGACCCCTTGTTTAAGGAACCTATACATCCAGGAAGCCTCAGCACTAGGTAATGTACATAGAGATGGAATAGATGTGTTAGAATGCCTACTGATTTGGCCCTGAAGGGAAATGGACTCAGCTAAAGAGGCCCAAATGCTCTGTGGGTTGTATGGACACAATTCCAGCAATAGGAAAGCTATTTTTTCCCAGAGACACAACCATTCTTGGAATTCCACAGCAGCTTTATGACTAGGTGTTATAGTGGTGTTGATATGGGGCTCAAAGAGATAATTTGTAAGGGTAGAGGTGTCCAGCTGGAAGTTAAACAGGCCTGATTATTTGCACAAGTCTGGGCTTATCTGAATTATTTTTGCTATTGCAATATACCAGCCTCTTTTTTTACCATGCATTTGACTTTGATTCCTCTATTTATCCTCCTTTATAACAGTCTTTGCTTTTATGGAAATGGATTACATTTGTCAGTTCAGGCTGAAAGTTGTGCTTGTGTTTTTTCTAAACCTCCAGCTCCTCCAAACAGCATTGCATCTGTGCTATGTGATTCATTGTGAGTTATAAAGCACAGCAGTGTGCGTGTAAGCTCAGCTTTGTACATTGACAGCTGAAGGTTGAGAAGCTGGGATGCCTTAGGAATGCAGAAGCAGACCCCTGCCAGATTCCCTGGGGTCACAGAGGTGTTTATACACAGAGGTATTTGAGATGTGTTTCCATTCTCTCTGTGTGGCTACAAGCTGTGCCTGAGAACTGGCACAGCTGGCATTATTTAAAGGCCCTTTTACTATGTTTTAAATTTATCATATAAGATTACAATAAATGCCACCTTTGGAGAGCAAATGTGGTGAATTCTATCCCTGAATTCAAGAAAACATTATAACTGTTTATGAATGTAACAACACAAGGAGGGTAATTGTTAAATCTGCTTAATTTCTCTAACTGGAAGCATCTTTTCTTGCAATTTTAACACCCTAGGATCCTAACAACATCTTGGGCTTTAATAATTTTAGCTAAGATGCCAATATAGTTGCTTCTGAATATATTTAGTTATCAAACTTGTGGCCACTTACATATCATGGCACCTGTCAGGTCTTTTTCAATCAAAACATGATGCGTGTGTTATCTTGCCCTTATTTCCATACATTGTTGTCAATAAGCTGCATTCTAAAATACAAGCCATTAGTCTTCTCTGGGATGTGAATAGAATCACATGAAAATAAATGGCCACCACTTTGATATTGCAAAGGTGATGGGCAGGGAAGTTGTTCTAGTATATTCTGAAATTTGTTAAAAATACATGTGTCTACATGCTGAGAAAGGTCTGGAAAGAGCTAATCTCTAATGGATTGCTCAGTTCTCTATCTAAAGTGTCTGTGGGCAAAGCTGGGTAAGTAGGCACATCAAAACTTACATATGAAAATTTTTGTTCCTGTGCTGGATATGCCTTTTAAGTGCTGAGACATTGAGTGCTCTCTCTGCTGGAATGCAAAACCAGTGCATATAAATGCTACCAGTAAGGAAGAAGTACGCTCTCATCAGAGAGAAGAATTGAGAAGGTGTGCTGGAAACATGAGACCTGCAGAGTTTCCTGGGGAAAAAAAATGCTGTTAGCAGCAACCCACCCAGAGTTTTTAGCCTGGAGAAAACATATCTCACTGTAAACCTGCGTGAAGCCCAAAGAAGCGATTGAAGAAAGATTAGGATATACTGTTTTCTCAGTTTTCCTTTGAGCCACCTCCAGACAGTCTCCCTTTAACATCCTAATCTTTGAAATCCCTTTCTGAGACACCCTAACTCTCAGATAAACATAAGGAGTCAGGGATCCCAGAGGAAGAAAACCAACAGCTTCTCCTTTGAACCTTGCAAACCCTAGAATAAAACAAACACAACACTTTATGTGCTGGTTCCTCTCACTAAAATCCAACATCCACACCTATAGTAAAAGTCTGAACTTAAACCCAAGCAGATGCCATGTCATACTGATACTATAGCAAAGGCCTTTCTTCCTGCATTTTTTTCCTAGGAATGGGGAGGAGGAGGAGAGAAAGGCAGGTAACAGGGAAGTAAAGCTGGACAACAGACGGATAAGACAAAAGATAACTCTATTCTCAGGTAATATTGGCATAATTTGAACAATATAAAAATTTGTTCTCAATGGGGTAATTATTTTTATTTTTCTTAAACAAGTATGCCATGCAAGTCTTGAAAAAATGTTTAAGTTTGGTCATGTAGGAACGTGTGCTGAACTCCAAAATAGGTCTTTGGTTAATTATCTAGCCTCTATCCCTGCACATGCTCTGGTCTGGTTGTTCAATCATGGGAAGAAATGACCTGTGGCAGGGACAGGTTACAGGTGCTTAAAGTGAGAGCAGAGGGAATGAGCCTGAGCATTTTTTTGTGTCACAGCCCTTGATTTATTGTTTCTTTATTCACATGAAAGTCAAATTCATTGAGTAAATTATATAGTGTGAGCATCTCTTACTTCTGTTATCATAGTAGCAGGGTATGCTAAATGGAGCAAATCAACCAAATAATTACTTAATCATGTGCTTAATTCATTGTCATGGATTTTTCCCCATGAGTATTCATTATGTCCTTGCAAATGCATTGCTGTTTCATTTGCCTGTAACCATTATTTAGGTTTTTTCACTAATTAGTAAATACATATTACATTAATGTCTTTAAACTTGGATGAAATCACAAGTACTTAATTCAGGTTACAAATGTCTTTGTGCTACGTTACTAACATGTTTATTTAAAGAATTTTGTAGGGAAAGTTGTATAAAATAAAGAATTTTGCGGGAGTCATGAAGAAACTCACAAGAGAAGTAAAGAAGACATTTTCTACTGTGTGTGTTGAAACTACAGGAGAGTGAGGTACAGTTCCAACAACAGCCAAAGTACAGTGGCACAAGGCCACCAGATTTAATCTCAAGTCCTGGATTTTTGGCCCTTTTCTTTGTTTGGTTTTTGTTTAGGCTTTGTCCCATATTCTGTTTCTGTCCTTGGCTATTTAGTTCCTGCTTTCGTTTGTCCAGTGTTCCACCCCAATCTCTCTTTGTAACTGATTCCCTCAACTAACCTAATAATTGGATTCAGTGGAACTTGAGGACATGCTCAAGTGCTCTCCTGAAGAAGGATGCTTTAGTTAATCAGACTGAAATTGTCTGTGAAGTAAATAACATTTATGAGGAGTTTCCTGACTTATGAATAAATGCAAGAACAATTTGTTTATGTTAATTTTGTAACAAAGCACTTTATTAATAAATTGTTTAGACAACTAGACAAACCTCTCAGATACCTGCTGTAGAAGAGAAAAAACCTCACTTATATATTAATTTGGAAGCCTTTGCTGGCATCCCCCAGTGCAGTAGCTAGACTCTGCAGTCCTGAGCTTGGACAGTGAAACTCCACACTGTGTGAAAAGCTGGCTGGATTGCTGGGCCCAGAGACGGTGGTGAATGATGTTACATCCAGCCAGCAGCTGGTTGCTAGCAGTGCTCCTCAGGGATCAGTGTTTTGGCTGGTTCTGTTGGATATCTTTAGTGATAATTTGGACGAGGGGATTGAGAACATTCTCAGTAAGTTCACAAAGAACACCAAGTTGGGTGAGGGCGTTGATCTGCTGGAGGGCACGAAGGCTCTGCAGAGGATCTGGAAAGGCTGGATCAATGGGCCAAGGCCAATTGCATGAGGTTGGCCAAGTGCTGGATCCAGCACCTGGGTCACACCAACCCCAGGCAGTGCTACAGGCTGGGGGCAGAGCGGCTGGAAAGTTGTCCAGCTGAGAAGGACCAGGAGATGCTGGTTGACAGTGGCTGAATGTGAGCCAGCTGTGCCCAGGTAGCCAAGAAGGCCAATGGCATCCTGGCCTGTATTAGAAGTAGTTTGGCCACGGAAGTGGTTGCTCCTGTGCACCTGGCCCTGGTGAGGCCACACCTCAAGTTCTGTGTTCAGTTCTGGGCTCTTCCCTTCAGAAAAGACAGTGAGGTGCTGGAGTGAGTCTGAAGACAGGCAATGGAGCTGGTGCAGGGTCTGGAGCACAAGTCCTGCGAGGAGTGGCTGAGGGAGCTACTTGACAGGAGGTTGTAGTAAGGTGGGGATTGGTCTTTTTTTGCCATGTCTCAAATGAAAAATATAGGAGAAAATGATGTTAAGTTGCTCTAGGGGAGGTTCAGATTAGATATTAAAACATTTTGTCATTAAAAGAGTGGCTGGATATTGAAGCAAGCTCCCCAGGTAGGTGGTGGAGTCACTGTAACTGGAGCTGCTCGAGAGGCATCTGAATGTGACACTTGGATTGTGGTTTAGTGGTGATTTGGGTGGTGCTGGGATGAGGGTTGGACTAGAATATCTTGAAGGTGTCTTCCAACCTTGATGATTGTGTGAAAGACATAATTCTATTTAATTTTTGATTTTGCTTCTTCTTGACTGTCTCCATGCTAGAAGGTAAGCACCTAGCTAGTCTTTGGGATGGTTTTGGTTTGCATCAGCTAGTCAAGTGGTTTCTGGATGCAAGTGGGAGTTCCTGATGGGAGTTTTTTCAATACATGGTTGCCCTCACTGGAGGGCAAGAGGAGAAAATGAGATCACTCATCACTCAGTGCCAGCTGGCCTAAGCAGCAGGCACAGTCCTGGGCAGGTTTAACCTCATAGCATAGGTGCACCAGACTGCAGCAGGGTAGAAAAGAGTCCTTGGCTCCTTAAAGGACTATGAAAGGATGCAGCAAACTTTTTTGTTGGAAGTAAAATTTTTAAAAGCAGTTGCAGAGGAATACCCTCTGGGTTATAATAATCCTTGCTGGAGGCCAAATTAAACTACCATTACTGGCATTGTGTGCCATTAATCCCTATCTTTCAAAATGAAATTGCATGTATTATTACAATTCGGTTCTTTACAAATGCTTTTCATTGCCTAGGAAATAAGCCTAACACAGTCCTTCAGTTTGAGATGAAGCTATTTAATGTTTCAGACATCTCAGATGATCTTGCTGGTGCTGCCACATGTGAACTTCACAGCCTCTGACTGCATCCAAGCAGTGCTATACAAACAATTCACTTGAGACATCCCACAGCATTTTCCACCCAGACTAAGAAATGCTGATAGCCTCGAGAATCATTAACCACGTGGCTGATGTGCACACAATCTAGATAAACTCTGCACTCTTTGTGGTCTTTCAGGTCTGACAATAAACTGTCCTGACTCTTGCATGCTGGTGGCTGATTTTGCTGCCTTCTTGCAGATCTTGCAGATCACTTGAGTCCATGTCATAATCATTAAACATAAAGGAAGCACTCGAATTCTTTGAAGATGAAATGTGTCATAGAGCTTACTTTGACCAAGAGAGATGTCATAAAAGATGACATTATCATAGATTTTTGTTTTCTTTGGTGTTAAAATTAAGCTTGAAAACAAGAGTGATTGAAAAATAAATCCTTAAAACATCTAAGTTTTCAAATCAACGAAACAAAGATTTTCAAATTTTTAATGAAAAACTTGGAAATTTTGTCCAGTTCTAATGGAAAAAGACAGATTAATATAGCAACCAAGTAGGGATATGCATGCCCCATTTTAATGCTCTTGATCTAGTGAAAGAATTTCAAGTGAGGGTTTGCATCAGCTTGCAGACTTGCAAGTGGTAGAGAGATAGAGAAATACAGCATTCTAAGTGTAAGAAAAGGAAGATGATTGAATCAAGGACAAATCTTGTTTTACTTTGCTGCCTATCTGCACAGGCCTGTGACCCTGTACTGCAGATGCAACAAGGATCTGTACCCTGCTTGCCTTGAAGTGCAAAGGGAGAATGGGAGAGTTCAGGTACACAGGAATGATTCCTGACCCAGGTGAAGAGCTTGAGGCTAACTCTGTTTTATTTTTTCTCTCTGGCAGGCACTGGGTCTGATTTGCAGTCTTAAGCAATAGGATTGTTTAAGTCACCATGATCTATATGTTCTTTATCACCTATAAAGGAATTATTTTTTTTAATTTAAATTTAATTTTTTTTAAATAGTTGAATGTCTGTGCTGGTATTGCCACACTGAGCCAAAGTTTAGGCATGTAAGTAGTGACTTTACAGAAGTATAAGACTCATATGTTTGGCTGAGTCAAAAGCTCAGCTGAATGTGGGTAAATGTGTACAAACAATACATATTTATAGATCAATTGCCAGATTTTGACCTACACAGAACTATTCAATATAATGACTTTGATATTTCCAGCAACACTATATTTAAAGGCTAATTCCAGAGAAGTGTCAGGCATGAAACTTAGGAAGTTTTATGTTTTGAGGATTTCAGCTTATGGGTATATCTGAGGTAAAGGGTACTGCATGTATCAGTTCTTACTATTAATAATAGAAGAGAATTGAAGTTAGGAGAAGTTACTGATAAATGTAGAATGGAGTTTTGACTAAATTATGGCATTCTTAGATAAGGCTGTAGAAAAGAATTAATCAGATTTAATAGCAAAGAAATTAGTAGTGGAGCAATAGAGTGTCTTGGTAAGTCCAGCTTGTAGAGAATTTTTTGTAGACAAGAAAATGTTTAGAGCTATGGAACTAATAAATCAGGAAATTATCAAGGAATGTGACAGAATATGAAAACATGGGGCCAAAAGACCTACCTCAGCTAGAGAAAATGTTTCCTAGCTTGAACTGAATAGCAAGCATATCTATAACATACTATTGCAGCAGACTGAAAAATATGTTAGATGCCATCTGGAAAGTTGCAGTGATTGCACTTTTTAAAAATTTCCTTCTAACAAGAAGCAATTTTGCAATCTCAGCTGTGGCAGAAATTATCAAGATGAAATGCTTCTTTACCTTTACTTAAATGATACATTATGCAAATGGAAAACAGCAATTTAAGGAAACAATTACATAAAGTGAATAGCTTCTATGATCCTCAAACAGGAAATTGTAAGGGATAAAAAAAGCAAACCCTAAATGCTCTTGACTTCAAGCTAGTACAGGAAAAGAAGCTTTATACCTTTCTTCATATCAGGAATGGCAATTGCTGGTATAGACAATCCTTGTGAAACATCCCTGTTGGAGGCCTTTGAACAGCTAAGAACAATTTAATGAAGTAATACACGTGATGAAAACTTGAAATGTGAAGGTAGTATCACTGGAGACATATGGGGTAGTAAACAATTTACTTGCAGGGCAGAACTGAAAATTGATTCTTGCTCTGACCTAAATTCCTGTACCCCTTTAGATAGATCAGCTTTTATGGGATTCATGGCTCTCTGCTGGTGGTGTCAAACAGCCCAGTGCTTGCTGACCCATGTCCACCAGTGAGTGGTTTTTACTAGAAATTTATTTATGTCAGGGTTTAAAACTGAGAAGATGGTCAGTGTTTCTGTGTCTGTGGAAAAACAGAGACATTCATGTGAGACAATACTGTGTTCCACTTCACTTATTCAACTCCACTCTGTGTTTCAGTGATTTTAATTATGTTTTCATGTTGCTGACTTTATGTGCTCTCTTAATTATCTGTCCGTAGAAGATTACCCTTTAGTCTTCTGCGTTTTGTCCCACAACTCAAACTTATGGGTTGGTACTCAAGCAAGGAGAGATACCTTTGGCATTGGGAAAAATCTTTGACATTGGGAAAAAGCTGCTATTGTATTCAAGCACAGGAGTGTCTATGGGGTTTTTTCTTGTTGCTTTTACTTTTTAAAAATCCTGTATCAGAAATGTTTCAATTCTGTCAATCCTGCCTTGACTATGTGTCTAGATTAGCTGATCTCTTAAGGTCCATATTTCAAGAAAAATAAGCTTCATTTCCTTCCTTCAGTAAAAAAAAAAAATCAAGTGTGGGTTTTAAAAATTATTATTTTGATTCATATTTTTGTGAATATAACTCCTTGTGTTTCTTGAGAGTTTACATCTTTGTTAAAAGGTTTCCTGCAACAGTCTTTGTCATAGAGTAATTTGGTGACTGACAGTTTGCATAGTTTTTTTCTAATCCCATTCAAACTCTTGGTCCATATATTCATTTTTCTTGGGTAAAAATAAAGAGGCTACATTTGTACGTAAAATGATTAAAATACTAATTTTTAAAAAATAAAAATATAGCTTTTACAAAAGCTTCTGTTAGACTATGATGTTCTCAATGTTGCTTTTAGTTTTTGACTGTGCTGCAGCTCAGCTTTACCATGTTGAATTAGTATGTAGAATGTAGAGGCAAGTGGTGAGATCCAAACTGTGTTTCACCTAGGCAATTCCATTTATGTCCTACCTAATTTTCTGATGGTGCAGCTAAAAGGTCCTGCTCTTCTCTTTTTGCCAGCCCTTCACCTGCACAACTTTCTGAATAAATATTTCAGCCGTGCAATGATGGAATGGGCTGTGGTACAAAGCAGATGTGATGTCAAAGAAGCAAAAGCTGCAGGTGAATTAATTGAAGCCATGTGTGACAGTAAAAAGTGGAATATCAGTAAAATGAATGCTTCAGAATGAGGAACAAACCTGCACCCTGTTGGCTTAAAGAAAGGTAGCTGTGAAGGACTGGAGTCACAGCTGTTAATTACTGTTGATTACTACTGCTGTCATCACTACTGGTATCACTGTGCAGTGAGATAAAGGACAAGAAGAGATTGGGTGCATTAGTATCATATACTCTTGGAAATATATTTATTGGTGCAAAAATGTTATATACTTTTAGTTAGGATGTGTTTATTATTTTAGACTGTTATTATTTAGGGTGTGTTTGTGTTTTCTTTATTTAGGATTAGGTGTTAGATCTTAATTGCCAATGAAGGTGGAGTTTACTAGATAGATGGTTGTAGTCACATGTTCTTCTGTTCAGGCTTCCCTCTGTTTTCTAATATTATAACTCACTGTTGAACATACGGTTGAACATAACCATATGTATCAAGAGATAGTGTGGTAAGCACTGGAAATATGAAAAAAGTTCTGATAATACAAAACATCCTGAGATTAAATTGACATGTGTCAGTTCTCTTTGAATTTTGTGAAAACAAAAGTAGGTCTATAATTAAGATGTCCAATTCTCAGACTAAACTATGAGATGCAATGAATGAAGGAAACTGAGCTGAAGACAAATGGAAATAAGAAGCTGATTTGAAGGCGGTGTATGGAATTTACTTAAGGAAAGAAAGAAAAGATCAGGAAATTTGTGATTCAAATATTGTACAAAATAGCTCTGTATCTTTGTAAATTAGTAAACTTCTCAGGTTTTTGGGAAGAATCAGATCGCCTTCAAACAGTCAAAGAAAGACAGAAGATTTGAGTTAAATGCCTTAGAGATCAGAAAATGAGTAGGGTAAAGAAAATTATAGTCAACCTCAAACACAGAATTAAAACAAAGGGCCCTTTGCTCAGTAAATAAAGAGGAGATAATGGCACTTATTATATAAAAATAGTATTAGGATGGAGAAATATTACACAGAAACAATATAACAATAATAATAGAGGGTTATACAAATGCATGAGTAAAGTCATGAGAATGAAGTATCTACCCATCAGGGATTGAAATAACAGTCTATTTAATAGAAGATCTTTGATTTCTGAGTCAAAACTTGTGGGTGATGATAATGGAGAAAGCATGATTAAGGATGATGTGACAGCTTAGTGAAAAAAGAAGAAAGCAAAGTAGCTTCATGCAAAACTAGAGGCAGGTAAAAAATTAAGGAGACATTTGCAAGACTATTGAGGAAACCATTAAAATAAACATATAAGAAGAATAATGAATTGGTTTGGCTGAAACTAATCAGGTGTTAGATTAACTAAGTGGACAAGAGTAAGAAGGTAAGAAAATGAGAAAATAGGTCCGTTAAGTTTTAAGAAGCTGATGGGTCAGGAAAAAATAGATGAATAGAGAATTCAGAATCTCTAAAAAAGAAAATAAGGATGTTGAACTCCAAAACAACCCAGCTCTCAATTAAAATCAGCTTTTCTCATTTCTGCCCCCCCAAGAAAAAGAAATCACGTAGTATTTAAAAAAAAAAATCAACATAAAAAAAGGATTTAAAAAAATCAACAAATGAGAACATGATATTTTTCATTTTTAAATTAGCTTAAAGGCTGTATTCAATAAGTGTTAGAGACATACAGACTTAGACTTGAATGTACAGGTATTTTTGTTTGTATATTCACCAATTCTGAATGAGAAGCTGTGCAATTGCACTAGTTCAATGCAAGTAGTATTCACAGAGTGTCTTGTCCTGAGTGAATTATGGGCATTATGAAACCTGTTTAAACAGTCTCTGTTTAAGACTTTGGTGGATGAATGAGTAACTTGGCATCCTCTTGAGACTTGGGTGGGAGCTAGATGCTGAATTAGGCAGCCTGAAGCAGACATGCGGAAGGGTAGAAGGCTGTCAGTGAGGATTTTGGGTGTTTTCAAAGGGATTTGTGTATTTCCACAGTTTGAAGGTTCCTGAATGCAATTTTTTGGGGAAAAAACTGAGTTGGATAAGTCCTGCTGTGGAGCCTGCCTACCTCTTCTATTTAACATGTAGCCGTTAGCTCAGATAATTTTTAACACATAAAGAGCTGCTAACCTGAGCTCCTATCATTCACTTAAAAGCAACCAATGAAACTGATTCGTTGTAATCTTTTTCAGCACACTTTGCTTCATTAGTGAGGGATATCTGGCAAGAGATTTGACAGATCCTGGGGCCCTGAGGAACACAATTGCTTTAACACCCATGCCTGCCATGTAGCTGCAGCCCCAGGGACCCTGCCTCGGTCATATTTGGTAAGGTACACAGGAGGATATAGACTTTGACCCAAAGACCTTTCGAGCTTTTCAAAGTTTATTTTTAAATATTATTTAGTTTTTCTACATTCTTTTATAATCTATTGCTCAGCCTTTCTTTTCAGTACTGTGCCGAGATTTTCCTCTCTGCAGTGCCAATCCTTTATCTTTCAGCGTGTCTCTAGTGCTCTCATCAGTCTGTTCATTCACTCTTCCCTGTTCCTCTTCTCCCCTTATAGTCTGGTGACATGTAAGCTGATCACAGAAATCTTTATGTTCCTTTGTTCCAAGCACCTCGGCACAGTTCTTCATTTCTTCTTTCAGCCTGACAATTGTGCTCATGGCTTTGTCATCCCAGTAAGTGGGAGTACAAGAGCTGGCAAGATCCTGGCATCCTTTCTGAGCGCACGCACTGGATAGTTTTGTTGAATGCCGTTCTGTCACGATGTTCAAAGCAAACATCTACTGCAATGCAGCTGTTTGAGCTGTGCCTGCACTTGGTACTATTTTTGTTTGCAATTCAACATATTTTCTTAAACCTCTTTTAGTAAACTCAGATACATGCTGCAGGCTGATAGCTTTTCAGAGAAAAGCATAATCCCTAGGAGCTGCCTGCCTTGGCAATCATGTACATGCTTTTCAATATGTCAAAAGGCAATTATTCTAGCAGTGTTTATTCCCTCACTTCCCTCAACCCAGCCCAACAATTGAGTATTTTTTTCACATGCCCTCACTTAAGAAAATCAGATGAGTGCCCAGAATTGGGAATTTGTCATCTGTGGATTCACGCAGTCACAGCTCTGATGATTTTGTTCTTCAACCTTTTACATTCTTTTAGAATTATATTAGAATACATATATTTCAGAGCTAGGATCATGAAATTTGTATTACTTATATGATAATGACTATAAATGTGAGTGCCATATTTTCAAAACCCAGATATTGACATTCCGGAGAGAGTCTTCGCTAGCTTTTTTTTTTTCCAATTTCCCTGTCACAGTGTATTCCTGCCTCAGTAACACATTTTACCTCCACAACATTAGGAGAAAAGCAACTTCTCTGCTGTTTTTCCCAATCAAGATAATTTCAGATTATAGGATCTTGCTCTGTGCATGCCCAGGGCCTCAGTTGTAATCATCCTTCAGAGCCGTAGTTTGGTAATTAACTTGTTTCTGTATGGCTCATGCAGTGTACAAGTAGCTCAGATCTTTATGTAGAATGGTCTGCTGATTTGAGAATGGCTTAAAATAATTTTCTTTGGGAATATATTTTATAAAAATTAAAATAGTTAAAAAAGTGGAAGCTGCTTTTTATGTCTTAGCCAATTTAGAAACATTAGAGATTAGAGTCCCCCACCTCTTTCAAAGAATGAAACCTGCTAAAATGGATTTTTTTCTCACATCATGTCTGAAACTCTTTTTTCTGAAGAAAATGTCTGCTACAACACTCAGAATACTTTGATAGTGTGATAACAAACATATACTGCTGTCTGGCATGGAATAATTGCATGTTTGAGATCTGGATTTATTCCCTTCAGTGTCTGTTAGTGATGGGGGTTCTAGTTTGAATCTTTGACAGCATTTATTTTGCATATATAGATTACTAAATATATATATAGATCTATATAACTATACACAACATCTATATTGAAACTTACATCTAACATCTGTACTAACATTTCATTGCTATTTAACCAACTATTATAATACAAGCATGGCTTTCTTAACTTCTGGGGGAGCTTTGGGACACTGTGAGTTTCCCCTCCCTTTCCCTCCTGTTATAGGAACATCTCATCTGCAGCTGATGAGAAATTGTGGGAGCTAAGATTCATCTCAAGATGCAGTGCCAAGGCCCTGATATGCCTCATCTTTTTCTTCCACAGTAAGTTCTATTTTCTACTTATTACAGCTGTTTACTCCACTTGGTCCCTTTTGCACAACATGCTTTGCTCTGTGTGTGCTCCTGGGAACCATGTGGGCAGATGCAGATCATGAGAGGGGAAGATGTGAGAAATTCATAGAGTCCTTTGACATGCAATACAGGCAGAACATATTACTGGCCAATATGAGGAAGCATAGGTGATGGGAAACAGGTCACAGGTTCAAAAAGCTCTTCTTCAAGAAGAGGAAAATATTGAAGAAGAAAGATTCAATGTTTTAATTTTACAAAATCATAGAATCATAAAATATCCTGAGTTGGAAGGGACCCACAAAGATCACTGAGTCCAGCTCCTGGCCCTGCACAGGACGACCCCAAGAATCACATTTTGTGCCCAAGAACATTGTCCAAAAGCTTCTTCCAACAAGCCTTTGGATGAAAAACCTTTTCCTGATATCCGATGTAAACCTCCCCTGACACAGCTTCAGTCCATTCCTTCGGGTGCTGTCACTGGTCATCAGGGAGAAGAGATTGGTACCTGCCCCTCCACTTGCCCTAGTGAGGGGAAGTGCCTCAGTTCCTTGTGAGGGAAAGTGTGAGGTGCCCCCTCAGTCTTCTCTTCTCCAGGCTGAACAAGCCAAGTGACCTCAGCCTCTCCTCATATGGCTTTCTCTCCAGACCCTTCACCATCTCTGTAGCCCTTCTTTGGACACTCCCTTTCTATCTAGACTTTCTATCTTTCTCAAATGGTGGTGACCAAAACTGCACACAGGACTTGAGGTGAGGCTGCCCCAGCTCAGAGCAGAACAGGACAATCCCCTCCCTTGCCTGGTTGGTGATGCTGTGCCTGATGTCCCCCAGGACAGGGTTGGCCCTCCTGGCTGCCAGAGCACTGCTGACTCATCTTCTCATTGATGAGGACCCCCTGTAAATGGTCCTGCTCTCCAGCATCTCATTCCCCAGTCTGTCCAGGCTTGCCCCATCCCAGGCAAAGAATCCAGCACCTGTCTTTGTTAAACTTCATATGGTTGGTGATTTCCCGTCTGTCTACCTTCAGGGGAGATTTTTTTTTTGAGGGGGGAAAGAGGGATGAATAAAAGCAAAGAGGAATATTTCGGTTTTAGAGTCTGGAGTGCCCTATGCCCCCACCTAAAGAAGGGCAAATTATTTTCTCATTGACTTTAGCTAAATGGAGTTGATCTGATCCCTTGTTTTGGTGCAAAGTGAGACAATTGAGGATTTTAAAATTAAAGGAGTTGTGGCATTTACTGAGCAGACTGGAAGGGGGCATGGACAACACATCCCTATTGCCACATCCATTCTTTCCTAGCCGCTACCACAGGCAATACTCTGGCATTATCTCCTTGGTGGGAAGAAATGTTGGAGAAGGACCAGTGGAGGTAGGACCTGGGCCAGGAGACTTATATAATCCAAGCCTGAGCACATGGAAAGTCTCTTTGCCAGAAGAATTTCTGCTTAACAACTTTGAGGTAACACTACTGCAACAGAAGCCTGCCACTTTTGAACGTGGCTATTTCGATAGATTTGACTGTATTGGTAAAGTTCTTGTATCGCATATATAAGAACACAAACATCTAGTTTGTCTCTTTGTTTTTCCCTTAGTATTCACAGTTTGCTCTGGGCACTTGCAGCATTTAGGAAGAATATCAGTCTGATTTGTTGCCTGCAAGAGAGTCTAATTAAAACAAGAGAGCAGGATGGGAACTGATGACACATAGTGCAGCTGAGCTGCTCCCAAAGCTGAACATGGCAGCTGTGGTTTTCGTCATTTGCAAAGCCTCAGCCAACACGTTGGCCCACAGAGTTAAAATAAATGTCTAATTATGTTGTTTAATTATTTCAGTTCCAAATTCCTGCTTGAAAAGTATTGCAAAAGATGTGAGAGAAGCACTGAGAGAGCCATTATCACGTCTGTGGCTTGCCAGTAAATCAGAAATCACAATGCTTTCTCTTAGTCATGTTCCTTCCTGTGGTCAGGCTGCAGAGGAAGGAGTGTGTGTGCTTGAACAAGTCTCCAGCCCTCTTCCCTCCCCTGTCACTTGGCACTGACTCACAGCACTGTTTTTCAACATGATGCTAATTAGCTGCTGAGTAGTGAGATACTGTGAACTCTGAGAGAAAAGACAGAAAAAGACTTCAAAGATGTTTACCATTTTTTACTTTTTTTTTTTTAATTGTGACAGTAATAAAAAAAATTCTTATCACTGTTGTCTGGATCCAGCAACTTCTTGTGTGCAGGAAGACATTGCTCCAGGTTATTCTGGGGTGAGGAGGTTGTGACTTTGTTTGCTTTCCATGGAGTGGGCCAAAGAGAGTGAGCAAATATAGATTGCTGTGCTAAATCTGGTGGCTATAATTTGACATATAATTCCACGTGGTACTAGTGTGCCAAGCAGAGGAAAATTGATGCAGGAAGAGAGACAGAGACTCCTGCATAAGAGCAACTTCTTGGGAGGTCTTGTTAGGTCCAAGTCCAGTTTGGGGCACTGACACCTTTTCATGCACAGCTTAAGCAAATGCTCTTGGTTGAAGTGATGAGGATCATTAGGTCCTTCAGAATCTCTGTTTTTTAGCCTGTATTCACCAAATCACTTGCAGTAAATTGGTTGTTACTGTCTCAATTAATGGGTCCACTGTCTTTGGACACAGCCTGCCCATCAGTTAAGCTGTTTGTGAACCAAATGTCCATTAAAATTGTCTTTATCCAGAACCCTGGAAATAAAATGACTTTTCACACACAAATGGTTCCCACTGGTCATACATCTTTAATTAAGTGGTGGCCCACTTCTGCCATACTCTGTTATTCTAAATTTGTCATTCTTCAAATAGCTTAATAAGAGATGAATGTTGAACACTTTGTAAAAATGTAGAGGAAAAAGTATATGAGAAAGACTTTTATTTTTCATCTGAGTCTATTTGTCTTTTATCTTCCTGATGTTAAAGGTCTTCCCTTGCCCAGTTTTGAAAATTCTGCACAACATATAACCAACATAGTCAGTGTCCCACTTGATATTAATTTGTGTGATCAAAGAGACCTCTGAACTGCTCAGGGAACACTTTGAGTCAACAGTTTGCATTCATCAGGCTCATGATTCACACACAAATAAACTGAGACTGTAGCTGATGTGCTTGCTTAGTTATCTTGAAATCACTGTTTTGATCTCCTACAAACTGAGTTTCACATTTCTCATAACTATACCGAGACCTCTTTGTTTTTACATGGAACAAATAAGAGAGGAAAATGAAAGCTAGAGCTCCAAGAAGTCAAGTCTTTTCTGTATCCAGAGGTTTGGGGGTTTTTTTGATGAACATTTTGAATTCCAAAGGGATTTACTGTAGTAACAGTTGTTAATTATTGCAAAGAGAAACTGGTTGAAGAGAAAAGAGATTTGTCTCCAGAGTTGGTGTCAGTTTGCTGCAAATCCCTCTTCAGCTAAGGGAGTATTGATACTACAAGCAATGGCTGCACACCATAGTCAACTGAAAAACCAATTGATTTCTTAGAACTTCTTTTGGGGCATGTCAGTGATATCCTTCTTTTCCAGTCCAGGTATTCTGATTTTAGTTCTCAGTTTTCTCTCCAAACTGATGCTTTTTTGTTATTAGAAAATTACAAAAAGACTTTCTGGAAAGTCTACCTAGAAGGAAAAATATGTTTAATTTCTTTTGTTCTAGTCTGATCTTGTGAGGAGTCCAAATGTGGTGACTGCATATAAATCTTGGTGCCCATCTGAGAGTGGTAGAAATTTAAATGAAAGATTTTTATTTCCCCTAAACTGGAGACAGCATAAATTAGAACTTGATAAAATGCACAAACTGGAGCAAAATTAAATTGAATATTTTCAGCTGCCCTTGGATCTCTAAACCTTGTCAGTCCCTTTCCTTGTTTCTCTTTTTGCATGTGCACATCTGAGTAGTATTTTATTCTCATATGCATTTCAGGATTTATTCATGTCTGTTTGTATAAACTGTATAATCTGTAAATGTGTAGATTGTTGTTAGCCTTTATCCAGATGCCATCCACAATTCCTTTTTATCTTGACCATTATTTTCACATAATTCAAAGTACATCTAAAATAGCATTTTATTTTCTGCACCTTTTATCATTACTCCTACAAAAGAAGTGAAAACTGCTCTTATATTTTTTTGGTGAGGGAGAATTACTTAAGGGATATTAAAATATACAGTGATTACTCCTTCTCACTAAAATCCCTGATCTGATCCCAGGTCATAAGAAGTTGAAGGGGACCAAAATCAGTGTTAACTGTTAACTGTACCTGTCCAAATGTGAATTTTCTCCTGCAAAGGAAGGTCATTAATCAATGCACCCTATGCTGGACCTCTGGCATGGCCACTTCACACCTTGGCTGGTGAGGATGCTAGAGTTTCCTACTTTTCAAGGCTTACACTTACCAGTGCCAGCTGTAAAACAGAAGGACTTTACAGCCAACATGAGGCCAGTGTGGTAGGATGTGGTGCTGCAACACATAAGTAGTGCTCAAAAGACAGAGTGTCTTTTGCAGCTCATCTCTCTGCTCTGTGAATTACTGCATTACTTATCAGGTGCAATGAGCATGAGGCCTCCAGACCTGAGATTTCATTGTGCTACAGGGCCAGACAGGCAACCATGCCTCCCAGTGACAGCAATCTTCCTTCAGCTGTAAATGTGTGTGCAAGAGGGGACTACAATTAATATTGTACAGTGCATGCTTTGAAAAAAACCCTCATCAAAACTATGTCAGCTTTAAATTTTTAAGTTGAACATTATCCTGGATTTTCAAACACTTTGTTAAGTAATGGATATATCCAGGTTCTTGCAATTCTAGAGAGTAAAACTTTCACAGTGTCAATGGCCCATCCTGTCACTGTCAAAAGAGCAACAGGTGAGATTTCCAAGGCAAGTATATAATTAAGCTAGCAAAAGGGACATTGAAAGCTGTTATGTTAAGGATAGCTTTCCACATTAAAATCCATGCTTGGAAAATGTTGTGAATAACGTTTTCTTTTGAAAAGGCTACAGTAAAATGGGAATGGAGGAAGAAATAAAAAAAACCAGAATGTAGTATATTCAGACTTTTCTGCCAGCCTGTTAATGCTTGTTACCTTTATACAGCTTTTCTGCTGTTAAAATAAAATTGAAAGAAAATCCCTGTCTTACCCTTCAATGAAAAATTTAAAAGACTGAAATGGACACATTCCTCCAATGTCCAGACCATCTCTTGAATTTTCTGGTACTTCAGTGAAACATTTAGGTATCCCACATTGTCCCACCTTGTTTCTTTTCCAGTTTTCAGTATTCCCCTCATGGGGATGGTCATTGGCTGTTGCAGTGTGATGCCATTTCCTGTTTCACCTATCCCAACCCCTCAGGTGTGCCAACCTCTCCTTTCCCCTTTGCCCTCCTGCTGAGAGCTGTCCATCAATCTTAACATTCCAGCAAGGGCGTCGTGTGGTTGCCAGAAGTTCAAAAGATGCCCCTCAGGTCCGGGCTCATTGGCCTGTCCAAGTGTCTTTATCCCTTGAGCCTTCCCCTCCTCCCACCTGGTTGGCCCTCACCTGTCCCTTCCCCTCCCCCTGTCCCTGGGGCTTAAAAGGAGGCGAGACCATGCGGTCAGGATTCTGCTGGGAGCTGTTACAAGATTCAGAGGTCTGTCATCCTGCAATAAACTCTGGATTAAAACTCTACGATATAATCCGTTCCTTTTCTCTTCACCGTTGCCTGAACCTTTTCCACCAGAGGTAAACCGAGTTTCTACCATCTACCATGCCTGGATTTGTTCCGAGTGCCCAGCTGCAACTTCCAGCCGGCCAAAGGTGTCTCTGAGGTGAAACACCACAGCTGCCGCCTTTGGTCCAGCAGCAAGGGTCAGATGAGGCTAGGCACGTCCCACCTGGAAATATTGGGATTAATATTCCGTAATTGGCTCCCTGACTCATCATGCCATCCTGTTGCTGTATCTCTTTCAACTTTAAGTGTATGTTTACATAGTCAAATTAAGTGCTCTGTAAATTAAATGCTCTACTAAAATCCAGGCAGGAGGCTACCGTTGGTGGATGCAGACTTTTTCCTTCAAATCCATTGCCCTCTCCAGTGAGAAATTGCCACAGATCCCCTCTCTTCCAGGTTTCTTCCTCATCCACAGTGGTAGTGTGGATGAGTTTATAACTTCAACTCTAACTTTCAACTCTCACATGAGAGCAGCTTTAGATATTTCTATTGTAAGTTTCTAAAATACACTGCAAAATTTTTGAGTGCTAATATGGCAGCTGCAAGGCATGAGTTGTATCACTGTAAAGGCTGGGGAACTTCACAGTGGGCACACCAGTACCTGCTTGGGTCTAGATCCAAAATGGGCTTACCTGCCTTTTGGGCTTTGCAGCTCCTAACTTGAGTTTAGAAATGAGGAAGAACTCTTAGAGACATCAACCCTCTTGGATAAAGAATAATTTGAGTATAGCAGCAAACTTTGGAAGTGTTACTACCCTGACTTCTACCTTACTGTTATGGTAGCCAGAATTAAATGCATGAAATTTGGGCAAAATTTGAACATAATTAGTAATAAACCAAACATATTTTCTACATACATGATTGAGTGAAATTCTAGCTCATTATTTTAATTTTTTTTTCCTCATATTAAATGCTTTTGGATATTTTATATTTAGGAAGAGTTTTTATTCTTTAATACTCATTAAAAACCATGACCAGGGTGCACAGTGTAGCTTTAAAGAGTCTCACAAGTGTTCTCTTTCAAGATTCAGAGTATCAAAATTATGATCTATCTGAAATTATAAATAAGCCTTCTTCAAAATGTTTGCCTTCAATATCTCCTAGTTTGCATTTCTCCAATATTATTTGTTATTTAAAGTACTGCTTGCCTTCTTTTATTTTGATGCTTGAATTTAATGTTTCAGTAGCAATAACACACTCCAGGTAATTCATTTCCAGTTGAGCTTCACTCTGCTTGAGTGCTTAAAAAACCATTTGGCTTACTATCTTGTACCTTTTAATGCCTCCTGCAGTCTGCAATAACCATTCAAGAAATTCACTGCTAGTCATGGCCTATTGGTTTAAATTAAAAAGCTAAATTTGGAAACTCCACATGCTCTGCTATCAGTTTTTCTAGTGTAAAGCTGTCCTACCATGGGAAATTGCCAATGGACTTCACCATCCCTGAAAAAAATCAGCATTAATAGAGTGGAAACAGAGTAGAAGAATATTTTGGCTGTGTCTATTTGGTGAAATATAGTGTAGATATAAATGTGAAACATGTCAAAAAAAGAAATCCAAATTATTTTAGAGGAGCCTCTGCTTTGGGGGATTGAATGCACCATGGAGACTGTGAGGTGGCATGTGACATGGATGGCAGCATCAGGCAGAGGTGCTCACACAGGTCAGGAGGCACCACAGGAATATCAGCAAGGCAGCATGCCTGTGCCAGGCTGTGCTGCACGATAATTGTGCCTCTCAATGATAGCTTTTGTGGAGACATGTCTGATAGCTGTGAGGTAAACACAGCAGTTCAAGAGCATCCTCAGTCACCAGAGCATTTTGCCTTCAGGACAGCCCCCAAGTCCCTTTTTGCTTGACTAGGCCTACTCGTGTGGTACCTAAAATCCTGGGGAGACTGACAGTCAACAGAGCAGGTGTGCACCCTCAGAAGGGATGCCATCCAGAGGAATCTTGACAATTTTCAGAAGTGAGCCTGTGTTCAAGACCAAGTGTGAGGTCCTGCACCTGGGTCAGGACAGTCCCAAACACAAGTACAGTTTGGACGGAGAATGGATCAAGAACAGTGCTGCTCATTCTGCTCCTCCACTCCACTCTTATGACACCCCACCTGGAGTTCCACATTCAGCTCTGGAGAACCTTACACAAGAAAGTCATGGACCTACTGGAATGAGTCCACTGGAAGGCCATGAAGACACCCAGTGGACTGGAATACTTCTTTCCCTATGAGGACAGGCCAAGAAAGTTGGGGTTGTTTAGCCTAGTGAAGAGAAGTCTCTAGGGAGACCCTATAGCAGCCTTCCAATACCTACAGTGGCTACAAGAGAGCTGGAGAGGGACTTTTTGCAAGGGGATGTAGCGATGGAACAAGACGGAATAGTTTCAAACTATAGGAGGGAATATTTACATTACTGTTAGAAAGAAATTCTTTACCCAGAGGGTAGTGAGGCACTGAACAGGTTTCCCAGAGTTGTGGAGGAACCACCCCTGGAAGCATCTGAACCAGGCTGGATGATGCTTTGAGCAACCTGGTCTGGAGGAAGGTGTCCCTTCCCATGATAGGGGGTTGGAACCAGGTAATCTTTCAGGTCCCTTCCAACCCAAACCTCGCTATGTTTCTATGAAATTGTCACACCCAGCAGTGGGCATTAAAGGTCTCATTTCTCCAGTATAAGGCTACTGTATCTCCCATTGGAAAGGAATATGACCTGCTCTGTACTACAGAGGAAAGCTGATTAGTAAAAGCACATAGCCAAGGGTAGACACATTTGATACGTAAAGGGTGGCAAGGCAGTCTGTAAGGGCTCCTGCCACAACCCCAGCACTGCAAACTGACTCTAGGCAGCTCAGATCAGTGAAGTGCTCAATCTAGATTATTACACTTGTGTATTGCCTGGTTTATCAATGCTTAGATTTGGCAGATCAGCTTTGGTCAATCTGAAGGGCAATTTCCCCTTCAGCATTCTACCAAATACCATCTAGGCATAAATTTACATCCAAAACTGAAAATCCAGGCATTTTTAGGGTTCACTTAATGGATAGGATGGGGTCCCTTGCAATAATGTGGTAGAAGCCTGTATTGGGAAAAGAAGTTGGTTTGCATGTAAAGGTTCAGTCACACCATTGGGATGAGGGAAGTCTAGATTAAATACTTTCAGTAGATCTGTCCTGTCTCAGGGGAATGCCCTCAAGTGGCACAGAAGCACAGAGCACTGGGTAAGATGTGCCCTTATGCAGGTACACATTGTTAAGGTTTTATGGATGCCAGAGAGAAAAGAAGAGTAGAGTTGGGCCCTTGGTGTATCTACCTTGTGTTTTCGAGCAGATGCCAGCTTTGTATCTTCAAGTGTCAAGCTGGCTGAATGTGAGCCAGCTCTCAGCTGAAGCTGTGCAGCTCCAGGTAATGCATTGCTGTCTCTAGGATAATCAGAATCAATAATCTGAAAGGCAGAATTTATTTAGGCTGGTTCCACTGCTGCTCCAAAGCAACTAGAGAACATCCAACTCGCTGATAGAGCAGGCACCTCTTAAATAGGGGCACCCAGCTTTGAGGTGCCTGGAGAAGGCCTTGGACTTCAGTCAGCAAGCTCCAACAGTTTCTGGGCTTGCAGCCATTCTCCTTCATCTATGTCACAGAAATCATACCAAGTTTGGACTGATCACAGTATGATCAAAGCCATGCTGTGACAATAAGCAATTTGAGCTTTCCTTTTTCCTTCTCCTGGCTCCACTTTAGAGCTTTTCAGTGTTTAAAGCTTTATAACTTAGTTATTTATCTCCAGGTCACATCACATGTTGTGTATTGACTGCAAATTGATTTTGTTCATTGTGTAGCTCTAACTTTTAAAAATAATGTTATGGTGGAATTATGTTTGAAAGACGTCTCTTCAGTTGGTGTTAGCTCATATGCTGTATCACTTTTTTTTCTCTTTTGTGATCAGTTTAGCATGAAAAGATGTTACATATTTAGTAGCCATTTCCGTTTGCAGATTTTTTTTCTTTTTAATCCTAACACATTTTTGTAAAACAGAGTAAATCTTAATATTTAAAGGATTAATATGTGCTTTTCTTTTCAGATGGTCTGCGCATTAACATTCCATAAATAGCCCAATTTTCCCCTGAGTTGATAAGTAGTCAAATACTTCCACTAAGGACATTTTTACTTTATCATCCAGAATGTGAACAAATTTAAATTTAACTGGCAATTATTGGTGATGAATGGAAGTAAAATATATGAGTGTTTTTCTAATTTAGTTTGCTTAATCTCATCCTCAGTGCTGCTAAGTCATTGCTTGAGAAACCATCAAGACAAAAGGCTCATAACAGGCTCATAGACTCCTATTGCTGTGGCATCCACCAATTTATGTTGCATCAGCATCCTCCACCAAGAGATTCTAGCCTCTGATCCCAGGAACTTTAAAATTCTTTTTATTTGCATTAAGGCTCTCTAAAGAATATAAAAATTCAAATTCAGCCTCACGGTGGAATTTCTGTGTTCAGCAGCTGAACTGCCACTATGGGACATCTCCTAAAAATCATGCTTAATTCCAGACATACACATTCCCTATGAGATTTTATCTCATTTATGTTAGTTACACACTCTGAAGGCTCAGTATCTATGCAATCATTAAAATCATCTCCTGATCTTCAGTTCACTTGTTCATGTTGCTCTGATGTTTGGCAAGTATAGCAAGTTCTTCCAGGTTGCAGGGGACCTGTTTCTTCAGTTCCAAAAAAGATATTTGTGGAGCCAAACTTCAAAATTCAAAAAGTGACAATAGATAAGAGTGGAGTGTCTACCACCTGGCATCCTAGGTATGGTTCAGATAATTGCAAATAAAACCAGGACTGGTAAACATTTGTACCAGTGGAACCCAGCCTGGAGTGAGAGTATGTTGTGCCAAGCCATCCTGCATTAACTGGGTAAAGAGACAACATTTGGGCATCCAGCTGATATAACAACTTTTCAGAGCTTTAATAAGCAAATGAAGCAAATACTTGGCTCTCCTAATTATATTACTTTCTAAAATGCATTTAGGTATAAGAACATGGTCAGACTTCCTCTTGGGGAATGATCATCTGATTTTGGTCACCTACATTGAGGAAAGATGAACTTGCAACACAGCTGATGCAGAGTAAGACCAATAGTGTAGTTAGGGTGGTTAGTAGCCTTATACACACGGAAGCTCTGCTTGTGTGGCCCCATCACATTAAGGCTGAAAGATGGCAGCTGACTGATAATCTAATTAGTATCTAGTATGTTGGAGATTCAACATCAGGTGAAGAATAAGGTGACTGACTGATGATTATTTTGGTTTACTTTATCCTGAGTTTGATAAGTTCTCATTATTTTTTTCATAATCCTAATTAAATTACTTTTCTTAAGATCACTTATCCGGAAACCAAAAGGTAGACTTGTTTTCTTTAAACTTATCTGAATTCAACAAAAAAAAAGTCTGTAAATAATATTATTATTTATCTACTTTTTCCTTGAAATACACAGAGTTGGTTTCTTTCTCCATGATGTATGAAAAAAGTCAAATGGACTTCAAACATTACAGTTTGAAGCTTGCTTCTATACTTGGTAAATATGTTTTTCAGACTTGAAATAATAATACTATCGTGAAATTGGTAATTTATTGCTCCTGCAATTCCAGGCTAATTAAAATTAGTCAAAGAAGCTGCAATGGGCAGTCTTAGTATTCCTTCTGGAATGCTATTTTTCTGATGTGCACTGCTCTCAATTTCTTTTCATACCATTGGATGGTGGTATATAATTAATAGCCATGTCTTTAATTTGGTGTCATGGCTCAGGAATGAT
This sequence comes from Molothrus ater, assembly GCF_012460135.2. Lineage (NCBI taxonomy): Eukaryota > Metazoa > Chordata > Aves > Passeriformes > Icteridae > Molothrus > Molothrus ater. Next base: position 47,303,204 of record NC_050481.2, read on the forward strand.
ACTCTCCAATTTAGTGCTTCCACTGAGACTTTTTAACCCATGCATGTCTCATTCACTCTCCCCCTCTCCCTGTAGTGGGGTGGAGAGGAGAATTGAAACCACAAAAGTGAAAATCATGGGTTGAGATAAGAACAATTTACTGGAAACAGCAATGAGATAAGGAAGTGAACAGTAAGACCAACAAAATTGAAAATGTACAAGACAGGCCAACGATTCCCATGTGATTGGTCAGAACCAGTGTTACCCACCAGGCTTATTCGATCAGGTGGGACCCCTTCCCAGCAGACTCCTTTCCCCCACACCCAGCAATGACATGAAGTGGTATAGAACAACCTTTGGCTCCTGGCCATGCCCCCTCCTGGATGCTGCAAAGATTAACCCTGTTCTGTCTGAAACCAAGACGTTTGGTTAAAATACAGAGTCATGTTTATTGCACAGAAGGATACAGGACTATCCTGATGGATAGATGCACATCTACATTCCCAGTTATGCGTGTTTCTTTTCTAAGTTTTGCTGATGCATCTCCCTTCTGAGCACTTGGCTTTCTTTCTGAGATTGCACCATTCATGACTTCTTGAGGATCTGGATGAAATGGGTCAGGATTTTTCAGGATGATTAGATAGATCTAGTAAGGCAGCCACATGAAAACAGCAATGAAGAATATCCCTGCTCTGCCAATCACTTAAATCAGAAAGGCTACAAAATTCCTGCAGCAGCTGTAACTAGGACACAAAATTTTCCTCAGTTTTCCTTTATAGGTAAATTAGAGGCTCCATGGTTTAAACAAAACGATGCCACTGATTTGAGCTTCACCATGGTCTGCATTTGAGGTGGAACAGGGTTTAACCTCTGCTCTCTCTAGAGGTGACTACAACTTTCATTTAAACACTTCTGCCTTCCAGAGGAGGCAAAGATTTTCTGACCTAAAACAGTTTCTAGTCTAGAATCTCCAAATTTTAAGAAAAGCACACAACTGGAAGGTGATGGAATTTTCATCTCAGATACTCTCCTTAAGGCAGAGAAGGTCATCTCTAAATCCTTTAGCCAAATCTCCTGGGATGTATAGGTGCAAATGTTACTTGTCTTAACATAAACCACAGAAAACTCCCTTTAAACATTGTGTTTGAACAGTGAGATGGTGTATAAATAGTGTATTGGTTTAAGCAACACTCCAGCTCTAGAAAGGGATCTGAAGAGAGGATATTTATGGTCACTTAGACTGACAGTCTTGTAGTGACCAAGCAATTTCTTTTCAGCAGGAGCTGTCTTTCAAAAGACTGCTAATGGTAAAGAAAAAATACCTTTTTATTTACTATATAGGTGCTAGGATTCTTTAAATTAATTAATTAAAAGGCAGTTTGGAGACTTGATAGACATCTGTGTAGAAGATAAAGTTGTTTGCGCTTATTTGAAACAGGACTTTAATTGCTATTAAATCCCGATGAAAGGTTTAATAGCAATTAAAAGGCTATTTCAGAAAAGGGCCAATGAAGGAAAAAGTAAACTTTGAAGATTCTGTAAATTTTTTTCTGCCATAAAAATAAAGCCATTTAGAAAAATACTGCATATGTATGAAGTCAACTATGTGTTCACAAGCTGAGGCTTAGCCAAGAGCATTGTGTGAAGATGTTGAGTCAATATGGGAATGACAGTAGCGAGTTTTGAGTCCAGCCAAGCATGAATGGACTTCACAGCTTTTTTGTTAGTCTTGTTCTCATCCTTTCAGAGCTGTTGAAAAGGTAGAGTTATGAAGCCATCTTTATTATACTAGCAGCTCTGTCTACACCTACCTAAGTTTTATAATATTGTGCATAGCCTCTTGCTGTATTCATGATCGCCAAAAATAAAGTCATAACATCCTACAATACAGCTTAATAGCTGCCCAATTTATCACTGTTTTGCACTATGTTGACATTACAGAAACATGAACTTGGAGAACACCCAGATGGCAATAAGATCAAGAACAATCAAGCAGAGTTCTGGAAAACTCTGGGTTACATTTTCTACTAGCTTTGTATAAAAATGTATATGCCTATGCAAAAAAACCAAACCCAAAACCAAAAAGCAAACAAAAAAAAATTCCCCAACCCCAAACAACCCCACAGTAAGTTTTAAATCTAAACTCCTTCAAACGTATTTTTCCTTTTGTTTTTCCTTTCTCCTGAGGTTGGAGCAGTTAACCTAATACTGTGGTATTTAATGACATTAGGCTAATATTAGTATAACATTTTCTTGCAAAAATATATACTCCAGCAAATATTAGTGCTAGCTAGGATTTCAGTTCTGAATAGGAAACTAAATTCTTTATCTCAGACTTCTCATTTAGCAAATAATGGCTATATTCAGCTGTATACTCAGTAAAATTTCCATTTTTATAACTTTATCTAGCACATTACAGGAGTGGAGTTGCTGTAACACTTTTCTGTTTCTATCTTTCTACACCTCAAATGGTAAAAGTCATTGTCAGGGTCTCAGTTTCTAGCTGCTCTCCATGTTTGAAATCTCTAGTGAAGAGATGATAAATTGAGAAGGATCATGAGATATTTGTTTCTGTGCTGAGGTCTGCTTGCAGTGCAGCTGCTGCTCTGTGGTATGGTCACTTTTGGTAGATGCTTGCTGGATTTGCCTGCCTCAGAGTTCCAGGGACCCTACCCTTCTGTTTACAAGGGAATTGAATATAACCAGAGGGCATGTTCTAATCAAATCCACTTTCATTCCACCTCATTGTTTCTATTATTTGATTACTTACATATTTTAGCTGGTTCGTTTATTCAATTTGAATATAGAGTGTTCAATTTCAAGAGGTTACTCTCTGTGGATTTTGGCAGAGAAAATTTTGTGTTCTTTATTGTTATTGCTGAGATGATAGATTTTCATATATCAGTGTCATGATTTCCTGATAAACTGTCCTACCCTGAAGCTGGATGCCCCTTCCTCCTGGCCCTTGGTTATGGGAATAAGCTGAGAAGATTCACCTGATTTTACTGAGGATGACCTTAAGTGGAGCAAATCCCATTCCTTTTGATTTCTGCTCTCTAAGGTTTTGAGGGTGGTAACTCTTTCCATTTTTCCCCACAAGGTGTTTGCTGATGAAAAATCATGTGAGGAGAAAGCAGATCTGCAGCTTTATTAACCATTGCTTCAGACTTCACAAATGGCCAGACTGAGAATTTGAAGATGTAAAAGTTATCTAATTTTTCAAAAATTACTGGTCTTATTGTGAGCTAACTCTGATGCTGCCTGCCTTTGTTACTGCCCCCTGAGGAAGTCACTGTCTCAGTGGGCAGGAGTGGCATAGAGGAGGCGGTCAGCCCACCTCTCAACAACTCAGACCCTCCACCCACTAGCAGAGGAGTGTGAAGATTGCTGCTGTTTGAAATGGGTGACCTTAGCCGTGGTGATTAGCTGTGCTAACAGCTCTTTTACCAGGGTGGGCAGGAGGGAAAAAGGTCTGCATCTGGCTCTGATTTGTGTTACTTTGCCAGCCAGTCCGTGGTGCCATTTGAGGTGTGAGCAGTTTTTGCTGTCCCCAGCTGCCTGCTATGAAGTGCTGTTGCCTGTTTGCTGGCACTGTTTGATTTAGTAGCATCTAATGCTCATCTTGATAACAAGACATACAGGACAATAGAGAATTAAATTAAATTATCTGCAAACCCAGTGACCCACTTTCTATTTCAAACAGAACAGAAGGGTTTAAAACATACAATTTGTTCCTTTGCCTCGCAGAAGAATGTGTTGGGAAGAAATGGTTATGTGTTGCATAATACTCTAACAAGAAAAAGCTAATGTGACATGACAAATTATACGTAGAACTGCAATGATAAAATAAATTGGTCCTCTGGAGATTATTTTAATTTTTGCTTTTTTGTCTTTCATATGCAAATATACAAGTGCTGGTCTTATAAACCATTTTACAGCTAAGAGGGTGACTTATTGTCTGCCTTGTTAGTAACATTCACTAAATGTCATCTTCCCAATGCAGGGAATATAAGAAGGATCAGCCAGGATGACTCTGTTCATTGCAATTTAGACTTCATATTCTTAGGTACTTGAAATTCAGAGAAACAGGTATAATAGCAGCTAAAAATTTGATCTTGCTGTAGAAGAAAATGCATTTCTAATTTTCCAGGTAGAGAATGCTGAAATGTATGATAGCATGATGCCGCCTACTCTATCAACAGGTTCACTGTCTGTTTCAATTTGTATGGAACATAATTACTCTTGTTTTAAATAATTGCAGCTATTCAAGTGCAGACTTTTGAACAACAGGGAGCATGTTCAAAACCAATAACCTTTTCATGATTAATGGTGCTATAACTTTCTTAAAAGTTCTTTTCTTTTTCTGCTTATGTAACTGTCTATCACTCCTTGGCTAATACGCATGCATCACGTCCTTGTCTCAATAATTATTTTTTTCCTTTTTTCTTTATTTAATAAAATGAAAGGTCCTAGCAACAAGGCAAAATGATAATTGAAGAAAAGATTTCTACAAAGAGACTAGTGTTACTTTAATTGTCTCCTGCTTGTACAGTGTTTCTTTCTCATCAGCTACTTTCTTACTTCTTACTGATGTGTAAGTAGACCATTAACAAATGAAAAAATACTAGGAAAAATCCCTAAAGGGTCTCCTTGACTCCTATCAGCATTTATGATATATTTAATATATGTTTAATGTATGTATCTTGCTGGTCCCAGGTGAAGCACTCAGCAGTCAGACTGCAAACTCCCAAACTGAGCTGACTAATTTTAAGTTTACCTTCAACAATATCAATATAAATACTAGTTGTGCATGATACTGAGCCAGTGGGTTTTTTTTTTTTTAACAAAAACCAGGGAGACTGAAAGTAGGTAGAAAAGAAAGGCATTTTGTATGTGTCCTGTCCTTAAACTGTTCTGCAATGCTGTTCCCAAAGGATGTAAAAATCCCTTTGGACTGCAGTTACTTTCTGCAATGACAGTTGAGTCATATTTTTGTCAGGTTTTATGGTGTCATTTCTTATGTCTAAGAACTAGCGTGCTAAATTTAAATTTATACTTCCAAATAATAAAGGAATTGTTAAGAACAGTCAGAAACCTTTGCTAAACTGATAACCATACTTTTCCTATAATATAAAATAATAAACTTATTTTCTTTTAGCTTGATTTTTAGAATGGCAATGAAATGTTGCCCATTGTTGAAACCAATGAAACCCATTTTTTATGTCTTGTATCTGGATTCCCTGGTGCAGGTGGATTGAAATCACAATACAATCTTTACCTTGCCACTAACACATCTTTGCTTCTCTCTCTGGCCACCTGTATTAACAGGACTTAGTACCTTCATGAAACTAGGAAAAAAAAGACAGTGTAATTAAGAATATAATGTTAGGATATAAAGTAGGGATCAAAAATGTTTGAGGTGGTAAAGACATTTCTTAATATCTTTATGGTATTTACAACAGCACATTCAACTCTGTCATATTCATCTGATAAGTGGCAATAACTGCAAAAGAGGAAGAGCTCACAGGGATACAGACATATCTAGAAACATAGATTTTCACACAGAGATGTGAATCATTGGTGACTTTAAACCTCATTTCCTTGAGGCAAAGACCAATTAGGAGCAATTTCATTTTGTCAGTTAAACTGAGTAAAATCTATGATGAATCTTCAACATTAAGCCTGCCTATAATTTAACCTGAAAATGCTGAAAATTGTAGCTTACAGTAGTAATAAATGTACCTGGTATTCAGGGCATTAGCACAGAATTTTCTTTATTGGTTTTTTTTAGCTTGAGCTTATGCTCAGTAAAACATGCTGTCAAATCTGACTAATGCCACCGATGTTTATCATTTATAGTGCAGAAGGATAGAAATAAAAAAAATAAAATACTGCATTTACTTAGGGATATTAAATGGTCAGTAGCTGATTATTGCAATAATCATTCTTCAGATAACTCTTACCCGTGAGTTTGGGTATTTCATAACAGATCCTCAGCCTCCTGGAGGAGTGTCCCACTCATTAGAGATGTAATATATGCTGTGAGACTTGATAACTCTAAATTTACTTCATTGGTCCTTGTGTAAAAGAGCACTTGCTCCGGGTACTGAGATATTTTGTACCTACCAGAGCAGCAGGTGAGATTTTGACATGATCAGACTTGGTTTCAGAAACCCAGCTGCGCCTAAAAAGGGAATTTGGCAACTATGTTTATGGCCCTGAGTCTTGTCCTTTTTGCCTGAAGGAAAGACCTAAATAGATCTGGGAAGGGAGGTACTGAAGGCAGCTGGCAGATATTTTGAGAAGCAGAGCATCCTAACTGTTGGATGTGAGCCCTTCAATCCCTTCCTGGATTTGGGTCACAATTCATCTCCTACTGCTACAAGACATAATTTCAGAGGGGGGAAAAGCTACTATGTATGCATATAGAGCTTGTGGGTTTCTTGAATCTTGGGAGCTACTATGTTTTGGGGCCTTGTAGCAAGCTGTTCATTACATACTTGCAAATTCAAGTTCTTTTTTCCCCATCTCTGATATTCAATTTACTGACAGGTGGAAATAGAAATGTAAGATATCTAACTGCTTAGAAGCCCTTTAGGGGGTCTGCTAGCTGTGGGGATGGGGGTGGTGGTTTCTGCTGCCGTGGCATGCAGATCCCTGCCCATTATTAGACTCAGCAGGGTTTGGAATTAGCTAGTTAAGGAGTCTTTTGCTCCTAAGGGTTAATATTGCTATGTCTGCCTTCTCCTGGGGAAGAAATCTGCCTGGTGTGGGTGAAGAGAAAAATGAGCAAAATATGGATGTCTTGGCCAGAGAACAGTGATTAGTTCCTCATTAAAGAGGCAGAGAGAGAGACACTGTAACTATAGTAACCGCTGCATATATGATCCTCTACCCACCTCATTGTAACCCACGTGGTTACAACAAAGATTTCAAGCTATTGTTACTAGTTTGTACAGCCATTCCTCCAACTGAAGAGTCACATAATAAATGCTTTTCAAATATGCATCTATACATATATATGTATTTTTATATTCTCACACAGACTCAGAGAAACTGAGTTTCCTTATGATTAGATAAACAGATGGATAAAACCATTAGTATAAATACCTATTGGTGGTATTTGTAATATTTTTTTCTTGTTGACTAATAGAAAAGAAATGCCATGACTCAGGAACCACATCACCATTTAAGAATACTTGTATCTGTGTATATATTTCTATGCTCTGAGGTATTACATGTTTAATTTTAGCTTCTTCTTTCTAATAAAATTCCATTAACATTTAAAATTTGAGTTAATGAAGTATGTCTCAGAAATCCTGCTGCCTATATCAAAGCATGTTTCTGATCTCTCTCAAGTTGATGATGCCATTAACATGTTCCACTGCACTCCTTACCTGACTAACTGCATTAATGCATGACACTGCTCACCTACTTGGAATGGAATGACTAACATTTAGCCCACTGATATGATCAAGCATAAATCTGAAAAAGACAAATTACTGGCAAATGTTCTCCCTTCGAAGGAGGTCCTGGCGAGATTTACAAAATTCATCCTCCTCTATCTGGCCAAAATATCCTGCTCTGTACTAAAATTAAAGGACAAATGCGAGTTAAACCTAATGCCTTAGCAGCTACTTCCAAATCTTGTATTTTATGGACTTTTAGCTAGAAGTTCTGAGACCTTTCAGTCAGCAGAACTGAACATCTTTCTTTGGTTTGAAATGATGTTTCTAAATAGCAAGTCCTTCCATTTACTTCTGATAATGAAACCACTTAGCTGTAATAGTTCTTTCAGCATTAAGGGGACCAAATTCCAGTTGAAATCTACCAAGAAAGTCTTTGCTCATGTGAGGGGATACTATAGCACTGAAATGCCAGAGATGGTCAAATACATTTCTAAACAATTTCTTTTTACAACAGAGGAGTCTAAGTCCAGCATCCTAGTCTCACCATCATGAGTATACTTCCAGTCACTGAAATGGGGGGGTTTTATGGGTCACAAGACCTATTCTGATAGCTTTTTTAAACTTTTAGACTGGTTAAGTGAAAAGTGTTAATTTTTTACTGTTCTCAAACAAGATCCTGCATGTTTTCTCCCTGTCTTTACCTTTTAGAGTGAAGAAAATCCTTTCACCTCAGTGAAATATCTCCACTAGCCTGAATACCAAGGCAGAATTTTACTGAAAGGTGAGCTCCACTGAAATTTCTTCTGTTTCCAATAAGGTAGAGATTTCCTTCTTTCTTGAAGAAAAATCAGGCTCTTCAGGGTCAGGACCTTCCTGACACAGCTTCTGGGCATGGGTTGCAACTCACCTTTTGTAGCTACAGGGCCATGCAGTGAGTTATCCTGGCCCTCACAGTGAACACTGGCCACAGTGGCTCGTGGGACATTTAGTTTGCTTTTCTTGCATGTCTCCTGCTCTGGGAGCATGTGGAGGCTGAAGTTTCTGGGGTATCCAAAATGTTCAGCATATCCAGACATTTGCAGACCATAGTGGATAACTGATCCCGTTATCACAGAGAAAAACCTGTACGTGTGAAATCTGCTTCATCACACCAGGGCTCTGTTAGGTTTAGACTGAGGTGCTTTGGTTTCCTAGAGCCTCCTCCTGGTCACATTGCATAACTTCTTCCCCAGAGATGCTTCTTGCCTAGGTGTGCAAGAAACAGCAGCAACTCTGAGCAGGAGGGTGCTGGCAGGTGAAAACCAAGGAGCCCTGCATTATCTGTCTTTAAAAGCTACTTCAGAAAAGGTTGTGAAAGACTGTATGTGGCCTGTAATTACTTCTTGTCAGAGTATGTCAGAAACAACCAAAGAAGCTCTTGAGATGTGTTGCCTCAGGTTCTTGCAGCCAGTAACACAGAAAAAAGGAATTTGTGACACAGTTCTAATTTGTTGTTTAGAATGCAGTTAACTTTAAACTTGTCAAAATTTTAAAAAAACCCCTACAAACCCATCTCATGTTTCTATTATATTTGAAGCACAGGATGTCAGCCTGAGCATCTTGGGAGAGCTTCAAAGTTTTTGTCATTCTATAAATGCAGTGATATTTTCAAGTGTATCACAATGTACTAGCAGGTATACCTTTTTCTTTTTACCTTTGAAATGGAACAATACTTTCTGGGATATTTCAGAACACAGAACAGGCATTCCTTAATTTCTGCAATACTTTTTGTAATTATTAGTATTTTCTTTTTCATACTGCATGAATTTTCTTATTCATTTCTTCCCCTCTGAGATCAATCAATGGACAAGTAAACACCTAGAATGTCTATTTGTCTTTGCATGTGAAGTAGTAGGGTGAAATACCTTTTCTCTACAATGTTCTGGTAGGACTTTAAATTATCCATATCCCACCTGATGTCAAAAACTGTTTTATATTTGTGCAACTTCAGTCTCTGGTACAGGGAAGCAGAGTAGTGTTCATTATGATTATGTGCATGTACAAAATAAACACTTGGAGCAAAGTTATGGCATCAGCTAGTTGAGCCTGGCATTTAGTTACATCTTTAGAGCTGAATTACACTACCTTTTTTTCCATTAAATGTTGAATCTCAAACCTAGTTTTATTGTCTATGTTCTACAATGTAATTGGACTTAAAGATCATAATATAAATTTTCCTGCCATTTGCAGGGAAGGATGGGGCAAGGAATGGAAAAATCATGCAGATGAAGAGACTGCTGTTAGCAGCAGAATTTTGATTTTTTTTGATCATGGGTTGGTTTGTCTGCCACTGAGTCTCCTGGCAACATATGGGTTCCACCTGTTTCAAAGTGGGAAAAGATTCTTACCTTAAGGGTTAGCAGGGCTTGTGGAAATAGGTTTAAACTAGATTTGAATTAGGCTGGAAAACAGGAGGCTCAGAGAGGAGCCTTACGATTCTCTATGACTACCTGAGAGGAGGAGGTAGTGAGGTGGGGGCTGGTCTCCTCTACCAGGTAGCAAGTGACAGGATGAGAGCAAATGGCCAAATGGCCTCAAGCTGTGACCAGCAGTGGTTTGGGTTAGGTATTAGAATTTTTTTTTTGATGGAAAGGGCTGAAAAACATTGGAATAGTTTGCCCAGGGAAGTCCTGCAGTCACCATCCCTGTAAGTATTAAAAAAATGTGTGGGTATGGCACTTGAGGAACATTAGTGGCAAACATGGTGGTGTTATTAGGCTAATGGTTGGGCTTGATGATTTAAGGTCTTTCTCAACCTTGTTGATTCTACGATTCTATGGTTCTAACTTGTTACTTACACCAAATTATCTTCAGAAATAAAGTTGTTAAGTTTTGTTTCCCAGTCCCTTGAATTTCCTTTTTATTGTTTCAGTTTGTTTAAGTATTTTTTTTATTTTATTTTATTTTATTTTATTTTATTGAATATTGTTTTGTTTGGTTTTTTTGTTTGTTATGGTTCCCAGTTACATGCTTGCACTGCCTACTCTTCTGTTCATTGTCAGACTAAACAGAATAGGGTCTGCTTGCTGAGATAGGTACAAGATGTGAACTTGCCCTTGGTCCTGGTACAGTCAGCCTCTTGAGCTAAAAACATTAAATATAAACTTAACTCTATGATTAGGTCTGGGTAGCTTATGTAAAACAAACTGGTTGTCTCAATTTCCAAAGGATATGTGGCACAATAAAAGAGAAAATAGGAAACTAATGCTTTTTACAGTAGTAACTTGAAACCTTGATCCAGATTTCCTTAGCTTAAATGCTTCATTCAGCAAGATATATAAAGAAGACTTGTCCTTAGTTTCACTTGAGCCAAGCACAATTCAGCCTCCAGTCCTTTATTTCTTTTCACCTCCAACCTCTTCTTTCAATATTCTTTCAAAAAGCAGTGAGTCAACTCTTACTCTAAAATAACCATGACACTCAGATGGGAACAAGAACCTAATAGTGTCTAGTGTTTAAAATACTATTCAGGAGTCCCATTTACACTGTAGTATTTAACTTTCTGGGTCTTGAGGTGAATCTTGGCAATAACTCTTTACACAAGTTAAAATATTTCTGCAGACCTGTTGTCAAGCATATTTTATGCTAGTTTGGGATTCTTGGAGACTATTCCTCAAGTCAGAACATCTTGTTATTGCTTTACCTTCCTTATGCCTCAATATGATCAGAGAACTTGAGCAGCTATGAAATACTCCAATTTTGGTCAGAGCCCTGGAAGCTATTTTCAGCCTCAGCTGATATTTCTGGTCCCTTTGCCCCACTGGGGTGTTCTGTTTGCCATGGCTGCAGTTGGGCTGCATTTCATTACTGCAAGTGACCTCTGCCATACTGGCCACTTTGCCAAGTGGGAAGTAGCACATTCACAAGGCAGACACTCAAATGCTGAGCTGTGCATTCCCACAAGTTTTCAGTATCAGCTCTTTCCCCTCCCTTCCCGAAAGCTGGCATAACTTTGCAGCACTCCCAACATTTTCAGCCAGACATAATAAAAGGGTAGAGATCTCAAAGACATGAAATTGGTCCTGGTTTTGTAGATGGCTGGTGAGAGGGGTGATATTTAGTTTTCTCTCTGACAGAAAGTCTGGGCCTTCCTGGCTTCTACCTTCTCTTTGCTTCACTTATCACCCAGTACAATGTGGGATAGAAATCATATAAACATGGGCTGCTTCTTTCTCCATACACAGAATAGATTTCATGAGTTTTCCTGCTCAGAAATGATTTGTAGCTTTCTGTATTAAAATAGCAGTTTCTTGGCAAGATGTAATCCAGAGCAAATTTTCTGATAACTTTTTCGGAGGTCATGGAAATGTTCAGCCTTGATTGGCATAGCAGTGAACAACTGCTAGCACCAATGAAACAATGTCACAGGGACCCCTGGAAAATATGGATTACACAGCATGAAATCAGAATATACTAGGAGAACAAAAAACATTCTCATCTGAAAAGTCACTAAAGTGGAACAAAATTTGACTTTAAATAGAAAATATGAAGACTTAGAACTGGAATGGGCCTATTTCAGAAGAGAAAATAAAATGGTGAAGTTTCATGTGAGGCACTGTAAAGGTGGCAGAGGTTTATTGAAAGATGCTCTTGAATTTTAGTAGTTACACTACTGAGGCTGCAGGCCATGAGGCTACAGTAATGACAGAAAACTTGAAAATACACAGCAAAATTCACAGATGCATCATTCCTAGCTGAGTAGCAGTAAATGTTGCCCTAAACAAAGTAGAAGCATAAGTACTGTTTACCTGCATATACTCTGAAAAAAAAATTACTTATATGTATTTTACATATCTTTGTCATAAATACACCTTTACAAAAAAGTGGAAGACAAAGTGGAAGAATAGTAAAATATCATGTAACAGAGTAAACTATAAATTGAGTGAACAACTGGAAGATGACAAAAATCTATATGAAATGTAGTATGAAAGGCAACATTCCTGTATGTCCCAGATTAGCTTTATTAACATTAAAATTCTCATGCTGTAAGAGATGTGCTAATAGAAAATAGTCATGATGGGAAGAAGAAAACATAGAAGTTTTTTTTATTTTAAAACAAATTTAATAATATTAAATAAGAATGGACAAACTATGTAACATTTTAACATGAATCGTTGTAGCCTTTTGGATAGTAATGGATTAATGACAGTGCACAGGAACATTATGTCTTAACATCAGCACTGCCATACTCTGTTTAAGATGTTTATAAACTAGGTAATAAAGACATTTGAGCATCAAATATTCTAAGGTTTTGGTAAAGTCCAGTCCTGCATTCCAAAATGCTTCCAGATACTGTTTTTTCAGATGGGATTACTGGCAAAATCAGTAACACAAAATCAGTCTAAGCTTTAAGACATATAACAGTGAACTTTCTCTGCAGCAATGAGAGTAAAATAGTTATAGTTTGCAAAAAATAATATATGTGTGTATGAAAATGAAATAATTTTACAGATTAATGATAAAATGTAATGATTTTATTAAATAATTAAATGAATAAGTAATAACGAAATAGTTAATCCTTAAATAATTAATGATTAAATTATTAAATTGTAAAAAAAAAACCCAACTTGTTTAAGAATTTGTATGTCGTGATCAATGAACTTGTTAGGATAAACATTAAACCTGTTTTAGTGGACTTTTATATAAACAACTACTTTAAATCATTTGATGCTTGTAATGTGGAAATGTATGTCTTGAAGAAAACCAGGAGGTCCCTTGGATACCTGTGAGTGCTGAGGTCTCTTACCTTTGTGTACACTGTCACTGTGTAATGTAACAAGCATGAATTGCATTCACCCTAAGTTTATTTCATTCGTTTGTTTACAGCTGGCTCAGGATCCTCTTTTTCTATGGAAATGCAGGCATATCAATCCTACTTAACTCCCTGAACTCTGCTAAAATGGTCATGAATTTTCTCTGTATAATTGCACCATAGTACAGATTAAATCTGTTTAACTAAATCATGTAAATTCTTAGTAATACCTCCATTTAAAGTGATAAGTGAGGGTAATAATACTTCCTAATCACAACTTCATAATCACAGTCATAACTTTTAGACTTTCAAAGTGTGGTCAGTAATGCAGTGATGAAGCACAGTTCCTCATCATCTATGGCTTCAAATTTTACCCACAACTGATGCTTATGACTAGACTAGAACTGCTACATCCACACCTGGTGGAAACACCTTCTTACAGTGGATTTCTGCTTCCATATCCCTTAAACATTCACCATACCATGCACTCATATGGCCTTCATTTGTGTTTGTCCAAGTAGCAAATGGCTTATTCTTATGTGATTTAAAGCATGGCACCTACAGTCAGCCATGGCAGGAGTGGAGATTATTTCCAGTAGAAGAGAAATTAATATATTAGTGCTTCAGAGTTTTCCTGTCATTTGCTTGAGGGAAGTAAAAGCCCTACTGAATTTCTAAATAACCAGCAACACTAAAAACCAATGGTTAAATGGTGCTTGCTGTTCTTGTTTTGACATGCTCCCTATTCCACTTCCTTCTACAAGCGATGGGCTTAGATTGCCTTAAAAAGATTATCTAGAAAGCATCACAATTCTCTCTTTTGCATATGGATATTGTCTAGTACTGCAACAATCATAGGACCTGAGAAATGTGTATTTGTTAATAACAGCTTAATGAGCTACTCTCTCAGAAAATTAATTAGTCAATCTCTGGGTTACAATATTATTTTTTTTTTAAAAACACATTGATAAATCCTTTTCATGGTGTTTCTTTGGGTAGATATTAGATGATGATGTCAGATTCAGTGCTGCACTCTTTTGCTAATGATTGCATTGGATCAAGGAGGACACTAACAATTACAAACTTGTCAGAAGCAAGAAAGTAAGTAGCTGAACCAATGCTTGAACTGTAATTAAAAAGAGCCCTGTAGCTAACAAGAAAATTGTGACAAACGAAGCAAGAAATTGCTTGTTATCTGTTGTGTCAACTACTCTTTGACATTAATATTTTTAGGATAAAAGAGTCATGAAAATCTTCTGTCATGTTTACAGTTGCAAAACTTAACAGTCATTATCATGAGCAAAGCTGAGGCTTGGGATGGGCAAACTGACTAGGGGGAAAAAAAAAGGATAGTTTTAATTATACTTATCTATCTCTGATCAAAACAAAATAATCTTTCACTGCTAATCTATTAAGGACTCTGGCCTTTAGCTGCTGTCCAGTAGCTTTTGATTATCCTGTTGCAATCTGACCAGCAAGTCATTATGCAGGTTAGTACTGTGCATTGCTTTAAGTCTTTACTTAATATGTTTTACCTTAAAAACAGATTTAAGCTATTTCTCTCTTAATAAAGCAGGTTTTTGATAACTGCAGACTACCCAGGTTGAAACTTGATTGTTAGGTGGTGTACTTGAATTATACCATGGCTATATGATGAAATTTGTCTCAGTAATATGTTGAATAATGCAGCTCTGAACCTTAGGTTTGTTGGTATTATCAGCAGTGAGCTATAGAGATTAGTGAATGTTCACTCAGGCTTTGTGAAGGCAAAGATGCTTCAGCAATGAGCTGAAAAAAACACTGGGGTGATTTTTAGGTTTGCTGTGTCAGCAGTCTACTTGTGATGCCGTGTCTCCCATCCTTAACAATGACAGCAACAACTGCTTAATGCCAGTCCCTGTGCCTCCTGCTCTGCCCTGGCCAGGCCTGAGCCCAGGACCTGGCCCCAAGCCTGTGGACACTGTGGGCATGGTTCCCCCTCCCATCCATCAGGCAAGGTGATGATATTTGGCTGCTCAGATGGGCACTCTGAAAGCACTCTCCCATCTGCAGACTGCTCTTGCCATTCCTGGCTTGGTGTGCTGAGCTAGTCCTCTTGTCTCAGAGTTTCTCTCAAGTGAATTGTATTCCTGCACAAGGTAGCTCCAAAATCTCTGCAAGTCTGTCTCGTGCATGTGTGTGCATTCAGTATGCTGAACATCTGAATGTAATATTTTACCTTATTAGGAGTGAGCCTCGATCTGTTCCTATTATCGGACACTGAAAATCTTGATGTTACAATTTTCTGACAAAACCAAAAGAAAAGTATTTTCATCTCCTTTGTTCTTTGCCAAAAGCATTTAAGTAATTTTATCTGAAAATATTCTACCAAGACAATCAATTGCCACAAGAAAGCTCTTAGACATGAGTGATTAGTGACTAGAGGTGTTGATGAGCTTTTAATTATTTATTTTGTAATTACTAGGATTTAGTTGTAAAAGGGGTAAGAGTAACATAGCATTTATTATAAACCTCAAGGCACTATTAATAAGGCAAATTTCCTTAATGGATTTAGAGATAAATATTTTTATTCATCTATTTGTTTTATACATGTGACAAAATAAATGATGATAAATGCATCAGAATCTCTATGTTTAGCTTAGATTACTTGTATCATCATGCTAACAGAGATTCCTACTGATGGATGATGCATATAGCATAATACATCCTTAACCACAATTTTTTTAGCACAGCTCTCTGCACTGATCTTGCTGAGAAAGGATGTAAAAAATGTTGAAACTATTTAAGAAGATAATCTCTGCCACCATCAACTGGCCTGGAAAGACATCTTCATCATCAAATTTGCATTAAAAAAGTGAAAGCTGTTATTTTTTGCCAGACTTTCCTTCTCCACTGGAATTCCTCTGGAAATTTACATGAGAAATTCCTGAGAGGCTGCAGTGGTAATATTCTGCAGCCACTGTATAATTCCTGTTAGTCTTTAATACACTTTAGAGTTGTGTAAAATCAATGTGTGTTGTTACTGATTTAGTTCACCCCTCTACCCTGGCTTACAGTTTCCTACTTTACCCTTTTCCCTCCTTGGATAATCAGCAATATCCTAGGAAAAAAAAAAAATCTGCTGAGTGAAACATTTAGAGGACGTGGAAAAAAATCTGTCTAGAAATGAAAAGTAAGAGGCCATGATTTTTAGTGTAATGTTTTGAATGATCATTTGATCATAGCTGATGCATACATGTGCTGGGAAGGGATACCAATCAGCAGAAAAACTCATAAGAAAAGTCAGTAGTTTAAATTTGAAACTGAGCAAAATTTAAATCTGAAATGAAATCAGTGAGGCCATTTGTGGCCCAACAGTTGCAGATCAAAATGATATTATAGTCTTCACAGCAATTAAAAAGTGACGTATAGTGGCCTGTTTATGCTACTGTATGTCACTACAGAGACTTAGAACATTCTGAGTGTGAAATTCTGTTGAAATTAAGAAATAATACCAAGGGTTCCTGAATTGAACACTTAAGGTTGTTTTTTGCTGTGCTTGTGCTGTTCCATGGATAAACAAATGCTCAAATTATGCTATATTTTACCATATAACAATTGCTGAACTCTTTCATAACAGAGCAATCTGTAAAATAAAACCATTTCTGTCATAATTGTACTTTGTTTTCCTTAAACATTTTGACAGTGTAATTTATCTCCTAAGTGCCAATGTCCAGGAAAAAAAATCTGTTTGCTAATCTCTTTAGTTCTAGGGTTTAATGTGATGTTAATAATCATGCCCACAACTTGCATAGATTTAGCAAAGGCATGAATCACAGCACAATTATATCTCAGTGAATTGAGGAATTTGTAAGCAAGCCAAAGTACTTAGCAGTTCCTGCTGTAAAAGTAGTATAAGAATATGGTACAGTGTTTCCAGATGCAGTTCTATTACAAGCTGCAACAAGAAAAGTCAAGGGGAAAATTTCATATTTTTGTGTGAAAGAAAAGAAGCTGTTCATGATGGGGCGATCTTAGTAGCCACAAAACAGTTTCGCTTGAGGAAAGAACAATAGAAATGCAATTATTAAATACAGAAACAGGAAATTCTAGTCTAAAACTACCCTGTAGTGATGCACATTTGAAGGGTGCTTTATCCAGGGTTGCACAGTAATTATTAGTTGCCTTATCTCACAACTGCCTGGCTTTTTATTGGTTGCCTTATCTCACTACTGCCTGCCTGAAAGAAGATTTATTGCCTTCAAAGACTGGCAGTGTCCTGGGAACTTGTGCAGGCTTCTGTCCTGCTGGAGGGAAAGGGAAAGGCCTGGCAGAGGAGGGGTGGGGAGATGCTGTGATACCCTTTCTTTGTCCTACAGAAAGGTAACTTATAGGAAACAAGGTCTGAGGACCTGGGGAGGCTATCTAGTCTGGCACAGCTGAAATAACTTGGCCAGTGCTTTACAACTAAATTATGAGCTTCCCTTTGGCTTTCCAGGTCAAAGAAGGTAATGGAGTATGCCCTGTGCCTCAGTTGCTATGGAAGGGGCCTGTGGCTCTGGCCTCCAGGGTAAAGGCTCTGGCCTACAGAGTAAAACTCTGATTTATCCAGTTCTTCTGGCCCAAGAAGTACCAATAATGTATAAATAGTTCCTGACAGATGTTTGCATGATGTGGTCTCAAAAACTGCTAGTGATGGAGATTTCTCTATTTCTAGGAGGACTAACTTAGGAAAATGATCACAATGTTTAAGGCTAGAAATACATCTCTCTTGATCTCCAGACCAAATCCCCCGGGTGCAGTATAAGTCTGTTTTTCCTTAACCTTCCTTCAATGGACACAGAAACAGATTGATCTACTCTCCTTACAAGAAGATTTTGCATATCAGAAGGATGCTCAGTCTCCCTCTAGCTTTTTTCTCTTCAAACTAAGTAGCTGCAATTAATTCAATCATTCCCTATAGGATATTTTGTAGCCCCCCTGATTATTTTTCTTGTCTTCCTCTAGGTTCTCTCCAGCTGATCCATGGATTTCTTGAAACGGATACTCTGTGGGAAGCAGCAGTGCTGAACAGAGCAAGTTGGATGCCTTGCCTACAGCCCCTTTTTTCTATATATGTATCAGGACACAAAGACAGCTCCTAGATTGATATTGTTGGGTACTTAATTACTAGGTCAATAGACTTTCTTCTTGTGTTTGGGCAGCTCATCCCATCTAAGAACAAATAGAAAGTACTTCCCCCCCTGAAAAAAAAACCCAATAATTTCAAAAATTTCTCAAGATTGATTTTGAATTTCAAGAATTGATTAAAAATGTCACCCAAACTTCAGTGGAATCAAGCTGGAAAACGTCAGTCTGTTATACTTGTGCAGTTAAAATATACACCCTGCCTTCCCACATGTTTACAGATCAAGTACTCTACAGAACTGACATATCCATACCATAATTATGGGCAGTGAAAGCAATAACTATACCACTATTAACAACCTTTATCATAAAATCATTTAGGTTAGAAAAGGGCTTTAAGATCATTGAGCAAACCTAACCTAAATCCTGTACAGTTTGCTCCTGCACACCTGTTTTATTATATTCTGTTTTATTATATTCTTAGAGGGGTTTTAATACAAAGGGCATCTTCTGACTAATCTTCTAACTGTTGAACTGCACAGAGAAGCCAGATGTGGTCAAAATATTTAGAATAGTTCTTAAGTAGATTTGAATATTCGGGACCAAACTCTGTTATCTTTTTCATACAAATCTTCATCTGTATGTTAGTAAAGTACCTACTAACTTAGTAGATGTGACCTTCTTTCTTGCTCTTGTCTTCTGGACTATTATTTTACTTTGAATGTTTGATAAAACATTCAGCAGAGCCATATTTTGCCTGTCACTTTCTCTTTGTGAATGTTCTTTCATTACTTCCTTGAGTTTCCTGCTCGGTTTACTTCTGTCTCTATAATTCATTGCAGTCTTTTTGATAGTCTTTCAAATTTTAGGAAGCATCAGCATATTTTCTCTCTTTTTGTTCAGTGACAGTTTGTCTTCAGCTGAAATCAGATGATGTCTCTTCGTTGCTGATAATATTTGTTACATTCATTTCTGTTGTCACTATTTCTTAGCAGATAGGCCACTTCTAGGAGCACGGTAATAAACTGCCACCATTAGGCATTAGCTAAGTCATAATGCAATAATCTGATGATGGAAATAATATTCACTGCTTGATGAATCACAGATATCTAGTGGCTTTTCTAATTCTGTAAGTCATATCCCATATGCATTGTAGTTTGTTGAGGTGTATACAGTGATAAACAGAATCATTCTTTAATAGTGTTAGGGTGACTGTGGATTATTTTCTTTTTTCTCTTTAAGGTAAGATGGCATCAGTATTTTTCCTTCCTTTGTTGGTTAAGAGCTTTCTGGTAGTGGAGCTTCTCTGTGTATTTAAGTTAGCAGAAACATTTACCCTCTTCTCATCTATGCTATGTGCACTACCAGTAAAGAAGCAAATAAAAATTTAGAGGAGCAGAATGGTTGCAGCAGTAAGTTGGAACTGCCTAAGGACAAATTAATTGGGCTTTAGTACCTCAGATCACTTTGTAACAAGACTTTTTGATTTTCAGAATTCACAGTTCAGCAGAGTATCTCTACTGCTTAGACACATCTTAGCAGTGTAGGTGGTGCATACAGTGTAGATGGTACCTACATACAACAAAATACAGTTGTAAAGGAGGAGTCCTCCAGAACCTTCTCTTTCTGTTGTGCCCTGAGCAGCCTTGCAGCTGATGTGGCTGAGCAGCTGGGTACCAGCCATACTTTGAAGCTTCTGTGAGATCCTCAGGTCACTCCACCTCTCCACCTCCAACAAAAGCTCCCTCACAGACATAAACTCTAAGCTCCAGAAGACTTACATGGGATCAATAAAAGCCTTGAGTTCTATGGAAGTGCCTTTCATATTAAGTTGTTTTATCTGGTGGTTTTCTTCTGTGCTCATCCAGTGCTTATTTTAATTGCAATTCAATAGGTAAGGGGGTGGGAAACAGGCAAAAATACCTTCCTGGCTCTGTAGGGTTCCTGAAAGAATAACTCTGAGACGTGACTTGCCAGTGTTGAACATTTTCTTAAGTCTCAATTTTAGTTGTTATGACACATTCAACACCTCTCTTCAGTCTTCCAGGCAAAGCATGCAAAAAACTGTATTGGGTGATCTATATAGTTTACAGCAAATAGCATCTAAATTGGATACTAGAGTGAATAGACTCTGGTTTGTTGGCAGAGTATTACCTTTTTCTCCATATGTAATGTCTGATTTGCTAACAAAACTGAAAGAAAGGCGCTAATTGTAATTAAATAAAATAGGCATGAATGGCGTAAAATAGAAGTGTAATACAAATATGTAAAGCAGAAATATTTGTCACTGTTTTTGTTCTTTTCATTCTTCCCAAAGATGTCATAACCCGTCAGACTGTGGCCATTTGTCTGATTTGAAAATCTTTCCTTTCAACAAAAAGTGAAATGTTTCCATGGAGATCAGCCAGAGATAGCCAAATGACGAACTTCTTGGCTGTACTTTCAGTTTGGTTTCTATGGTTTCCAGACAAGGAGGGGGTAATGTGAAGTCTCTGAGCTTTCTTTCTTTCTTTCTTTCTTTCTTTCTTTCTTTCTTTCTTTCTTTCTTTCTTTCTTTCTTTCTTTCTTTCTTTCTTTCTTTCTTTCTTTCTTTCTTTCTTTCTTTCTTTCTTTCTTTCTTTCTTTCTTTCTTTCTTTCTTTCTTTCTTTCTTTCTTTCTTTCTTTCTTTCTTTCTTTCTTTCTTTCTTTCTTTCTTTCTTTCTTTCTTTCTTTCTTTCTTTCTTTCTTTCTTTCTTTCTTTCTTTCTTTCTTTCTTTCTTTCTTTCTTTCTTTCTTTCTTTTCTTTTTCTCCTCTCTTTCTCCCTTCCTTCCTTCCTTCCTTCCTTCCTTCCTTCCTTCCTTCCTTCCTTCCTTCCTTCCTTCCTTCCTTCCTTCCTTCCTTCCTTCCTTCCTTCCTTCCTTCCTTCCTTCCTTCCTTCCTTCCTTCCTTCCTTCCTTCCTTCCTTCCTTCCTTCCTTCCTTCCTTCCTTCCTTCCTTCCTTCCTTCCTTCCTTCCTTCCTTCCTCTTTCTCTACATCTTTCTTTCTCTTTCTTTTTCTATCTCACTTTTTTTCTCTCTCTTTCCCTCTATTTTCTCTCTTTCTCTCTTCCACCCACCTAAATTTGTGCATGTTAAAGGTTATAAAGCAAGTTGTGTGGGCCCACAACAAGCAAGGGTAATCTTGGTCTTTGAAAAGCCTTACATAGGTCAATTGTGCTGTTTTACATTTCCCCTTATTCTAAGTTAAAGAAATAAAGAAAAAGTGCTAAGACTTTCTTAGCATTCTGAGCAAAGTTATAGGGAAAATAAGTTTATAATGACTACATTTACCTTGACTGTGCACACAATGAGAAAATGGTAACAGGATTGACACTGCATACTTCTTTTTAAAGGGTACAAAAACTAACAATGAAACACTGCATCTTGGAAATATCTCAAGGCCTTCAGAATAAGAAACGCTGCAGGTCTCACCAGCAATACTAAATGGAATGGAGAAATTTAGGTATTAGAGTAGTAAGCAGGGTAGCTAATGGATTTCTATACAGTGTCAAGAGAACTCCATAAAACAAAAGAAAACTGTCACCTTGACATCTAAATTCTCATCTTTCACTCTGCACACAAAAGTTGTTTTCTTCAAAAAGTATCACATGGTTATTCGGAACTGGTAAATACATCCTTTCCATGCTACTTCACAGAATGTTGCAAAGAACACATTCCTTCTTCATAGATCCAAAGGGTGTTTTCCTCTCCATCCTGTTTCACTGTTTCTGCCTTTCCCAAGTACAGTAACACAAACTTATTTCCACTTCTCAATTTTTTGAGGGCTAACTCAATTCTCTCCTACCATCTCTGCCATGTTTCTGAGAAGGCAGCTTTTGCCTCAAATTGCATCCTTCTTTTTCTGGCTTCCTTGCAGAAAAAAATTATAACATCACAGAAAGAGTCTTAAGTAATAATGAAGAAAACAAGATGTGATGCTATTGCTATTTGGAACTCTCTCAAGTGAGGACTGAATGAAGCTTGACGACTTACAAAGGCTCTTATATCTGCCCAGTATGTAACACTCTGCAAAATTAACTGTTCATGCTGTCTCCAAACGAGAAACTGATGAAAAATGAAGTATATCACACAACCTGCTGTGATGCCTAAACCCATCCTTTCCAAAAAAACATACAAGAAAGAGTAAACAGCAGGAACTAGTTTAACAATTCAAGCTACCTCCTTTCCATTGAAAAGCCTGGTTAAAGAATTGAAAAGCTGGCCATGATCCATCAACTTCCGTGGTTCTCAATTAAAAAAATAAACAAAAAAGGTAAAAACCCCCTTAAATAACAAACACAGGGCACAATAAATATTAAAAATAAGATCACAGAATATTATTCAGACATAAAATCTCTTATTTCTAAAAGCTTTGAAAAGCATTTGAAATCTGCAGAACACAGATGGTTGGTGGTAGCAGAATTAGAGAAAGAGGCCAGAAGGCATCACCAGCCTGACCTACAGTAAATTAGTGAGGGGACTACGGTACCTTAAATGTGTGCAGCAAAGGAAGGTGGCAAGTGCTGCTGCTTACCCTCCAACTGATTCCTGGTCACTGTTTGGCTGGTGAAAGGAGATGGGGAGATGGGAATAAACCTTGTAAAAATGGCACAGGGAAGGCAGTCCACTTCCACTTAAGGCAGTCTCCCCTTAAATTGTTGTGTATGACTGACTACAATACTGCAACCAGCTGCAAGAAGATGAAACAAGCAGTGGGAATCTGGTACAATTGTTGTCTTAAATACCCTGAGGTCAGATGCAGTTTGCAGAAGCATTGCCAGGGGAATCATGCTGAAATTGGTCTGTGTGGTATGAGATCTGATTAATGCAAACATCTAAAATATTCATCCTTTCCTCTGAGATCACTATATGAATAGATTTTTTTAGGTAATGAAATGTAATTTTTATCTTGATTAAGTAATAAAAGACTAGTTCACTGATGTCTATTTGTAAAGCATGACAAAACAGGGTTTCACCTACATAACAATTCCTAATTGTGTGCAGTACAGAGTAGAACTTCTTACTGGCTTGCAGAATAGCATCTTAACTCTCGTAGAAAAAATTCTCCACGACATAAAATATTTTCCCAGAGGGTACAGACTGCATGTTGCTTAGTGGATTAGCTTTCAGTGAAGACTGTGCATTGTGTTACTCATTGCCATTACTCTGATTTCCTTTAGTTATATAATCTGTAAAGAATGATAGATAATTTTCATAAGTTTTTGATCATCAAACCAGTATTAGTTGAGATGTGGTCTATGTGCCAGTTGTACTTTATAGTAAAATTCCTGCCTTCTACAGTGTGATTCTATTGCCATTGCCTGTGTGCATCTAAGAACTGTCTGCTATTTTTGTGTCTGGGAAGGGGTCACAGAGCTGAAATACTGTGGTGTCAATCTCTGCTGCTCTCATTTCACAGAATTATAAAATTGCTATGGTTGAAAAAGACCTTCAAGATCACCTAGTCCAACTCTAAATTTAACACTGTGAAGTCCGCCACAAAACTATGTCCCTGAGTGTAACATTTATGTCTTTTAAATACCTCTAGGGATAGTGATTCAACCTTTTCCCTGGCCAGCCTGTTCCAATGCTTGACAACATTTTAGGAAGGAAATTTCCCTAACAGTCGGTCTACACCTCCCCTGGGACAACTTGAGGCTACTTGTTCTTCTGTCACTTTTTACTTGGGAGAAGAGACTGCCTCCCACTTGGCCAAAATCTCCTATCAAGCACTTGTTGAGAGTGATAACATCCCTGAGCCTCCTTTTCTCCAGGCTAAACACCCGCAGCTGCCTCAGCCATTCCTCACAGGACTTGTGCTCCACACCTTTCACCACCATTGCCCTTCTCTGGACTCGCTGCAGCACTTTAATATCCTTCTTGTACTGAGAGGCCCAGAACTGAACACAGGATTTGAGGTGTGGCCTCACCAGTGCTGGCTACAGGGGGACAATCACTGCCCTGGTCCTGCTGGCCACACTATTGCAGATACAGGCTAGGATGCCATTGGCCTTCTTGTCTTAACTGTGACATACTGGCTCCTGCTTGCCACTGTCAGCCAGCACCCCAAGGTCCTTTATGCTGGCAGCTTTGCAGGTCTCTGCAGCAGTTTCCCTGCCGTGACCAATCACATACCAGCTGTGTGAAAAGCAATGCTTCTTTTTGACATGTGCCAGATGTGCATCCTGCAACATCCATGACCTGCAAGGATGAATAGAGAAGCTAGCTGTTCTGCCTGCTCCCCCACACCACAGTCCCATGACTGATGCTGCCACACAGCAAGGATGTGACTGCACTTTGACTGGGTACTGGATGTGCAAATAATCGTGACAGAAGAGGGGGATGCAGCTTCCAGTGCAGCAGAAATAAATCTATGGCCACCCTCTGGCTGCAAGTGTAGGTGTCACTTCCCTCCTCTGCACATTTTTGATAAGTTGAAATAGAATTGCATACCATAAATTATCTACAGCAATCCACGTCTCCTCAGTTATACCTTTCTGCAGTGATCTCTGTTGCTTAGAAAAAGAGAATAAATTAACAAGCACGAGGGGTTTTACCTCTGATTGCAGCCCTGGGCTATCTCTCTGTTATCAGAACTTCACAGGAAAACTGTTGGTTTTCACCCTTCTGAGGAAATCTTTTCCACTTAAGCTCATGACTCTCCTTTGCCTCTTTTAATCTTGGCAGAAAGTCCTCCCCAACCTGAAGCTTAGCTAAACATGCTTGGAGATGTCTGCAAGAATACTTGAGTGTTATTCTGACAGCGTAAAAAAACAAGGAAAGACTTCTGTGGTAAGTCTGAATATCTGGCTTTTGAATAAAAAACTGGAACAAAAAAAAGCTTCAAGAAAACAAGCCTGATGTCATCTAGCTAAAATTTAAAGACAAAGTGATGTTAACTACATGATTTTGCTTAAAATCCCCAAAGGAATTCTCAGAGAGGTTGTGACCAGTGAAACCAGAAGAGCCTATAAAAACAGGTTTGTCTTTGTAAATTCCAAACAACAAAACTTTCTGATGGAAGGGAGAAAGAGGTAAAAAAAAAAACCAAAAAAAAACCCAAAAAAAAAACAAAAAAAAAAAGAAAAAAAAAAAAAAGAAAAAAGAGGAAAGAGAAAAAAGTTCTTAAACGTGCTGGGAGAGCTCTGTGATGTGCTGAGGTACTTCCAGCTTGTCCAGTACATATATTCCCCAACCTTGACTGCAAAATTAAAATGTTAGATCCCTCCACAAGTCTAGCCATCTCTTTCCAGCACAACTTACCATGCCACCTAACAAGCATACACTCACAACACTTTCTGCTGTAGACATCCAGGACACTGAGACTGTAGACTTTGCATTTTAACTCAGTCAATATCTGCACAAGAAGCTGCTAATTGCTCCAGAACTTGAGAAGCCTTAAGCAGAAATAATAGGTTGGCTTTTGAAAAGAATAGCAAAATATTTTTCTTTCTTTGCAAAATTACTTCCTAAAAGTATATAGCATGGTGCAGGAAATTAAAGGTCTTGAAGTCAATGTTCTGAGTCCTTTTAATATTGAAATTGAACAATGAAATTCAAAATTCTTAATTGGAATGCTTTGAAGAAGGTATATTTTCCTCTTTTACTGGATTTATCTGTTCAGGATATTATATTGAGACATCCTTTGTGTGAAAAAAGTTATTAATGATTTGCTTTAACAGTTTTGTAGCTTAAAAATTTATGTTTATGAGCAGATATATCAAATATCGTAGTAAAATCTGTCTCCCAAGCAGTCCCAACACAGCGTCTCCATTTGTATGGTAGCAGCAAGGCTCAGTCATATTCATTCCCATTTCATGCATCCTTCAGAGGTCACCAGATCATTTGGCCAGTTTAGATAACCTGTCCAACTCAGTGAATTTACATCACACGGGACAGACAGCAAAGAGATGCTTTAGTGTGGAGATTTTTCACTCTAAGAGCACAAGAAATGATGAAAGGGAGGATCAGACAGGATGGGATGTTAAGGAGTGGTATGTGGTGTGAGGGGGTAGAGTGTGAGGTCTGAGAAAAAGTAATTTGTGATTAAAGAGACATACTGCTAACAGAAAAAGCATTATTTTGAATAGACATGGCAAAACAGGAAGTTAAAAATTTTGTCCAGACAAAAAAAGAGTCACATTGAGAGCAAAGAAGGAGGATGCAGTAGTTTTGAGACACTCCTGAAGGACTCATCTTTGCTAGGGAAAAGCTATTTTTAATACACACTGAAATTTTCATGTAATACAAATTGCATCTTTCTTCTAAACACACAAACTGGTCAAATTGTGTCGCGGGCTGTACCAAAGTTTCACCCCAATGTGAGTTAAAACTTGTGGTTTAATTTGGTGCAAGTGGCATCCTGACCTGGTTTGACTGTTGCCTTCTCTTATTCCCATACACAGCTTTAGGACTTCCACCCACACCAGTAAAGATCCAAGTAAGCTCAAGTGTAAACTGCATTTTAGTTCCTGTGTTTGACCTGCTGTAAGTGTACTGCAAACATGTCGGGAGGTTTTACTGACGGGACATCTCCGTAGCTCTGGTTTGAGCCCAGGCTGTTAACGCTGGCGTGTGAGGCCCGCCGGGAAGCTGCTCCCTGTTCCCGCCGGGAGCCGCTCCCGCCGCGGCGCTGGGGAAGCAGGAGCTGCTTGCTGCCATCTATTGATAGCAGGGCGGAAGGTCGGGAGCCGCCGGCTCCCAGCCTCTGCTTCCAGAGGTAATGAGGTGAGATTGTTCTCAGTGACTGAACAAGCAGAAAAGGGTTTCAGTTTGATGCAGGGTGAGCGAGGCTTCTGCATAACCCAGTCTCAGCCCCGGGTCACGGCGTGTGGGGGTTCAGAGCCTCAGAGAGAGGGGAAAAGGGCCTCTGGGGCTTTGCCAGAGTGGATTTCACAGTGAATGACAATAAGAGTTAAAGGACTGACACAGAGATCATAATACTTGTAAAACAATAATTGTTGGACAGTTTGGAAGCAAGCAATCCCTTTTCAGGGCTGTACAAAAGACAGAGGACCACGAAGGCTCACTCCGGGAGAGCCAAGAGGAGAGCAGGACACTGACAGGAGCATCCTCATGGCGGCATGTGGGGGCTGACTGGGGCATGTGTAAGGATGTGTAAGGGTGTGTAAGGGTGTGTAAAGATGTGTAAGGATGTGTGAGGATGTGACTGACAGGCTCTGTAGCTTCACTGACCATGGACAGTATGCAGGGTGGCTCTGCAAACTGGGAGGAGGGACCATAGGTCTTCAGTATTGGGTATTCATATCAGTAGTGGGTGGGGAAACTCTTGAGTCAAACGACTCAGAATGCCTGAGCTGTTTTGCTTTGTTGTTGCCGGTGTGTTTTCCTTTTTGTGCAAACACCTTTGTGGTTGTTGGTGTTTAATTCCCTGAAATGATCTCAGTTTTGTTTCCATATGGGTTTTTTTTTTCATACAATGACCTTCATACAGAGAAATATTCTGTCTGCAGGAGGTTTCTGTCATTTTTCCATACATTTCAGGGAATGGCTATGAGCTATTTCTCCTGAGTAGAAGGAATCAAGAGATATTTTATCCTTTCTGTCTTTGCTCACAAACACCCACTAAGAGTAAAGTGCCACCAAACTAAATGTTTGAAATGTTTGAAAGATGTTATAACTAACTAAGATGTTATACAGACATTATATGTGAGTTGCTTGCTGTTAACTTAATATTCATATGAAAATTATAAAATTAGAAAGATAATATGGAATAGATGAAAGGAAAAACTCTACCTTTAAAAATTAACCTAAAACCAACACCCTGAGGTGTACTTGAGCCAAGTGTGGTTTTCTGTCTTACAGAGGTTTTAAATATATATTTTTAATGTTATTAGTGTAATTAAACAATTAAAAGATCCTCAGCAATTCAGTCTACATCTGGAAAGGTGGCATATCAATGCCATTTTCATTTTTTTCACAGGTCGTAGGGGTAAAGCAACATTGGATATTGCACAGATTATCTTTGTGTTGTGTTTGCTATCAAAATGCATATAAGAAAAAATATCTCTCTCAGAAATAACCCAGGCTTTAGTTTTAGTAAAATATAATTAGTAGATAAGAGTAATTTTGCCTGCTTAGGATCATACGATTGATTCCTCAAAGGCTGTGATTTTCTCCTCAGGACACTCATAACTGCTCCGTTGAACCAAGCCAGCTGCTGAAGACAGCACTTGGCCAGACATAGCTGCTGATGCTCATGGTGTGTCTGTGGTCTGTGTGTCTGTGTGTCTGGCCCACCCCACAGAGCCCCAGCACCAGACCCGTGGGCCAGCAGAACGAGCACAGCCTCTGGGCCAGTGCTGCTGCTCTCGTACAAATGTGTGAGTGCTCCCTCATACAAATGTGTGAGTGCTCCTTGGTGCAAGTGGGAGGGAGCAGTTTGCACCCCTCAGAGATGGCCAGGCTTTGTGGCTGCTCTGCCACATGCCTCAGCTCCTCATTCACTGGCTGTCCTCACGCTGCATCCTCCCCATGCCAGCCCAGACTGCTGGGGCCTGGGGGAGTATGCCCAGGGCCCACCCTCCTGTTCCAACACACTGTGTAGGCATGATGGGTCCTCTTTCCTGGGAAACACCTAGGCTGCCACTGCCCAGGTGAAATGAGGAAGGTTCTGCTGAGGTATCTCCTTTCTGGCTGGCATTCCAAGCCTAGCAGGAATAAGTTACTCTTGCTGATCTGCCTCTCACTGCCCATTCCCAGTGTCACCTTTATCATCTGCCTCCCCAGTTTCATAGCTCCTTGTTCCGGTAAGTCAACCCACAAAGCATTTCACTTGGGTCCATTTGATTCAAATCAGGGAGAGCAAGCATCTACTCTACAGTAATTAAGAGAAATCAAAACTTTAAGACTGTTTTTTCATCAGTCTTTTCACTTAAACTCTGCTAAGCTCCTTCCCACAGTTGAACTTTTTCTGGAAAGCACGGAGAAAGAATGAAAGAAATAAAAAAGAGCATGTGTTTTTCAAAAAATGTGCTCTAGGGGATGTCAGTGACAACCCAAAGGGTTGGAAACCATTTTGTGAAGAGCAACATAATGGGAGGGTTGTGCCAAGAGAACTGAGACCTATGGAGAGGCTTTGCAAAATAAATGTCATAGGGAGAATGTCAAATTAGCTTTTTCATGATGCATTTTTCCACTGAGAATCTATTAATGAGCTTAAGGAACAATATCAAGACAATAATGTTTAATGCTGGAATTATATATTCTTGCTAATATCTGCATTCCCTTTGATGTTGATGAGGCTACTGAAAGAATGCTACATTCAGTTCTGAAGTCTATAATTTGCAAACAAAAAAAGTGTAGGGGGATAGAATATAAGTAAATAAAGGTAGTATAGAAAGTAATCTTACCGCCTAAAGAGTTGCAGCTGGGTTAATTATTAAAGATTAGGAACAGGCCTGACGTTAACAGACTGAAGCTGTAGCCAATAAGAAGAGTGCTATAAAAGAGTGGATTGGGTGGTTGAGAGGAACTGGCATCAGTTGGCTGCTGTGAGAAGAAGAGTCAGTGCTTGGAGGAGCTGCCTATGAGACACATTGAGGAGGTATGACACTCTTGTACTAAGGCGACAACAATGTGAAACCTTTGCAATATAATGGCAACAAATAAGGTCTTAAAGAAGATTCAGGAAAGAAAAAAAGAGTGGAGGAGCAAGTAGAAAATAGGCCTTTAAATAGTTCCTGAAGATTTTCAGTCTGTTTAACTTATCAAGGAGAAATTTAAGTGCTGAAAAATCTATTTATAACAGTGAGAACAAACTTTGATAATAGATGCTCAGTATCTGACTTGTGGAAGAAGAAATATTTCAACTTGAAATAAATGAATCTTCTTATTAAAAAGCAACCATCCATTGTAATGGCTTGTCAGAGTGGAGCAAGTGCCTCAGATCTAGGGACTTTCTATTGGTGTTTGGACACCTATTTTGTTAATTACTGTGTTTGTGCTATGCGTTTGTTTAGTTTGGCTTTTGTTTTTGCTACTAATGTTACCTATCAGCATTTTCCTGTCAATCTTAAGTGTTGAGCAAATCTTATAAAAATATAGTATTATTTCAA
Organism: Molothrus ater; assembly: GCF_012460135.2. Classification (NCBI taxonomy): domain Eukaryota; kingdom Metazoa; phylum Chordata; class Aves; order Passeriformes; family Icteridae; genus Molothrus; species Molothrus ater. The sequence goes on from NC_050481.2 coordinate 47,333,586, forward strand.
GATATCAGAGGGTGGTAGTGCCCTGATGCTATGCGTTCTCTTGTGAATTTTCGGAAACTTCTGATTGCTTTTGATGGCCTTGACTTGACTGGTCATAGAAGCATCACAGGTCCACAACACTGGAATCTCTGAGAGCTACTGGACCAGAAATTTTATCTATGAACTAATTGGAAGTGCCTTAGATGTGAGAAGCAGTGTTTCACATTCTCTGCGTGTGTGTGTTCAGGTTTTTGATTTGATCCTTATTAATCATTACTGTTTCCATGTAGCTCACACTCACACACTGGTTATTTCATCTTCCATAAATCCCTGAGATATGAAGGGGGTCATGCTGTGTAACAGGCTATTCCAGATAAGAACTACTTTGTACCAGGTGAATTTTATCTGAAGTCAATGCAGGGAGCAGCAGAGGAAAAGTCATAAAAATGTATATTCAGTGTTGCTAATGTAGTGGAGGTGTAACTGCTTTCACCTAAGGATTATGAAAGCTCTTGGGGCATCTTTTGAATGTTAATTCTTATACCATTGGTTTAGGGATCTATTTTGCCTATTTATCAGAGTGAAGAAATATCTTTATTTTCCTCTCTGCAGTTGCCACAACATGGAGTAGGAGCAGGCAAATATAATTCAAATTTTTTTTGGAACAGAATTTTGCAAAAAATGAGAGGATAAAATATTTCCTGTATGACAAATTCTTGAAATCTAACTGGAAATACTCCATTTTGATTGTTTAGCATTTTTAATTATTCTTAGACTTTTTCAATTACATGATCTTAAAAAAAATATTTCCAGGTGTGAATTTATCCTGACTGTATAGATGGCCTTCACTCACTGTACATAACTCCAGTTTTACTTCTGATTTGTTTTTTTTAAAAAAAATTCATTTGTCAGACTATCTATTTTTCAAAACATAGATGATTCTTTAATAGTCTGTAACTTCAATTAAGAACAACCTTTCAATAAGTTATGGCATATTACACCATTATATACAGCGTTTTACCAGTATATGGCCAACGTTTAATGCAATAGTATGAAAGCTTGAAGGCTTGCTTTTTAGAGTAAACATATTCGTAGGTGAAGTTGTAAAATAAGTGAGGATATTTGATGCAGTAGCAAAAACAAAAAAAAAATTGCTCTTTTTGGCACGTTATCTCTGTAAGTTGCTGCTACCCCTACAGGAATGATGTGTCCTGTATAGCAAGAACACATTCTTGTTGTATTGTTTGTGTTTTGAACAAATAGTTTTTAGGTTTATAGCCATTTCTAGAATGTTTAAAATCAAATTTCTACCCAATGTTCCATACTTAATATGATTCATAGTGGCACATTGTATACAGTCTTGTGTTTATTTAAAAACCTCGTTTAAAAAAGCACAGGATGTGAAACAATACAAAATTTACAAACCCTAGAATCACTTGCATTCCTTTAGATTGAGTACACTTGGGTTCAGAGCTGAGAGGGTGGCTTCTCTTTGGCTTCTGTTAGTAAAAAACAGATTCCATATGGATTTCCTTAACTTGTTTAAGTATTTTGTGTCACCAAGAAAACAATCAAAATATAAACACTTGAGCAATTGCTCTTTGAGTGTTAAGGGCATGAAATTCACTGGAGAGTTTCTCACAACAGAATGTTAGGGCAAAATCAGGATCAAAATAATGGGAATTATATGAAGACAATAATCAGTTTTGCTATCAATATTGAAGTCTGTTGATTGATACTTCCAGAAAATAAAACATTTTTTATTTACTACTGACTCCTTGATTGCTATTTATCACCTATACAGAATATGAAAAATGGGATAAATACTGTCACCTATAACAAATTAAAGGCAAAATTTTATTTAATTAAATTTTAATTAATTAAAATTTACCTCAGGAAAGTCTGATTTATATATCTTTTTCCTCATAGCTTTTTCTTATTCTGTGTGTGTGCATGACTCCTGCAGCAAACCAAAAGGCATAAGATTAAGAGGGTGGTATGTCTCAGAGAGGCTATTTGAATTATTTTAGGGTTATTATGCATCTGTTCAAAGTCCACAGACAACGGAGAAGCTATTCCTGAGGGGGTTGTAAAATTATGTTTATCATAAAAATAGATATACTTTTGATTTCTGGATTCATTGCTTGTGAGTACCTTAAAATTGATGTAAAGACTCTGAAATGTTTCCTGAATATTATTATGTCACTTTGACATAATTTAACAGGACTATTAAATGTGACTTATGAATCTAGTGGCTTGCCCACTGGATTTTGTTGCTCATAAAATGCACAATTTTTTACAGTGTTCCCAAAGTTGCTTTCTACTCATCTTGGATGTTTTTGGTGCAGTTTGGATGTTTTTTGCCTTCTGCAAGCACCAATGCTAAGACCTATAGCTTTACGTGCCTGGTAAGCATCTCTCCAAAATCAGATGCCTGCCAGGGAAAGGCAATGCTAGGAAGTTACGGAGGTACTGGGCTCTGTGGGAGCTGTAACCATTAGCTGCAGGCACATGTGATACCTGCACTTGCAGTTACCTGATGAGATTTTAGCAGGCAACAGCACCAAAAATCTTGTTTTCACATGCTATGTCTTTGCAGCACACATGCCACAAAATGAAGTATTTTGTCACCTGCTTTAAACTGAGATGTTTCTCTACCTGGTAATACTTCTCTTTATGGCATCTCATGGACTAATGAAATGCTTATTCCTCAAAAACCACTGGCCTGTGAAACTGTGCAATGCTTATCCTGTAGGAAGAACTGGAAAGCAGCCAGCCCATTTGTGCCAACTTTTACCAATTCACCAGGCAGTCAGGGATAACTTTGGGATCATTGAGCACCAGGGACTACCAAAGACTCTCCCAGCACAGAAGACTGGATGTGTGAAGGGGAAATAGTTTAATGATTTTGGGGAAATAATTGTCTTATATATGATTATTCTGAGAGAATCAATGAACAAATATGTAATGTGCAGTACGTGAACAGGAGCTTTTTCTCTACTAAGCATGCAGGATTTTTGGAGGAGATATCCCCTTGTGCATCTGGCTGAATAAAGAATGCTTCTTTTTCAAGCTGCATTGTTGTTAAGAAATCTTTTTATTTTAGTTGATTTTTGGTAACACTTCCTTTCATTGCTGCAATTAGAAAACCTAAGTAAGGTAACAGAAGAGATTGAATATGGCAATTTTAAATGGCCAAATAATCCACTACTGAAGTTAATTTGAAGGTTTTTCTTCCTTTGCAGCTATTTATGCTAACAGTTGCTTTGGTGTAGAGTATTATCCCTTTATACACAAGAGTCAGATTTGTCCCAGTGATTTCAAAGCAAGTATGTCTGCCAGACAAGAGCTGTAAAGTGCCCAGAAGTCTGAGAGTAAATTAAGACAATGTTCTTGATATCCTCTCTGATTATAAGGATTAATTGTATGTATCCTTTCCTTTATCTCCTACTGTCATGCTGCCTTGATGAGTGTTATATGGATTAGCAAAACAGCAGAGTGTCAGAGGAACTGTGCTTTGTTGGTACATTTGAAGTGAAAGAGGTACTGAAGTTGTTGCTGTTCTTATCCTGCCTCTTATTTGTGTTGAGGTGAATTCAGGCACCCAAGAGGGCTTAGAATTCTCTGGTTGCCTGATGCTGGAAGAAGCTGCTTCTGCTTCGCACCAGGTGACACCAACACTTTTGGAGTGTGTGTGTGGATTTTTTGGTTTGTCTCCGGGAAAAGTGGGGAAAACCCAAGTTATAATACTGCATGAAACTTCCTTACAGAGACTAATCCAAAGCAGTCTGAGAAAAATGCAACTCTCAGGCACTTTTAAAATCTTGGAAGGAGTTGCAGAATGGGACATCGCACTAAGTAATAAACCATTCTACTTAAAGGAGAGATAAGTATTTATATTGCATAAATACAATCAAATATATTGTAAGTGTTAATCATAGACCTGGCTGATGAAATTGTGCAAAGGAATAATCAAATATCTGTGACTACTTTAGCTAATAATCATGCAAACATTCTTTGATATATCTGAGGAATAAAATGAGGATGTTGAAACAATACATCTGGGTGATATTAAAATAACACCCCACCAAACAGAAACCCCTCTCCCTCCCAAACACAGCGTTCAATAACACCTGTGACCTGATCAAAAAGAAAGCAAAACATACAGTGGCTGAGAATATGATAGCAATCTTCACCAGTGAGGCACCAAATCAGAAAACATTTCCTCGTCCACTCTTATCTCCATCAAAACCCAGGAGATGTAAGCTGAAGTTAGAAACCTCCAGTTTTAAATCAGCAGGTATCTTCATATAAGGATAATTCAGTATTTCAGAAGGGGCCAGTGGAGATATGACACTGCACCAATTTCTGATACCTTAAAATGGAGGCAAAATATTTCCTACAATGATTTTATATGTTCTATTTTCCTCTCTCTCTTTTTTTTTTGGGTTTTTTTTTGTTTTAGGATGCACAACTAGAATGTATATTTTATTTAGGATAATTTTAGCATTTGCATCCACATAAAAGACAGCTGGACGTGACTTGGCAATTGCACACTTGCAGCCTAGAAAATCAACCATCACCTAGGCTGCATCAAAAGCAGTGTGGTGAGCAGGTCAAGAAAAGTGATTCTGCCCCTTCTCTCTGCTGTATTGAGGCCCCACCTGCAGTGCTGCATCCAGCTCGGGGGTCCCAGCACAGGGAGGACACAGACCTGCAGGGGTGAGTCCAGAGGAGGCCACCAAGGTGATGAGAGGGATAGAGCACCTCTCCTATGAGGAAATGTTGAGAGAATTGGGATTGTTCAGCCTGGAGATGGGAAGGCTTTGGAGTTACCTAATTGCAGCCTTTAAGCACCTGAAAGGAGCCTACAAGAAAGATGGAGGGGGATTTTTACAAGGGCATGTAGTGACAGGACAGGAGGGAATGGCTTTAAACCAAAACAGAGTAGGTTTAGATTAGATATTAGGGAAAAATACCCAGGGAGTAGCAAGGCACTCAAACAGGTTTCCCAGAGCAATTGTGGATGCCCCATCCCTGCAAGTGTCCATGCATCTGGGGTGCTGCTTTCCCAAGGTTTGGCTGTCAGGGGCTTTCTCTTGAAACTGAAGGTAATAGTGGGGCTTCTGTAAATTAGCTTGGATGCTTCATTATTTCCTTGTCTTTGACACTGTTCATTTGTTTGTTGTCTGTAAAAAATCAGTTTATTTATTCCATCTAAGAAGTGTAAAACTTCAGTATAAATCAACTGATGGGGCTCTGTCTTGGTGTGTCTGCAGGAAATTACAATGATCCATGACAGTGGTTACCCAAGTTTTAAACTCTCATACATCATTGTGAAGCATTGGATTTACTTGTATCCTCCATGCAAGTCATAAAGAAATGAAGAATGTGTGCATTTAGTTGTTTAGTAAGCTGTAGATCAGCAGTGATAGGAAGGCCAGACAGATGAATGTAGGTTATGTAGTGCCTTTCTCTTTGTTTAAGCTCTGTAAACATGGCATGAAATTGGAGCTTTCTTTCTGTTTTTGTTTAGTCACTTAAATTTTTATGAGCTGGCTGCTTTTACCCCCATTTCATTCTTCTTTATTACCCTGCTCACCATTGTAAGAGATTGCTTCATAGATAACTAGACCAAAATTGCACTTTGTAAGAAAGGACATTCTTTCAAATACTCCTGCTATTATTTTTAGAGAGCAAAGAAAAGTGACTTCCGTAAACAAATTTCTTTCTTTTTTACGTTATTTAGAAAAAAAAAGTATTGAGTCATCTTTGATCCTAAGGGCTTAGTCTTAACTGTAGAGTGTCTGAGGGAAGACTCTTGGAAATATTTATTGTCTGAGAGAAAAGAAAAAATAGGAGAAGTGGTGATCTAGTCAAGAGTAGAAAACATGAATCATAGTGGCTTGGTTTTTCTTTTCCTCAATCTAGTATGAAATAAGAGTAACCAGACAGTCTTATTGTTAGTTTTTGGACAAACTGCTTCTGAGTGACAGAATTTTAGGTAGTTCTGTAAAAAATACTACACCTTGAAAAATGTGTGGAAACACTTGAGTGTCTGTGCATCTCATTTGACACAGAATAGGAAGTTATCCCAGAATGACTTCCCATTAATTACTGCTATTGTTCCAGTTAAGAAAGGTGCATACAAAAATTGGGCTTGTTGTTATAACAAAATATTGTCCATTCTTACCACTTTCAATACTCAACCAAACAATTAAGTATGTTGAATTTATGATTTTCTTTCCTGTTGAAGGTGGTATTTGGCATATTAAATTATGGGACTAATCTTTGGGTGGTGCGATTAAGTGTTTTGTAAAAATGTCTGCCAAATGTATACAAGCTACTTTACCTTTCATGCCTGTTCATATATATTTTAATTTAGGTACAGCTAAAGATAAAAGCTTGAAGATCTAAACTTCAGCCTATTGATGTATGTATTTATATTCCTGAATCACTGACCGGGGCAGTTAATTACTAAACCCAAAAGTCCTGCCTAATTTGAGTTTGAAATCTAAAACATGTTGTGACAGCAAGTTCTACCCTCTGCTTGCCTCATCTGACTGGAGCTGTCAGGTGTACAGACACTGTGCAAGGGGCTAGCTCTTCACAAAGAGGTCTCCTTAAACAGGAGACAATGAAAGAAATTTTTCAGTCATTTTGGAAGAAACCTAAGAAAGGAGGGAAGCTAGGGCTTTTTTATGAGACACACAGCATATTCAGTTCTTCAGTGGCTTGGCTAATAAGTAGTATTTTGCTTTAGCTATTTACTTATGTATTTATTTTTAAATATTACGCATAGTCATCTTTTATGACTCCAGTATTACTGGTGGTAATTTAACTATGAGTAGAGCCTGTGAGGTTGAGGGGAAGAATACCATTGTGGTATCACAGTACAAGGTCAGAATGATTGATTCAGAAGCCTGTATGATTGAAATCTTGAAACAATGACATTAGTGGTATGAATTGGGTTTTAGTGCTCCTAGATGTTTGGAGACTTTTCTGAAAAGTGAATGTTTTCATGAGGAGACCTTATGTTAGGAAAAATGATTACTCTTGTGAAACTCTGCTGCACTTTGGGGAAAATTAGAGCTTTGCTGTACTGAGTTCCATCAGGAGTCTGCCTGGTTGTTTGCACCAACATGCTTAATTATTTAAATAAAATTTCTCTTACAAATGTTTATTTGACCTCTCTCCTTTTAAACACCGAAAAGGAAATCCAGATTAAAAAAATGCTAAACTAACATCAGGAGTCTGATTAAACTGGGAAGATGCAGAGGTAGGACCAAACAATCCTTATTTTTGTGCTGAGTTATTTTACACTGTTTAGTTTGCAAGGTTCCTTCCCGATAGACTGTAACAGCTGCCAAAGCATAACTTTAATGAGGTAAGGACTGGTTTAGCCCTGACTGTAAGTGGTTCCTATGTTATGCTCCCCTGCATTAGCTGTATTCTTCAGACACATCCTTTCAACTATAAGAGATTTAGAGAGTAGAATGAAGAAAGAACAGACATCCTAACAGGAATTTAAATTTTAACCTCTGCTGTTGTGCTGGTATTATGGTTGATGGAAAGTTGCACTTGAGCATGCTCACTGCAGAAGTACTTTTTGAATAAACAGAACTTTTGTATGAAAATAGATGCTTTCCCCAGGAGGAGAGACTGACCTACAAAGTACAGCTAAAGAATGAGGCACACACCTTTTCCTGGAAAAGTTACAGCAGTGTTTCCAGACTTTGACCAAAGTATTTAGATTATTATATTCTCTTAATCCTTGTGTAAAATCCAACATTTTATTTATGGCTACAGGTAAAAACTGAATTCATAGATTCACTGGAAAGCTTGAGAATGAAATATAATAATGCATATACATCATCAGAAACTAGGTAGCAATGAATTTAGCCAGAAGGGACTGCTGTGCACAATTTTTTCTGCCGCATACATTGCTCAGAGAGGGAGTTGGAGGGCAGATCAGATTTGGCAGTGAAAGGCTGGAAATGCTCTCAGTGGTGAAGCTATCCATCATGAGGATAAATCCTGGGTATGTTGTATCAGTACTGACTTATTAAATGGCTCCACACTATGAAATTGGCTCCTGCAGAAGCTTGCTTCAGTACAAATATATAGAGAAGTCAGCTAAACCTTTCCAGATACCTCAGGGCTTGTTCATCTTGTTAGATGAGCAAGAAAATTTAGCACTTCCCTGAAGTTGAATGGGCTCTGACCCAGTAAATTATCTTGGATCCAAAAGCCATTTGAATATTGAATTTGGGTTATGCTTAAATTCATAGTCTTATTGCCTTATCTGCTTTCCCACCAGAGATTTTTCTGGGATTTTTTTCTTACTGTTCTTGAAGTCAGCCGTGTCCATTGTGCATTCTTTCATTGAAAACACAGAAAAAATTTCTGTGTGTCTTTACAAATAGCAGGAGTTTGTCCCTTGGGAAGAACTGTTGTAATGACTTTAAAGATACCAAATCTAGAAGCTGAAATTACTGTAAATTCTACTTAGAAATCATGGAATGGCACTGTTGATATTGTAAAGATAAATGAAATTGGCTATTTTCTGTAGTGCCCCCCTTTTGCAATTTAAACTGAATAGGCAATAATTAATCCTTACTGAATATAAGAAAAGACTTCAGTATGTTTCCAGAAAAAAAAATTATCAAGTGATGTTTGTCTGTCTTATACAACTTAAAACTGACAAGTCATAGACTAGAGCATCCTTCTAGCTGACAGTAAGTGGTATTTATGTTCCTCTGAGAGGAGATTAATCTAGATCATTTCCTGGGGTCTCTTTTAGTTCTTCATGTTCACAGTTCCTAGATGCTGACAGCAAGGGAACATTCAATCAGTTCAACATGAAGCTAAGTAAAAAACACTATTTTTTTGCAATGCATAATTAAACTCGATCATGTATTGCTCCAAGATATCATTGCAGACAGATGGCAAACAAGAACCCAAAAAGTCTTAAAATTTTATATATCCCTTCACAGTATTTACTGTTGTACTAGAAGTGGGAATTATAGAAGGGATATAAACATTCATACTTCTGCTGTCTGTCAGATGGAAAGATGAAATAAAATTGGTTAGTGTCAAATTTTCTTATTTTAGAAAACCATACATTGTTGTATATGAGACAAATGGTCAAGGTCTGTGCGCTAAATTCTGCACTCTTTGAGTAATGGCTTTTGCCTGGAAAAAAGCCTATGGAATTCAGTTATGTCTTTTCTATGTAAGTCTTTTTTCATGCAGTGCTGTGCACGGCAAATTAATAAGAGGCATTAATAATGACAATGCAAGTCCTAAAAGATTAACTGTTTTCATGGGTAGGAAACTATATCTCTTGTTTATCATTAACCAGCAAACAGCATCTCCTGTTCAGTATTCTATTCACCATGGAATAATTTGACCTGTCTTTAAACAGAGGTTTTAGTGGTTTAGGTTTAGAAGATTCTGTGTTGCTGAACAGACATACAGCTGGCTGACTGGCTGTACTTTGAGCACTAGTGGAGTTAGAGCACTGCTTTAGGGAAGTAAATAATAAAAAAGTACTAACTTTTAAGGCTAGTCTTGTTTGTGATAGAATGAAGAGCATGTTTCCATAAGTTTAAGAAGAGAGAGATTTGTATTGCTCTGATACTAAAGCAGAACTAGCATTCATAGAAGATCTAAAAATTTTTTTTCTGTGATGAATGCTTTGAAAAATCTGTTCAGAATGTTGCTAATTTACATTACTGGAATGAACAAATTTAGAGGTGATTTGTATGTACACTATTCATAGCACATCTGAGTGCTGCATATGCTGAGCACCAAATTCCACCAAAAACATCAGTGCATTGCTTCTCAATGAGACTCTGCATTAAGGGAAACACACGTTGCTGAGAGCAGGATTATTGTTATTGAGAGAAAATGTACAGGCAAACTGGATGGGCAAAGAATCGATTTTCAACCCAGGGCTTATTGGAAAGAAAAAAGGAGTCAGCCGTTTCTTAATATGCTACATTGTAACAGAATATACAATCTATATTCTACTTAAATAACTGTTTCTGAAATGTGTAATAATTTTGATTACTTTAATGTGTTGCCAGTGTTTAACTTAATTGGTATAATCTATTTAAATCCTTTAGAGCTATTTCATCAACTTAGTGACTATTCCATGAATCACTCAGGGAATGTGTGAAAGTACACCTAGGCTCTGGAGGAGAAAACTTCCACTGTAATGTCAGAAGTTCTCTTCATATATTGGGAACTGTTTCTGACTCTAAACAAAGTCCTTTTTGTTTTTGTTTTTTTTTTCCAATATCATATTTTATTTGGATTTCTTTAATTATTTTCTTGTAGGTAACCTAAAAGTAGTAGAAAGGCAATGAGATCTGTTGCAAGAGTGACATTATACCTCGTTGTGTATATGATGTCAAATACCAAAATTGGGCTAGAAAGCAGAAAAATGCTCTGAAAGGCTCTAAACAGGTAACAATATAGATATTTTTTAAGTGGATGAAAAGCAGAAGTTTGTGTTGCTCTTTTATGCTTCTCTAGGAGTACTCCAGCTATAGAAAAAAGTGGCTCAGCTTCAGTGGTTATTAGCCCACAGAGAGCTATCTCTCCTTGACTCCCTTGAAATACCCACTGCAGAGTCAGTAACAGTAGTTGCTGGTGTTGTTGTTTATAATTTGGGCACCCAAATGGCTTTGGTTTTAAATTATTTTATAGAGTTTGGGATTTTTTTTTTCTCAGAAACATTCCCTTCTGGTTTGAGGTTGGTTGAGAGAAAAGAGGAAAACACTGTGCACATACACATACTGAAGTGCACAGGTCTCCATGAAACCACACCCAGCAACAGCTTCTATAGCTTTCTGTCTGTGGCATCTCTCCTAGATGCACCAGCATAGCATGAAATTATGTTTCACAAGTAGAGGAACTGGTTACTGTGAGAAATGTGGTGAAAACAGTGTGAGACAAACACCAGAGAAGAAAGGGAAGTTTCAGGAGGGTCAGGAAGAGCATTCAAAGTAAGGAGAAAACAAAGTGTACCTTCAGGGCTGGTAAACATTTTAGCTGTTCTAGAAAACACTTTGGCTTCCTGCTGCTTGATTTCTCACCAATGCACAAAATCCTACACTGTCATTGAAGACTGGAGAGTCAGCAAAAGCCTCTTTTCCTTAGCTTCTTCAGGCAGCCACACTTCTGCCCGTGGCTCCCAAGCACAGTAGGATTGAACATGCTCCACTTCCCATATGGGTGCTGAACAGGTGGCTCTGGATCCTGCTTTTGAAACCTGCTCAAAGAGAAATGCAACAGAAAGGAGACTTGTTTTAGTAGCTGGCAGTGCAGAAGAACTGAAAGAATTGCCAATTATTATTAGCTATTTTAATCATAAAAGTTGCCTATAGCAATCACCAGTCTTCTCGCTAGAATGATCCCTGTGTGATGGGTTTGGTTCATTTGTCTACACTTCCATGCACTAACAAAGTGCTGTGCTATGTTCAGCAGTGTTTACAAAGCACTGGGACTCTGGGATGAATGTAGCCAGAAAAATATAATGGGTATTTCTAAAAGAACCAAGCATTTCTTATTTAAATTGATGTGTTCAGTGCTTTGAAGTCCCTTGAGAACACGACTATGATAAATGCATCATCATTGGGTTGTGAGGCACCTTTAACAACTGCAGCAAGAATCCACACAGAACTTAAACTGAGATTTTTCTAAGCTCACTTGGCAAAGTTTAGGTCTGGTGTAGCTAGTGTCTGTATTTACATTCAAATACAAATATTTTTTGGCTTTGTATGTCTTACTTGCTGGTGCTTACTAAAAAAATTATATATTTAAAGAACTTGTTTCTATTGATCATCTGTAGGCAAATAAAGGGTTTTTTGTAGACATATGAAGTTAAAAATAATAAGATTCACAGCATTGTACCTGATGCCAGGTAGTTTCATTGTTGGAGTTATATGAGTATATTAGTACTGATAATTCAGTGCTATTAGATAGACTTGCATAAAGAGCCATTAGTACTAAGAAGTAATAATTAAAGTACTCAACACCTCTATTTTTTATTAGGAGAGGAGAAATAAAAATACATCATTACTGTAGATGCTAAGATGTTAGTGCTTGTAGTAGGGCAGCTCTGCACAGCTTTCTGAAAAGAGAGGGAAAATTTCTCCCTAGAGGGAACAGAAAACCTCTCTAATAATTCTATTCTTTAAATTTGCTGATGGTTATGCATAGTTAATGAAGTTAAATCAGTAAGAATTTTCCTTCTATTCAGATGAAATAAAGCTCTTAATAAAATAAGTCCATAACATATTGCTGGCTGAAAAATGTCCAAGAGATTTAGAACCATCTTCCCACATGTAGTAGGATTTAATAGCTTGTTTCTAAGCATCTTTTTCTTATTCATTATTTCCAAAATCTGCTCTTTTTAACAAAAAAAAAAATTAAAATTGTATTGGGGTCAAAATTATAAGGAGTATTTTTTTTTTGCATAAAGACATAAAGTTAGAAGAGCCATTTTCCATACGGAATTTAATAATTAGTCCAGGAATATAGGAATCTTTACCCAAAAAAAATGCTTAAAATTTCTTAGTTAATTATATGCTCTTGTATTTAATAATATAACTGACTAACATCCTGATTTTCAATAAGGGAAAGAAAAGAAGGCCAGAAACTACAGGCCTGTCAGTCTCAATTCAGAGCCCAGTGAAATCATGAAAAAAATTATTCAGAGAGGTATTGAAAAAATCTCTAGGACAAAGCAGTCATTTGTCACACCCTACAGGGCTTCATGAGGGGAAAGTTCTGCTTGTCCAACCTAATTTCCTTCTATGACAGGGTAACCCACCTAGCTGATCTGGGAACTCCAGTAGATACAATCTTTTTGAATTTCAGCAAAGCTGTTGATGCTGTGTCTCACAGTCTCCTTGTGGACAGAATGTCCATCCCACAGCTGAATAACTGTGTTAGGCACTGGGTGAGCAACTGCCTCAAGGGTCTGGCACAGAGAGTTACAGGAAATGGGGTGACATCAGCTGGTGTCTGGTCACCAGTGGGGTTCCACAGGGCTCCATCCTCAGCCTGGCACTCCTCGACATCTTCATTGACAACTTGTTCATAGGACTCAAAGGAATACCAAGTAAGTTTGCTGATGACACTAAATTGGGAAGCACTGTTCACTCCCTCAAGGGCCCAAGGGCCCTGCAGAGAGACCTGGACAAATTAGAGAGATGGGCAATCACCAACCTGTGAAGCTTAACAAGGTCGAGTGCCGGATTCTGCACCTGGGATGGAGCAACCCTGGCTGTGCGTATAGAATGGGGAAGGACAGGCTGGAAAGCAGTGCCACAGAAAGGGACCTGGGGGTCCTGGTCAAGGACAAGTGAACATGAGCCAGCAGTGCCCTGGCAGCCAGGAGGGCCATGGGTGTGTCCTGGAGGGCATCGGTCACAGCATCACCAACCAGGCAAGGGAGGGGATTGTCCTGCTCTGCTCTGCACTGGGGCAGCCTCACCTTGAATATTGTGCACAGTTTTGTGTGCCACAATCTGAACGACATTAAGCTGTTCAGGAGCATCCAAAGAAGGGCAACAAGGATGGTGGGAGGGTCTGGAGGGAAAGCCTTATGAGTGGCTGAGGTCACTTGGTTTCTTCAGCCTGAAGAAGAGAAGGCTGAGGAGAGATCTCATTGCAGTCTGCAACTTCCTCATGAAAAGAAGATGAGGGGCAGGAACTGTACTCTTCACTCGTGATAAGTGACAGGACTCAAGGAAATAGCATGGAGCTGAGTCAAGGAAGGTTTAGGTTGAATGTTAGGAAAAAGTCCAGAGGGTGGTTGGGTACTGGAACCAACTCTGTCAGTCTTAGTGCTGTGGCTACCCAGAGAAGTGGTCATAGCACCAAGGGTGACAGAGTTCAATAAATGTTTGGACAATGCTCCCAGGCACATGGTGTGACTCTTGGGGATGGTTCTGTGCAGGGCCAGGAGCTGGAATTGATGACCCTTGTGTGTCCCTTCCAATGCAGTATATTCTATGATTCTGTGTCTATAAATTATATATCATGTGCTTTTTTTCTAATTTGAAGTTCCACAATGTATCCAAGTTGTCATCTATTTTAAACTAAGGCTACTTGTGCTTTAATACTTTCAGAAATCTTGCTAGTTGACTATGTCAAACTATTGAAAGAATTGGCAGAATAGGTGGAGATAATGATCACTATAAATGACCTTGAACTGTGAAGTCATAAATAGACCATAAATGCCATTTTCAAAATATGACATGAAGTTTTATTCTCATTATACAGTATGCATGTAACTCCCAGAAGTAATTCAAGCAGAGATGATACATTCCCAGACTCTACCAGCTTTACCATAAGAACAGAAAGGGAAGTGAATTATTCAGTTATAATATCTTAATAAGATACACGTGACAAACTGATTTATATGTGGAAAACTTAAAATGCTGACTTGTTGTTCCACTTATAACTTGAACTGCCACGCTTTATATTTTCACATAATCTGGTAACATTTTCAGTAATACCTACTGAATCTTTTTAATTGCTATATGGAAGAAAAACAAAAATGTTACTTCAGAAAGAACTGGTGCAGCACTATGCTTTGATTCAAGTTCAAGGCTTTACATCTAGGAAAAATGAAATTAGTTTAATGACCATGTAATTGGACTTTGTTCGGGTAACAAACAATACCTGCCAGGAAAATGCTGTCAGTATCCTAGTGATGTATGGTACACAAGAACATCCCTTCCTGGCTCCTTTTTGAAGCCCTTAGAAGAGCCATAAAGAGTAAACATTTTCTTTCACTTTTGCTGGTAGGTGTGTACAACCTTGGTCCAGTGAATATTTCCAGGCTTTTTTCTTGCTTGTCCTAAAATGTAAGGAGAAATAGAGGTGCTGAATTGCTTGGAACAACTGCACAAAATGTGAAGGGGCTCCAACAGAAGGGTGTGAGGAAGGCTGCATGTGAATATAACATGAGCAGGAATAGGAGAAAGGGAAATTACAGTTGTTTTCTTTCTGGAGAGCAACTGTGGGAAGGTAGATAATTCAGGTGCAGTCTATAGAAGTCATATAATAGAAACGAACAAAAAAATGCTGGGTTTTGATTTCTTGGTTCCTCAAAAGTTACTGAAAGCTGTGGGAAGCACATTATTGCAATTTTATGTATTTGATTCATGCAGGAATGGCCACACATTCTTTAGCAATTTATTTCTTGTATCTCTCCCTGAACACTAGTGGAATAAATAACTTTCTTTCAAATATATTTCAAATATATTTTATATCCTTCAAATATATTCAAGTCAATTAATGACTTCCTGCTCTCAGTATATACAAATAAAAACTCAATGACAATTATAAGTATGAATTGGCTCAAATACTAATGTAATTTTAATTTGAAATGTGACTTTCAGCACCCAGTAACTTGTTTCCTTGCCAACAGTAACTATGATCTCTTGCTTACAGCTTGTGTGTATGTGTATAGAAATACAAGTCTTCAGTAACAAAGCAATAAAGAAATCAAAATGGATAGACAGATCAAATTATACTCCACTCTGAACATAGCTGAAGCAATTTGCTCTTATGCAGCAGGCTTTGATTATAACTCTAATTCCTTCTTCACATATTCTTCCTATATTAATGTGTCAATTCAAGTACTCTTTACTCTTGTCCTACATTTGATTAAAAAAGAAAAAAAAATCACATCTGGGCTATGTAATTTTAGAGTAGGCTCCATTAGTCATGGTGACCTTGATTGACCTTATTTTTTTGTTTTAGAAATGTGCATATCACATAGTCAAATGAGCTAAAGACCCATTTTCTAAGAGAACTTAGAAATGAGAACGTAACATTAGTGAAAAGAGAGTGAGCCTGATCTGAAATCAGTGTGTAACATTCAATCATGTAAGAGGGTAGGGGGAACAGGAGGCATGCATAATCCAGAGGATGTGGTTAGTGGCATGCAATATTCAAAAACATCTCTGCAAGCAGTATGGATACACTATCTTCCCTTACCACACTTCCCTTACCTTGCAATGTATAGGAAAGGATGTGCAGCTCAGTGTAGTGATCAGGCTGTGTATAGGGGAGAATTAATGTAGGCAAATTGTGATCCAAACCTGCACAACTGCACTGCTCCAACATGGTAAGAGTTGCCCTGGGACATAGCCTGCTATGCCCTTATAATTCCTGATTTAGACACCTGAAATCCTGAGCGTCCCATTCCAGGATGCTAATGATCATAATACTTTTTTTATACAAATTCAAATAATTGCTTTCACGACCCTCAGAAAATAAATACTATCCACACGTGTGAAGGTGGGAAGGCACATGTTCAAAAGCTGTCCTCTAAAGAGTCTATTTAGACTTACATGGCTTACAAAGAAGAAGTGCAAACAAGTCCAAAACAGATGTCAGGTCCCAGTTTCCCCAAACATTGAGCTTCTGTTATTCATTGCTGCAGTGTGTGCATTCCTGTGAGATTTAGGCCTCCAAAATGTATTTCTTAACTGGTGAGCCTTTCCTGCACTGAAAAAGTTCTGCCTTTTTCCATTTTTTAATAACTTCAACCTTAGCAAGAAATTAGTTTATTAATAAATGAAGAGGAACAAATTAATTATGAATTGAAAATGGCAAAGATTGAGATTCTCTGCAAAATTCTTTGTCATATGTGCATACACAAACTAGAAATAAGAAAAGGTCATACAGAAATAATTTCAGGAGAGGACAACGGAGCAAGTTAGGAAACACTTGAAGAAGCAGAGCCTGGGGGACTTACTGCTCTGGAGAATTTATGACATTCTGTTGTGTTCAGGGTGAACACTTAACCTGTCACTTGCTTGAAAATGGGAGAAAAACACCTGTTTGTACTGATAAGTAAATTGGGAGTAGAGAAGAAAGGGATTGAGGTAGCAAGACAGTCACAACCCTTCCACACATTTAACTTCTGCATCTAGAAGAAGAAGAGAATCATAGCAAAAACCATCTCTCTAAATATATAAAAACATTTTGAGCAGGAATTGTCATGATTCTTATAAAAGTTGTTTTTTATTAGGCATGTATTTAATTGTTCTTTTAAAAGTACAGTAGAAAATCAGTGACTGTACAGACTGCAGCAGATAAAAATAAATATCTTTGGATTTAATTTCACAGTTTTATCTCATTCTATGAAATCGGTTAACAAAAATTAATTCACATTCACTTAAAAAAAAAAGAGCTGAAGGACTACCAGATGTATCAAAAATAACAATATCTCAAACAATGTAGTTGTTTAATGACCTGTGTTTTCTTTTGATGGTAAAACATAACCATGAGTTCCAAACATTCAAAGTAAATGTTAGGGAAAAATTGATTTAGAGTCAAAAGACTAGATATACAGGCAAAAAAACAGTGTCAATATGGAAAGGTATCTGTTAAAATTGCTGAAATAATTTTGTAATTACT
The DNA here is from genome assembly GCF_012460135.2 of Molothrus ater. NCBI lineage: Eukaryota > Metazoa > Chordata > Aves > Passeriformes > Icteridae > Molothrus > Molothrus ater. Next base: position 47,351,019 of record NC_050481.2, read on the forward strand.
ATAGACACAGTAAAATACAGCTTATCACTCCCAAGAATGTCCTTAAAAAGGAAAAAAATATGCACAAGGGAATGAAAGAAAACCCGTCCAGAAACAGTCCTCTCTATTTTGCAATTTTGTCTTAGGGTTTGTATTATTTATGATGTTAATTCCACAGGCTTCAGAGACTTTTTTTCCTCAGAAGTGGAATGCCTTGAAAAAATATCTTTGGAGGAAACTGTGAAGTTTCCCTCCTCCAAACCATCTCAGTCAAAGATTTCATCATGAAATCTGTCCTTACGTGGTTACAGATGAATCAGGCTTTGCTGGAGAGTGAATTACCAGATACATAATCAGCTTAAGGTGAAGAAGAGCAACAGAAATAGATAGAGTGACATATGGGAAAAGATAAAATGGCGTTAAAAATGCATAGCTTGGCTTCAGAAATGACTTCATCTGTGATGGGCTTTGACGATAGTTTGCAGCTATTGGGAAAAGTGTGAAATAAAAAGAAGAAAAAAAAAATTGTGTGAAACTTAGAGTATTTTTGTTTACACCAAGATTGAATTCAGCCATATGTTTTCTGTAGAGGTGGCTGTACATTCCTTTCAGCCTATATCCATTAGATTTTTCAACAGTTTGTGCTCTGTGAATAAAAAGGGTATACAGTCCTAATATTTCACTAGCTCTTTGCCATCAGTATCTCTGCCCAGATCACATTTTAATAGGACGTGGAAGATTGTTATATTCATCCAACAGATAGGAAGGCTTCCAGTGTGACTGCAGGAGGTATCCTAACACAGGCTTGTACAACACCTGCAGAGCCCAGTGGAAATCCATGCCAAGACTGTGAACCATGGTATACTGGAAGGACCTGAATTGCCTAAATTGGCTTGTGAAACTTTACACCAGAAGGGTGTGGCAGGGCAGGGAATTGAACCTGCTTGACTCCTCACTTCCCGTGTGGATGTCACTGTGTCATACTTCTTCCCTCTCTTTGATTAGACATGTGGTTTTATTTGGGGCTTGGCATGATGGGAAATACTGGTGTGGTATAGAAGCAATCCTGTGCTATGAACAGAAATATCACTCAATTTAGCACTTTTACAAACAGGAATAGGTAAGCAGTTAGTCTGAGGTGGTAAGTAATTCTATTCCTATGATGATACCTCATTTTCTCCAGAAGGAACACAGATTTTTTAGTACCTGTAAATCTGTTCATTTCACTGTGAATGCTGTGCTAAACCACATGAAGCTGTGGTCAAAACCAAATTAGTTTCAAATAATGTCTGCAATGCGGCCAAAACCCTCCTGCAGCTTTACCTTCAGGCTTCCCTTCTTCCTGCTGCTTCCTCTCAATTCCTCTTATAATTTTGTTGGTATGTGAAGCTGGTTGTTGTTTTTTCTCAGTCAGGCCAGGTGGTCACCTTTCCATTGTGGCAGTTTTAGTTAAGGGTTGGCTTCCTGCTAGCTGGATGTCTTTTCCCATTAGCTGGCTGTTGCTTGTTAATGATTGAGCTGCTGCTTCATGTTTACCACTTTCTTTTCACAGCTCTCATCTTGTTTCTCCAGGTGACATGTCAGTAGACTCCCTGACAGCATCAAGTATCCCCTTGTGTTGCCTCTCCTCATCTTGCTGCTTCTGCTCTTTCCTGTGCCTGGCATTCTGGTTCTTGTTCAATGGGTTTATTCTTTGGAACAAAACTCTGCATATCCTTGCTGCTTATATTTCTGAGTTTTTATTGAGCTGTTTATGTTCTGCTGTATTTTTTGCCTTAAGATCTAGAATTTTATTAAAGATAGGTGGGCTATTTTTAATTTCTTTTGCATATTTATTGCATGTAGTAAGGTAATGGATAATTCTGGGTATCCCATGGTGGTTAAATTATGTATGCTTTATTTGTGCAAATGCTTTGGACATTTTTAGTGTTTCTGTTCCTAACCAGCTCTCTGTGAATTTTATTTGTTAATGGTGTTAACAAAGACTTGAGACTGAACTTTATCATCTGTTTCAGAAATGCAATATAGGTAACATAATTAGGCTTCTTGATAAGGAAGCAAGGTCTGTTTTCAATTTAAATATTTAGGTTAATTGGCATGAAATGTAGATCAGAGACATGGCACAGCAAGACTTTGTTTTTAAAATTTTGATCTTCAGATGTCAATATGTATTTTTCTATTGACTGTGCCAATGAACAAATGAATGGTGTGTTTTACAAAATCAGACTTTAAAGTAGGCTGCTACTAGTGTCAAATCTTTTAGAAAAAGAATTGAAGCCAGAGTATTTACCTCAGTGGAGAGCATTAGTCATGCATTAATGGGCTCCTCTAAAATTTTTATCTGTGTCACACAGTTCCATTTTTGTCAAAAAGGGCTCTCCGCCTGCCCTCTGTTTGCAAGGAAGGTGTCCTAAAACTATGACTGCTTCATGTATGCTTATAGTTATTTCTGTTCTGAGGAACAGAATAACTCTTAGGCAACTAATTAGCTTTTGCCTTTGTATGCATTGACCATGTTTGTAAGATGAAATGGTAGCAGCATGAGATAAAATGCCCTGGGATGTAGAGAATTTTTTTAAATTTATTTGAATTTCATTAATATTGTATGTGTACTTTATTGTATTGCCACTATTTATAGTAATAATATGACAGCAGTAGCTAATATTGAATTATTATGAAACCCTGGGTTACAAGGACTCTGCAGCAGCACTGTCTCCATTGCTTTCCTGATCACCAGCACATGGCTAAGAGATTAAAACAACCTGACATCCAAAACCAGTGCAGCTGGAGGGACTTGGATGATAAAGCCATCTTTGATTGTCTGAGCCTCAGTTTTGAGTTAGGCACTAAGCCAAAAGGAACCTTCTGACTTGTGCTAGAAGCCAGGGTTTTTTTTTATCTTGAGTCAGTGGGTACCAGCCCATGACTTGGACATTGGATAGTTGTGTCCCTCTTACATTTTGTGTCCCTTTTCACAATTCAGACTGCTTGGTTCTTCCCATCCTATGCAGACTAATATGTCAGCTATTCCTTTGTGCTGTTGCAGAGCTTTACCAAGACTCAGGCTCTGTCAGAGCTGTCTGCAGTCATTTGTGTGGGAGGTGTGTGAGGGGACTTACGCATTAACTGTGCTGAAATAATTACCGTATTTGACTTGACTAATAAGTGGTATTTTTTGCAAAAAAAAAAAATTCTGGACAGGGGATAGAGGAGTATTTTACTCATTAAACTCTGTATTCCAAGAAGATGAAAATATAAAATGCTTTGATGTAAAGAAGCAATTACTTCTAAAAGATGTAGGAAGCACTATTTATGAAATAGGCACCATTTGTTATGATTTTTTGTGCAAAGTTTAAACTCAGAATACTGAAGTCTTTGGAGAATAAAATGTTAAGTAATTCTGCAGTCTAATTTTTTTTTAGATGCTGCAGTTTCCCTGTGTTGCCATGGTAACATACTTTCTGTATAATTGCCAGGCTGCCTTACAGTGATGCAAATAAGTAAAGAAGTTGTCACATGGCATGACCTAAGCTTATATTTGAGTGATGATTTACTGCCCACAGAGCAGCAATAACACCAAAGATATCTGTCACCTGCAGGATAAGGAATTACATGTCGCTGGAGTGCTGCAGAAACAAATGGCAGTGAATGTGAAGTGCTGGGACTTGCTGTTAATCAGGACTACAAGCCCTCCCCCAAGACTGCTCCTGCTGAGATTATTTTTTTCTTATGCTTTACGTGAGTGGAGGATCAGAACTTTTAGGGCTAACACCAGCCCCAAGCATGTTATTTAGGAATTTAATTTGTCTTAGAGATAAAGAAGTCTGGAGCAAAGAGATTTGCAAAGAAAGAGTTATAACTCTTAACAGCAAATTCTGGCCTCTTCTCTGAGAGGAATTATTCCTGGGATCCGAAGAACTCCTCTCAAAAAGGGGTGAAATAAAGGGGAGAATTGTGGAAGGGGTTGGAGGAAGAGGAGACCAAAAGGGAAAAAAAGGCATTAACAAGTTTTCCTTAGTTTCTGTTTGATGAAGGCAGCACTTACATCTTGCACACTTCAGGATATTTTTGATGTAAACCACAAATCCCAGTTGTTCCTGGGAGTACCCCCTTGCAGGAACCCTTCTCGTGGCCAAGCTTTCTGCCCTCAGTCCTCCCTGTATTGTGATGTGTTACTCCATAAGGAAGAAAGAACTGGGGTGATATCTGGTAATAGCTTAGTGATGAGCCCTGGGCATTTCTGAGGAGCAGTCTGAGAATGCTCATGACCACATTCAGCTCAGGCTAAAAATAATTTTCTTAACATACAAATTTTAATGCACAAAAGTCAGAAAAGGAATTAAAACCCCCAAACCAATAAGCCACCACAAAGTGCAGTTCTGCCTCAGCCTCGGCACTGCAAGAATTCCCTACTTGCTCCAAATTGCCCATTGTAAGCACACAGTAACTAGCTCAGATGTTCTGAATACCATTTGCTCAGAGGTTTTCCTCTCTCATTGGACCTCTTTGTTCTTTAGTTAAAGATGGATTCTGCTAAAGCTCCCTCTTTCACTGCCTCAGCACTTCTGCTAGGATTTCTGCTGGGGGATTACCCGATATTGTTGGGGGTTTTAGCAGTTCTTTCTGTAAGAAGTTATTTTGGTCTTTGTTAAAACCATATTGTCCCTAGAGTAAGTTTCTCTCATTGTGCTTAGTAGAGTGTCTTCTTGGTTTTCTTATGCATGGCTGTGAACTTACTTCCTCTCTCGTGAGGCTACTTGAACACCAGTAGTAAGAATGATGATTTCTTATCCCTTGCTACCAGGAGTTGGGTTTAGTTTCTCTTTCCCTCCAAATTTGCCTGTAATTAATTAGATTTGTAGCTACCTCACACAGATATTTCCACTGTGTTCCTTAATTAGTCTTCCTGGCTTCTGGCTCTTCCTTCAAATATTTTAAGGCTGTAAGAGAACTTCATGTCCCTAGATTAGGAGAAGGATTCATTGCTTATGCACAAGAGAGAGTTTGTGACTTCCCACTTTGCATTAGCTTCTTTCTCAGAGACTATGTGGCAAAATAGTAAAAAAAAAATCTGACATCTCTTGCTTTATGAGAAAAGGTCATGTCATTGCAATATGTATCATTGTAATTGTGAGTTATTATGGATACATCATGACTGTTTTCTTCCAATGAGAGCAGATGTAGAATAAAAAAGTAGAAGTGCAAACTGGGGAGCTACTATGCATACAATTACAGGATAGATTCAAATAGAAAAGTATGGTAATTGGTAGCTGTATTTCAAATCATGATTGGATTTTAAGAGTCACTTTTTGCTTTCACAGTACATTTGGTCTTTGTACTGTCCTTTTTGCAGGAAGGGATTATAGATCCAGCTGGAATGGTAGAATACAAAAAACAATGTCTGAGCATATCTGACAGAGAATATTACCTAAGAAAAACTTATACATCCCTCCTATGCAGGAACTATGAAAACATCACAATAAACAATCTGAGCATGCAAGCTCAAGTCCATAGACTTATCACTGACACTCGGGACAGGATAATTCAATTTTTATTATTCAGGACACACAGCTAATGCAATATCAGATTCTTCCTTTTTTTACTTTTTTAGAACAAGTAAAAAAATGTATTAATTGTCTGAATGAAAAATGACCACGTCCGTATTAATTCTCTATCAAGCTTGCTTTAAGACTCTGGTTATTTTAATGTAAGAGTTACAAGAAAAAAACAGTCTTTGAAGTTTATGTACATGCCACCATTTAATCAGGAAAATCACTGCAATTCAGACTTGTTCTCATTATAATATTTTACACATCCCATTAAAAAGAATGCGCAAGTTGTTTGAAGGAGGAATGATTTTGTTGTTGTCTCTATAATGGCAGGTTGGTCTACTACTTGTACCCAGTGCTAATAAAGATAATAGTCTATAATTGCTATGTTCAATAAAATTCTTGTAAATGGGAACACATAAAATTATTGTGTGAACCTCAGTAAGGTAGATGAAGACTTGCTTATATGTCTGTTGGGGGAAAAAAACGAGTATTTAATATGACACAGAACTTTTAAATTGCAAGCTTTCCTTCCCTTTCTGATTCTATTCTGTTTTGCCCTTTTTCACATTCTCTCATTTTTGCTGTCTATCTGTTTTTCAAATGAGTCATTGATACCAAGGGAAAATATGAGAGAATTTAAACTTATGCCAGATCTTGTTTCATCCTCAAAACACCAGCAAAGAAATACTCTTCTCTCCCTACTATTTCTGAAATAAAACCCCAAATGAAACCATCCAAATATTATTTATTTTTTTAACTTTTAAAAATCAGCCTTAATTTCTATTAGTCATAGCACTGAAAATAATGAAGGAAAGCATGGATTTCCATCCTGAAGATTGCATCAATATTTTTTAAGATGTCTTTCTATGGTACTTCAGTGTATGAGAGTCCACTCTTAGGAGCAGAGCACGCAGACACAAACACACAAAATAATTGTGTGTGTTTATCTCCCACATCACTCTGGTTTTGCCACTTTTATGACATGAATGCAGAACAGAAACCCAGAACCTCAGGAGTTCTTGCCCTGCTGTTCCTATTAAAGTGCTATTTAGTCTTGGGCATATTACAATGACAGCTTGTTTCCATGCTTGTAACCCTTTCTGCACACTGAGCAGGAAACTGTTTCTTACAAAGTTGTCTCCCTGGGGTGTCCTAAGGATTAATTGCTGTAAGTGCAGTTCCTGGAACACATAAAGTTCCCTATAAGTATCCATCATTAAATGTTATATTGCTTCAAGTACTTAACCATATTAGTTTTTCTTACTTAAGTAGCCCCAGAGATATCTGTTTCTATTAATTATTTTTACTATTTTCTATTATTCTATTAAACACAAACTAAATGGCTTTTGCTGTGGGAAAGCAAATTCATCAGGCAGCTGGTTTCTTCTGTATTTAAAGTGTACATACCTCTGTCTTTTTTCATTACTTTATTCACTTATGTTTATCTTTGTCAATAAACTTTTTACTTCAGTGATTTTCTGACTTACTATTTGTATTAGGGGAAGCAGTTTAAAATATTGGAAGTAGATGATTTGTGCAACCCAGTAGCAGACAAATTAAGAAGAAGAAGAGAATCAAAAAGCATCACACATCCTTGCAACTTGCAGAGGTTTCTGTACCAGTTTGAAGAATAAGAAAGGAAGATCTGGCAATGAAGATTTCAGGAAGCTATGACTTGAGCTGGCATGCAAAAAATAGGTATGTTTTTTAAACCAATTTCATCAGCTTCTAAATAATTTAGCATCCAGTTAAAATTTTTCTTTGAAGGCTGTTCTTAAAACTCACTCCTCATCCACCATTTTTCTATTCCTTTTATTCACTAGAGCTGCTTCCTTTCTTCATGTGTAGTATTACATACACAGACAGAATTTTCTGTCCTGGACTCCTATAGGCATAGGGTTCAATTTCCTGCATTTTTCTGATTTCCCATTAGCATTCCTAGTGTATGTACAAAGGTGCCTAAACAGAATTAATATATTTTGCAAGACATGGTCAACCTGTCCTCTTGTCTCCACTCTTTCCACTAAAAATGCAGTGACTTTCTCCATTAAGTAAACAGAGTTTAAACAACTCATTTGGTTTAATTTGCAGGAACAAATAGGTAGTGAGACCTAATGTGATGATATAAATTAATTCCTCACCAGCAACAAAGGTACTTAATTCCTTCTGCTTATGTGGTTGCATTCCTATCTTCAGGATTTTCTTTGTTTCATTCTCATTAGCCATGTGTTTAGTAGTGTTAGAAATGTCAGGATAACTCTAAATTTAGGAGTCTTCTCTCTCTCTCCTTATTTAAAATAAATAATTACATTGATAAGTGTTATCAAGAAGCTGGTTAATTACTTAGGACATTCATGGCTAGATCAAGATGATCCTGGTTCCTGCTGTATATGAAATGTTCCAACCAAGATGTACTCTGTACCTTCCCTTGCTTAAAAAGCATTTACTAGGGCTGGAAACTAATTAAGGCTGAATTCCACATATGTCTAAGCATGTTCCTTAGCTTGGGGAGATATGCAGTTCTATTGACTCTACATTCTTTTCTGTAGCCTTAAATTTGAGTACCTTCCATGTTGAATCAGGACAAATTATGAAGATGCTGAAAGGGAAAAAGAAAAGTTAATTTGCTCTAAATGAAAGAAAATACAAAAAACATTTTGATTTTGGGAAATAAATGCACAGAAAAAAAAAAAAAAAACAGAAAAAAACCACAGGAAAAAACTTTACATATTGCACTTGCCAAGTACCAAAGGGATAGTAAGGACTTATTACCTTCAAATTTAAAATCTGCCATTGATTTTTCTTAGTTCAAAGCCTTGGAGCTGTAATAAATTTCTGAATTACCTTATCTGGCTTCTGATATGTCCTTGGCAGGGACACGTATTTGAGGCAAGTTAAAATCTTAAAATCTATAGGGATTCTGTAAATAAATACCTTGATTATGAATTTAAACTAGTCTATAGTCATGCATCAAAGTATTCATGTCTCAGAATATGAGAAAATTGAGCATATGAAGCTGAAACTGAAATCATAGATGTTTGGTACACCAAAGATCATGACTCACATTTTTTTCTGTACAAGCAGTAATACATTACTATGCAGCCAATGCTCAAGATTCAACAGGAGAACTTCCACACTACCCAAAAATAATACAAAAATAATTAGATGATTTCAGTAGTTTTCCCCACCCTCTGGAGGGGAAAAATAACACTGGGGGTTTTGTGCACTCTCTCACTTTTTTTTTCCATCCAAGAGTATCCTGCACTGTAGCAAGGGCAGTCATCATCTGGCTTCCAGCAGTAAAAAATGCAAAGTTGATCTAGTCTGGCAAGAATTGACATTTGGTGAAAATAGCCAATAGTGTCTCATTTACTACATGCTAAGATGGTTGTACCAGGAAAGTACTGATTACAGGTGTACAAGATGGAAACATTTATGTCCTTCATGCCTCTTGGAAATGTCATGCTTTGCCTGGATCTGACCATCCTCCTCCCACACCAAGAGTCTTAATTGCTCAGAAAAGAGCCTGAAATCAATCTTTCAAATTCATCTGTAATTCTTCCATGGCACCCTAAAAATTGCACTATATGTACAATTTTACTGCTCTCAGATCACCTTCTATGAGTGTGGATATGGTTTTCATGGGGCAAGCTAGAGGCTGATTAAAAGAGCATGCTTTCGCTGTTCTTCAACAAAATGTTAAGGTACAGTTTTAGTGGCAACTCTTGGATCTCTGGCTGAATTAGGTTTTCCAGTAGGAACCTCTATGGATTCCAAATGTTCATATATATTAGCAGAAGTTATGTGAGATAAAGATTTTGGCATCATGAATTAGAATTGATACATTATTTTTCACTTTAGAGTTTGAGCTTGTGCCCTTATGCAAATTTATTAAAGAATATTCCACTGATTTTGACGGGCACTGTAATACTGCACACGTAACAGCATCTGGGACCAGCCAAACCTGGTAAAGACCTGCTATTTCTGAGAAATCAAATTCTGTGAATCATCACCAGCCTTGGCTGGAGTGGTGGAAGAAAGACAATTCAGGTTTCTATGTTGTGATTATCTGCCCATTGAAAGGAATGTTTTAGTAACAGAAGAAAGTTTAAGATCAGGACAAAACTTGTGATGGCTTACCATTTAAAATACTTTATGCATAAGCTGGGGTCAAAGAAGATGAATTCTTTGGATTCTCTCTAATGTAGCTCTCATTTTTTAAGCGTTATAAGTTTTGACGTTAGAAACTTCTTTTCCTCTCGTGACTTACTCATCATAGTGGTTCACTAACTGATGACAATGATCATGTATCATCTTTTGGACACTGAGTCACTCTGGAAATGTGGATTTCCTGGCTTCTTCTCAAGAGAACAATATACTGAAAAGACCAAATAGAGAAGATGGGAGAATAGTTCTTAACAGTCTATTTCTTAAGATATCAGTAGGAGAGAAATTATGATTACGGATCTTAGGGTTGACCTCCCAAATAGCTTTGTCCTTACAAAATATGAAGTCTGTCTCTGAAACTCTCCCTCTGGGGCAGTAATGACTTGCATTAGGAGTCTGAGATACATCTACCAATAGCCTGATAGCCTTAAAAAGCCCAGTGCACTCAACTGTTTGTATTAACAAGGAAGTGCAGACTGATTACACATGATCACCCATTAGGCTAAATATTCCTAAAAGCAAGCAAAAAACCCCAGGTGGTTGATGCTTTTCAATAAATAATGTAGAAAGATTGTGAACCACTGTGGTTTGGTAATGGTTCAACTATTTACTAAGTTTACTAAAAATGGATGTCATGACACCTTTTGGGCACACAATCCATTCTGGAAAATTTATATTTTTCTGATCCTTTTTCTCTTGAGTGCACTGGAAGGCATCCTATTCTGTGGCTTTTCTTGTCACAATAGATGAAAAAAGCTCTTACTCTTCATGTTTTTTTTACTCAGTCTATTGTCTAAAAATAAGTTTGCTACTTGTATCTTGATATAAAGCTTTCCTCAATTTTGTACTCACTTCACAAACGTGGGCCAAATACAGCAAATTCAAGATAAACAAAGCCAGAAGTGTACACATTCAGATTGAAAAGGAATCCTCTTTCTGCAAGGTATGGAGTCCTTTCCTCAAGCTGACAATTAGTTGAGTCAATGGACACATGGAATCATAGAATATTCTGAATTAGAAGGGACCCACAAGGAGTTGAGTCCAACTCCTGCCCCTTTCCAGCCCATCCCCAAGTCACACCATGTGCCTGACAGCATTGTCCAAACACTTCTTGAACTCTGTCAAGCTGCTGCTGTGACTACTTCCTTGGGGAGCCTGTTCCGGTGCCCAGCCACACTTTGAGTGAAAAACCTTTTCCTTTTATCTAACCTAAATCTCCCCTGACTCAGCTTCATGCTGTTCCCTCATGTCACAGGTCTGGTCAGGAGAAAGAAGAGATCAGTGTCTGCCCCTCCCCTTCCCCTCACAAGGAAGGTGAAGACTGTGATGAAGTCCCTTCTCAGTCTCCTTTTCTCCAGGATGGACAGACCAAGTGACCTCAGCTGTCCCCCATACAGCTTCCCCTTAGGATCTTAGGATCTTTGTAGGTGAGATTCTGTCCTGACACTGGGCTGAAAAGAAGGTTCACTGTGGCTAGTCAACGGTTAATGAGAAAAAAATTCTTCACATATGAAGTAAAAAATATGATCTGATAGGAAAATTCCTTTATACACTACCGCTTGTGAACACATAATTAAACACTCATTCAGCTGTGGGCTTGATTTATTTCAGACCAACTCAGGAATATCCAATCAAGTTCTAGTCTTGCCTATTTAATTGATTGAGGAGAAAGTAACTTAATAATTGTAATTTAATAAGACTGAAAGCAAAAAATGTGTTCAAAGCATTATTTGTCTTTGGATATGGATTATAAAATATTCAAGATGACCCTCATTTCTTGCTGGATTCCAAGACCCAGGCTGCTTTTCATGCATGGCTTCTTTTTATTCCTTCCGTAGTAAATCTCAGTTTTTCAACAGAGGCTCAATGTATTGAGGCTTGAAGTCTCATATGTTGTGAGCACTCAAACTGCTTTATTGTCTATTTTTCCAAGATTACCATCACTTTCTCCCTTTTTCCACAAAAAAAAAATTGGCTGCTAATGTCGTGTCCCTTCACTATATCTGGGAATATTTTGCTATTATTCTTTCTTGGAATCTCCATATCCACTGCTTTCTATTTTAACATCTTGAGTAATTTTTTAATGAAATAATTAGCAAGAATAAAAGTCATTACCATTCTTCATTTCGTAAGATATTTGTAAATGTTAACTAAAATCCTTTGTGCAAGTATTTTATTATATGTGTATGTGAGGTTATGACCATTAAAGAAATTCTTCAGTCAAAAAAGCCTCAATGCAGAAACCATCTATCTGCTGGTGACACAAAACTTGCTGTGTTTTTTAAGTGAACATAGCACAGTATCACTACGGCTTCATTGCAGAATGTTGCTGTATATTGCTCAGTTACAGATAATAAATATAAATATGGTATCTAGAAAGAAGTAGCTGAAGGATATACCATATTTATTCTTGATCTTAGAGGAAGGTACAGAGTAATATATTGCCACTGTCTTTGCCTTTTGAAAGAGATTTGGTGCTGAGGCATTATTTTTACTTTGAAAACTTTCTTCTTAGAACAGATTTCATTGTTAAAAAGCCATGTTGGTAGAGGACAGCTTGTGCTGGCTGCTTTTCTATATCAGAACGGCTGAGTGTGCCTCATACGTCTTGGCAGAGAGGCTGCCTTGCACTACTACCAGAAAAGTTGTGGATGCCCCATCCCTGGAGGTGTTCAAGGCCAGTTTGGCTGGAGCTGTGAGCAACCTGGTCTGGAGGAAGACCAGTTCCAACCTATCCCCATGGCAGAGGGGCTGGAACTAGATGATCTTTAAGGTCCCTTCCAACCCAAGATGTTTTTGGGTTCTATGATAGGCTAGAACTCAATGAAAAATTAGCAGCAGAAGAATCTCTGGTGGGAGGTGGGGGGAAATGGAAAGGCATGACTAAGAAAATGCAACAATGTCATTCCAAGATGAAGTTAAAAAGCATTTTTAGGGAAAGATCCAAACCGGGGGGGGGGGGGGCGGGGGGGCAATAAAATGTCTGGCATGATGGTAGCAAGGATTAGCATTGCCTAGCAGCTATTCATTTTAATATTACATAGGAATTACAGCTGTGTGCCAATCCATGTGCAGGAAGCAATTAGTGGATAAAAATAACATAAATCCAAAAAAGGTAGTTGAAATCCAAGTTCAGAAAAAATTCTTTGTCTAACTAGCTAAATTGAATCAGCTATTAATAATGCAGTGATCTTCTGAGACATTCAGCCCATAGAAGTGATTTACTCTCAATATGCCCAGAAAGCAGCATTCTAAAAGGATAAGCAAAAGTTTCAGACTACAGAGGTTTCTTGCTGCTTATGTACTTATGGCTCCTTCACTGAAAAGAAAGCAGCAGGTACATGCTGGGATCTTACTTTTGACATGAGATTCAAGGCAAGACTGGATAGACATCACAACCTAAAAAGTAGAAAGTGTTATTCCAGTTTCAAATTGACTCATGTATAGGCACACAGTTTGTGGTACTTGGGAGTGGGGCTGTGGCTGAGCCTCATCCCCAGTGGGTACAGCTGTGAGGAGCAGGTGAGCAGCATTGACAGCAATGAGCCATGGAGTGCTGAGGTTACTGACCAACCACCAAAGGGAACAGAGGGCACACAGTGCAATGTGTGAACAATGAGGGGGATAAAAGGCTGGGCTAAAGAACAAGAAGGGCAGATGCTTGATGCCTTTAAAAGAGATGTGATGTTACTCTGTATGGGCAGGTGCCTGAAGGCTTCTGATGTGGTTTGGTGTTACTATGTTAGGGTGAAATTGTATGGTGATGTTCTGTGTGTCATGGTCATCTCAGCTGCAGTGTGTGCTGTGGCATATGCTGTCATACCCATGTATGTAAATCTATTAGTTAATTGTATTTTCAGGTCTTAAGGAATCAATCTTTCTTTGTCAAAATGTATGCATGCAATAGTAGATATTGTTAGGTCCAACAAATCTCTGCTAAATAAAAATCTTGGCTGACAATATGTTTGCAAGTACAGCTGAGCCTGTGAGATAGTTGATGGCTGACATGAAGGCCAGTTCTGCTCCTCTTTCTGCCTCCCAGTCAAGCACCTTCCTTTCTGGATTCCAGTGCAGCTTCACAATGATGGGGTCCTGTTCAATGGTTAGTTTATTCAGGGACCTGAGCTGACAAAATTAGGGTACAGTTGTTTACTTTAGGGTTTGAAACTGGTTCATTGCAAGTGAGACAAATGCTAAGGCTATAGAATAAAGAGAATGTTGAGACCACTTGATTTCAGCCAGGGGTTAGTTTCCTTTAGCTGTAATATGAAACTGCCTTTTACTTTCTTATAAAAATATATGCACTTAGGTAGGTAGATACAGGTTATAAAGAAACAGCTGTGTCAGTAGAACTGGACATGAGATGGACATAACTTCTCTGCCTTTATATTTATTGACATCTGTTATCACCTCCTTTTGCTATTTTCTTCCTCTTCTCCCCTAGGACTGGCACATTTACAAGTGGTATGGACAAAACCTTAGATCCATGTCCTAAGCCACTCCATCTCTGGACAGTCTGGGGAAAGAGGGAGCCCTGTGCCATTGACAGAAAGATGGCTACTGCAGAAAGGCAGATGATTGAGGACTGTGACTTTAGCCATGGTTCTGTGCAGTGGGTTACTGTTCATTAGTGTCATGCCTCTATTTTGTTAACAAGAGGCCCAGAAACTGAGATCAAATACTGATGTCCTGACTGTCTGAATTACTGAACTGATAACTTGCTATCTGTCCCTGTTTTGGACCATACCATTTCACTTGCTATGTCAGAGTGTCCTTAAACATGTGGACACTTGCCTGCCTTGTTTTATTTAGCAATAAAGACATATCTTGTGTGATTAAGAGAAAAGTCTCCAGCGGAAAATGCTCTAATATCCCACAGCAGTAATTTAATCCCAGTCCTTTTAAGCTATGGTCACCTTTCATACTCCCTCTAATGAGGCAAGAACTTCAGTGTCCAGGAGCAGGGTGAAGGCTCCATTCCCCATGACTTGTGATTGATATGAGTAGGTCTTAGCTCTGCAGGAGTGAGGTCTCAGTTGCTGATCCATGAAGGGGCTGGGCTCTGGGCTGAAGACTTAAGTCAAAGATAAGTAATTTATGTATGCAGAGAAAGAAAATGTTGCACAGCTACTAGTTAAGAAACCTGATCCTGGCATTCAAATTACATTTACTATCTCATCTGTGAATCTGGCTGAAGTTTTGGATCAGATCATGGAGTGTGTTTCCACACTTGTTTTCCTTACATCAAATCAGCTATTGAAAGAAAATGGAATTTTATCTGAGTTGTTGCATGATAAACTCTTGGGTCACATGTTGGCACCCTTGCATTCTAGGTACCTCTAGGATCAACCAGCAATCCTACTGCAGTTAAATTAATAATGAGGATGTGACCTCAGAAAAAACAAAATCATCTGGACTCTCTTGAGTATTTGGAAAAGTAATTCTCTGACATAAAGACCCCACTAAATAGTGAAAGTGCTTAAAACTTTTGAAAGAGTGTTAAAGTTAGTATATTGTTCCCCTTGTAAACCTCTTGGATAGAATTTCATGGAGAAGTTGACTTTGGTTTAATTGAAACACATCAGAAGGCAGTGTTCTGGTGTTGTTTAATTACAACAGAAGGAAAAACAGCAATAGCAAAAAGTACTTGAGCAGTAATTTCAGCAGGTACATCAGCACTAATAAGAAATCTCATTCTTGCTTATCATTGTCAACAGGGGGGGCATTGTTCCTTCAGCTCTTTCCAGTGAATCACCAGATTATCACAAATCAGTCCCCAAGTGCTATTTCAATAGCACGAATTGGAAAAATGAGCAATTTGCTGATGTACTCTCTATCTGTTCATTTTAAAATCTGTTCATTTTAAAATCTGTTCATTTAAAAAGTCTTTTTCCAGTGGATAATATGGGAAATTAACTTTGTGTGTCCTCCTGTTGTTGCCATAGGCACATTATTTCTGGGGAGCAGTATCTTCCAGGCATACACACTGCAGAGCTTTCCACCAGTACACCTCAGCACAAAGACTGCAATGCCAGTTGTACTGATTCCTGTGCAATAGTGAATGGCAAACAAGAAACTTAAGATCAGTCTAGAAGCTTGAAATGCTTATTAAGTGTCCATGTAAAAAGGATGTTCATTTGGAATGGAGACTAAGTTGAGCTGAGACATATGATAGGATGGGATTTCTACCCATTTTCTTTAAAGATGTCCAAGCACGTACCCCTGATGACACAGTTGAATGTTAAGCAATGAAGGCACGGTCCAGTTTGGTGAAGGTTTTAATTGCAACTATGCATAAAGACTCAAAATATTCTAAGTGTCTCTTGAGGTTCTTTTGAGAGCTGAAATTAAAATTCAAAGGGAGAAAGTGATCTTGTTTTCTAAGATCTTAAAGAAAAAGATATATTTTTGCATAAAGAAAGAATAAGCTTTCCTTGTAAAACTTATTGGGTGTACTTCACCCATACCCTTCTGCATAGCAATCCTCATGTCAGAGCTGTCTCAAACATATTTGAAAAAACAGTGTTATCAGTTGGAAAGCCAGTGTCTATCAGATGTCAAAGTGCTGGGTTCTACTGAATTGAAATGTTTGATTAGAAGCCCCTTTCTTCCTTTTTGAGATTAATAATTTTCAAGGAAAAAGAAAAGATAGCTAATGCCAATAATTCATCATTCATATGTTCCATCTCTTTTCTGATGTTGAAGCTGAAATCTCATTTTGCAGTCAAAATAGTGTCTTTTGAGTAGGACAAGGATAGTGAGCATGCTATAGATGTATTTCAGAGAGCAGCTGAAAAAGTCAATTCAAATAAAATTCCCTTCCTTCCTCATTCTGGTACCCAAACATTTAATTGACTCAACTACAGCTATTGTAAAGTGTCAATCTAAAATGTTAAAATGAGATTATTGGAAATGCTTGTTTAAATCTCTTGACTACAAGCAGGCAAAAATAATCCAGGCTGTAATTTTATAGCACAGTGTTGATATTTGATTATATTTAACTCAGATTCTTTACCCTGTGTAACTCGTGTGATCTTTGCACAAAAAGCAGTCATTTATATGTTCAGTAGTACCTCTGGGATGGAAGCAAATATTGCAAATCAGGGCAGTACGATCACAAGAGTTCACTGGCAAAAATACTGATGATATGAAATAGCAGTCATGTCTCCTGAAAGCAGAGAGAAAAGATTTCTGTTGACCATGATGACTGAATTTATTAAATGGCTTTTCAGTCTACTTTATTGTGAAAGGTCCTAAATGAATGCAATTTACTAATGTAGTTGGTTTCAAATATATCTGACATATTTGTGTTCCTGGCTTGATGAAATGTAAGAATTTTTTTTCTCTTGTTGTCTATTTAAACCTTTATTTGGACTGCAATACTTATTAAACATGCAAATTCACCATACAAATGCTTAGAGGGTAATAGCAGAGGTATAACTATAAATTCAGAGGAAGAAAAACATAATGCCTTAGTTTGTCTCTTCCCTCACTTATTTTAAGGACTGATTATTTAACACACTAATTCAACCTTATTAGCCATATTAAAACTTCACATAAAATAGTATGCTCAGCATCTTAATATATTGAAACAACAAGGGATACAATCTTTTTGAAGTGGCTGGGGAGACATTTGCTTTATATTCTAAAATGAATTTTTATGAAACTCCTACATGTGAATGAGAAGTTGGGTTAACAGCTCTTTTAAATACTCTTGTGAAATAGCTTTTAAAACCAATGATTGCTTTGCAAAAACCTCTAGCAGCACAGCTTGCATTTTCATGCAACACTTTCCTGTCTTATGTTGCATAATCCATTGGGTTTTAAACTTTTTCTCCAAAAAATGTTTTGTGTGACTTGTGTATCAGACACCTATGACAATAGGATATATATTTCTCTGCAGCACAAGAAATTCAAAGACAAATTACTTTATTTTACAGTTATATTATTTGATGCAATACATTGATTAAAAGGATTTGCACCAGTGGGGAATGGAGTCCATCACCTATAGACAGAAGCTTGAACATTCAGTTCAAGTAAGGATTTACAGATTATGGTGTTTCTATTTTGCTAGCTACTTACTTGCTTTCTGCTCTGCCAAAAGCAGAATGGATGCTGAGCTTTTCTGTACAATTGGAGTAAGTGTCCTTGAAAATTCAGCATACCCACCCACCACTCTTCATTCAAATTAGACAAATCTGAAGCATATGGGGAGAAGAAAGAGTAACTTAACTTTTCTCTCTGTATTTTTTTTTACCCAGGCAAATTCTTCAGAAATCTCAGTAAGAAGTGCAGAGTAATAAAAACTCAGTGCGTGTGTGATGGGAGGTTATTTGCTTGCCTGTTCTTTTTTTTTTTTTTTTTTTTTTTTTCCTCCAGAACATATCCCTTCTGGAAATATCTTTGAAGAAACATGTCTTCAGAGCAATATCCCTGAATCTTCTCATAATCTCCATCCTGTTTGGTCATTCCTTTTGTTTCTATATAGCAGCCTGTGGTCCCATAACTGAGATGGAGTTTGTTCTCTTGTATGTTGACAGATGAGTTCCCATAGTGTCACACAGAAGTTGGAAAGTGACTGGGGTGCCATTATGGGAGAGATGGGTCAGAAGGTATTTGGCAGATAAATATCTGCCTAGAATGTAAGAACCAAGTGCCTCAGTATCTTATAAAAATAGAAATCAGCTTGATTTTTAAAGTAGTCACCTCAGGAGAAGATATTTGTAGAGTAACAGGCCGCTGTTCTGAACACTGTTTGAGCTCTCCCTCTTTCTGGGTAGCTAAGACAAGGTTTGGATTCTGCTTAAGCCCTACTTTGGATACAGCCTCAACTGTCTCAGCACAGGGTGCCTAGGACCTAGGGACTGTGCACACACCAATGACTGGAAAAATGAGGGATGGGCCAGGCTTTGACAGGTCCATTTTCCTCCTGGGTGCCCTATCTGAGGTACGACTGCATATGCAGAAGGCAAATTGGCTCTCCAGAATACTACTCCTCTGGCTGTAAAGTACATGTATGGAGTTAAAGGGATTTCTTGAGTTTCTTGGTATGTTTGCACTTGACTGATAGAAATAAAGGTATTCTAGCTGAATAAAGGAAGAATTTCTCATAGTTATATCCCTTTAAAGTGAACCACCATTGGCAAAGCTTTGATGAGAAAATACAAAATTGTCTTCAATATACATATATAAGTAAATTCTCACCAATTTAATACTGTTTGAATGGGAATTATATCCTTCTGTCTTTAGGAAGGCCTGGAAAATCAAATGGTACAATTAGAGTCACAGGATACATTCATTGTTTGGTTGCAATCAGGATAAGGCTCGGACACCATGGCAGATTTTAATTTGTAAAGTCTATGGGTTCCTTCTCAAAGATTCTAAGAAATGGAACTGTGAAATGTTGGCAGGCTTTAATTCACTATATATCTCCACAGGAAGGATTTTAGAGGTCTGCAAATTGAAAATGTTTGAAACCAAAGTGCATTAGGTCATTACATAAAAGGAGGGAGAGTAGGATGATAAAAATACATATTTCAAAGCTTTATTTAAAACTCTGGGCCTTTTACTGGAAACATAAAAGTATACAAGTTAAAACAGAGATCACTGTGTCTTCATAGTATTGGGAGAACTAGTGGTCCAGCCTGCACTTGTAAAAGGAAACAGAGAATGTGCAGAGAGAGCCAGAGGCTTGCCTGGCAGGTAAGGGAGGAAGGGGAAGGGAAAGGAATGCTGGACACTGGCTGACTAGTAGTTTCAGCCTATATACAAACAGCCTGGATATTGCTGAGATTTAGTTGTATTGTAGTCACTGTATAATTAATTCATTTAAGCCTGGAGAAATGTCTTTGTCATTTTAAATCTAGGTAAACCCCTTCATCCATTAGAGCACAATGCAGTATTTTGAGGTGTGTGTGCATTTTTTGAAGGCATGGGCATTTGACTGAATCTCCAGGTGGAGATTCTTTCACGCTGCAGTTCAGTATCAAAAGCAAACCCCTCTACCTGGCAGCAGGGCTGTCCTGGAAATGCCTTTCTGGCATAACTAAGGCAGCGTCTGCTGGGCACGGCATGGCTCAGACATCAGCAGTCCCTCTCCTGGCCAAGTGTGTGAACAACCATTCCTTGAGCTCTAGGAGACATTTCCTCTTTTTTTTTTTTTTTTTCCCTGAGACTTAATTGCTTTTTTGCTGCAGAAAGACATATATTCTAACTTCAAATTTTATGAACATCCTACTACATTTATCGCGGTATTTTCTTCTTAAAAATAGGGGAATTGTCTTTTTATGATTTTTACAAAATCATAAAATAACATTTTGCAAAAGCTTTTCTGTATTTCTGGTTTGTAATTCTGGATAAGGACCTGGAAGTGAGTTGATAGAAGTTGTAAGCCTCTCTGTTAAATGTATCTGATAATAACAGACCAAAGTAGGAGAAAACTCTTTGCTTTTTTTATTTATACTTACCTATTTATCTTTAAGTAATCAAGGTTAAAAACAGGGCTGTAGAATTCACTGGAGAAGACACTCCCTTGTGAAACAAGGAATAGAGGGGGTACTCCTGACCATTGAGACTGGCTTTGACAGATGATCACAGTCTAGGAAACACACAAATTTTTAATCCAGCTTTAATACAGGAACACAACAGTATCCAATCCAGCTAGTAAAGAAGTTTTTCAGTGGACTGAACACTTCTGTCGCTCTTATACCTGTGTAAAACTGACCTCTCTCTACCAAAAAGCTTTTTTTTCTGTATTTTCTTGTTTCAATGACATACAATTCCATGTCCAGGTACCTCTGAATCTCTGGTTTCTACTTTTAGCCTTAGATATCAAAGTTCCTAATTGAATTAATGAGATAATTTTCTTCCCTTATTATGGTCTTCTATTAACTTTTCTCATTTCTCTGAGATTTATTATCTAATCTTTGCTTGCCAGTGGCTGGAATACATTTGCCATTTGCTCTTGAGAGTTCTGGGTACAGTAAGAAAGATATGCATTCTAATCACGTTCATTCTTAAATGACTTTGATAACATTTTTCATTCATTTTTTACTTTCCATCCCTTTTAGGATGGAAATGAACAATGCATATCTGCTTAATCAAAATCAGGCCTAATCAATCACACTTTTTTAGTGTGCAGATATATATATATATACACACACACATATGTCATGGCTCATTCTCTCTAATAGAGAAAAAATAAATTTGAGGTAGTAGCATATTGAATAAATTATGGTGATGCTGTAGGGCCTGTAATTTTTACTATACAGTAAAATGAAAATGAGATGTTATATTATTAAAAATATTTTTAATAAATACTTTTTGACAGTTTTGTAAAAATACTTTCCCGTTCAGCAGAAAATATCCAAACTTGATCTTCATCCATGTGTAGATTTTTATAAGACACTTTGAGACATCTCACTTATTTCTGACTTCTGTCAGCATGTATCTTACTCTTCTGAGGTATTCACAATATATGTTTTTATAAAATATACAACAATGATGTCACTGGATTCATATTGAGCCTTAAGGAGAAAATCCTAATTTTACAAAACAAAGGAAAGAACTGTAGAACTGTTGTTTTCTGTGTCTTTTTGGAAGAAATTTGTCTCAACCAGCTAATATATCTCAAAAAAAAAAGTAAGTTTGTGTTTAAAAGTTCTAGAGCAGGAATGGTAACATATTTTAATACTGTATCTTTTTCATAACCATGATGAGCTGATGTAGTGTGGTTGCCTGGAAGAGAGCAGGTTTCATGTGTAAGGAAGCAGTGTACACATTATTTGTTCAAAAACTACAATTTTCTGCAAGACAGCTCCATCCAAAAACTGGATGGTGATAGTATTTAAATATCTGTGCAATAGATGCTACCAGTATTGCCAAACTAACATCCATCAGCAGTGTCTGTAGGCACTTATGATAAAGTGTGCTCCTCAGTTTTGTACCATATTTATTATAAAATTGTTGCTAGAATTGATTTTTTCTTCTACCACCAAGAAATAGTGCTGAAACATTCAAGAGGTACAGAAGTAAAATAACTCCTATAGTTTTCCCAGTCAACACTGTCTTTCAGGAGAAAATATAGTTGAAGATGATAAAAGAGGGCTTTCCAGTATTTTCAAAGTTTAGTCAAAGAATGAGAAATACATCACAAAACAACAAGCATCCAGAAAAGTGATGCTCAAACAACTGGTTTGCTCCCTTTTTATTACCAACAGTTGTGTTTTTCTCTCTCACAGTCTCCTGTTGCAGCTGTTCCACTTTGCAGAATCCCTCTATTTTCATGGGTACATCTATTTGAGACCTGTGGTTACTCACCTCTTTTCTTCTTCAGCAGCAAAATCTCTTTTTTCTTTGATATTTCCTAAAGACACCTTGTCAGAGCTTCCTACCTCCTTTTGCCCCTCTTTCTTCAGCCTTCACTGTAGTAGGCACAAGGAAACAACTCTTGACTTTCTTCTGTAATGCAAGTAATCCTGTCATTTCCATGGCCCTTTTGGACAGATATTCCAAATTTCAATTCCTTCTTCTGATACACACATTTAAAAGCTGATCATTATTATTCCTTGACAGGACCACATATACATCATATACTTTATTTCTCCTGCAAAAATCTTCCTGGTGTGTCCTAGGACCACAATTGCTTTACAGTGCCACTTTACATCAGTGATTCAGAGGCACCTCTCTTCTCTGTTTCTGACTAATGAACACTGAATTTAGGAACAGTACAAAAGAAGCTACTTGCAGACCTGGGACACACTGTGCTGAAGATCCTGACACAGCTGGAGCATCCACCAGACACACCACCTAAGGGGTGCCCAGCATATCTGGACCCTTGCACATGATCCTTTGACAATCTCCCTGCATCTCTGCCCCTGTTCATAGTGCAGCAGTAGTGGTCACTGTCTCCTGAGTAGACTCTGAGGATCTTGAGGAATTTTTCCCTTCTGTGAACACAATGAAAGCTCTTCCTTTCTCTTTCTCAGTTATTTTTGTGCACAGATTTATTTCTGTTCCCCTCTCCTTTGATGTTTCATGCCTTCTGAAAAGAATATAGTCATTCACAAGGTCTTAACTATTCAAGGCCATAAACACTTCATTTTAAACAGTTACCCTTAAAATCTTTGAACTCCCCCCAGTCCAGCATTAATTTTCCTGGGTTACTCGCCTTGAGTTAATGAGTTCTCTGTGCTCACTACCCACAGCTTTGATTTGTTTTAGAGGTTTCCTTAGTTGCTCAGAAAAAGATTTCTTCTTTCTGCATATGAGTGAAATGTAAAAATGGTCTTCAGTATTCTGCAAGATTATTAATTCAGGAAGATGAAAATCACATTGTCGTTCTCTATGGGGAAACCTATTATGATATCACCATTAAGTACTGATTAAATATACATTGTCCTTGTATAAATATATTATGTTAATAGTCCTTCCATGATCTTATAATACTTCAGGATTATTCCAAAACCAATATATGTAGAAAATTCCACTTTTTAGTTGATAATGTATTAATTTTCCTCTACATCCTCAGTCCATCAGATCACAGGTACAGAAAAGACATTGTGGACCATATGCAAAATTTTAGCGTCTTAAATATGTTTCATAAATACTGTCTGAAAATCATTAAGTTTATAGGGGGACTCATCCTGATACCTGCAGATAAATCTGGGTTAACAGTACTAAAGCCATGGTGTTACCTACCACTGAGTGTTCACCCTGCCATCTCAAAGGTGCAAACATTATCAAGTAACTTTTGTTGCTCCTATTCCCAAATTCCACACTGTTAACAGAATCTGAGCTGTTTTGAAGCTTCTTCACATTTCTTTCCCAAAAAAATCACAGTATACAGATGCTCTCACTCAAGCACAGGTATTTGAGTGGAATAATGTGCTAGTTCCTGTCATTCTTCTGTGAAACACATCCAAAGGATTTGCCTTCAAAGCAGGCTCTGAAGTGAAAACCCTTGGAAAGAATTATGGGTCCTGTGGAAGTAATGAGAATTGGTTGGGGTTTTAACACTACAGCTTGGGTTTGCCAGGTGGCTGGAATGCAGAGATACATAAAAACTTGAGGAAACACAGCAACAATATGCAACTGGTGGCATGTGATTAATGTTTTACCAAGTTTTGAGAGAGTTGAAGTACAGAACATGTAAAATAATGAAAACTGCAAACAAGCACTCTTTGTTTAAATAATATGTCTGAACAGTATTCAGAATAAACTTAAATTTACTCTTTAATTTTCAGCCATATAAAACCATACTGTGTCATTTGAGAAGACTTGCATGTCTTTACAAGTACTGTTTATAATTTTTGAGACTTGTTATCAATGCAGCTGATGTACCAGTGAAGTACAAAATTCTTTAATGCCAAAATATTTTTTTCACTTTAAGGGATAGAACACCAAAGACTCATTTTACATTTACAATAATGTTCACAAAATTAAAATATTAGTAACAATTAACTTTGGAATAGTAATTTTCCCAGGGTTTTAATGATGTAACACAGGAGCAGCTTGAAGCCTGTGAGATTTTTCTTAAAATGAAACAGGCTGTTAAAAAATGCAGGAAGCTGAGAAGAAAAATCACCCTAAAAAAGAAAGACAATTGGGTAAATAAATTATATCTAAAAAAAAAAAATCTTTACAATCCCTTTGAATAACTTGATCCATTTGATTTTTTTAAATTTTTTTTAATTAATGATAAAATTAATTAGAGGAAACACTCTGTTTATACTGAATTAAAGATAGATGTGCTGCTATGCAGAAAGAAAAAAAATAGTATTTTCCATTTCTTGAATGTAGTCATGAGGGATTCAATCCAGTCCCTCATGAGTAAAATCCAGAGAAGAAAGACTTTTCTCTGCAATCCAAACTACCCCAATGAAAGTCTGTGAATGCTACAAGACTGCCAAATTGGGCTGCAGGTACATCTCTGTGAATGCTATAAGACTGCCAAATTGGGCTGCAGGTACGACCTCTAATATAAACAGTGCACAAAGACTGTCTTGCATGTTTTCTTCAGTTTCTTGAATGTAAGCTCTTGGTTTGTGGTAGACTTATCTCTTTTTTTTAGCTGCAGATTTTAATGTAGGCTTTAGGTTTGGAGCAATAGAAAGATCCTCATACAAAGAGAATCCCCTGCTAGTCCTTTAAAATTTCAAGAACTAAATAGGATTCCATTCAGCTACAATTTTTTCCTTGAAGAGAAACTGAGAATTGTAACAGCCACATATACTTTTTTTATAGTGGAAATAATCCTATTGGGCAAATACATAATTTAAAAATTTACAATCAAGGATATGACAATATGAGGTTCCTGGTGAACTGTTGCCTGTGGTAAACGGGAAGCAAAAGAGAGGAGTGGGAATTCTGTGAGGACTGTAAAGCTAGAAGTTTAAGCTGTGTGACTCAGTAAATTAGATTAAAAAATGACTTTTTTCTTCAATCTCTTGCATCCCAGATCACTGTCCCTCTGCCTCTGGTGTTTGTGACAACAGATTGAGGTGCTGAGAGAGAGTCAGTGCTGGGGAGCATCTTGTCCCAGCTAACAAGCATGTTTGTGACATATGGCCATCCTCGTGCCTGCTTTTCAGTACAGTGGCAATTTGTGGTTAGCTAAAAGCTTCCTCCATCAAATGTGACCCTGCACTCACCTGGTAGGGTGGGGAAGGAGCTGTCCCTGTGCACCCACAGCATCCCTTAGGGCTTCCCAGGAAAAAGGGACTTGCAATGCACTAAAGCAAGCCTCTAAAACCAGGTGGCACAGTGAGGAAATTGTGCAGAGAGAAAAGGGAAACCCAAACAGGGAAGAGGGGCCTGATGCCATGTTCCCAAAATGTGGCAGGCAATTTGTCCACCCATGCCGGGGACTGGCCAGGCCAAGGTGATAACCTGTCCAGTTCTTAGAGAGACAACAGAGACCATCAGAATGAGCACAGAGCACAAAGGCTCACCACAGAATCAATTAAAAAGGACACAAGCTCTCTTCTCAAATAATCTTGGTGATATTTAATGAACTCTTACCCCAGACACCCCTTTTTGTGTGGAAACTTGAATAGCACCATGCAGAGCTTTTGGGTAACACAGTTCTTACTTTGTAGACAGAAGCATATTATTTTTATTGCAGATCCTGTCTTGTGTCCAGCAGTTGCTACCCAGACTCTCACAAATAAAATACTGTGTTGACATAAACTATCTGCCATATGCAACTATTTTTACATTCTCACAACATCCAGGAGATATGAGGGCAGCTGTTTTTCCTTGAAAATCCCTTGGCACTTACCAGCAGCTTTGACTCAGCTTTGTGAAAATGAATATTTAAATGCAGCCCAGTTTTCTCCCCCTTTGGAGCATGGATGGCTACTGCAGACTCACATATGAAAGAGAAAGCATGTTTTGGATTCCCCTAGTGAGTCATCACCCTTTCACTGGTGATTCATTGTTTGAAAGGAGAGGAAGGTAAATCAGGACTGTTTATATGAGCTGTCATCCATTTATCTGGTTATTTATTTATTTCTTTTAGCCTGGAGTATTCTCAAAGCAATGGAATGCAGCTGGACTGACAGTGGCTGAAGCTTTTTCTCAGGCTCTGGGCTATACTTGGCATCTGCATGTTTGGAAGTGAGGAGAGATGAGATGGACAACCTTCATCCACACTAAGATCTCTTGTGCTAAAGCAAGGAAGAGTGAAGGAAGGGTTCATAATGCCAGCTTAGGTGCATGCTAGGAGAAATCATTGGGTAATTCTACCTCCTCCACCAGGGCAGGCTGAGGAACCCATCTAACCACCTCCTCAGGTCCTGGGGTGGTTCTCCTCTGCCCAGCTTTGAAGCTTTCTTGCAGCAAGGGGCAGTTTAGGAAACAGCAATACTTAGAGTAGGCACTGAAATCCAGCAGTTTGTTTATGCAGTTGTCTATATTATGATTTAATTGTCATCCTGCATAATATGTCATCTGCAGTGTGCTGAAAAATTAAATTCTTCTTTTAAATGCATAAAAATACTGTAATGGCAGTCAATTAACCCAGATATATATAGCTCCATGCTTCTGCAAAATGTGAGCAGACTGTTATAAACTACAGCTACACCCCTAAGCAATTATATGGTTTATGTTGTTTTTTTTTCCTAAAAAACATGGGACATAGCATAACACTTCTCCTCTTAGACTCCATCGATGCAGAAGCTGCATTTGTGTTAACGCAAGTATGGAGTGATGTGATTTTTGTTGTTGTTGCTGTTCTTGCTGAAGCTAGGCAAGACATTTCATGTTAGAACTGTCTTTGGATTATTTGTTGTTACTGATAGAAGAACACCTTTGTGTGTGTTTTAGCTAACATTAGTAAAAGACAGGAGGAAACTCTTTGAAGTCCTGGGAGGCAGAATCATTTTTAAAATGCAAACTTTTTGCCACCCAAGATAATGTAGTCTTGGATCAGGAACAAAAGCATTCCTGACTAGGAACAGACTGCTAACTGAATTCTGGCCATTTTTTTGAGGAGAACTGAAATAAGGCCAAAGGATGAATTTTTCTAATAAGGAAATTAGAAAGACATCCATTATTTTAAATTTATAATTTAAAGGCACTCTTGGTAGGAATAAATGCCCCATGATTATTTTCTGCTCAAAACCTGGCACTGCCAGAACTGCCAACTTCAGCAATTTTCAGGCAATCTGAAGGTCTGTATTGTGCTTCTTGTTCTAGAGTGACTTGTGCTTATTCACAAAAGACAGTATTTTTGAACCAGTTTGTCTGAAAAGTTCATCCCTCCTCAATCCCTTTGTTTGTCATATTATACTCCATTTAGCTTTCTGCTTATTTTAACTGATCTTTCATGTTAATAGATCCCCAGAAGCAGAATTTAAGTAATTAAATAGATATTTTAAACATAGAAATATCACTGCTTAATCATGTCATCTGCCTACAGCCTGCTTTATGGTGTTGGAAAGAGATGTTCAGAAGCACATTCTCTAGGAAGTTGTCTGAGGCCCTGAGGCTTAGGCAGATCCTGTGGTCATTGATAAATTCATGTGCATCAAACATTATTTAGGATGGCCAGTATCAGCTATTGACAGGGGGAGATGAGGCCTTTGCAGAAACAAAGATAACCACTGACAAATGATTCCTCATATTACCAGGCTGCACAGTCAGCACATGGCAATTTTTTAGGCCACACAAAGTGGCAGAAGTCTAGTGTCTTTCCTTTCTTTCTATTCCTGGAAAAAGAGTTGATTATAACTGGCCATAAATTTGTAAAATTTTCTCTGAATATCAATTTCATTGTAGCAATACAAAAGGATTTGGTTTTGAGCTTTAAAATATATTCAAACAAAGGGGAACTCAAAATAGTTCTATATTGTAACACTGATTTTTTGAAATTAAGTATATTTCTCTCTTTCTAATAAAAGTTCTACTTGCCCCAAACTGGACACCTGAGACATGAAACACCATAGAAGTGTGTTGCTTTACCTTAAAAACATCTTCAGAGTCCAAGAAATACTCAACGGAAAGATAAACTGTATTTATACAAAAAACACAAAAATAATTATATTTATAGAACAATTTAACATGTATTTTCATTTCCAGCATCCTACCTTGTCTACTCAAGCAAAGGTCTCATTTTGCTGTAAGCTATACAACAGAAAACAGGGATTTGCAGATGAAGAAAAGCCTTGCTTTTATAAAAACTGATCTCCCCCTCAACTCAGACCCGGAGTGATTAGCCAGTTCTATTTACTGGAGCTTTCCTGTCCCAGCTGGTAAATGTGTTACATTGCCCTCTGTCGCTTGTCCTGCATTTCTCCCACCAACGAAGATCTACTCTAAAGGGATGAGGAAAGTTTCATTACTCCTGATAGACAGCAAAGACTCTCTGCTCACTCCTTCTGTAGATATCTTTTTTTTGGAGAAAGCTAAAAATCCTCATCTGGTATTTAAGGTCCAAATCTGGGAGAAGTATAATCCTGGGAAAGAAGAAACATTCATCAATATTTAAGGTGGGAAAGCTCATTTCTTTTTCCTGTTCTGCTGTACTTCTCAGGGCACATTGGAAAGCAACTTAAAGCCGATTACACACAGCTGAAATAAAGCTGGCACTGGCCCTTTGCTTCTGCTCTTGCTCTTCAGTCAGGAAGACTATGATAGTCAGAGCTTTTGGACAAGCACAGAAACCCTTCCCAATCTGAAAGTGACACAGTCAAATTGAAAAGTTGCTCAGACACTTACAATGATGGGTACTGCACAAAGTTGCAAGATTTTTTTGTGTTTCCTTGTTATACTAGCATCTAGTGATGGATGGTGCATCTCAAAATAATTTCAACTCTTAGAAATTTGTGCTGCAATTTTGCATAAGGAAGAGGAGTTTTGGACACCTGAACCTTCTTACAGAAATCTGATTTCCATTATGGTTTTAAGGGGCTCCTGAAAAAAGCCAGCTTCTTCCTTCTTTTTTCTTAGACTAGGAATCATGTATCTCTATGATGAGCCAGTCTAGGGTCAAAAACGAATTCCCCCCTCAACATTTTATTTCATCATTATTTACAGAAATAAGATAGCATACATGTTTAAAATTACATAGAAATTATGTCTTGGATATATATCTCAACACTTGAGCTTATATTTAACTATTTAATTAATGGAAATAGAAATTTTAAAAGGATGAAACAGTCTATGAGAAAATTAATATCATATTGAAATATGTTTTATGTCTTTTTAGAGATAAGAATATTTATAAAAAGCAGAATTTATACTAAAAATATCCACTTATCACATACAAAAATTTCTGATATATCACTTCGATTTTCACACATATGCATCACTTCATTTAACTCCAGTGATTATTGTTTATATCCTTACAGCTCAGAGTGCTGCTGGCCTAGATATAAGGGTGGGGATTATTCTCAAGCAGTACAAAGTAAATGCTGATTACCTCAATCTGCCAATTGTTTTTCTGGAAATGTTATACTGAAGAATGTACCTCAGATCAGAATTATGTATTAAGTTCTGTTTTGCATTACTTGATTATGTCCATGACAGAAAATGATTACTGGGACCTCCCTAGTGGCTACAAATTGGAGGTATTGTTTTTGAGTAATTTATTTTGTCTGAAGGATGGTGTAACTCTGTCATATAGATGATTCTTTTAAGCACAATTTTAAAGGAAGCATTCAATCTAGTGTTTTTCAGTCTGGATAATGACTTGAGGCCTTGGCTTAACCTCTCCTGTGTTTCTATTACCTCTAAACTCTAAGAAATGGTTATGAAATGTCACATACCTACCCTGCTATTCAATTTGTGCTCACAGAGGAAGTCATTCCAGTCTCACAAAAGAATTCTGAAACATCATTTATCAGCCTGTGCAGAGTTTTGAGATCCTTGGCGAGGGGGATAATAGGATTGTAAGGTCCTTTGTTTGTTTTTAAGATTTTTTTAAATATTAAAATAGGGATTGAATTCTATTTATATATTGCAGCAAATATAGCACAAAAGAAATAAAGCCTTTTAAGTAAAATACGTTATTTATACTTAGAAAGTAACAATTTGGAGACCTGCTGCATTTCTGTGGACTATTTCAAGTCCTATTCAAACCAAGGGCATGACTCCCCACTTTCCAGGGTGCTTGCATCAGGACTCAGGGGAGTCTCACAAACCCTGGTGAGGTGTTGGATGCCGCATATCACTTAGAGTTAATTGAAATCCAATAATAAATGACAGCATTCAATACCATACCAGAAATAATAATGCAGAAGGGAAGAAAGGTTCCCTGTTGACTGTGCACCTGAGGAGGCTCAAACACACTTTTTCTAATCACCTAGAGCCAACACATTTGAGCTATGCTTCTATGCTTGCATGTAACCCAACAAAGCAATAACAGCCCAGCAATACCACAGTTTTCTTCCCAAATACTTTCTAGTTCACCAGCAGCACAGGTTGTAAGTATGTGAGCCTACCAGAAAATCCCTTCTCTCTGTTAGTAATTATATTGCCTCTGATTTTTCTTGTTGCCACATAGTTTGTCCCTGTACTCAGCTTTTCTGTGATTTGGAATGCCTCACAGGCCTGTCCAACTTGTTTAAAATGGGTATGAGGGTTTATTTAAAAATTTTAATCTGAAGCATGACTTCAACGCATGAAGCTATGGCAAATCTCAAAGAGCACCATGGGTAATTGTGATTAGAGCCTATAAACTAGCACGTTTTCCTTAGGAAAGTCTATGAGCACAAGCTCAGCATAAATACATACCTGCCCTGTGTGGCCTTTGAGGAGTGACAATGTGCTATCACAGCAACAAGGAGCCACTGTGACTGCTCTCCTTAATGAATCTGTTTTTTAAAATTTTTTGTTGCAACTTACATATGAAAATTAGATTATAGCTGCAGTAGTATTATTACTGGAAGTGTGTTTTGAAAAAGAATGGCATGAAAACCTGAGGAAAAAAAATCATTCTGCTTGGATTACATAATGTGTTTCATATAAGAATAAATCCTGAAGACTTTACTTTCAGTGATTCTTTTTCTCCCTCAATTTTGATATCTGTGAAGTCACTTTTTCTTAGGACAAGTAGCTAAAACTAGTTTTCTTTACTATGAGGGTTGATTCTGCATCTAGTATCAGTTGTTAATTCCTAATATCTGGGACTTAGAGGCAGATCCAAAGAAGACTTTGGATCCACCATGGATACCTAACTGACAGTGAACAGAACACATTTTCACATCTGTACAGGGAGAGATGAGGGCCTTGTGTCTTAGACACAGCCAGGGTTAGATGGTTGCTGAAAGAGTGTTTTTCAGATTTCAGCTTTTGCTCCTGTGTCCAATCTTTGTAATTTTCCATAGTTTGGGCTGTCATTTTACAAGTTATTCTAAAGCAAAGACATTCAGCTTATTCCCTCTCTCTTCTCAGTCTTATTCCAATTTACAAAATATCTCTAAGTTGGAAGGAGCAAATTGTCTTGATTGCCCAAGTTTATTTCTTCCTTCTTCTGTTTCTCATCCTCTACTGTGGAGTCATTAAACCATGAAAGGAGAAGGAAACAAGGACACCACCAATTGCAAACTGCAACAATTAGGAAGCAGGAACACCCCAATTCAATAGGTAGCCTAAGAATTTTTTTCTTATTTTTTTCCTACGTCTCTTTCTCTCCTATTTCCCTCCCCTCCCTCCTTGCCCCCCCCTCCCCCCGACCCCTTCCATGTCTGTGCATCCTATTGTACATGTTCATGTTGGGACTGGTATTGATTCAGGACCAAACTTCATCAGAATAATTTCAGTTAAACACAAAAAGCGGGCCAGTGACATTAAGAGGGGATAATTGAGATGGTGCTTTGGGCAGTTAGATTGAAAGGAATGGAGATAGATAAGGATTGGTTTAAAATGCAAAAAAAGGGCTGAAATATTATTGCCAGCGTTATTTAATTATTTCCAAGTTAACAATGCAAAATGAGGGTACACTAAATATAAACCCTTATCTTTAATTATTAAGCCTGTCCTGTTCTACTTGTACTGGAAAACCTGAAATCAATGGGAACGAATCCCAGCAGCGATCCAGTTAGTACCAGAGAAAGATTGCATATACGAAAGGAGGGCAGCGTGCTTTAAAAGACAATACAACAGAAAGTAATGCAATTTGAGGCGGAAAAAAGGAAAAAAATACAAGCGAGGTTTGTTTCCTTGTCTGCCTTCATCCTGAGCTCACATTAAATGATAGACTTTTCTTCTCTCTGCATTCCAATTAGACTGTGCCAGTGGGCAAGCGGGGAAGGGAATGTTAATGAGGCAGCCGGCAGCGGGGCTGGGAGCCGGGGCTGGCGGCTCCCCGCTCCCGCCGCAGTCCGGGGCAGCGCGGCGCGGCTGCCGCGGCTGTGCCCCGCCGAACGCGCGCTTGACCGGAGGCGACTGAGAGGCCGAGGAGGGAGGGTTACGGAAAATGTCTTGTACCGCTCCGGGGACCGCTTTTCGCCCCGTTTCTCGTTCGCGCACCGGCAACGCTGCCGCGCCCGCCCGCTCCGGGCTCCGAGGCCGCGGAAGCCGCCCCGGGCCGGTGCCGGTGCTCCTCGGCGGGGACCCAGCACCCCCCGTGTCCCGCGCGGGCCGGGCAGCGGGGGCGGCGGGCGCGGCCCCGTGACGGCCCCCGGGGCAGCCCCGCGCCCCGGCAGGAGCGGGCACGCGCGCGCGCGCCCGCCGCTCGGTCCCCGCTCGGTCCCGGCCGCGCCCGCCGCCGCCGCCCCGCGCTCCCCGCCGCCGCCTGCCCCGCTCGCCGGCGGCACCCGCCTCCCCTCCCTCCCTGCTTCCCTCCCTCCCTCCCTCTCCCCTCCCTCCCCGCCTCGGCCGCCCGCCCGCCCGCTGCTCCCAGGTAGGGTCCCCGGGGGTCCGCAGCTGCGGCGGCAGCGCCCGCCCGTGTCGGGGGCTCTGCTGCGCTCCGCAACTTCTCTGCCTGCGGGGGCTGCCCCCGCCGCCGCCCCGCGCCCCTTGCGCTCCCCGGCGGCGGCCGCCGGTGCTCTGCCGAGCAGCTGTCAAACGTGCTGGGCGCTCGGCGGCGGCGGGGGGCGGCTCGCCCGCGGTCGGTCCCCGCACCGAGCCCCGGCGAATGGCATGACTCTGCCTCCCGCCCGCCCCCCCGCCCCCCCGGCTGCGGTGTGCCGTAGTGAGGCGAGGGGTGGTTAAACCCCCATCCTCCCATACATACGGTTTTTATTTTTTGTTCCTTTTCGTCTCGGGGCTTTCACATCACGGAACAGGAAAGCATCTGATGCGCCGGCTCACATGCCACTTCTGATCATACATTGCCTCCTTGCACAGAGCAGGATCGTTGGGAAAGATGGAGATACAATAAGTTGCTAGTACCGAAAAGTGCTGCGGAAATCCAGTGGTTTCCTTTCTCCAGTGAAGTGACATATTTTCCTCGGGTTTAAGTTGAAAGCACTGCTTGGCGGAGACTGACTGTGGCTGAGAGTGGGTTTGTGTTTTTCTTGCACCGTTAGGTTTTGCAAAGAGCAGCGATGAAGAAGAAGCTGGCACTCTCCGAGATGCAGTTGGTTCTTCTCGTTTTATTGGTGTGGCTACCAACGAGGTGAGAGGATATTTAGTTTCGTTGTTCAGTGCGAACGTGTATGTTACAATCTGCTAAGGGTAAGCTTGTGTGAGGGGTTATAAAAGTACAGTATGTAGTAACGTAATAAAAAAATCTTTCTTAGCTGTTTGAATGCAGTATTACATAGTTTCGAGAGCAAATGCAGTAGAATGTAGTTTAAGGACCATAAAAGCCTGATCTCTTGTCCTTAAACGGTTTGTGAATTGATGCTTTATTCCACCATTAAAATAACAATTTCTTTAAATGCTTTTTTGGATCTTAAAGACTTGAGCTACTGCATGACTGTGATTCTGTACCATACAAAATGGAGAAATAGATTTTTATGAAGTCTCACTGCAAATCACTGTCCTTAAAATAATGCTCGTATATTTATTAATATGGCCATGCCTTTTTTTTTCCCTTGATTTTTTTTTTTTTTGTGGTCAAACATAATAGAATTCAAAATGATGCTTAAGCCTTAAACCTCTAGGTGGAGATAGCATACAACTTCACAATCACATATAATAAAACAATAGCATCATTTATTAATCAACTTTTCTTATGTTGTGTAAAGTTCTCAATTTCTAAAGTGACAGCATAAGAGCAAGTAATTTTTATTACATTACACTTTTGTGTTTCTCACAGTCCCTAAACACAATAATTAATTGTAGTTTGTAACTTTGATTTACTTGCTTTGGCTGTGGCTGCAGTAGGTCTTGTCCTAATATGGTAAAGATTGTAGGCTATATAATGCAAGTTTCCTATGATTTAACATGTCTCCAATATTTTTGTTTGTTTCCCAGTGAACAAAATATTTTCTGAAACTGTATTTTCTATTTCACTTTATACCTAACTATGGTGCAGTATTAGTTGAGTCACAGTGGGCCAGATCCTGCAAACCCTACTCAAGTGAGTAATCTTACTGACGTCAAAGAGACTATAAGCGTTATTAAAGACTTTATGCCTGAGTAAAGTTTGTAGGATTCGACCCTAATTTGATGTAATTATATTGATCTAATATTTTTAGTGGGATCTTGAGTTCAAAAACTGTTGTATCTCAAAAAGAAGCTTAAAAATGGCAGAGACGTACTCTGGTAGTCCATGAGTACAACGATACATTTTACAAACCGAAAAGGAACCATCCGGTTATTGCAACTAAGAAAAAACTGACACATGAGTAAAATCACACATGGCATTTTCATGGGTTCTTTACAAATTATCTGATTTGGGTCGATTCTATGGTTTATATGATGGAAAGCACAGACTGCAATGATTTACATTTAAATACTTCTTTATGGCATTGAGCTGGGACCAACATACAGCCTTGTCTTTAATCCTTTTATAGCTTGCTTTAGCGAAAATATCACCCAAACCTACTTTTGGTTTGGAGGAGGAGGAAACATGCTTGCTGTTTTGGCATTCAGAATATCTTCATTTCAAGATGATTAATACTCAAACATTTAGGGTTAAAAATTTAGGTAGCTGAAAAAGATATAAATGGTAATGTGCGTAGCATATGATGCTTTACTTCCTTGATACCAGTGTGCTGGTTTTAAGTAGTTAGGACTGATGAGCTCATGTATTTCACATGCATGATGCTTAAAATTGTTGGCACGGTAACATTTGCATGTGTAAGGCTTTCTGTGTGTCAGGGCTTCCCTGGCACAAACCCTGTTGGTCTGGGTGCCCAGGTTCCAGAGGACTGTGGGGCACCACGGCTGGCTGGGCAGCAGGTTCATACTCCAGCTCCTAGAATGTCCCACTGAGATTTGATCCATAAAGGCTGTAATGTCTCTTTCTTTATTGGGGAACTTTGAAGCCATCAGTGTTCTACAGATTCTTCTTGACACTTCATTTATGATTCCTTTTTCCATCCAACATTTATAAGGTTTGTCTGCATCTGATGGAGTATCAGACAGTGCGTTTTATGACAAAATAGCATTTTAGAAAGATGAAGGCTGTCCACAGCTACCCTGCAGCTTGCTAGTCAGCACTGGTGTTCCCTCCCACCAACTGCTGGCGTCAGAGGACTCCCTGAGCATGATCGCTGGAGTTTTCCCTCATGTTAGTTCTTCTGGTCATGTACATTACATGACCATTGGGTGGAGGCAAATCCACAGGATTTATCCAGAGATAGAGTATGCCTAAGTGAGGACAGATAACAGAGCTAGAAGGAGATGGGTTTGTGCATGGGAACCCGGGTTATCAGCCCAGGAGTGACATGCCACCAAAGCCTGGGAGGCTCTTCTAGGGTTTTGCACCAGTGCAGCCTCCACTAACGGTGTTTGGGGAGCTGGAAGCAGCACTCACAGTAATGCAATGATGCATACAAGTACAGACTACTTGAAAATGACTTCCTGGATATTTTAAGTAGTATTCTGTTGACCCTTATATGTCTGAACTTGTTATATAGAAATTCTGTATTTGCATACTGTTAAATACACCTTTCCTGTTGGAATGCAGCAAGTAATGACCTGTCTGAAAAAAATGCATGTTGAGTGTATGTTAAAACATACTTAGCACCTTCTAAAATGTAAAATATCCATTTAGATCGGTGCTGGCTGACTCCCTGGAAGACGAAGCTAAGAATAACATCACCATCTTTACAAGAATTCTAGACAGACTTCTGGATGGTTATGATAATCGCCTGAGACCTGGATTAGGAGGTAATACAACCAATTAAAGATTGATTTTAAAAAATCAATTTTAATGTTCAGATTTTATGCAGTGATATTCTTCCTTCGGGGTTTTTTTTCCCCTAACAACTGGTATGCATCTTGATA
This sequence comes from Molothrus ater, assembly GCF_012460135.2. NCBI lineage: Eukaryota > Metazoa > Chordata > Aves > Passeriformes > Icteridae > Molothrus > Molothrus ater. The sequence continues at coordinate 47,387,561 of NC_050481.2, forward strand.
AATTATTTATAACTACATTCACCCAGATGAATCATTTGAAGTTTGAGGAAGATAACATCTATGAATGGAAAGAAGGCATTTTCACACATTTATCTTAAGTAAAAAGAAAAAAATCTGGTGTTTTAACATAGTAAAACAGAATGTGAACAAAAATAACATCTAAAGCTGTTATTCCAGTCAGGGAATTTTGGTTGAACAAGGAATCCAGGCTTAATTCCCTGCAATCTAAAAGGTGTATGTTTTCAGAAATCTGCACAAGTGTTTTGTGCAATGCATATAAATTTCACATTTGAGATTTGTTCCTTGGCCAGTAAGTTCAGTGAAAATGTTTTGATTTTGACTTCTTTGGAATTGGGGTGTCAATGGTAATATACATTTAATTTCTGGGCACCTTGCACTTATTTGAGCATTTGGAAAAAAAATAGAGAAAAAGAGAATATTGGAGGACAGAGGTCACTGCACTCTTGTGCCATGACTGTCAGTTATTTTTCAAAATGTCAGTTCACATTTTGATTTTAAAGCTGTATGCCATCTTTTGTCAGTATGTGTTACGTTGGCAAGAAATTTAAATAATTTTTGTGGTGTTGAAAATATTACTGTGTACAGAAAAATATCTATGACATAGGGAGGGGCTGAATATCTCAGTTTTGACAATATTTTGTCTACTACTATTGTTTATCTGTGTTTATACTATCAACATTGACATGTATGATTCAAATATACACTTCTACTGCCATTATTATTATTTATAACGGTTTTGGTAATTGTAATTTTCAACCTGGAGACTGTTTCAGCTTGGTGAAGCTAATTCCAGTACAAAATCCTTGGGAGCCATTCCTGTTCCTGTTGATTTCAGGAAGATCAGGCCCAAAGCTAGAGACACACTCCAACTTCCATGAAAATTACAATAACAGCTCTGATCAAATTAGGCATTAGTTAAAGCTCAGAGTTTTTATCCAACACTATTCCATCCTGACCTGTGGCTCTGTTGCTGTTCTGGTCCTGGGGAATTGTGGCTTGAATCTGACATAGCAGAAAGTGGGAGCTGACGCTGACTGAAACAGATTTCTCATTATGCATTGCTTTTAAACTAGGATGTCTTTTCATTTCCATTTCTGGCCTCTGTACAGTGAAGGCTTGTGAAATATTTTATATTCAAAGATTTCTTAATTTGGATGTTACAGGGGACCTATAGTACCGTTGATGCCAGAATTTATATAGTAATTTTTTACGTGGAGTTTTGATTTCTTTGCAATATACTCAAATTTAGGAATTTAGGCATAGTGTAAACATACAATGACTTGCAGAAACATTTCATATCACCAAACTCATGTTGAATTGACAGAGCTTTTAATATAATGCATTTTATTAGAAAAATAGTCAAAGTTTTCTTGCTTACAAGGAATAAGCCATTTAATGAGAGCAGTCTACAGTTCCTTTGCATATCAAGCAATTTTTTTATTATTGAAATAATATTTTTGAGAACATGAAATACAGACCTAATGGATTTTTCTATTTTTCACTAAATTTGCTTCAAAATAACCTCCCTCTTTTTCTTTATGAAACCTCATAGATAATTAAAACATACTCTGAGAACAAAAAATTAAAGAATTAACATCTGTTTGATATTGGTATACATGGCAATCAACCCATGCAGAATATGTGTGAAATGAAACTGTGTCATGCATATTAAACCGTGGAGATTCATGACACATTAATCTTAATCCTCAAGAATACTTCAGTTGTGGATGGATGGATTCTTACAGTTTTAAAGAACACTTGTAAATGGCAGTTGTGATAATTCATGATACAAAGCATACCAAACAAGGCTTTTGTACATAGTGCTTAGTAATTATTTAGCTTCATATTTCAGGAATTTTCTAGCAGTTTATTCCTTTTTCTATACTGACCTGTAGTCTGAAAAGAGATGTGGAAATAATTACCCTTCTGTTTTTTAACAGTATGTGCCTAGTAAGCCTGGGATTTTCTAAAAGTGTTTTTGCAAGAGATGACTGCATTCTGACCATGCCACACATCATTAATTTAAGATACCTAGTCTCAGTTGTGTTTCACTTCCCTTTATATGAATCTGAAATAGCTCATTTGAATGCAGCAGAATGTTTACTTTGGCATAGCCGTTTGCATTGTCGTGCACATATCACTGCTATGACTGGGATCACAATCTGGCCTAACATGCTACAACAGAAATAGTCCAGGGTCTGAGATGCTTCTGAAGTTGTCTGAAAGCAAGAGCTGTTCATCAGCCCACTTTCACTTGCTGTGAAAGACATTTTCAGAGATGTTTTGCAGCAAGAATTTAGCTCATTGTAAAAAACTGCTCCTTTAGTAATGAAATATTTTGGGTTGATATTACCATTTTATCTAGTTATTGACCAACAAAAAGGAAATGTACAGGCTTCTTGAAAGTCTGTATATTAAATCCAGCTAAATAAATGTCTGATTTGGAGGTTGTTCTTGAATTAAGGGATAGATTTGTAATTAATTTTACTGGGACACAGTCTGACTACTGACAGTATGTAACTTGATGCTTTACTGATGCAATTCAAAGCAGAGTACTATTTTCTATAAGCTGTTGAGGAAGGTTTAACTTTTACTGGTGGTACACCTCAGTCAGATAACAGGTTTTGGCTGTTGGTTATTGGCTATCCTAGCAGCTGGGATCCTTGAGTGATGTATGAACACTACAATGATGAAATGACCTGCAAAATGGGTGTGGGCAGGGGGAAGATGACACTGCACCATCTCCTGAAGCCAGAGACATCTCATATGACTTAGCTATATACCCCAGCCTGCTGTATTGATAGGGATGAGCATGGGTTTATTTGAGGGGAGATAATATTTTCTCTGTACTCATTTTATGCTAAGCACAGGATTGCAGCTGGAACACTCTTGACTGTACTTTCAGCTCTGAAGTGAACCATTTTACCCAAACATTCCATGCCATTTCTGTTTAGTCAACAAAATAAATTACAAGTTTGACTTCAAACCAAATTTTCCTGTATCATTAGCATTAATTTATATGAAATATAGCCATGCAAATGGCAACTCATACAGACCTTCATTGTTTATGACTTTCTACTAGTAATGAAGGTATTTTCTTCTTTTTATTTGCTGTAATGTTTGCAATACACTTAGGCTAACATTTTTTCATAAATCTTTTGCTTTTTATTAGCAAGTAGAAAAGCAAATACACACATTAATGGGCACTAAAACTAAGCAAGGAACCAAAATATCTGTAAGTGATTGAATTATCTGTCTGCTCTCCTCTGCCCCATGAACAGACATGATCATGCTGGGTACTTCAGTAATGTGACTATCTCCATAAGTTATTCAGTCTTCTTTACTTTCTCACATCTGAAATTAGCCTTTCCAACAGCTAAAGAACTTCTGTCTTTTCTACTCTCAGAAACTTATAAAACAGAACTGAATAGAAAACTTAAATGTTGGAGAAAAGAAACAAGCAGCAAAGCAAAAGAAAAGGGAAGTTACAAGGGCAGAAGACTGGACTTCATAGCCTAAAGTTTCAAGTGCCATATTGATATTGAAAAGATCTATGGAAATGTCAGGATCCTTCTGCAAACTGTGGTCAGTCTCATCAGCTTCAGGAATGGTGTTCTTATTGTAACCAAAGAGTTGAATGATGGTTGTTAAAAAAAGAGGAAGATAAGACAGTAGGTAGGTAAAAATTAAATGCACTGTGAATCTATTTTGAAGGAACCATCTCTGCTTTGAAATGTCCTGATTGCTTTAAGCAAGCATCTGCATTGCATTTCTCACACAGACAGACCAAATCCTCTTTTTTCCCAACATTTTGTAAATCGGTTGAACAGGAAAACTGAAAAGAATTGAGGGGAATTCTTTCTGACTATTGTTATCAGAGAGATGGTCAGCAATGAGCACTTGCTGTGTGTGATCTTTCATCTTTGGAGAGCTGGATCTTTCATTGCATAGAATCAGTATAATGGTATATCATTATCAGAATATCAGACTTGGTGATTAAAAGTTTTGTGATGTGCTCACCAATATGAGCACAAGGGAAACTCATTTTTTCACATATTACCTTTGTCTCCTGCCTGGATCAGGAGAGCTGTATCCATATATGTGTGTGTGTGTGTGTGTGTGTGTGTTTATCAAATAGCTGGAGGTTTTCAGTTGCCAGGAAACGCAGCCATGGTCATATGCTGATAATCTGGAATATGTTGAATTTAGGGCACTGTATTTATATATCACTGTGATTCAGAGTTTTTAATGAGCTTTGGAAGAGTTTGTAGCTATAGCAGTCCCTAGCCTGGGGACCCTCATTTGGCTAGTCCCCTAGCCAAACCTAGTGGTGTTTGTCAGCCCCAAACATGCTTAATGCAAATTCAGAGTATCATAAAGGAAGGTTCTTTGTCTATTTTTTTTTTCTGCAGAGCACTACTAGAAATCTTCCACTACTGTTTTTAAAGGGAAAAAGTGCAGCTCCCCATCTCAGTTCTGGTTGCTTCCTTAGGCTTTCTTTGATCCAGGTTAATATTTTGGAAATGGTAATATCTCTCTGCCAGTGCTAGTCCAGAGCAATTCAGAGCAGCACTTGCATCTTCTAAAAGCCCACTGTCCTTGTAGCTATGCTGGGACACAAAGGGATAAACTACTGTATGTATGCTCCTCTTTTGGGCATACCTGGAAGGGACACATGGAATATCTGGCCATAATGGTGCTTTCAGAGGAGTCAGTGAGAAACTCATGTTAGAGCTGTGGATAATGTATATTGGCAAAAAGCATTCCTTGTAAAAAATGGAGAAGCAATAGAGAACAGGATATGAACATCTCATTAATAACTTATCCAGGGCATGCAGACAGTGCTAAGATGCAAGAACAGAACTAACTCAGTAGCTATAAGCATTCCAGGGAATGATTCATTAGGAAAGTGGAAGGATAAAAAAACCTAGAGAAACCTCTTTGATACTTAAGAACAAATCAGAAAAATTGTCTAGTATAGGGTAGGGCTGAGTAACTAGACAGAGGTTATTTGGTTATTTATTTATTGAAGTCTGTGAATAAATCAACAGTGAAGACATATAAATAAAATTAATGCTACAGCTATGCAGAGTACTGCATAGTACTCTGGGGAAAGTGTTGCACAATGCAAAGCAAAAAAGTCACAGAATCACAAAATAAGCTGATTTGGAAGGGACCCACAAGGATCATTGAACCCAACTCTGGGCCTCAACAGCACCATCCCAAAGAGTCAAATGCTCTGCCTCAGATGAGTTAACAGAAATATAGGTACTGTACAGTAGTTATATGTGCCCATAGAGGAGCTAGTCTGGGAGGCTCTCCCAGTTCACTGAACATGTATATTTAGTACTTTTTTTTTCTCTCCTGGCAAAGCATCAGCATTTGCTTCTAATGCTAGAATTACTGCTGACGACACCAATGCTGAATTAGAGCTTTGCTTACTTTTGTGTTATCTGCAAGGAAGCTGTGAAAGCAGATACTGCAGATTTCTCTGGAGCTCATTGGTGCTCATTGTAAATCAGACTAATGGGGTGCTTACATTTCTTTTCAGTCAGATTTGATAGACAAAGAAATCAAAACCATCACTTTTTATCTGTCATGCAGTTATTCTGGGTTATTTAGAAAGGGTTGAGAAGCAGTGGTCTTGCTGGTATCCAAGGTATTCTACTGTTGATTGCTTTCCACTAAGGCCTTTTATCTTGTTAAATCTTGCAATGATTTTTTTTTCTGTCTCAAACATACAACTACTTGTCATTCAGGCTGACTAGTTTAAATAGCTAAGTACCAAAGGAATGCAATATCATAGTTCCAAAGTTTTTATTACCCTTGTATAATGATACAATTTGCATAAAGCTACCTGAATTGGAAATATAATTATTATTTAAATAATCTAACTCTAAAACATTTTCAGAAATATTTAAGCACATTAGAAATTCATCCAGGATAACTTTGGGTATTTTTATGGATTTCATGGGCTTTTACTAGTGGATTTTAACCAATCAAAAAGTTAATTTAAAATGTAGTAATCAATGTATATGTTACTTACAATGAAAAAAATTATTATTCAATCTGTAGAAATGAAGAGATTGTATAATACAAAATTAATGCTATTCTAGGTTACACTTATAAAGAATATCAGGGAAATCCTTTCATGTTTACGGCTGTGATGCACCCATGGAGTACTCAGTTTTGTATATTCTTTTTATAGGAGACACACAGAGAATTACATTTCAAATATTTTCTTAAGGAAGATATACCAAAAAAAGAGTGCTAATTAAGAATGTAAGAAGGAAGCTATAGAGATCTCTTGTTCAGTTTTATAATTATCTAAAGATATTCTGAAAATTTTGGTGAAGAGCTATTAAATCAATTATTATTTTATCTATTATAAAAGCATTGATGGTCTTTGACATTTTGGGTTTAGATGCATAGGATGCAGACAATATTTGGAATTCACTGCCCTCCATAAAGGTGAAAACGTGGACCTTGGAAGATGTTTGATTTAAGGAAAAATGCCAATTATATCACTGTGGTATGACTGGCATCACTATTTAGTGATGTTGATTTCTACTTGTGTGACAACAACCAATATTTAAGCAAATAGTGAAGCATAACTTTCAAGACAATTAATTGGCAAGTTTTGACATTTTATTTTCAATGAAAATTAAAAACTTGGGATTAAATGGGCATGTATAACTCCTTCAACTTCTTTGTGTAGAAAAGACTGGGGTTTTCATAACCTTTGTTCTTGAGCCCTGTAATGGTAAATATACATTTCGATATATCTTCTGTATTTTAGCACCTATAAAGAAAAAACTGCCACGAGACGTTCATTCTGCATAGCAGAATGGGCTCCTACTACATTTAAGGCCTGATTGTGGCAAAACAGTGTAACAATACTGTGTCTTTATGAGACATACTCTAAAAGGAACAAAAAAAAAGAATTATTTTCATCCCCTCCTTAGCTTTTCTAGGCAAACTCATAACTGTTATAGTTATAATATAACTCATAACTATTATGCCAATGCTGATGATTTTCAACAGATACAGAGATAATGGCTGCTCAGAGTTGTGGTGGAGTTTCCATCTTTGTGGAGACCCTCACAATTTGACAGAATATGACTTGGGTAACTTGCTGTGTTTTCAGAGATTGCTCTGCTTTGGACCTTCCAAAGGTTCTTTTTAAACTTAGTTGCTCTAAAATTCTTTAACTGATGGCCAGCAAGACATTGAAATAATGGCTGCAGCTTCCATCTTACTTGGAAAAGGTAAAAAAAATTTAGTATATTAGATCTTGAAGATATAGCTGAAGGAAAAAGTCTATGTAAATGAAAGGTTTAAACTGCTTCAGAACAGCAGTGTTGTATAACTCTTGAGCTTATTATTCATAAAGACCCCACTGAAAAATATAAGATTTTGGGTAGACAGGATCTGCAAAAATGAAGAAGAAATATCCTTGTTTATAGTCTTAGCCACATTTTTCCTACGATCACCTTATGCTGAAGTCCTGAAAAGGGTTAAATATGTGAAAAGACAGTATTTTAAAGGACAGGCACTGTATTTCATCAAATCCTTTTCAGTTTACTTCAGCAGTGTACAGGGAAGTGAAAAGCAGCACAACACTGTGCATCCTAGAGATCAACACCTCCTCAGGAAGCATCCAGGAACCTCTAATCACTACCCTTCTAAAGTGTCCCAAGATACCTTCCAAGGCTCCTCCTGTTTCATTCTTCTGTTTTTATATTGCCTTTTTCTTTCCTAAATACCTGTCTATTTTGTCTATTCTTATAAAAAATGCCCAACTGTCTTTTTTGACCAAAATTTGATGAATTTATCTAATTCCGTCTAAATGTAGAGTTAGCCAAGTCCAGGTGAGACCTGCCATATCGATGTACAGCTGCTGACATCCAGCTGTACCTGAAAGATTTCTTATTCAGTGGAACTGGATGGAGGAGGTTGAAATGATGTGAAGACAGGCTCCTATGTGGGTAGAAAGCAAAGATTATCCTTTACCCACAGATAAAATGGTTTTCCTTTTGTGCCAGCACAGTTCTCTGGTGCTGTTGACTGGTCTGAGACAGATCTGTTGCTTCTGGCAGTTCTCCTGACTGCATATTCCTGTTTCTGTTTTCTTGCAATGCTACCATTTCGTGACTGTCTTTTAGAATAACCTTTTCAATGCACAATCTAGTGCATCCAATTTTTAGAATTAATAGTGTGGAGAGAGAGATAGAGGTATTTCATCAGAAAGGATCATAGAGGAGGACCTTGTAATTGTCTATATATAAAAACAGCACATGCTTTTATTTTTTTCCCAGTATTTTGGTCTGTTTTAATTGTTAGTATTCATGGCTATAATAAATATCTACAAGTAGCTTCTAAATACTTCAAATAACATATATGAAGTAGAAAAAAAAGCTCTTTTTCAACAACCTAGCATTAGCGTAATACAAGCCAAGGTGAAAAACCACTATGAGCAATAAATATGGGAAAGGGAAGGAGGGCAGAACAAAAGAGATGATGAGAGAAAGAAGATAAAATTGTCATACTAACCATTGACAACTTTTAAAAAACTTGGCAGATTTAAGCAGCTGAATGATCGTTTTTTCAAATATCCTTTGGAAACTTGAAAGTAGAATAGATAAGAAATGTTATCATTATGGTATATGCATGCATTTAAATTTCTGATATTAGAGTTGTTCAACAATGAGTCATCCATCTCAAGAAACAGGTATAGAGGATGTGTTGCTGTACTATTCACCAAACTGCTAAATTAAAGCAGCAGCAGAAGATTTTGAATTAATACTGTCAAAAGTCTAATAAATTTTTTTACTGTCAAAAGTCTAATAATTATAAGAATCAAAGGACTTTAATATGCCAATATTAATCTTTAAACACATTTTTATATCTGTTTCTTTACATGTTAATGCTCTAATGAAATTAATCACAAGTTAAAATAAATTTTGTTTACCACTGTCACCCAATTAATAGTTTGCTTTATCATGCAGAGTATTTCACCACTAGTTTGTGGAAATTGTATGTAAATCACAAAAGTATGATTCTGCTAATCTTCCAGAAGTGATATTGCTATTTGGGAACCATTTATGTGATTACTGTGTAGCACATGGCTCCTGATTTACATTCCTTAATTCCTTGCCATATGTTGAGGGCTATTTAATAATTGGAGCATTTAACACTGTGAAAGAAATGTAAATCAATTCCCCTCTTACCTGGGATTATTGTGCATCAGAGAACATTGAACACTGCAGTGAAGTTGTGCAGCTGCAGAGATTGGATCTAGTCTGGCCAAACTGCATTCATTTTTTAATGTATATACATACATATTTGGTCCTCCCCATGCATTTTTTTTGTTGAACCAGTAGAGATCACATGTCCTTACCTGCAATTTGTTTGAGAAAACCTGGGTGTCCCATGTTCCATCTGCTTAATCTATGTTTTTTTACGGACTATAATAAGTATTTTATAATCTGGTAGTGTTATGACTAATAGAGTTGATTGAAGATAAAATGCAGTACTATGGACCACTGACCTTCACATATGGTTCAATAGAAATCAGTTTAAAAAGTGGTGTATGCTGTAAAATTTTCAAGACTGCTTGCATTTATGATATTTGGTGTGAAAGTAGTTTCCTGGAGTCACCTATCTTCATTTAGCATCTTCTTCTGTTTTAATTAAAAAACTTGCATACTGTCCATCTCTTAAATACCAAGATGACATGAAGGCAATGTATGTTCTGACTGAATGATTGCCCTGAATGTTGCTAGTTCTTCTTTGTTTGTCTCAATTGCTTGGTGCTGATTCTCTCATCCAAAAGAGATAATTGTCTTCCAACACATTCCCTCCTTTTTCTTTCTTGTATCCATTCCTAGTTGTTCTAAGACAATAGGTTCCTCAGACTTCTATCTGGAAATTGGGAATTATTATTATTATTATTATTATTATTATTATTATTATTATTATTATTATTATTATTATTATTATTATTTCCATTCTTGCAAGTGTGTAAGCCTCTCAGCACAACACCAGAGAGCAGAAAAGGAATGGAACAGGTGAGGAAGTCTGTGTTTATATTCAAGAATTTAGAGATGGGTTCAAGGGACAATTCCTACCCTTAATACACCAGCATAATGTTCTAGATGTGTCATTCTGAGTGACAGTCTAAAGGCTACTGTAGATGCCTGTTTATTCTCACTATTTGAAATAATAATTTAAAGGCTCACTGAATGAGAAGCAGCTGAAGAGAGTTGTATTGTGGTGTTTATAAATGAGAAAACCAAAGGTTTTAGTCATAAATGCAATGCTGTGTTTATATAACCACTCTGCCATCCTAAGGCATTCCATAGCATTTCATGGACTTGTTTGTGTCAATAGTTTTAAGTGAGAATCAAAAAGTAAACTTCTTTTTACCAGATCTTTAAATGTGAATTTGGTACTGCATCATCTCATGCAGTTTGTGAAAGGAAAAGGGAAGAGACTTCCACCTGGGAAAATAAATGAATAAATAAATAAATAAATAAGTAAAGATGAGAAAGGAGAAATGTAAATGCCTGTTACTTGAGATAAGGAAATGGTCACATTTTTAATAATCCCTTTTCATCTGCTGGGTGCTAAAAGCTGTCAGAGAATTCTTAAAGAATAAATAATCTGGTTTGCTACTGCATGATAATGCTATTTTTAAAGTAATTGACTGTTTTAAAATAATATCTGCAGTAGATATTACCTGCATTTTCACAAATATTTCTGCTTAGAACAATATGCACTTTAAGGAACGGGGTTCTGATTAAATTCATGTTAGGCATTGTTTCAAATTAAAAAAACCCCACTCTCTTTTTTAATTTATGCCTGTAGAAAATCCAACCTGTTAATTTAATATTACAAGCAGATTCCAGTCCCAAATATATAGTCTTTCCACATATAGAAACCTAGTGGATTCTCAAAGTTCCATGGAAAGCCAGAGGCAAATTCTCTTGTCATAGGCAAAAATAAAAGACAAATTTGAGGCTGCTTAATCCAAGCTCTGGGAGTACCCTGGGAGTATGTTTTAGAGGAGATTCAGGGAAACACTGTTATCTGTAAGTAGCTTGGAGACATTCTAGTGACTCAGCTGTGGGACTTTTGAGTGCCACAGTACACTTCTTGTACGCACTAAGACCTTTTTTAGTATTAACTGGATAATCGACGAATAAATGACAACTCTGTAACATGTTAAAATGAGAGTTAAAAATTGCTTCATTGTTGTCCATGCCAGTACTTTTTGCTTATTTGGGAGATGCTTCTTGAAGTATTAAAATGATTCTCTGTTGGATCAAGCCATGAACTCGTCGTTTGTCAGGACTCCTGTTTAGCAGGAAGCTTATTACCCATGACCATCCCCTGAGTTGTCCTGCCAGGCAAAAAATGTTAATAAAAAAATTAAAGACAGCTTGGCATCCAGTCTGATTTTTGCTGTGTCTTGAAACCATAACTCTACTCCTTCCTTCCCTGTGTTTCAGCAGCTGTGATGCTCAGGAATGTGTGAGGAAAGTGTGTGTCTACGTGTGCTTAAGCATGCTAGGTATTTAGGGTGTTCACATGCACACAACCTCTGGCTGATTTTAGTAATTCATCTGGCTAGCTTTTTTGAGAATATAGAGTAGTCTGGATAAACATTAATTTCCTGTCCTTCATAGCTATTTTACCTGGCTTGAAATAGGAACTGCTGCCTAGTCGATAGGAGGATTAGAACACTCTCTATTTTTTTTTTTCATAGTGTATCACAGTCTTCTGAAATACTATTATAGAATTTCATACAGCATTACATATGAAAAATATATTTGAGGATACTGCTGCAAAAAGATGCATTAAAAGTGCCCACTAATATGCAGCTCTATTAAATAAAAGCACTACCTCTTTCTACCATTGGTTGCTGTCATGCTTGAATGCAAAGTACAAGGCTAGCAAAAGATAAAAGAGCTGCAGCTCCATTTTTAATGACTATACAATCCAGGACTATAATACCCAGACACTAAGCACAGACATTAAAATTAATCTGTCTGAAAGGATCTTCATTTTCAATGCTTCCTTATGTCTGTTGATCTCTAGAGGACATCATCAGCATTTGGGACTTTGGAACATGTGAGTTTCATACTTTGTTCTGAGAGCAGCAAATTTTGGGAAGATGCCAGCTTCTGGTGATGTGAGTGCTTGCCACAGAACAAGCAAGACAATCCTTCCCAGAGCTTCATCACAGTTTCTCTCAGCTCCAGGGTGGCAACTTTTTTGCTGTGGCTGACCACGGATACAGACATAATCAAAGGCTTCTGCTGAAGCTGGTAGTCACTAGGCAAAGACTTTTTCACTGACTTCACTGGGCTCTGGCATGCAACCCAAATTCCTCCTTAAATAATTAACACAGCTAATAAGCACTGTGACAGTGTCTGTTTGAGCTTAGAAATAGTAGTGTAGCCATAGAATGAAATGCTCTGTGTATATCATATGCATATGTATATCTATGTATATCTATGTTTCCTGGACATTCCACTGAATTCTGTGGCCATTTTATAGGTGCTTGATGTGGACTTGTGATGTTCTTCCAAGAAATAATAAGAATTTAGGGTTTTTTAAATGTTTAGAATGTGGGAAGGTCCTGAAGGACAGCATACTTTCATAACTTTGTACTTTCACTGGCAAGTTGACATGTTGCATATTTAATATATATATATGTGAACCAAAGTGGCTTCTGAAATCTAATTTGGATAAAATCTAGAATGAGTGATCTTGGTTAGAAAAACAGCTGGGCCTATGTAAGTGATGGGCAAGCAAATAAGCCAACAACAAAAATGAAGTTTTTGAAGAGCCAATAGCCACTATACAATAAAATCACTTGTTAAGAAATCCAGACTTGGCTGCATTATAACTGCAAAGAGAAACTGGAAGCTGCTACTTTTTAAAAATGATACTGCTGTTAGGGCTAGATGTGGTTTGAAATGCAGGAGGGACCATCAGAGTGAGTGTATCAAATGGGATGCTTTATAAATGCTATGACTTGGAATAAAGCACAGAGATTAAACCTGAAATTAGCCTAGAAGTGTAAAGCAGCAGAATTTGCCAAGGTGTTCCATGACTTTAGGTACTGAGGTCATAAAATTCAAACATTTAAAAAAAAGAAGAGAGATAAAGACCTCTGAGTATAAGTTTCTGCAATCTGGAATAATTTTGGGAATTTTTCTGCTTTACCTACATGTTATGATTTTCTCTCTAGTAGCACAAATCTCCAAACAGAGTAGACAGAAATATGGTCTCATGCGAGTAATAACTTTGCCCTCCCTACTTGTGTGATGACACCAATTCAGGTCAGTTCAAATAATTACTGCTCTACTTTATCAAAGTCTGCTCCCTTCCAGACTTGTTTGAGCGCTCTTTTTGTCTTCCTCTGTCTCATTCTTTAGACAGTGTTGGGGCAGTCTGGTTCATTTTAGCTCCATCATGCTCATCCAGTTAATCTGAACAATGCAGCAGTCATATTTATTACTCAGCCTGGTAATTATAAACACTCCTCATCCTGATGGAAGCTGTAGTGTCTAAAGGGACCAGATTTAGTGCTGATGTTTTAGTTTTCATTTGTGTGACATGTGGTTTTGGTTTGCTGCCAAATGTGTTGTGTGTTTTCTAAATTCCTCTAACTTCAACATTTAAGTAATCTGTTTCAGCAAGATCACATTTCTTCCAGCCAAACTCAACTATATTTTCAATTTCATGTTTCTTTTGAACATTTTGTTCAACTTTAACTAAAAATTTCTCACACTGGTAGTTTATTTTAGAGCTGCATGCTTTTAAGTTATTTTTATTTTATTTTATTTTATTTTATTTTATTTTATTTTTATTTTTATTTTATTTTTTTGCCTTCATGGTATATGAGGATGTAATGAAAAGGGAAGAAAGGGAGATTTGGTGGATTTCATGGTAGTCTTATGGGAACAAGTTTATGCCCATGTGTTTAGATTGCTCTTCCCAACGATTCAATTTACTTTTCAACATTTTGTCTCTCCCTTTTTAACGGTCAACACTAATGTTAACAATTATCCAGCTTTTACAAGTGTTTATACAACCAAAGCATCCATATACCTTTACAATGAACCTGTAAATTGGAGGAATACTCTATTAAAATGATAGGGAAAAAAATCCAAAAAGCTGTCTAGATAGTTAATTGCTTCCTTAATCACTTGGCAGTCAATACCTCTGAGATTGTCAAAATGTTGCCGGAGGCGACAAAAGTCTATGAAGTTCAACAGTAATGAGTGAGAGTACATATCTTCTTTTCCCAGTGCAAAGAACCAATTAAGTTATGCACTTTTGGGTTGTTTGAAATCTCTTTCATGTTAAAGTAGTGGCAGGATTCAGGCTAGACACTGGATGGTTGATTGGCCCAATGTGATATGAGCTGCACCAGTCAGTACAGCAGCCTTCTCATCAGGGATGAAGTACATTCTAGATTAAACATCTTAGTTACTCATAAGGCCTGATTTGGAAAAGGGATCTAAATCCATATTTCCCACTTTCCAAACCTTTTATGTAGACACGGGGCTTTTGATCATCCTGAGAAAGTGGCTTCTTCCACTGGAGATGTTTTACTTATTTATTTGTATAAAATAGCTACATATGTGTCAGAACATGGACTCAGATCTCTCTTTTCCTGCTGCCCTTTAGAGGCATAGAGGCATTCACGGTCTTTGGCCAGTTGGCCCCACAAGACTGAGGGCTTAGGTTTGTCAGTTTCCACATCTCCTGGAGCCCACATACAGTGGAATTCATTGCTTCCAACAGCTGGGCATCCTATGTGGAACATGAGAAAAGCTGGGCATGTTGGCACATCACAGAGATGGTGTTGGCATAACTGTCTACAAATGTGGCTCTTAAAGTTGATAAACTGAGTAGAAATCTGTCAAGCTAAGTAAGTAAAAATGCTGAAGAGGAGCAAGCAGCTGAAGCCTTTCCTTACCAACACATGTGAAACAACCAAGTTTGGGTGTGAAAACTTTACTAGTCTCCTTTTCATGTATTCACAGGGGTGTTCCCTCTCATGTCATTCCTCCTTTCCTGGAAAGAGCCATGAGAGAAGCTGATGGTCGGGTTTAATGGAAACTTCTAAAATAGAGAGCAGCTCTTGTCAAGTGCATGCTCTAATTTAAAGAAAGGACATGAACTCAGTTACTGTGTGTCAGGTTCTGTCTTTACCACAAAGGTGAATTTTCTAAGACACAGCATTCTTCCTCAGTCTTTGGAAGGAATTATTCTGCTTTGTGTAAATAATTAGATCTTGAGCAGAGGCTTCAATTTAAGTCTGCTCTATCCCATGAGTACTGCTAGGCTGTGGAATCAGTCTCTTGCTCGTTTTCTTGCTTTCTCTCTCAAAATCTTTCTGGCTCAGTAAATTTGTAATTATTTATAGTTTGAGGAACTCGTTGGGACTTGGTTGAGAGCCAATTCTTTAGGCTACTTGGCAGCATTGGGATTTTTTTGCCTTAAGGTGGAAATATAAGCAGCCGGGGAATTTTAGGTACTGACAATGTTAGACAGAAATTTAGGAATAAAGGGGATTCAGACAAATATAAGCGCAAAACTTAGTCATTATGATCTGGATCACAGAGACATTCAGATTAACTTTGATTGATTTAAATGGAAACTTGGAGCTTAAATAACTTTGTGCAGCTTGTCCAATGTACTTTAAGAGATAATTGAGCACCAAAATCAGTCTTTAGCGCTATCCTTGAGCAACTTTCTCAAGTTTGTGGAGAAAGCATAAAATAAAGTTAAAACTGCACCTCAAATATCACTTATATCCAAAGTTCTTCATTCACAAGACCCTTTGGAAATTTAAATTTGTGATCTGAAATAATAAGGTTTGCAAATTAAAGGTCACTTGGGAGAGAGAGAAGAAAATGTAGTAAATATAACATTTGTGTGTGTGATCTGCACTCTTCTTTTTCACTGAGAGTTAAGCCTCAAATTTGTCATATACATGTGAAAATTATTTTGTAATGAGTAAATTTTCTCTCAGCACAGAATTTTTTTGTTTTTTAATTTGATATCTGGTAATGGTGCTAAGGCAGTTCAAACCAGCATCTTCTACATACAGCACAAAGAGTAAATACTGATTACAATATCACATTATTTGTGTTTCAGATGTGCCTACATATCATTCTGTGCATATTTTGTGGGTAACCTACACCTAAAAAAGCTGTTAGTTTAGCTAAAAACATATCTGAGAATGTTTTCACAAGTCATATTTTTTGCTACAGTAGAGAAGGGTGTTGACAGCTAAGCTAAATTCTTTTTTCCAGGTTAGTGTGTTTTTCTGATGGTCAAAAAGTCTTACTCATCTCTAAAGAAACACTAATGTTTAACTGAATTATTGTCTTATAGCAAATTCTTGTCATTTTGAACAAGTTTTAATTATTTCAGAATAATGAATACTGCTTTGCTGAAATAAAAGAGTAGGCTTATATGCAGCCCAAGTATTCTGTTAGTGTAAATGACATAATAGTATTTATGGTACTGCTTTACAGGGCTGCTGAATTTTTAAGTTCTGAATAGGCCTTTGGAGGGCCCCTGAAAGACTTTATATGGAGCTGTCATTAATTTAATAAGCGATATAATATCTGTAAATAGAAATCAGCTCTTCAGAGGTAAGTCAGTTGGGGTCTCTTAACCTACTGGCTTTCAACTCCTGTCTCTTTCTCCAGACATTTTCTCTAGAATATATTCTTGTTCCATCAACACCATGAGAAATTAAGTACAGTGTCTGATTCTGGTCTTATTTACACCAATGTGAATCAAGAGTGCAGCTGTTAATATAATACTTAGTAGTATTATACTAGAAGCTCCAGAAGTTAAACGGTAAGCTTATTCTACATAAGCTTTGTTAGAGAGGGAGATTTGAAAGACAATCGTGGCCCATATGAAGAAATTTTCTTGCTGATAGTTCATGGATAAAGTGAGGCCATTGGAAGTGAAGTGCTAATGTTAAGGGGAGAAATGGATTTTTTCTTCTCACCGATGACTTCAGCTTATAAATTGGAAGTGGTTTTATGTAGGGCATAAGTGTCTTTGAGACTGTTGTAATTTAATAGTGGATAATGAATGAAGATGCTGAAGTTGGATAAATAAAAATGGTTGCATAAACCACCTAAACCAAAAATAAAGAAATGGCAGAACATGATTTTGAAATATCTGTGTTCCCACAGATTTTGCTGCTGTTACAGCTCTGTGTTGCATGACCTCCTCTGACCCCCATTCCCTGCCAGCCAGTCAGTGTCTTGAGCTGTCAACAGACACACTAAGGAGCTTGTCAGATAAAGGCAGCATGTTGAGTTGGAACAGTGTTTGATGGATTAAGACCCTGGCTGTTTCACCTGTGCAATTTCTGACTGGTATTATGAATGACATTTTCAAGGCCTTTGGGCAACATTGCCAAGCATGCCCCTGGAGACCATATTACAATGTCAGAACAATGTCAATTCCAGATAAATAATTTTTTATAGAAAAATAATTAAATTAACATCAAGCTTTTGACAGCATTTCCACAAAAACTCAGAAATCCTCAGTTAAATTTCCCATAGCACTGCAACTTGACCTCCTTTTTTTTGTTGTTGACATACTTATTTAAAGAGCAGTATTTTATTTTTGCTTCTTTTTAATTTTTTTTTGCATGCTTTAGCAGCCTTTCAGTTACAGCCTTGCAGTGTTCTCACAGGCACTATTAATTCTACATTTAAAATAATGTTTGTCTGAATATTTTTTATAGTATACATTAGAACTGCATATGTATACTTTAAAAGTTCTATCCCACCAAGAAGACTTTCGATGGTTTTGGATTACCACAAAGAGATTGTCTTCTATTTTAGCTGCCCAAAACCTGTATTTACAGCTTTATTGAATAAAAATTGAAATTAAAAAGAATAAAAAGCCCAACCCAATCTTTCAGGCCTGTTTTCTTCTGAAAACAGCCTTGACACATTAATCAATAACATAGCCAGTTTCATGCAAACAAACATCTGGAACCTTTCTGAAGATTTTGCAGTGATCACACTCCATTCTTCTCTTCTTTTAAACATACATAGAGTGAGCCATGCATGTTTTGTCCCTACCCTCTGTGAAGAAAGGAATCTAGATTATTTTGGTGAGAGGGGGAATGAATAATACTCAGGTCATTCTCAAATATGGGAAATACTCTAAAAATTTATTTCAATAAAGGTAATGCTTTCTCAGCATTCTTCAGGAGAGGGGGAGCTCTCAGGTATGCAGAATCCTGCATGTCTATCTACCTCACATCACAGACTGGAACTCTGTGTACCCTGTCAGGGATGCAGGCAGCTGAGAAGGGACATATGAAAGAATTCGAAAAAATTTTGAAAACTGCTGTCAGACAGCAGACCAAAGGAACTCATTGAAAATTTAAATGCCTCTGTGGAATCTTAACATTTTGACAAACTGGTAAATGCTCCTGAGGAGCCTTTTCATCTGACTTTTCTGATCATCTCTGTTACTCAGCCTGGATTGGTTTAAACTTCAGCCACTGCAAATTCTATGCCAAGCAGCCTACTTCAGCTGAGCCATCTCTTCTGCTGAGGCACAAGTCAGCAGGATTTCAGACCATCAGAAAGGGTATCCCAACAGCTGGAGAGCTGGCATAAAGGAATTGGTGATGCCACTGATACCAACTCCAGCTAAGTGCTGAACCACTTTTCTAATTTTTTGACAAGTCAATGATGTTGACATTTTCCAGTGTGGTTACTTAGTATTGGACATCTGTAACCAGACTTGGCAAACACCTGTACTTCACCTTACTTGCACATAATTTAATCCTTCTGCCTCAGCTTCCCAAGGAAAATTGAGGATAATAAAATTATTATCTTCATAGAGGACTTGTTATAATTAACATTTTTTTTAAAATCCTAAATGTAATTAAAATACACAGCAAAAATTCCAGCTAAGGACAGATAAGGATGTATCCTTATATAACAATTTGTTATATTATTGATTTTTCTTCCTTTCTGTTTTTTATTTTCCCCAGTAATAATATCATGTCAGTTCGAGTAAGGAAGGGGAATCAGAAGAAACCAGTGCTTGAGAACCATGTGCAATGTGATCTTAATAATTACTGGGGGTTTTTTTACTTCCATGGGATGTGTTTTTCTTCCTTCCTTTATCATTAATTTTATTGACTATATTTTGTCAGTTTACCCTTGACTTCCATCATCTGAGAAACTGGTCTGATCTAAGTCAGATAGGGAATTTTTTAAACATTTATGACCAAAGTAAGTTGGAAATGGTGCTGTAATAGCCTTTGCAGAATTTTAGAGTCATGTGATGGTGGCAGCTACTTGTTATATTCTCTGCCTGAGATTTTTTCCCCTAAAAGAAGCATCTTAAATAGAAATTATATCCTTACCCTTTGCTGTTCCCATTTCTTTGTATAACTTTCAAAAGCAGTGATTCAGAATAACTTAAGAGCCCACAAGTATAAATCAATCTGCCCCCCTTCCTCCCAACAGAGGGTTCTTTAAAATCTAGGCTGTTTTTCAGTATGGGCCTCCATTGATTTCAGCACTTTTGAAAATCAGGCCTTTTAGTTACATGCATATGTGTCACTTGAGGAAACAAATTTTATAATCCCAGTGGGAAAAGCTTGTCCTTTTCTCAAAAAAACAAGCTCGATTTTTATGCAAACACATGTTGCATTGAACATCTTTTAGCTGAGTATATTCCTTGGCTTTTCCACAAGAACTGATGATCCAGAACTGTTTGAATCTCTGGTGGGCTAAGTACGATGACTGGTGCTGTTCTTGACAGAATACGAGTTATAAAAAGCCTGTAACTGTGACGCCTGCTGGATGAATTTTGATTAGAGAGCCCATTTGAAACTGTGCTTTGTGCTTCTGAATTGTTTGTTTGACAAGTACATACTCCTTCAAAGCAATAGCTACAATATTTGTTGTAAAAAAAGGATGATGTATTTTTTGTTTTTGTTGACGTTTATTCAGAACCCTCAAGTTCAAATTTGTAATTCGGAGGTACCTTTATTTTAGTACTATGTAAAGTAACAAGGAAGAAACTAACACAAGATTCAGGCTGCTAACACAAATGGTAACAGGAGTAATTCAAGATTTATTACATTTCAGCTTCTTTTGTCTTTAAGGACTTGTTTTCTTTAAGGTAGGGTATGAATAGAAACTTCTTAACTATGAAGAATTTGGAAAATAAGAGGTAAAAATATAAAAAACTGCCATTTCTTCCTTAGTGTACTTTTTTTTAACACAAACCAACAGGGAGAATCGATAGACTGTTCTAATAGCAGCTGTGATCAATATGTTTGCTCTCCTCTCTGTCTTCTCTACTCATTTCTGATGGAAAAATAGATCCAGAAGGGTTTAGAAATCATATAACAGAATATGGGAATTTTTTAAAAAATTAAAACTTGGAATGCAAGGCAAGCTTGAAGATTCCATGTCCTGTAGTTTCTATGCAAATATTAAAATCATTCCTCTGTGTCAAATAAAAAAATCACATACAAATAACTGGTAGCATTAGAATAAGTTTACAAGAGGACCATGTTTCCAAGCATTTGGTGGGTGGGGAGCATGCAGGTAAAGATTTGCCAAGTGACTTTGTTGCCTATAGTAGGGTTCCTTCAAGTTATACAATTATATTTGAATTTAGCCTTGATACTCTGCTGTTGGGATACTTGATTGTCAGTCATATTTTTGTAACACCAGTGCTTTTCTTGGAATTTTAATTAATATTTTGTATTGTCATCAGTACAGGCCAAATTTCACAATTAGTCCCTGCAGCTCCATTTTACCTCCTGAAGAGTAGCTCTCTTGTCACTCTCCCATTTCATTCCAGTCTGTGCCAGGTAACCATTTGGAGATAATAATCTTTTTTTTTTTTTTTTCTGGAGAGTCTCCCACAGGCAGCATGAAGTCCCTAGTCCTCTGAAATGTACTTGTGGCTCTTGTAGGATACTTCAGCCATATCTGTACTTTATCCTTGTTGAATAGCAAAGGCTGTGCAGACTCAGCACCTTTTCTGTCCACTGACTTAAAATTTGTTTGTAAGAAGTTTGGAGTAGAAATCAACTTAGCTTGTGTAAGGATGCTTCATAATGGATTTCAGAAGTCTCTATCATACAAATAAACCAATCTTAGGACGTGCAGAGGATTTTTAGGAGTCAATCTTTATTTATTTGCTTAAAAAGCAGACATGATCCTAGGAAAAAGATTCTTTTTGGTAGGAAGGGCTTTTTGGAGTCCTATATTTCTAGCGTTTGGCTGAAAAAGGAAGTTTCCTTGCAGATGAGAACAGATGAATATTCCTCGTCCATGCTCCAGAAGTTGTCTGAAATCACTGTATTTTTGCAGCTACATCCCTTTGAAAATGCACTGCTCCCCATGCAGCTGCTCATGGAACAGTGCTGGCCTTTTCCTGGTGCCTGGTAGAGACTGTTCTCATGAGTGAGCACCACTGGTTTCTCCCAGTGAGGAGCAGGGATTGTACTGTTGGCCTCCATATAATTAGAAGTAAAATTGGCTTGTATCATGTATTTGTTAAAAGGCAGCTTTCAGGAAAACAGAAACTATTATCTACCCACATTTAATAATGATTAAATAGGGAAATATAATATAACAGCAGGATCACTTATACAACAGGCAGTTGTATTATTTTTGGGAATGGGAAATTCTGCAATGAGTCAAATTGCACCTAGTTTTATTCAAATTTTTCTTTTCCAATCAGTAGCTGGCTTTAAGGCAGAGAATTCCTTGTGTTGTCTGTCTAGAATGCTGACTGTGTGTCTAGAATGCAGACTGTGGTTGGCAACTGCTGTTAAGAAATTTCCTGTGCATACTGCCCCTCTTAGTGAATATCATTCTATTTTGAGCCTAATTGAAAACTGAAGATAGAAAACTAAGCAGTTATTTTTCCCTGCAGTACAATATCTAATATTCTGATTTCATGGCTGTCTGACTGCAATGATTGGGAAGGACATTTTCTCAAAGTGTTCACAGTACCACAGCAATGTGTCATGAGCATTGCCTATCAAGGAAAGGAACTGTTATATTAAAATATGTGCCACTTAAAAACACACCCAATTGAAAAGTAGGATCCTGTTGTGTTACATTTGGTACAGTCAATAATTGCCTTTTCTTGTCTTTTTCTTTGAAAAAGCTATTAAGAATGTAGAAAACAGCCTTCAACTAGAAAGGCTTTAATAGGAGAGATCTGCAACAACAGAGGTAACACCTCTGCAACAAAGGCATTTTGTTTTCAGAACTCTCCTTCCATGTTAAGTCCACGATGCTGGGGCTATTTTTGCTGGTAGAGAAACGGGATATGTGTATGTAGTTGCTGGTGATTGTATAGCTAAACAGGCTTAAACAAACTACTCTGTGGTACAAATGCTTGTTTGTTAACCTCTGTGTTAAGTGGGAAAGAAACCCCCAGTATTTACAACAGGACACTGGTGAGGGGTAGTAAATAAGGAGACAAACCTGTTCAAAATGTCCCATAATCTTACATAACAATAGAAAAAGTACTGTCAATTTAAAATGTTTGCTTGTTTTGTTTTTTTTTTTTCTTTTTATATCAGATAGTATTACTGAAGTCTTCACTAACATCTATGTGACCAGTTTTGGACCTGTGTCAGATACTGATATGGTGAGTTCCTGAATCTTTTGCATATATGGGTAAATGGTGTAAGATATGTATAAACTTCCTTTAAACCTGTATTCTTTTACTTATTGTGGATGGATTTGAAACAATCTTACTGAAATCAGAACATGCCAAACCCCATGTAGTTTGAAATTTGAAAATTGATTTATGGACTTTTCATGATAAGTGTGCTTGTGTTAGCTGTTTAATTTAGACCAGTAAATCTTCTGATTTTTCCACTGACTGTACTTTGGTTTATATTCTGGAGAAATCTTGATATGGATGAACTGGATTCCTCTTGCATGAAAACCTGAAAACCTGGAGTGAAAGGAGCACTCTTAATATTGGCAATAGACTGAGGGACCTGATGGAAATCAAATCTAAAACTTCTTGAAAGACATAGCTTGGAAGCTGGGTCATCAACATGATTGTGGGGTTTTGCAGATCTGTCCTTGATAGTTTGCATTGTTTAGTAAGCATTTAAAGAAGTCAGTGACATTAGAAAAGAAAGAAATGTTCAGAATATTGCTCTGGATTATAAGGAATTGTTTGTAGGCTCACTGCAAATAATACAGAGATTAGGGAGAATGTTTCAAACTGGGTAGAAAGACCTGATGGATATAGCTGTCTAAAAGGAAAGGGAAGGACAGTCTCAAACTTACTTTACCTGTCATGCTCCTGTTCACTTGCCTGGTGTAGGGAAAGTGGTTTAATTGACTCTGGGAAATGTGTAGGAGAGAACAAAATTCTCAGAAGAGTCAGCAACAATCTTTTACTTGCAAAATGTAGAACATCAAGATAGAATAAGATACTTGACTGATGTTAAAAAAACATCCAAAGTAAGTACTTCACAAAATTTAGTTTAGCAAACTTAGCCAAGCTTAACAAATCCAGATACAGGACACTGAATAAGGCATTGACAGGAATTTTTTAGTCTGGCTGACAATGTATTTTGAGAAGAAATGAAGAAAGAGAAGGAAAGGATAAGAGCAGAAAGATACCACCATCTGTGGATTTAGTAACAAGACTTGATTTTGATGTCCTTTGGTCTAAATGGTATCTTGATCCATCAGGGGTGGGAGAAACCCACAAAACACAAATTCCAGAGGGTTTATATATGCTTAGCTTTAGATGGAATGCCCAGGCAACTTCCCTGGGGTAGGGAGTTTTATGCTGTCTTTTGCAGCACCTTGAATCTGTTGCAACACTGTGGATCCTGCTCAGTCCTCTGGTGGAAGACCCCAGGAATTATTCTGGGGGTATTTTTGGGGTCTTTGATGGTTTATGAAATTTTCTAAGACATGACAACTGCCTCTCAGTCAGTGCAGTTGAGCCCCTTATGCCCCATCAGATGGGATGAACATCTTCAGGCCTACGTGTGAATGTCCCAGTATGTCCCCCAGGTGGGGAGGAGTTTCACAACTGAGCCACTTGTGTAAGGAAGGACATCAGCATGATAAAAAGTATTAATCCACCTCACAGGATCTGCTACTTTTTGGCCTCTTCCCTCATCTGTCTCAAACCCCAGCTTCTTGATAAGCCAAGGCTGCTTTGTCATGGTCATCCCCTGGTGCTCACACCCTCTGCACCTGGGCTGTTACTGTGCTTATCCTCAGCAAAGCACCTGCTGCTTTTGCAAATGGCGGATTGTTTGAGCCATTAGCCATTAACATCTCAATCTTTCACACTACCCTTGCCAATCCTGCAAGAAATTATTTTTGAAGTGTTTCAAATATTCTTTATTATGTATGAGACATATTAAATACTACCTTGGTGTAGCTGTAGATACTAAAAATTAATATTTTTTAAAGTAAGACAACATTTCTTTTTCTATGAAAAAAATCAGGTTATGCAGCATACAAAACAGGGAACATTATGATGTTATGAACAAGTTTATGAAGTTAAATTTTTCATGGTACATTGAACATTTTAAAAGTTATTTGCTTACTGGTAAGTTAAAAGTTATTTGATTACCAGGTAATCATAGCTTTGGAAAATATATTCTAGTGGGGTTTTGTGTGTTTTTTTGTGTGGGTTTTTTTGTGTTTTCAAGCTCTGTTTTGAAAGTTATGAATACACAGGTAAGACTTCAAATGAAAGGCCATGAAAGGTGATTTCACAGGAGAAATAGACTTTTGTTTATATTACTGTACATGTTGCTGATTCTCCTGAGGTGTCTTTTTCTGATGATTTTAGGTTTATGAAATATTTCTTATTTTGTTAATAATTTTGTAAAAAAGGTATCCACGGCTATGTACAAAGATGATATGAACATCTTGACCTTGTTGGTCTAGTATCTCATGACTTCAGACTGCTGAAGTCTTGCATTCATGGTATTCCTGTGTAACAGGAATATGATATTAATCCACTTTTAAAGATGATTACTGAGCCACAAGGAGACTTACCCAAGGCTGTCAAGTCATCTGTGCTTAAATGGAAAAGTAATGAAAGCTCCCTGAGCCTATTCCCTCCCTCCCAACACACTTCTGACATCAGTGGATAAATGTATGGAGAACTCTGGGTGCTTATTTGCACAGACATATAGACAGTGCACGGATCTGTGCAGAGTTGTTAATCAAAGCAGAGTGCACTGCATTAGAATGGCAGCTGTTACTCTAATGGGTAGGTTTATTTGCACATAAGTAGATAGATAAGTAAGAGCAGTTTAATTCTTATTACTACAAGCTTCAGGGTTAATTTAGCTTGTTCTGTTGATAATTATAGAATAATTTTGAAACGTATGAGCAGTCAATGAGAAAATTCCAACATGTGAGTTGTGAAATAATAGCTTCCAAACCATCACATATCCTGTCGAACATGAAGGTGACATTAGGGTTTTAACCATGAGTACTTTTTCATTTAGGAGCTGCATGACTGAATCAATAATTTAAACTATTATGTAGAGGATTCGTTGATATTTTCTTCTGTAAATGCTGGAAACTCAGGGATATTATATATTTTTTAAATTTCTTCCTTAAAAGGCTTTATTGCAAGAATAAATTTGACTCTTGCCCATGTCTTCTAGAATTTTTAGAGGATCCCAAGCTCAGATTTTTTCAGGAAGATTGGTCCCATCTCAGGAAGTCCTCTCCTGGCACAATGTGAATGGTGAGGCCCTCAGTCATGTGAGGTATTTAGGCTGAACACTGCTGTTGCCCAAAACTCTTAGGATTATTGCTGCCCCTAGGATTCCTTCCACTGCAGGTTTCTAACAGTAATAAGATCATCAGCTGTGTGACTGCACCCCTTTACATGATCTGTTTTGCAGTTTGTTTTTTCCTCCTTGGTCAGTGTATTGTGAAGAATGATGGTGCTTGGAAGAAAGGTGCTTTTGAAAACAGGAAGGGACTCACTGACATGCGAGATGTTTAATATGCATTTACAATATGGAATAAGGAAGTGACAAACAAGCAGTGATGGGTGGATTGGAGCCAAGGACACAGTTCTTACGTAGTGTTGATACACAAAGTTGATAAAATCTAATTCTGACCTTTGTTGTTGCATTGCTATGAATTCATGAGGTCTCTGTTTCCCTCACTAGCTGTTCCCATTAATGGTAAAGTGGTATGGTGTTTGATCTGTGACTCAGTCATTGCTGAGTGTGGGTTTTTATTCACATTTGCTGTATTTCTCCAGTATCGCAACTTTGCCAAAAAATCATTATGTCCAGGGGAATTTGATCTTTGACTGATTTGAAGCTAGCTGGAATTGCTGTTGATAAATTCAGGAAGTAGAAGCTGAGGCTGAGATTTTTCTCTAAATGTGTTAAAGTCAAAAACATTTGTTGCGTGTCGTGGATTAACATTTTGACTAAGTTCAAAAGATGCTACTCTCTGTTCTGACCAAAATAGTCAGCTACCAAATGTGTTCTCTCTTGGCCAGGAGTCAGTTGCAAACTGTGCTTCAAATGAACAAAAATATTTTGGTATCTATACCTTTTGTGTCAAAGAAAAGCTATTGTATGTCAACCACTCTATCTAATGTCACATATGCAGTGCCAATATATAAGGATTTTCGACTTCCTTTCGCAAGCTAATGAGAATCAAGGAAGGCAAAGCAAAACACGAGTTTAAACAGATTTTATTTTCGCCCTTCTATCTTTTTGAGTTGTTGTTTCTCAGAAATGTTCAAGTTCAGTATTGTGATGCTATGCCTTATAGGCTTCCAACCCAATCAGTGATAAAAATTTATTTTGACATTAGCCTGAGAGAAGAAAAGCTGCATTATTTAGAAAAACAAACAAATGAAAAAATTGGACAGAACAACTGAAAAACAAAGTATCTCTTAATTTTCTGAAGTGTTATAGGATTAAGTTCTTGTTACAGGGGCTAATTAAAGCATTTATCATGAAATTAAAATGTTTAATATTTGAAAATTCAGAGATAAAGGATGAACTTCTTTGGACTATAATTTGTAGGATATAAAAGGATTGAACATCAAACCTGATTATTTTTCTATTTTTAAATATTTGTTTGAAATCTGGTTGACTGTACCATCACTATAAATCTACATGCTGCTCACTTGAATTTCCTCACTGAAAGCTATGTATTTTTACCTCTTTTTCTCAGGCTTGGTGTCCTTCCAGGCTGTCCTGGCACTTTGGCTCCTAAAATTTCTCCCACAGCCATAGACATAGTGCGGATGTCTACAATTGAAAAAATTATACATATAATAAATGACACCTATTTACTCCTCAAGCAGTAGTTATTTTATGTAAGACAGATTATGTAGGTACTGAGTCCCTTATATAAGGTCTGCTGTGAAGAAAGATTTGCCAAGATGCAGCAAATTTTGCCTCAGAACAGTCTTTCTGATTGTTGTTGGGAATGGTCTTTCCTGCTTTCCTCCAACACATGGTTAGTAGGTGGCAGGACTTGAATCAGTTTAGCTTGAATATTAAAACTAAGACGCCTTCTGAAACTTTTGTATTTCAACTTGCAGTCTTAGATTTTCATTGCTATTGGGGAGTTTTGTTTATTGTAGTTGCACCTTTATTCCCAAGTCGCTTGTAAACAACAATTTTTCCTAATTTCTTGATGATAGACTTCCTATTTTTCACTTTGAACTCAAGGAACAGGAACATTCCTTTGTAGAGATCATCATACACAGCTGGTATGTGTATGATGTGTATATTCATCACTACGCACACTTCCATCTCATCAGTTTTCAACTGAAATGTCAATAAGTGTTTCTGATTTTTCAGATACAACCAGATTAGAAATTTTCAGTGAAGGCTGAAAGTTAAATACAGAAATAAGCAGAAGGTTTGTTACAGCATTCATCACTACAATTGAGGATGGTTCTTTAGAGGTAGTGACTGACCTTAGAACTCTGTTTCTTTTTTTCTCTCTGTTTTTCAAATTTCGTCACTTCAGTTTGTATTTCAGATTTTGTTTGGGAATTTTTTTCTATGCAACTTATTTTTAGCTCTGTTTCAGAGTCTAATTATTAGGTAGAATTCCTTAAGAGAAGCTTTACAGAGCTGGTATGATATTTAAGTCTGGACAGAATAAGGGAATGCATCAAGATGATTAAATTTTCAAATAGATTAGAAAAAAGGTATTGCAGTTACTTTTACGTAGTTATTATTTGAACTCAGTAAGAGAAGACTAAAGAGTAAAGGAAATGCTACATACACCTGGAATTTTTGGGACGAATTGGGGAACATCTAGGTTGTGTTTTTATAATTGATATATTTCTGAAAATCAATATATTGTTGGCTCAGGTAATTGCCTTTGCAAGTTAAATCCATACACTGAAATTTTGATGAGAATATCTCACATGATCTCTTGCAGAGTTTCTATCCATTTATTCTGTTGGGAAGGCTTTTTCCTCTGTGCAAAGTCCTGCCAAGGGAATCAGTATTGGAGATTGATTTGTCAGAGGTTGTGTCCAAGCCTGTCACTGCCATTAGCTCTCTCTGTACCTTTGTTTGGATTCCTGTTCCTGGCACCAGGCATCCACTGTGTTTCAGGGTTGCTCTTTCTCCATGTCTGAATAAAAAAGGGATAATGACAAGTGTTTTTATTTTCAGCGACAGCAGAAAACATCCTGTACTCTCTTTTCTAAGTAATCCCTATTTGTATCTTGTACAGAACTCTCTTATCCCTCCTTGGTGCTTCTTTTAGACTCAGCTTTCATTCTACATCAGGTATATGGAAAAAAAGAGAGAGAAAATTATTCTGAGAAGGTCCTTTTCACAGATGAATATGAATAGAAAGACATTCTCTTCCCTAGACGCTATCATTCAAACTGGTTAAACACATTTTTTCCAATTTTTTTTTAATACTTCATGTTTCGATTAAATGCCTAGACAGAAATGACTGAGGTTGACAGATGAGGCAGAAATAAAAGGCTTGAAACAAGTTCTTCAAATAGAGAAAAATTGTGCTGCAATTCCCTAGAAATACTCCACATATTCTTGATAGTATGAAAGGGCATATGTATCTGGCAGGCATTACTTATGTATTTAAAAATGAATACATGTTCCTTTGAAATGCAGTGATGGGAATGTGTTTCAATTTTTAACAGGGATGTGAAGGGTTTTTATGAAAACTAACCAACAGTGCTGTTTCAAACCAGATCCTCCTTCATCAGAATATTTTCAAGGATTCCATTCACTAGTATGTAAGATCCACACACTGAAGGACCTGAAGGAAATTTCTGTCTGTTTGCTGTTTTTTATGTCTATGTTCTGTGTTGTGCACACATCAGGAGGTAGGTTTTGGAGAAGAGAAAATGGACTCAGTTTATATATCTGTGCAGTGAGGTTTGATGCTGATAGACAAGGGCTTGTACAGAGCCTGAGTAGTCAGTACTTATTACTGGAGCATTGAGGGGATTTGGAGGAGAACTCTTTCAGTCCTCATATCGTAAGACAATTTCTTGTTTTTAGAGAAGAGAAAAGTAGAAAGTGAGATGGATTGTTTGTCCAGTCTGATAGGTGGGCCTAGGCAAAGCCAAGCAGTGCAATGATGAAGTAGCTTATGCAGACTGCTGTAGTGTGTCAGTCCTTCCTTCTGTGTGCCATCTGCACCCTGCATGGATCTGCCCACAGAGACAACCTCCAAGACAACCAACTAGTGATGTGATCCTCCTACTGTAAAGCTAAATTCAGCACTCACTGAAAATATCTAGTGTGCAGGTTTAATAAATTGAACTGCAGAAGTTGCATCACAAACTTACACTCGTCACACCGATGAATATCAGGTTATGGTAAGAGTGCATATAATGGGCAGATTAATTTTCTTTGACTAATTACATTTTTTTGAATCTTCTGTCTAAACCCCTTCTTGGTTTTCTTGCAAGTAATTTTGATGCTTAGATACATACTAATCATGTTAGTATTCTGCTGCACCAGTTACATACTAAGGTTGTTAATGTTTTTTAAAAAATCCAAAAGAGAAATTACACGTTTCCTTAAGGCAGATATGAAAACAAGAATGTACATTTTAAGAACTAAAATGAAGAAATTATACTGATATAAAAATAAATATTAACATGCAGTCCCTATATTAGCTAGGCAAGATTTAGGTCCATGAATCTGAACGGTCTCATCAGTGTGTCAACTGCAGTATTTCTAATGGTTTTAAGGATTCAGTGGAAAGCTATATGTGCCATTTCCCCTTTGCTTGCTTTTAATTTTTTTAATTTGTGTTTTAAATGTTTTATATTTTGCATTATTTGAAATTTGTTTTTGTGGTTATATATATATATATCTGTCCATTAATGGCTATGAGAGTGGTCAGGAAAAAGACAAATACACTTTAGATAAATGACTCAGAAATCTTTACAAGTAGGGAATGAGGAACTCTGGCTTGAACTATTCATTAAACAAAATGCTGTGTTCCAGAAGGTAATTAATAAAATGTTCCATCTGCTTCAGGACAATACTGCTTGCTAATGGACACTTACAATTTTTGAGATATTTGGAACACGTCCATCTTTACTCCAGATGCTAAAACTTCCAAAATTTGCCAACCATTATTGGAAAGGAAGAAAGTACATTTTTTTGTTGTTTGAACAGATACAAATCTGGCCTTAGCAAAAAAAAAACCCAAAACACAAACAAACAAAAAAAAAACCAAAAAAAAACCCCAAAAAAACCCCAAAAACTGTCATGTAGTGGGGAGGGATTGCTTATACTCAGGTCAGTTAAAGCTTCTGCCAGAGACACTAACATCTTTTTTATGGTGTGTAGTGTTACGCACACCAACTGCATATTAAAAGAGGAATAAAATTCCTTGCCATTTTATTCTTCATTGAACTGGCAGAGGGTCAAGTGTTTCTTAAAACTGTAGCAAGAATCTCATTGCCTGCACCTAAAATTTCATGTAAGGTAGTATAACACGTATTTGAAAGATTATGTTTAATCATAGTGCCTTAGAGTCTGGCTGTATAAGCACCATTTTAGACAGGACACAGTAGACAGCACTTTCTTGTCTAGAAATTATCACAAGACTCCTCTGAAAACTTGGAAGTGATTTTGATCCTGTGATTTTGAGGAGATACTGCACTGTATACTGCAGAGTGGTTAGGTTATATCCAGAGAGAACAGGCGTTTTTCATAGGAGAGTATTTGCAGAATGAATGAAATTAGTATCAGGTATTAATCTGAGTATTTTTTCTGGAGTCCAGATTTGCCTTTGTCATGGACATTAGTCTTGACTGAAAAGTAAACATTACACAGCATTTATCACAAAGTGATATATCAAACATATTGAATAGGAATTAGTCTCAACATCTTTATGTAGCAGCTTTTTGTAGCTGGCTTTTTATCATATTGATTATATTCAATGTACTTCAATTCCTTCTATTTTTTCATTTTTTAATATGGTAAACATCAGTAGGGATATTCCTGATCATAAGTAGAATAGATTTGGCACAGAAGGGAACATAGGGTCAGTGAATATAGCACTGGGCTGCAAAGGCAGGGGTTGCGTTTTGTTCATTTTAAATGAACAGTGACAAAATTCAGATCCTAATACTTCCATTGAAAAAAAATGCAAAGAAGTCTGTAGAAAGATAAGTTATTTAAGAGCTATGAGATTTTACTACTATTGTGGAAAATGGAAACAGAAGGTGTTTGTCATCATTCACACCAAACCTTGGTTTATCCTGTTTCCATCTTCTAAATGAGATGTTCTGAAATAAAGATCTCCAGCACAGACCAGAGGGTGTTACAAACCACCCTAAATGTGAGGGTAACTCAGGTTCTTATTAATTGATCCTGAGAGCAGATTAGGGTGAAACAACACTGAATGACCGGTGTTTATAAACACATACATACATATCTATATGTGTGTGTGTGTGTGTGTGTGTGTGTGTGTGTGTATGAGTTAATTTTGGAAAGCTTTGGTTCAATGGAAAGGGGGTATGTAGCCATTTTGGTTATTAGTATCAAGAGCAATATAGCAGTACAAAAGCATAAAAATAACACTGAAGAAAATTTGTGAGGAAATGAAAGAAGAGAAGGAAAGGAGAATAGAAAGATATCACCACACATGGATTCAACAAGACTTGATGTAATTTCAGCGTTTGTTAGTCAAAGTGATGGCCACACTTTTGATCTGCCAGGGGTGTGGGAAGACCATGAAACATAGAGTTAATATGTATGTTAGTATTAACAATGCGTTAATATATGTTCAGGTTTACATGGGAGTGCCCAGACACCTCTCCTGGGGAAGGTAGCTTTACACTGTCTTTTGCAATATGTGGATGTGTTGCAAGTGTGGATCATGTGCAGACCTCAGGTGGAAGACCCCAGAAATGAGTCTGGCAGCTATGGCCTTCCCCTGCCAGACCCAGCCAGGGCTTACTTCCAGCACATCTGCAGAGTTGGCTTTTCTTGTGGATACATTGCTTCAGCCTTGTCTACTTCTCCTTAGACCTGAGGTAATGGGACAATAGTAGCACCTTTATCTTATCTCAAGTTCCTATCTGGAGGCTTAACTTGCTGTCCAAATTTCCAGGAATTCACAGAGGCATACTGGGGAGAGGGAGAGAGGGGAGTTCTGTGGTCTCAGAAGAGCAGTTGCTTCTTTACACGCTTTCCCATAGTGGGCAAAGTCCTTTGGTGATTACCTTAACAGCGTTTGAGCCATTAACCATTACCTGTGGATCAGTCAGAGATTTCCCAGTAGGATCTTTCAAGGCTGCAGCTCATTTTACTGCTCATTCTTTCCTGTTCATTCTACTTCCTTAGCTGTTGCCATGCAGCAGATGCAGGGTTTTGTGAAATGTTGCTGGTTTGATTTAGTAGCATTTCATGTCTGCTTTTTTTTTTCTATTTTATTTCTCTCGTAATTATTTTTATGAATGTTGGAAGACAGTAAAAAAGCAGGATCTTTGAAGTTCTTTATTGATGGAAACATTGCAAAAAGGTTCAGATTTATATTCTAATCATTTATGTGCAGAGGTGTTTGTCAAAAGAACCTGTAGGACGTATCACTCACTCCTGTTGAATTTCAGTGGAATTTCAAAGTCTTAATCCCTTCAGGCTCTTCTTCCCAATTCTTTATACCTCAAACATCAGTCTTACCATAAAAATGATTTATTGGTAAAGCCCCTCAGATGAAAGGTACAAGGAGGCTCTTGGGGCAATTTTCCTTTAATTACCTGGTATTTCTATCCATATTTCATATACTCCCCTGCTGCTCCTGATCCTCCACGATATTAGGCATTTTGTCACTTTCCCTGGTCTGCAACTGAACTGATAGGTAACTTGTTATTTGTAAATGGGATTTTAAGTCACATGATATCTAACAAATAAAACAACATATAAATCAGCAAATAAAAGAGGACAATTAAATGTGATCTATCATAAAGAAGTGAGCAAACCACTTGTTATGAGGCAGTGTCTCCAGCAGTGATGAGGCACTGAACAAAATCCAGTGTAATATCAAAGAAATGCATGTTTTAGAGGTTCATAGTTTTGTATTAAACAGATATATTTGCTAAAATATTATTAGAGAAAATAGAAAATGGGATTAAAGAAAACTAAGCAAATAAATGTTCAGTGTACTGTTGTGTTAGTTTTATTTAAGTTTATTTTAAAAATTTAAAATTTTAATTAGAAAAATGCCAGAATTTATTACATTAATGTATTATGTATATACCTCTTGGTATAGCTAAAAACTGAGCTTCTGTTTTTTGTCAGATTAGTTTATAAGTATCCATAGTTTCCAAAATATCTCTTTGCATCTGTCACCATTCATAAGAGAACAGCTTTCTCTCCTGCCCCTGTCATGCTCCTCACATAACAAAATTCTCTTTCCTTTATTCCTCATTCTCTCCTTAGCCTCTGGCCCTGACCTGGAAAAGTCCTCACAGCTCTTTGGCTTGCAGACCAAAGGAGCTGAAGAGAGCTGTCACTTGTCTCTGTCTAGTCAGCACTCCTTTTGTATTGCTGTATGACTGATGGAGAAGAACCCTAAGCCTTGTTAATCAGCACATAAGGGAGCCAGCAGAAAATGATAGAGGCTGATAAGTTCCTTGAAGTCACTTTTATATTGAAATCCCTTGAAAATTTTATATTGGTTAAATTTTATCAGGCCTTGTCCATTCAAAGTAATTTACTTGAAAATGGTCTATGCAGAGCAATTGCAGTAGTACAGACTGTTGCAGCATACTAATATTTTGAAGTCATGAGATGACATTTTGTACCTGTCCAACAAAACAAAGTTGCACCAAGGTAGCATTTGCCAATATGCCGAATACAGTTTGCTTCCAACATAGTTTTTAAGCTCTCCCATATCCAATTTTTATGCTGGGCAAAGCAAAGCACTAAATCCATTTGCAGTTTCATTTTTGAAGATAGCTGAATAAATTTAAGTTATCAATGTTTAATCAGTTTTTTGTTTGTTTGTGTTGTGGTTTAACCCCAGCCAGCAACCAACTAAACAGCAACAAAACCCACCAGATGGGATACCCAGCCTGCTGACACAGGCATCTGGTCTAGGTCATCAGTCTGTTTTTGCTTGCATCCTTTTTTCCCCACTGTACTGCCTTCCCAAGACTAGGCATCAGGGTGATATTCACCAGGCGGTGTGTGTCACCTGTTAGTCATCAGCTGCTGTTTCCTAACCAGGTACTTTTGTTCATAAAATCCACACCACTACAGGGCCTTACATTCCTCTTTGGAAAAATCTTATATCATTCTGTTTGTATATACTGTACCCCTTTTGGGTTGCCTTGTTTTCTTCCAGGCTCAGCCATTCTCCATGCTCTTGAAATGCTGGGTTACTCTACTGGAGAAGATACTGAAATAACTATTTAATCTTGTGTATTTTTTCCTTACTTTCCTTCCTTACTGTGTTTACTGTTATTACCCAGGTCACAGGTACTTTGTATATCAGAAACAGATATAAATATTGAAAGAGTTCAATATAAAAACAACACCTAGCAATCATGAAGAAGGATGTCATACCCTTAATACACTGACTTCCTGCTTATTATTCTCAGTACTATACAATTTTTTTTGTGATGATTGTTCTCCCTTGACAATTTTGCAAAGGGAATTTTGCAGACAAAGCTTTTCTATTTTTGTTCTCAGAAAGCAGATTAGTGTTTCATTGTGTCAAGAAAGGCATATATTTATTCCATTACAGGAGTACACGATAGATGTGTTCTTCCGTCAGCGATGGAAGGATGAGAGATTAAAGTTTAAAGGCCCAATGAACATTCTTCGACTGAACAACCTAATGGCCAGCAAAATCTGGACTCCAGATACATTTTTCCACAATGGGAAGAAGTCAGTGGCTCATAACATGACAATGCCAAACAAGCTTCTACGAATCCAGGACGATGGGACCCTCTTGTACACCATGAGGTATGTCTGTTCATCTCTTCTCTACTCAAGCTATTTCTTGATGGAATTTTTCCATTGAACAATTAGATCAGGTTTCAGGAGAACTCTCCTTTGCTTTGTTTTTCTCTAAGCAGAAAGAAAGCTAGAAAAATGTATGTTTTGTTTCCAGTTCTGTTAAACTCTTTTGGCTGATAATGAGTTAGATAGTTTTCTTATGTGTGCCTCAGTTTTTGTAATGCATTGAAGATACTGAACAGCTGAATAAAGTTAAGTGAGACCTTCAGGTAGAGTTTACCAA
This sequence comes from Molothrus ater, assembly GCF_012460135.2. Taxonomy (NCBI): domain Eukaryota; kingdom Metazoa; phylum Chordata; class Aves; order Passeriformes; family Icteridae; genus Molothrus; species Molothrus ater. The sequence goes on from NC_050481.2 coordinate 47,423,395, forward strand.
GTCTGTTTTAGAAGATTAAGGTAATGTAGGAGTTGACCTATTACTGCAGCCATTGTACTGAATATGTGAACCCCTAAGCAATTTTTTATTAAGATTGGGGGAATAAAAAAACAGAGCAAGAATGAAGAGATAATAATGTCTCAAATTCTTTCCAGCAAAAGCTAAAGGGAAAATATGTCTTACTGTGTAATTACTGTTTCTTTATATATAATTAAAATATTTATCTTTAAATTTTAATTTTTTCATCTTGTGCATCATTTGTAGCTAAGATAAATATTTCAGCTGGTAAAATGTATAAAATTTACTTAGAAAATAGAATATAGAATATGAAAAATTATAAAAAATCATGTATACACAGATATTAGTAGCATTTTTATAAGGCTGATTTCTTCTTTGGTAACTCTTTTGGCAATAATGTTTGTTACCTATGTGAATTTTTTTGAATATTTTACCCAAGTTTCCAGAAGCCCTCGACTTAGTTTTTTTCTTTTTCTTGGAGAATACATAATAAATTGAAGTTGTCATGAATGTTGACTTAAAATCCCCAGCCTAAGTCAGATAGAAAATGTGAGCTTCAAAGTTAGCATGTACTCTGGTACTTTCTTCATGCAGCCATGCCAGCATCCCTGAAACCCAGTTTTACAACACAGATCTGAAACCCTTATGCTATTGAGAGTTGATGAGTAGGCTGCTGATGATATTGGATGATGTAGTGCTTGGAGAGATTCAGAAAAGTTTGCTTGAAGTAAATTCAGGCCCCCAATGTTGTATTTTTGCTTTGGCTCAAATTAATATTCGAGAATAATCTGTCTAAGCTGACTGAAATTCCTTCTCCAGAGAGTATAAGAATCATATACTATTATAGGAAATACTGTTTGAAACCATTATGAAGCATAAGCTGGGTCAGGTTAATTATAATTGACTAAGCATTTTTGTTACTTGTGAGTATGTTGGTTCTCAGGGTATGAGATTAATGTGTACACTGATCTGTTTTGCCTAGATTTTAAACAGCTATTTTTATCATGTCTACATAAAATGATTGTGTGATTTACATCAGAAGCTCATGCAGTTCTTTCCTTTGCCTTCAGCCTGTTTGCTGATTCTTATCTCCTGGTGCCCCTTGAATTCAGATAAACGTTGCTGGGGAGTGGAGGGGTAGAAATATGAAATATTTTTTGGTGGAAGGCTGGGAGAATATGGCAGAGAATGCAATGACTAGGAACCACTGGGAATACAGAAGGATGTAACTGATGTTTGGGGCTGGATGAAGAGGAAGAAAAGGCATACAGAAAAAAATCTCTATCCAGAGAAGACTTAAAGGATAGGAAGGAGAAACAAAGGGTTTTTTCTTGGCTTTTTTAAAAATTAAAAATAATGGAGAAGTCCATGAAATGCTTTCTTCAAATTGTTTTAAATTATTTTTATTGTAGAAATCCTACTACAATGATACTGGGATGTTTCACAAAATAGGCAAAAGTGGACGCTTTGTTAACATACGTAACATATACACACTTTACATAAAGAGTACTCACTAGTAACATGGAGAATGAGCAGCAGCAATCTTTTGAAAGAAAAAAAATATTTTTTCTCTGTATCTTCCATTCAAACTGTGAAAAAAATTGAATTCAAAAGACTGGAGTAGGGTTCTTGGCCAAGTTAATTGTATTTTAGATGCTCCTTTAAGACCTGTAGTAGCACACAAGTACAACAGAATATTATGAGAAGAAAATTATTTTTCTTAACAGCCTGGCAGTTCTTAATTTGTATTTTTCTTTAAATGACCTTTGTTCATAATTTTGAGGTCAGCTTTTACAGGTTCTTGATATGATAAGTAAATGCCTTTCAAAGGAACGCACAAATTGGAAGAAGTAAAAGTAGATTTAAATTCTTGTTAGTTTAATATAAAATTTCAATTTAGTCTACTAAATTGGCATGAATTTCTGTTCATTTCTGTGGAGCTGATTTTCTTGTCCTGCTAAATGACTTAAATGCATAGAGATCTTTTGCCTTTTAGGCTTACAGTCCAAGCTGAATGTCCAATGCATTTGGAGGACTTCCCTATGGATGCTCACTCGTGCCCACTGAAATTTGGCAGCTGTAAGTATATAATGGGAAGTAGAGCCTTGATTCACTTGATTAGTGAATATCTAACATTTCTCAGCATAATTTTGTTTCAGTAAATTTTTACATGAGAAATGTAAACCACAAGATGGGACTTAAAAAAAAATCTGTAACCTGACACATCAAAATCTCTTTTCTCTATTCAAGTATTGTGTCTTCTAGTTTATTTTAAAGATTTCATTACTCCAGTTAACAATAAACACGCTGCATCTGATCAACACTGCACTGGTCTACTTTCATTACAGTGTGCAAATCACACTGACCAACACAGAACTGGATGCATGTAGCCTGCGTAGCATTAACAAAGAGCAGATAGAGGAATTCAGTGAGTGGGTTTTTAAAATTTATCACCAAAACTTAGTTTCTCTTTATTGTTAATGATATTTTTAATGTTCTTATTCAACGAAGGCAATAAAGAATGGCTTCGTGTGATAAAAAATTTCATTCTTTAGTGCATCTGCATGTTACAGACAGGTGGAATTTGACCTCACTGGTATTATTTTTAACAGCAGCATTATTTCACTTTCTTAGATTACAGCCATTCTTCTTCTTCTTCATTATATATATTTTGGATGTTTTACACTAAAAGCTTTATTTTTTTTTCCCTTTGGCTGCAGCCTACATTTTTCTGCTGGGCCCAGGAAAGGAAATTGGGTTTTTTTGAGGAAACAAGTTAAGCCTATAAATTCTGTCTGACTTTACAATAATTGTAGAAACCACAGAATACAAAACGGGGGATATGCTGCCACTAAGGACCTCATTAACCACATGATGCTTGTCATAGCACTGTGCTACTGTGCACACTCTCTCCATCATGCTCCAATATTCCTTTTCCTTGGAGTTTGTAGCAAATTAAACAAAGCCTGTGCTTCTGATGATGTTTCCACATTTGTAGGAAATCTTAGCTATGGAGATGAAAGATCATTAAAATGAATACTATTTGCATCATGGAGCTTTCTCCTGCCCCCTCAATATTATATTTGTAGTACATAATGCAGCCTAAATAACTAACACTAGAGATGTGAGCCAAAATCAGCTACTGACTAATAATATTTGCATATATGTACCCAGCAAGGCATGTTGATTAATAAGGTGTTGCAGGAAAAAAAAGACTCCTCTGTAGCCTCAAAAAAATTTGAAAACTCCTGTAATAATGGAACTGATACTCAGGCCAAAAACCTACTTTCTTCAGGAGCAATTTTAGGTTGGAAATCCTTATTACTAGGTGTATTAGACTCTGTGAATCACTTCTTTTTTTTGTCAATTTTTTTGGTCCTGATTGTTTGTTTCTCTTACCAGCTTGCTCTTTTTTTCTCTGCCTATGATTTTCTAATAATCAGAGGAATTCTAAATGTGAGCAATGTGATTTTAAAAAGTGTATTGTCATTTCTCTCAAAGTCACCCGTGCCTGTTGGCACATTCTCAGGGGACTCTTATTTCTGTTCATTTTGAGTGGCTTCGCACACATTTTATTTCTTTACCTAGGACTCAATTCTAGACAACTGTCCATTTTTCAGCTTTTATTTTGGGATAGAATCTGAATGATGAATAGTGGTGAAAATAAGCAGGAATCCTGAGGATTTTGGTTTAACTAAGGCAAGTTTGCCGGTGGTATATATTTGTCACAGCTCTTCATATGGTGCTAATCTTATGTTGCTAGGAGGATCATCAGCATATATGAATGTCTCTTTTTATACATAAGAGAAAAGCCACAATGAATGTATGGGAGAAGCTGTAGCTTAGTAGATTGCTTTTCTTTATTCTTTTCCAAAAGTCTAGCTGAAAGTGAAGAGAATGGAGAGAAATTATCAATTTGCCATACTGCTGGTTTGCATTAAAGCAGAGATATTTTTGTGTAAAGCTGGAAGGATACATGGGAAGTGCTAAAATCTCTACTTGCTACCCACCTGCTAGATTTTGTTAGTCATGCAATTTATGGCTAGTTGCATGAAGAAGCTACTTTCTGAGCCTCTAGAGATTTCTCAAGTGAAAATGTTTGCAGACCAACAGTAATGATGCTTTACTTTTTAATTACACTGCAATTATGGTGTAGGATTTAAAATGTACTTGTCTCAGTCAATCAAAATGAACACCCAACTTCTTCCGTCAGTAGTTCACCCTTTTTCTTTCATATCCCATCTGTTAATAGCATATTAGACTGGAAAAACTTTCAGGACATACTCTTTTTTTTCTTACTTACTGGAGAGGCATAAGTGCTGTTTAAAATTCAGTGTTGATTTGCTTTCATACTAGTTATTTTGAGAGACCAGGCTAAATGTATGTTTGATCATGAATGTACTGAGAGAGCAGCCTGTTTAATGTTGGTGTGTCCCCCAAAATAATGGACACTAGTGAGATTTAAGAGGGTAGGCAGAACAAGGTGCCAGGGTGTTTTCACTGCTGGCTTGCCATATTTAAGTCTAGATTTCAACTAATAATGAAATTGTTGTGATACATCCCTGAGGTTGAGCATGGAGACAATGGAAGATCAGAACTATACAGGAATGAATTTTTAAAAATGCCGTGTGTCCTAAATCTTGCAAATTGTTCTTCTTTTCATCTGTGTTATCACAAATTATAAGATACATATAATAATCTCTGACAAGTCTTTTAACAGTGTAGAAGAAATGTTGTTTGTAGTTTAATAGAAAGAAATTGTGTTTAATAAGATCACAAGTGAGTGCCCTGTTCCATGCTGCAATAGGCACTTACTTTACAGTAAAGCTATTTTAAATGACCAAAGATACTTTTTACCACATAATTTTAAATTCTTTGGGGCGAGTTTTATTTGAAAAATAAGTAGCTCTTGTAATTCTGTGAGTTTTGATGGATGCTATTTAATTTAAATTGTTGATGAAATATTTTACCTTGTTTCTCACAGATGCATACACAACTTCAGAAGTGACATACATTTGGACTTACAATGCTTCAGATTCAGTGCAAGTGGCACCAGATGGCTCAAGACTGAATCAGTATGATCTTTTAGGCCAAACAATTGGAAAAGAGACAGTTAAGTCAAGTACAGGTTAGTAAAAGAAATTTTGAAATATTTTGGAGAAAAAGGCAGTTACTGGCTGTGAAAACTATATTCCAGGTGGTGTTACAGGCTTCTGAAAAATAATGTTGCAAAATGGGATCTATTAGGCATGTACTGTGCGAGTAACACAAAACAGCACTTCACTGATTCTTTCAAATTATAATTATCTGAGATAGCAGAGATGAAATTGCCCTCAGTAACTGTTTTTTAAAATGCTATCTGGAGGTTCATGTTTAATCCTAACATTTGTAACCCAGAGTTGGGATATTTGTTAAATTTCATGTTGTAAATGGCATAGATTTTGTCTATTAAATGGTAAAGCAGACAGGTTTCAGCTATGTTTCCCTTCCATCCTGTTTTTGACGTGAAACACTGGACTATTCTACTAGACTCTAGACTGTTTTCCTGCATGTGCCACACTGTGTTGGACCCCCGTGACCGCTTCTGACCATAATTAAATTCTCAGAGAGATGTTGTGTGAATGCAGAGAGTTGCTTATAAGCAGAAGACTTCAAGGTTGAAGTACTTCTCAGTGCATACAGGAGTTCCTGGAAGTTCCTTAACACTCATCTTTCATGGAACACAGTGGGAATAAGAAATAGCTGTACTCAAAATCTTTCTTACATTCTACAGGATGCTATTGCAAAATACCTCTGGTACAATATAACCCTAGAACATTTGTTTCACATAAATATAGCAAATGTTCTCTTATCAAGGAAATGGACTTTCTGAAGATGATTACCTTTTGTTTCATTGTAATTTTTTTTTTTTGTTTGTGGCACCTAGGTGAATATACAGTAATGACGGCTCATTTTCACTTGAAGAGAAAAATTGGTTATTTTGTCATTCAGACTTACCTCCCCTGTATCATGACTGTCATTCTGTCTCAAGTGTCATTCTGGCTGAACAGAGAATCTGTACCTGCCAGGACAGTCTTTGGTGAGTATATTGAGTAGCATTAGCTCTGTTTGCAGTAGCTGAAGATGCTGGAAAGAACTTCTGAATTAAAGGGCTTTTTCATTCAAGTTAAAGTGTTTGTAGAATGTTAGATAGATAGATATGATTTCTTTTCCAAACAGCTTTCAACTGCAGCTTACACATCTCCCGGGAATCCCAGAGGTCTTGGAAATTAGTACATGCAAGCAAACTGTCCTCATATCCTTGACTCTTAAGAGAAAAAAAAAAGAAAAAGATGATAATGTTTCTATTTAAAAAGTAAATTTAGTAAACTTAGATGATTTTCTGAAATATCTTACTTACCTTGGTGTTATCCAAGTATTCCGGTACTTGGTAGATAAGCAAATTTCTAAATTTATATGTAAATTAGGCTAATTAAATTTGAATTCGTTGAATTATTTGTGTTAAAATTTCAAGCTGAAGTTCTTTTAAAGAAACCCTATTCCAGGGGTTTGGGCAACACTTTTTTGCTAATTCAAATTGGCGATTACTGTGAGGTAGGTTCAGCAGAGCAATAAGATGGTGTTTCTCAAAGTAACGTCTTTCTTATTTGCCAAGCAAAGTTCATTTAGTTTGTTTGCTTTTAAAGAAAAAGAGATCAGCAAAATAAAATTATTTTCTGTGTGAAATCACCCATCAAAAATGCTGCATAAAATGGTATGCTTAGTCATCAGTGAGCACCGTGTACTCTTCAAAAAATAGGCCAAACTCAAATGCATATTAAATATGATGCACAACAAAGCATTTACTGTCTCTCCTGGTAGAAAACATGCCACACAAAGCACTGTGAAAATTGCAGGTTTGAATATGAGCCTTACAGAAGTCAGATGAAATGGGTCAGTGGTTTCAGTGGGACCAGAATTCTACCATGGTTTTCCAGGCAGCTATCAGGCAGATTCTTTGTCTTTCTTCACAATATTCTGTGAATTTATCTATTTTTGATTATGAAAACGTACACTCCTGTTTTTCACCCTCGCAAGTACACTGTCAAATCCTTCTATATCTCTGTCTTTGCCCTTTTCTGTATCCACTCCAATACATATAGGACAGTGTCACTGGTTTCTCCAAAAAAGTCTCACATCTGCTCTTCCTAAAATGCACTTTCTGTTACTGTGTCACTGTTAACAAGGCCCTCCATCCCTAACAAGACCCTGGGATAATTTTCCTGAAATGTGTCCCTTCCTGCACACCTGTTCTTTATTCTTGATTTATTTTCTGTTTAATTTATAATTTTTTTTAGAAATAAGTGGTATCTGCATGGCAGCCTGCTGCTTTACTCTCCTGGGGTTTAGTATAATATTGGATAATGAAGTGTCTTGCTTCAGGACTGATTCAGTCTTGAGGGAAGTGCATAGGAGGGCCACAAGAACAGAATCACACCACTCAGCGACACCAAACCTGAAATCTCTTGACTAAAAACATTGAGTTTATTGCAGACATGGCAGTTTTATGCTAGTATTTTATTCCTGCCACACAGACATGCACCCTGTATGCCAGTAAGGGCTCTGTCCCCTTCAGGCACCCTTAACCCAGGGAAACAAGACACATCCAGGCTCTGCCTTTTGAAGAAACCTTAGCCCTAGCATGCAGCATTTGCTCCCCAGGCTTAGCCTTTTTCATTGGGTTGGGTTGGATTTTCCCTGAGGAGCTATTTCATAACATTCTTTGACACTCTAGATGAGATTGTCAGCAGAAGCTGCCAATGGGCTCTCTAAATGCACAGCCTCAAGTGGATCTCCCAGGCTTTCTCCATACCTACTGGCAGCAGTTGTCACTGGGATTTCTGATACCCCCTGGTCTCTTGCCTGAATGTGTTACAAAAATGTGCAGTTAGTCAGAGTTTCATAACAAAGTTCCTCTATAGCTCTTTAGTGGTTTTTGAGCATACTGAAATATTCTTGTCAGTTGGAGTTGGGCTGGTACACTCAAGGTTTCATCTGGGTGATTCTTTGGAGTAGGCTCCATCCGGTTACAAGAGAAGCTCATACTGCAGTCACATTAATGAAATGAGCTACATTCAGCAGAGAATATAAAAATTTTAGGGGGTATTCCTTTACATTTTATTGATCATACTTAATTTTTAGTTTTTATATGGAGTAGTCACTTGTTAGATACCCATTTTTGCATTGTGTATTGAATATATCAATTTTAAAATGTAATTAAACAGAACTTATGAGTCTGACAAAGTGTTTTTAAAAATCAGTGAGAAATTTATTTCAATGACCTTCTTGAGAGCTAAGGACCAACTACAGGAATACTGTTCCTTTCAATGAAACATACCTTCAAGTTATTCAAAGCACAACTTAGCATGTATTATTTCATGGGTGAAAGAAGTTACTTTTCTTTTCCCTTTTTATTCTCTTGCAATGTGGTTTCAAGTTCTAGGCTAACATTAGGGGTTGGTATAATGAGGCTTATTTTATAGTTGAGCTCTTTAATCCCCTTTCTTTATGGCATCTATTTAATATTATTACTATATTGCTTCAACTTTGCTTTAAATTATTGGAAGAAGAAAGTTTCGTCATCGTTGATTAAATAAGTCTTGAATGTGTTTTCTCTAGCAGATAAATCTGATTGCATTCTTAATGAAAGAGAATAAGACTGGTTCATAATGCCTTCATTTAGTGCAAGATTACAATCTGCTTCATTTACTAATGTGTTTATTGTCATGCATTTAGTGTCAACAATATTAGCAAAACTAATCTTGTGCAGCTTCTTGGATTCTTGCTTTGTTTTAATGGGTCATAGCACTTAGAAGCATCACATGTGTTTGAATAGCAGCATTAGATGCAGGTGACAAATCAGAAATTAGTTTTCTTAGTTCTACAGTTATCTATCCTTTAACTCACATGCAGTATCAATGAGAATGATAAAATAAATATAGTTAGGTATATAATCTTTGTTAACTGAAGCAGGAAAGAACAAAAATTAGTCTTATTATTTATTATATTTAAATTCACATAGCTATGTTCTTTTGTCAGTTCACTGTGATAATTTTATTGTTACACAGTTTCTGTGTCTGTTTTTACTTGTTCTTGATGTGGGTTCTTTCCATGGGGTGCAGTCCTTCAGGAGCAGAGTGCTCCAGAATGGGTCCCCCGTGGAGCCACAGGTCCTGCTGGAAGCCTGCTCCAGCACAGACTTCCATAGTGTCACAGCCTCCTCCAGGCATTCAGCTGTTCCTTTGGGGGGGCCTCCGTGGGCTGGAGGTCGATCTCTGCTCCACCGTGGACCTCTCTGTGGGCTGCAGGGCCACAGCTGCTTCCCCATGGCTTTTACCACAGGCTAAAGGGGGATCTCATCTCTGGTGGGGGAGCACCTCCTCCCTCTCCCTCTCCGCTGACCTGGGTGTCTGCAGAGGTGTTTCTGTCACATATTCTCACTTGTCTTCTCTGCCTGCAGTTGTGTCTGCTCAAAATTTTTTTTCCATCTTAAATATGTCATCCTAGAGGCACTGGATGTGTTGCCCTTGGGCTTGGGCTTGGCCTTGGCCAGCAGTTGTGGGTCCCTCTTGGAGCTGGCTGGCTTTGGATCTCTCTGGCATGGGGGAAGCTCCTGGCAGCTTCTCGCAGAAGCCACCACTGCAGCCCCCCACTACCAAAACCTTGCCATGCAAACCCAAAGCAACTTTTTAATTGTGACACTACAGGAAGAGGAACCCAAGAAAAGTTCTTGGAGAACTTTGAAGATTTGTTCTCTAGTTATTTTTACATGGGAATTGAATAATAGAGACCCGTCCTTTTGAGCAATTCTATAAATACAAAGTACATTTTCCCATTTTATTGAAAAAAAATCTCAAGTGTCTTTATTCTTCTCTCCTTCCACATGCTGCAGATTATCTTTTGTGCCTTTAGAGATATCCCACCACTCACACATTTCTGTTTATAATTTCTTAATTGGGAATTTCTGCTTAATGTAGATATAATTATATAGTGATAGGCAGTGGGTAGTGGAAAACTAGCCCTGAGCAAGAGACTGAGCTGGCTGCAGACAAACCAGTATATCTCCTCAGCTTAGTTTTGTGTGAAGACGCTAGTTCATATTCCAGGGGTGGCATAATTGCATGCAGCTTTTCCTGGAGTTGGGGTAAATAGCATTTGCCATTTGGCTTTGGGAATAAACTTGTCTGTTGCTCCATGGGAAATTGTGTTCCATTGCTCAGTATTGATACAGTGAAGCAGCATGGTACCAGTTTCACTATATGGATACATAGCTTACCCAAATGATTGAATTCAACTTTTCTGGAAAGAGATTTTGTTATAGTTCTTGTCTCCCAAGATATTTAAAAAGGCTGGTTGGTGTTGTTATTTTAGTGAAAAGAGTGCTTGAGCTATTTTCTGTAATCATTCTCTCAATGGTTGTTCAGATTTACCTGCTGGTGTTCAAGCAAAAAAGTACACTCCTTTTGTATTGCATTCCCTGCTAACACATATACATTGAGTAAATAAAAGCAAACAGCATCCTGTGTGCTGAAATGTTATGGTGCAATGCTTTAATATCATGCTACGTACAGAATTTTTAAACTTTTGTTTACACTTCTATTTGGTCTCGGAGTGATAAAATGAAGTGGTAATCTGTATCTCTGAAATGGTCAACAATCTTTTCTTTCTACTGTTATTTGTATTTATGAATCTCTTTGGGTTTTGGGCCAGGTTGGATATCTAATTACCAAAACACATTTGCAATTGCTGTTAAAAAAATAATGAAATTAATTTCCTAAATTAAAAAAAAAAGTGATTTATCAATCCTTTTGTGATATGTTCTTCAACCATTATGTGTAACTAATAAATGTGGGCATAAAGTAGTTATCTTGACAGATTTTAACTTTATTATATATGTGTTAACTCCTCTTATTTCCACTCTCTGTTTCTAGTTAGACATGTCTAGCTTTTCAGATTACCTCTTCCACTGTTATAAGCATAACAGAGCTGCTATTTTCCAGAGATATAAGGTTAGTGCCAGTGAAAAGTGTTGAATTTGCAGCTCTGGAGATGGATTTTCTCTCTCCAGTAAGCAAATGCTGTTTAAAAAGCAGAAACATAAAAAAAAAAAAATCCCAGGCAATCAAATAGCTCCAGTCTTGGCTGTAATGGATAAACCTGTAGTGATAGAAGATATTTAGCTTTGTAGGCATGCACTGCTGCGAACAAACCTTGTAAGGATGTTCACTGTGAAGTAAAAATGCTTGGTCTTCTTTGGAGAAAAAAGGTGGTTGGATGGTTTACTTTTTGGATCTTTTTCAAAGACTAAGTGATGACTGCTCACGGTCCTCACAAAATAATACATGACTGTTTCTTCTGGCATCAATTCAGTTGCCACATCTGCTGGGTGCTGGGCTATAGAAGAGAGTTCTTGCCCTGTATGTAAACTGGTTTTTCTGCATCATAGTGAGATATCATGCAGTCTTTACATAGCCTTTTAAATGTTTTTTGACCACTTCATTGTAGGGGCTACAATCTACTTGCTGATTTTATACCAATTTTAGGTCACTAGTGTTATGAATTAGATGAGCAATGATGAACAGTTTTGTTCTGATCAATGTATGGGTTTTGTGAGGTTTTAAGTTAAACCTTTAGGAAATAAATGAGTTTTGTTTTTTCAAGTTGACCATGTTCTTCCACATTATTAACTTTTCAGTCCTCTCAGGTTTAGCAGTGGCAAGGAGGCAGGTTATTTCCATTCAGTCTTTTTCATAAAGAAGACTTGATAGAACTGATTTTTCAAATTAACTATAATGTGCAAAATCATCTGTCTTTTCTCTGAAGAATAATAGCAATCTAAAAGGACTAGAGAATCCTAAACTGACAGATATTAAGATAAAATTTTCTGTCCAATTTTTTCCCATTCAATTCAGGTTAAATGACTGTGGTAGCTTGAACATCACTGAATTTATAGAGTGAAGGAATAAATGAAAGTATGTTGGCAATGGTCTGACAGTGTGCTGCTTGATTAGCATTTGGGTCACAAAGTGGTGTAACTTGCTGAACTTTTTAGAGAAATTGTCAAGTGGTAGCATGTGGTAACAAGATATAAATTCACAATGTTTTAACTGGGACTAGGAAAGGTCAGCAGTAAATCTTAAATCAGGTTTCTGAAGAAGTCAATGTGGTTTCCAGAAGATTAATTTATTCTATAAAGTGGGATTTAAACTGAGTAATACCTTAGCAACTGTATATATTTACATGTGGATAAGGTCACCTTATATCTGAGAAACACTCACTTTACTGAACCTCTGTATAATTATAATGGTTTATCTGCAGCTCGGGACCAGTGTTAAAATTTACATGTGATAATTTAAAATATAAGATAGTCTGTCTTTTCCCTGAGCTGCTGAAAATAATTAAGCCATATGTTCTGTAAGCATTAGGAAAGACTAGTTCTTTACAAAATATATTTTTTCTACAGATTTTCGTACTGTTCTGTACGATAGCTGCTTTCTTTTCATTATATAGTCTAGTAGATGCCAACAGTGTCATGGCTGATTCCAGGCCACGCACTTTAATTTATGGAGGCTGAAAAACAGCAATTAGAGATTTATGTTTGCTAAGGTGTCTCCTGTGTGACTCAGCAGAATGCTTCTGTGTGTTGTTTTCCCTGCTGCACAGACCTTTGAAGGCACTGAGGCTGAATCCACTTGGCTTTGCTCTGTCACCCTTGTGGCACCTTCAGAGATGGAGAATCTTTACTGGAGGGATGAAAATTGTGGAGTCTGAGGAGGTCTCAGTAGATGCAAATGCTGCCTCTCTTCTCTTTCATACAGTGGTTAAAATTGCTTCTTCTCTTGTAGCAGAAGGAAAATCAGAGCTCTGTTGATCCTCAGAACCCAGGTGACAGATTGCTGACAGCAGAAGATCTGGCTTAGGGAGAGTCACTTTACTTTCTCTTGGGAAGCCTCCTACACCAGTTTTATGAGTGTGTATTTGTTGAAGCTGTGATGTGCTGTTACTAATACTTCTGCCATGGCATCTCCTTTGCTGTCATAGTGGAGTGTAGGTTTGCTGATCTGTGCTGAGTACATCACTTTGTGTTGCCTTTAATTCTTTAATTCTGCAGACATGCTTAATGGTGTGCCACAAAGGGAATAGTTTGGTTTGTCTACGTGTGATTCAGCCTGAGGTGGGAGAACGGATTTACTTAAGGAATGGAGACTGTATTTATGGCTGTGGATTTCTGCTTGCTAAATCTGACTCAGACAAAAGTTCTTCCTTTCCGCCCATGTATCTTCTTCCTGATTCTTTTGGGAGGGATTTTTTTTTTTTTACTGGATCCTCATTATGTAAAAAAGTACTGCAAAGTTCCTTTAGTAACTGCACAGAGAATGCACAGCCTTCCTGTATCACCAGCTCTTGTTTTCTGACACATAATACAGTTACAATAATCTGTCATTTCAAATCAATACTGTTCTAGAATACAATCCATGTTACCTGAATGAGAACTTACACTGTTTATGTCCTTGAGTATGTCACTGAATGGTTAGTAAGACAGCAACTGTAAAGAAAAAAATTTCTCATTTAAAAAGGGTATTTCTGTAGTAATTTCAGTAAATATGGGAGCCAAACCTGCAGCCATTGCAGAGAAGCCAGCTACCAAACATTAACCTATTAATCATTATTTCTCTAATGTTGCTAAATATTATGAATCTGTGAAGAAATTATTAATTTTGTTCCTTACAATAATGTATCCTTCCCTGACAGGTTAAAAAATTTATTTTCTCTAAGTGAAATCATCAGCTCATCTAAAAAGGAAAGTTTAGACAAGAAATTGAACTGAAATGCTTCAAAGGAAAATCCAGATACAACATTTAATACAATTCTAGTGATGTTTGTCACCAACTTAGAAAAAAAACTTTCATTGTGTTTCAAAAGCAAACCATGATATTTTTTGGTTTATTTTTGCTAACATTCAAAATCAAAGTGAAATTGTTGATGTTCTGTTTTTGTGTCCCCTTGCAGGAGTAACAACTGTGTTGACAATGACAACACTGAGCATCAGTGCTCGAAATTCACTCCCCAAAGTAGCATATGCAACAGCTATGGATTGGTTTATTGCTGTTTGCTATGCATTTGTATTCTCTGCATTAATTGAATTTGCAACTGTAAATTATTTCACAAAACGAGGATGGGCCTGGGATGGAAAAAGTGTAGTGAATGATAAGGTAAGTCCTAAGGAAATAGTCCTCTTTTCAGTCAGTTACTTAAACCAGCTCTAATATATTGTTATGATATTTTGCTATATATATTAAAAAAAAGCTTTAAATCAAAAGAATATACATGTATTTTCTGTCCTGAACAGGAATATTTCTGCCCTTTTGCTAATCTCATTTGGTTTCACTAATCCAGATTTGGTTATAAAGAATATTTTTTTTTTATTTTGGGAACTGTTTGTCTTGTTTTTTGACTCCTCAGACACAACTGTTTATCTGGTTATTCATAAAATTTAATCCAGATTATATTGGTGGATCACTTTTTGTATTTTTTAATTCAGTTGAGTTCAAAATAAAAAAAATACAGAAATATATAATGCATATTAATTTTCACGGTATGTAAGGTTTAGAAAAGCAAATTAATGTCCATATATGTAAGTACTATGAATAACAAAATCTAGAACTTCTGAACATTTCCAGTATTCTGAAACGTGTTCCTAATGATAGGTAGACATTAATGTTAAAACCACTTTAGATAGCAGATGTACAAAATTCTTCACCTATGATGTGTTGATGCTTTGAGTACACAGAAACACAGTCATGCCTTAATTTTCTGCTCTTTATAATGGTGTAGCCGTGATGGAATGAAGAAGTTTTGTCCTGAAAGAATTTCTCATTTCATAAACAGAATGAGCTAGTGATTTTTGTATTTGCAGTTTAGAATTGTAATAACACAGAACAATTGTTAAAGCTCACTCATTTTGACTGACTTAATATATTTTATCCTTTTTTCCTATCGTAGTCCTTGATTTTACCAATGAAAACAGATTTCTTCTGAAAAATACATAGACTTCTGTGATCCTTCTTAAAATAGGATAGAATTTTATTTGCTTCCTAAATGATTGCAGTAAATATGAAGCAGGTTTCACTAACCGATTTCTCATCATTTTGAATGCATAAGAAGCAATTCATAAAGAAGCAAAATGTTCAGTCAGTAGTAAAGGAGAATTAGAAGAAATGTTCATTCTTCATAATTTCCTGTGATTTCTGGAGGGGCATGTGCTATCCATAACTTCAGGGTCTGTTACCTCCTGCTAGAAGTAAATCAGGGCGAGTTTATCAGCATGTCTTGAGTGAAGCTTTTCAGACTGGCACATTGCCTTGTGTGCCAGTTATTGCCATTATTACAATAATGGTAGTTATAATTGTAATAATGTAGGGAGCCCTTATAAACTCACTGATCATCCTTTGGTTATTCCTTTAAAGTAAAACAGCATTGTCTCATGATATTAGGAGTTTTAAAGACTGTTTAAAAGCTAGCCAGTATTCCTTTCCTAGGAGTGACAATAGCATCCATTGCATTTTAAGATTTATATACCATCCATGTGTCCAGTTCTCTTCTTCAAACTGACTTAACAAAAATATAAGCTTTTAACATAGTCATAGTTTCTCAGACAAAATTATGGTTCAGCCTTATTATGCAGGTCTCAATAATGATATTACAGATACCTTTTAAAACACACTAATTGTGTCTGAAAGGAAGGACTTACAGATGAATTAAAGCGTTCCTCTCATAATTTGATTTGGTAATTTGCTCTTTTTTTAGCTGAAGGTATCTGTACACCTAAAGCCAAGCTTACTTTTCACTAATTAAAATGAAATATGTTTCCTCAGTGACAGTTGTCTGTGTTCACATTACATGGAAATTCTTCTCTAAGTGCTGTTGACAGGGAATTTGCCTCACAGGAAGGCAAGTGCAGGAAAAAGCTACACATTTGATCAACTATTTTTCACATGCCAGTTGATAAGGAACAATGCTGAATTCCCAGCTGATTCCCAGATTCTCTTTTTATGTGACACCATCTCCTAAGACAAGGTATTATAGGCACAACATCCGACCATGAAGATCCTAGCAAGATTTTAGATGGACCAGATAAATATCAAATTGGATGTAATTTAAAACCAAAATTGGAAATGGAATAGATGCCTCCCAGTGGAAGTAAAAAGCTGAAATGCCCCTATATGAGAAATGTCACAAGAATTCCCTTACTTGTGTCACTTCCATCAGATTAAAAATCAAAACAAACCAATACAACTGATGATTTCTTATATGATCCAGAAATTAGCTATTTTTTCATCTGCTTAATTCTGTATTTTGTGGAAGAGATGGACTAAATCTAAGATTTATTTGCTTGTCTCTAAATTACATACATATATTTTAAATTACATTATATTATTGTATTATTTTATATATAAATTATATATAAATTATATATGTTATATTTATATATATCTAAATAATATATATTGCTTCCTGAGGAACTGCCTTCCATTCTTTCTTGTAGGTAATTGGAAATTCTTTAGTCTGAGATTGCTGCAAAGCATTGGATTAATTTACAGTATTAGTCTTATTGCGGAACTAGTCTGTGAACCTATGTATTGGTCGAAAACCCCAAGCCTGTATTCATTCCCTATACATCCCTGTCCCCATGTGTCCACATGGACTCTCCAGTGACCTGCCTCTGGCTGAACTTCAGCCCTTTGAAAGCATACACAGTCCCATAACAACAGAGAACTGGTGAAGTTGGAATTGACCTCTGGAGATCATTACATTTATCTCCCCTAGTGCAAGCAGGGTCAGCTAGGGATGGTTGCTCAGGGTCATTGTCCAGATATATTTTTTAATATGCTTGAAGATGAAGATTCTACAACCTCTCTAGGTAACCTATGCCAGCACTAGGTCAAGCTCATAGTAAAAATGGGAGGGTTTTTAACACTTAAATGGAATATTCTGTATTTCATTTTGTGCTCATTGCTTCTTGTCCTTCAACTGTATTTCACTGCGGAAAGTCTAATCTTTATTCTCAGATACTTACATACATTGACAAGACTCCCCCTGAGCCTTCTCTTTTCCAGGCTAAACAGCCCCAGCTCTCTTGGCCTTTTGTATTTCAGATGCTTCAGGCTTTAAATCACCTCTGTGGTCCTTCACTACACTAGTTTCATTATGTCCATGTCTCTCTTGAGCAGGGAAACACAGAACTGGATCCAGCACTCCAGATGTGCCTCACCAGAGCTGAGTCAAGGGGAATGACTACTTCCCTTGGCTGGCTGGCAGCACTCTGTGATGCAGCCCAGGAGGTTGCTGGCCTTTGTTTCTGTGAGGGCTCACTGCTGGCTTGTGTTCAACTTGGTGGCCACCTGGACCCCCCGGGTTTTTTCTACAAAGCATCTTTCTAACCCATTAGCCTCAACCTGCCCTGGTGCATAGCTTATTCCTCCCCAGTTGCAGGACTTAAATTGCTCTTTTCTGAGCTTCTTAAATTAATTTCATCCCACTCTCCTCATCTTCTGCTGTTTTTTAGGTTCTTGGTCTGTTTTCATCATTGTTATGCATTTTTTAACCAATAATTTATGAGAAACGGAAATAGTTTTAGGGCTAAATCTCAGCTCCGTTCTAAAACTATCAGTCTGGATTCCTTCTTTCACTTAATTGCAATCTCTTCCTGACCTCTCTATATGTGTGCCTATGTATATATATATATGTGTAAGCACATTTCTCCAGAGTCTCTAAAAAATGTATACCCTTAACTGAAATTCATGTATTTATTAGTGGTATGTTATGACATGCCCAAATGATAATCATGCTAGTTTTATGTGAGAAAGGTGGCCTAATTTTAATTTTATTACCATGATGGGTAATCTTCACAGAAAACATTGTAAAGAACTTGCAATTCTGTTGTAAGGAGACAGATGCAAAGCCACTACTTGAAAGGGCAATGCTTCTCCAGTTATGCTTACAGTCACAGTAACAGAGACTTCCTCACATAACTTCAGTAGGGCATTTGATGGTGCAAGAGCAATCTTATGTCACCTCAACCTTCTTTTTGGATAGACTGGAAATGTCTTTCTTTATATCTGATTTGATTGGCATGGTATTTATTTTAATATGCTCACTTATTTCTTTTATTTTTGAAATTATGTTTTATTAAGTCTATTCTGGCAAATACACATGAAATATTTAACTTCCTGCTGTCTTCCAATAGAAAAAAGAAAAAGCATCTGTCATTAAGAAAAACAATGCCTATGCAGTGGCTGTTGCCAACTATGCTCCAAATATTACCAAGGACTCAGTTCTACCAACCATCTCCAAGAGTGCTACAACTGCAGAACCCAACAAGGCAAAACCAGAAGCAAAGCCACAAGAAGCAAAGAAGACATTCAACAGTGTTAGCAAAATTGACAGAATGTCTAGAATAGTGTTTCCAGTCTTATTTGGTACTTTTAATTTAGTGTATTGGGCTACATATTTAAATAGGGAGCCTGTCTTACTTGGCTTTGCACCATCAACCTAAAAGCTGACTTGCACTGAGGACTTCAAGCATCATTCTAATCAGATAGGTTGTTCGCTATGTACAGTCCGACTAATAACTGCTAATCTGTGAACCATTCTGTACAGTGTGTATATAAATGTCTTGTCTGTGTGTCTCCAAAGGAGGGACACAGCGTTAATTCATGGGTCTGTAAACAGATAGCACCCATGGCAAATACAGCCAGCTCTTTAAAAGTTAAACCCAGGGGACTTCTGTTAAACTAGGATTCAAATATACAGAATTATATTCTCTCCGTACAATGAGATGAAGATGTGATCCTACATAATTATTTAGGAGCAGTATTTTTTTAATTTAAAGTTAAAATATTTTTCTATAAAGTAACTAATTCTACTTTAGTGAAAGAAACTGTCATTTAAAAAAAGTGATTTTTTTAAAAAGGTGTAATTGTTTCATACAATAGTAGTACCCATGTACATACCACAGTACGGAGGTCGTACAGTTCTGCTCTTCACAAACATTCTGGATACAAGTTAGATTGAGGAGGTAGTAAACACTACTGTATGGCAAAAGCCACAAGTTTCTTACTTATGTCCTCTTTGAAGTTGTTAATAAATTCATCTAATTGATTTCAGGGAAAAGGGTAAATCAAATTCAATATCAACCGACTTCTGCTAGTGAGATACTTATTTTTTCACTGTTTATTTATTTGATATTACTAAGCTGGATTGTCTGGTTCAGCAAAGCTGGATTTTTTTAAATTATTATTTTTGATTTTGTTCTTAATTGAATTATTTTCAGGTTTCTAGAATCACTCAGAAATTTTTCTGGTTTAAGTTTATCAGTAATATGATATACCTTTTTTCTTTGCTTAATGTTTTCCTAAATCCTGCCATTACAATATTTACCTGTATTTGTCCCAGGAAGCACTGTTTTCAACGGAAACAAGAACCATGATTTAAGTTCAGGAATATGTCCATATAATAAAATTTACTGCTGCTTTTGTAAATTGCAACTTTACATTTTGCTGACATAACTTTACAACAACTTTGTATACTAGAAATGATTTTGCTAAGATTTGAATGTTATTTTTTTAATAAAAGGTCATGCATCATCAGTAGGAATCAACTGTATTTCATATACAGAAATAAAACAAAATTGGCAATTTTATAAGAACATTTAATACTATCAGTAAAATTGTTTTTCTTCTGAGCCTTTGCAAAGATTCTTTATGCCCCTAAAGGCCTGGTAAATCATAGCATAAATAATAACTGTGTACTGTATTTAGATTTTAATATACTTGGCCAATCAAAAATATTTTGATTCACACATACATTAGCAGTTATTAGTTGACCTTTAGAAAAGATACACCTTTATGATGATGTCTTCTAGTAGAGACATATGTAGTCGTATAGTGTCATTTATTGCAGTTTTGTACAGTAACTTGAGTATAGTGCATAAAATAGATATGTTCAGAGTTTAAAAAAAAGTTGTACAAATATTTCTAAAATCAAATAAAAGAGTATCTTAAGACATGGAAGTGTGCTAAAAACAACAAAGAGAAACACTGCTTTCTTTTGCTGTTTTATTTTCTTGCTTTTTCTTTGCTTTTGATGTGATTCTGTTTTGTACTTTGTGTGACAGTATAGATGCCAAGGTCACAAATGCATATTATAAATAGAATTAATAGTTAAGACAGAGTTGACATCAGTAAAATAAAGACATTTAGTAGGTTATAAAAGAAGGGGAGAAGCATGGACAAGGTGTGTATTCCTTGAATTCCCTCTAATTAAACTGTCAGACTAAACCTTTCTCATCAACAGTAGCTTAAAAATGAGCACTTTACTCAGAACATGAAAATAAAAATATCCTTATTTTCATATATATTTATATGTAAATGTAGATCTTCCATGTAACATGGAGATGTGTGCAATAGTGTGATTATGAACAAAAGGCTAGAAGGCAAGCAATAAAAAAAAAGGGTTTATTCATGGTATAAGCATACATTTTTAAAATGTTTCATTTGTAAATTAAAAAACTTTCCCTTCGACATCACGTTGTCCAGGTATGAATAAATATATAAATATGTACATATGTACAAATAATTGTAAATATTAGGACTGTAGAAAAATCCCTTCACTTTTAGCTCTGTTTTTGGCAAAGGGCTCTGACTGTATAGTTTAATGGAGGCCCCTCCTAAAATGCTCTTGAACTTGAATAGCTCGATTATGTTTTCTGTGGCTGAGGTCTCCTTCCTGTGACCTAGTGAGAGTTCTTACCTTCTGTTCTTATTGGCAAGATCTAGGGACTCTCCAAACCTCACCAGACTGGAGTGTGAGAAAGAGAGGTTTGTGTTTCACCCTTGGCTACATCCCAGATACTCAAACCCTTCACAGTGTTGAAACTGTTGTGTATTTCTTCATGCACGACACTGTATAGTCAGAAGTCTCCCCATGCCAAATGTGTGTGCTCGGTCATGTTGAATTATCTGATAAGGAAGGATCTTGCATCCTTATCCAAGAATGGGACCTCCTCAAAGGCTTTTAATGGTAAAGTCTTCTCCAGCAAGACTTCTCTGGAAAATACCGTCTGGGTAACTCAGAGCTGCATGCAAAAAGCCCATCTTCAGTTTGCACAAGAAGCCCGATGCTGTCTCATGCTAGTCAGCCCTGCTGCTACCACTTTCATTAGGTACAAGTATTTTTTCATCCACTGACCCTTTTCTCTACACTGGCTTGAGTCAGTAGAAAAAACAGGTGTTTATCGCATGGTAAAGTTATGTTTATTGCCCACTTATATAGCAAAGTAGGCATACTATATAAACTCAGTAAAAAAATCCAAAACATTTTAAATATATACATGCAGTTATTATTGTGGGCATCACAAGGCTTTTAAATGGGCACGCTCCAGAAAATTTAGTAAATTGGTCAACGTTAAAGCAATCTCCTGTGGGAAGAAGGAGTATGCTTTACTGTTTCACTGCAGAAACATTTACAGGGGCCCAACTGAGTACACATAAGTTGCAAATTTGTAAGACTACCAACGATAAGTGGATAAGTGAATATAAATGTAAAGATGGGAGCATTGTGCAAGGAATACCAGAATACAAGAGTTAGGCCTTACTTTCCTTTAGAAGGAATCTGTGTCATTTCATTTACCATAGAATCTGTGTCTGGGATTTTAAAGCTAATGTCACAAATCTATGTGCCAAATATGTAGAGGTTTCCTATAATTTGAGTAAATCTTGCAGGTCTTAAATACTTAAAATGGGGAGTATGAGGGAGAAAATGCAAGTCACTTCTCTATCAAGGACTTGCAATGGAATCTGACAGTGAATGTTTTGGTTGGCATATTAATCTAACTGACTTCTCCTATTATTCTTGGGTCAGTGTGTCATATTTTATTATTTAATAAATTAATAAAATAAATACAAAGATAAAACACTGTGGTAAAGTTAGATTGGAGTTACAGTAATTCTAAATGAGCCTTATGAAGTTGGCTTCCAGTGTAGTACTGGGGCACATATTTCTGGATGCATGTGTCAGGTAATTTAACAGTAATTTATAAATCAGCATGAAAAGTAGAGATCAGCACAGTTTATCAGTCAGAGTTGTCTGCTGGAGGCTTCATGACAGAAGAGTAGAAAATTCTCAATTATGCTGTGGCCAATTAAATTACCTCCACCTGTCATATGTAAGCTAATTCAACTTGTAGCTGCTGCATTGTTGAGCATCTTTAAAAAAATATTATGGTAGGTGTTCTGAGAGATGAGCTTTAGTTTGGCAGACCACTCATACCACTGAACATTATTCTAAATTAAGGAGCCAATTTGCCCATGTAGTCACAGGAAAGAGCATCTAGAGACTGAACAGGAGCCTTACTGAATCACCTTCCCTTCCCCTCCCAGTGGTTACAGATAACATACAGGGTGATGAGACTTTTCAAAAGAGACCAAAAACTCTCTGCATGAAATCAACAAGAAGCAGCAGGGAGGAGGTAGGGATGCATGGGGGAGGAAAGGAGAAAAGAGAGCACACAAATGGCTTTGTTACCATGGCACTGGAATGTGAGATAACTGAGGAGGAAGTCACTGAGGGAGGTAATGTGTATTTTTGTTTCAGCTTCAGTTCTGAGCCTTCACTGCCACATGTGAGTTGTGGACAATAACTCCTAGAGCACATAAAATGGAAATACTTGTATAATTTTACTGAACTTGAGGGACACGAGTTGTGCCTTTGAAAGCGAGAGGCCTCTAGTGACTGCTTTGTGAAAACAGACCATGCAATACTGTGTGTCTCCTGCTGTTTGGAACATCTTGGGTGGAAGGAGAAAAGAACCTTCAGAAATTAAGTAGAATTTTGTTAATTCTACACTTTGTTTTCTTAAAAAGCATAGCTTTCACTTAAGCACAGAGAGTCAGCACTCATCCTGCATACCTCTCCTTCCTTTTCTGAAAGCTTAGTAGTGCATAGGTTTTGCTTTGGCCTTCACGAAACAGATGAAGTCTATGCTGCTGAACATTACCACTCCTAACCAGTTTGCATGAAAGATTATTTCAGTGTGGATATGAAGCTGTCATCATCTGTGCCCGATTATGTGCAGACACATAATGCTAAAATTTTTAAAGCCATGCAGTGAGTTTTAAAGTAGAGGAAGAAAACATTTTAAAATAAACCCAGTAAGTTAAGTGGCTTCGTTAAAAAAAAACACAGTTTGGCAATTGTAGAAATATCTAAACATACATAAATAGACTCTCCAAATGTGTTATAATTTCATGTCACATATAAAGTTTTTGTCTTACAGAAATGCTAAAATAATTACGTGAATTTGTGTAAAAGTCAGATCACCCTTCAGCCTTGAGTAAAATGAATGGTTTTTTATAAAGCATTGTTAAGATTCCTTCCATCTCATCACAGCACCAGTGAACCTCCTGTTAGAATCCTCTTAGTGCACAATATAAATTCTAGTTACATCCCTTTAATATCTCTTTTTTTTTCTTTTCTCTTTAGTCAAGGAAACCTCCATCTCATTTCTGTAGATGACCCAAAGTCCCTAAAAAAATAGAACCTTAAATTATTTTCTAAATCCAATTATTAATTACAGTCATCTGAGAATCAGTGAGGGACTTTAGGTCTTTAGTAGTAGAAGTTAAAGGATCAAAACTTTGTTACAATGCCTGGCATAAGTTAATTGCATAAAATGTTTTCTTTCTCTCTAGTTTAAACTCTTAATTTTCTAGATTCAGATCTTCTAGGCGAATCTTTTAACTCATGTTTTTGGAGTCTGTGATTATATCTTACTGGAGGAGAATAAATTTTGAGGGCTTGACATCTCTGATGGAGATCAGGGCAAAATTTGCTCTGAAATTAAAATAAAAGTAATTTACATCCTCATCATATTTATCTCTATCGGTGAAATCAGTAAGGACTTTTCCAGAAGAGGAGTACACCTAACTACACCTGGACTCTCCTTTGGATATGGATTGTCAGTTCTCTAATCCATGAAAATAAGCCCTTAAAAGAAGTGTCAACCATACTGAAATACAGAGCTTTGTCTGTTTTTTCCTTGATATTTATTAGTACCCTTTAAGAATATCGTGAAAGTGCTGTAAGTTAGGATGAGGTGATAACACTAACAAAAGAAATTTGGAGGATACTTTAAAATATGCAAGATAATGTATACTCTTCCTCTAGTGTTGGAGTCTACATAAATATATATGATTATATTTTTATTGTTGGATAATTTAAAAGTTCTATTTTGCTTTCAAATTATTTACATAATGTGAATACTTTACTTGATAAGGTGTTCTGGAGTGTGTCCTTATGCATTCAAGGTTTTTAATGATTGCAATGAGTGCTTTCATTCATCTGATATTAAAAGGGGTGAGCTTCAACAGGTTGAAGTGTTATATTTGCTTTCCTATACTTTATCCATCAAACCACGCCGTTGAGGATGGATGGAAATAGCGAATGGAACAAGATATTACTTTGATCAAGTGCTTTTGATATTCTTTATTAGATGTTCATTTTGGCTGAATTTATCAGTTTATAGGCTACTGTAGCTTAGCAATAGCACGGAATGCAATGTAGTACTTTACATCTGTTAGAACACATATGCACCGTATCTATAAACTGTTAAAATATCAGTTCCTAAACTGCACCCCTTCACCCTCTCCCCTCCAAATAGTCACTTTATTGCGAAACATTTGAAGGCACTTTAATTTTAATGGAAGTGATTACACTAAATGTTGTTATACTTGATTAAAAAAAAATAGTAAAAACAAAGTGGTCTCTGATTCATACATAGTTTGCAATTTCTCAGCTGGGCTGGAGTCAGAAAACATTTATGCATTGTATGACACATCTACTTTAGTGAGTCACTTAGGTGTGAAAATACATAGGACTTGGAAAATAGGCACTCCCAGTATATTAAAAAGAAATAAGGGAATGAGAAGAATGAAACCAATAATTTTGAACTTAAACACCAATCAAATATGCACAATAAGAAACTGCATGATAAATGTAAGTATACTTAACCTTGAACATCAATGTCATATAAAATCTTCTGGGTGACAGTTTACTTATTTAGTAGGTTTCATAGTTATAAATAATTAAAGAAGATTATAATATTCTGTAATTTGTGACCTTGTTTTAACTGGGAAAATCGTTACTTTTCTAAAATGTAAAAGAAATAACTGGATTTATGTTTGAATGTGTCACTGCTTGCTGTTGAAGAATATTTATTAACCACATGCAAAATATTGCTTAACATTATCTTTTTGTACTTCTTATTAAAGTTAATTTAAATATAGCACATTTTGTATTTTTGTTTTTAATGCTCTGACAGCAGAAATATTCAATTCCCTTCATGTCTTCTCTCTTAGGACTTGTGTGTGGGTTTTTCATTTTCTTGTTTTTAAACAACTCATTACAGCCTCTACAAAGGTGCTTTTTTATTAAAGACAGTATTTCCCAAAGGAAACAAACAATATATTGGAAAGAAAATATTCCTCAGCTTGGTGAGAGTTTAACAGATTTCCTATTTATATAATGAGAATACCCTCATGTATTCATATTACAAATGGCAATGTTTCATATTTTCTGAAGGTTATAAAACATGTTGCTGCTGGGTATATACTAACAACCGAATGACGTGGAGCACAAGAAACCTTCTACCAGACAGCTTAATTCATCAGTGGGAGTATATGGGGTAACAAAGCTCACTTAGAAACAAACAGAAGACTATACTGTTAGTAAGGTGTCGGTTTGGATTTGTTTTTTTTTTTTTTTTTTTGCTTTAAAATGAGCATTCTGATTCCAAATCTTTCAGTGGAAAAGCTGTAGATTTTTCTGGGATGATCCTTTCTTTTCCTGTAAAGTCACATGTTCTCACAAGAAACACATAAATGTTCTTCATGAATGATGAAGTACATGACATCCTTCCTTTCAAATTGGAGAGACATGGATTTGAGACGTGGATGATATGATGGGTAAGGAATTGGCTGGATGGACACAGAGAGAGAGTTGTGGCAAATGGCTCAATGTCCAGGTGGAGGCCGATGACAAGAGGTGACCCTCAGGGTGCTGTTTTGGGACTGATGCTCTTCAATATCTTTATCAAGAACACAGACAATGAGATCCATGCACCATCACCAATGATGCAAAGCTGCGCAGTGCAGGTGACACAGTAGAAGTAAGGGATGCCATTCAGGGGCACCTGGATGCACTTGGGAAGTGAACCTCATGAGGTTCAGCAAGCCCGGGTGCAATGAGCTGCGCCTGGATTGGGGCAGCCCTAGACATGAGCCCAGACTGAGAGAAGATGTCCTTGAGAAGACATCTGCTTGGGGGTTCTCGTGGATGAAAGTATGGCCATGACCCATCAGTGTGCACTCACAGCCCAGAAGGCCAATGGCATCCTGGGCTGCATCAAAAGCAGCTCAATGGAGGTGATTCTCCCCTCTGCTCTGCCCTGGTGAGACCTCACCTGGAGTACTGTGCCCAGCTCTGGGGTCCTCAGCACAGGAAAGACACAGATGTGTTAGAGCAGGTCTGGAGGAGGCCATAAAGATGCTCAGAGGGCTGGGACACGTCCTGTGAGGACAGGCTGAGAGAGCTGGGTTGTTCAGCCTGGAGAAGGGAAGGCTATGGGGAGATGTCGTTGTGGCCTTTCAGTACTTAAAGGGGGCTTATTAAAAAGAGGAGGAGGGACTTTTTACATAGATAGGGTAGATAGTGATAGGAGAGGGGACAATGGTTTTAAACTAAAAGACAAGAGATTTAAATTAGATATTAAGAAGAAATTTTTTAAATTCCTCAGGGTGGTGAGGAACTGGCACAAGTTGCCCAAAGAAGTGGTGGCTGCCCCCTCCCTGGAAGTGTTCAAAGCCAGGTTGGAAGGGACTTTGAGTAACCTGGTCTAGTGGAAGGTGTCCTTGCCAAAGGCAATTTATGGAGGGCTAAGGGATTAACAGCAATGCAGAAAATGGTGCAAAATATAGTATATTTTTTTCAGGAAACACTTAATCCAAAAATCGGACTGTAATGAATAAGGATTTAGTTTCAAAAATGTGTTTTATGTATGGATAAGAAGTAAACAGGGGCCTGAGTAATATTTGCAGACTTGACAAATCATATGGGAGAAAAGAACCATTTAAGTAGATCCAGCATGGAAAACATTTTGAACATTTTGTCCTGTGCATTTGTGGTGGATAGGAGTCAGAGTAAAAGTGAAAGATGAATATTCATAACATTTTAAATATTGAAAAGCAACTCTGCTTTCAAGTTCTTTGCAGATCTTTTGAGACCCTGCTATAACTTATTAAAGAGGAAGGAATTTAATGTCTTTTCAACTTTCCAAAGATTAGCATCACTTTTTGCTAATGCTGGACATGAGTGACAAATACAAAGAATGTGACAGTTTTATGAAGATTACTGTTTTTTGTATAGCAGCATATTTAACTCCTGCGCTCCTCTCCCTCCCCACCACCCCCCCAAATCAATTGTTAATGTTGGAGCTAGTAAGAACCAGCAGTTAAAATTGCCCTCAAGTCGTGACTTGACATTGTTATCTTAAACATTTCTGATGGAACACATTTTCCTTCAAAACACCTTTCTGTTACTCTTTTCTACCACAGCCACCTGACACAAAACAGGTTAGTGCTCTCAGAAATGACAGTGATGGGGGTTTAGTCAACCATGCTTCAAGTTTCATTATAGGTAGAGTTCAGCTCTTTTTACTGTAGGTTGTATACAATGGTAAGTGTTTCTATTTTTAATAGAAGAGTTCTGACAGCATTAATAGTCTAGAACAAGTGTCCAGCAATGAGCCAGTGATCAGGTGATATGGGGAATATCAAAGACTAGATCCATCTGGCAACTCTGCCAGTTACCAATGGTAACTTCACACCTCACACTAAGACACAGTATTTAAAAAAACTCCAAAAAAAAAGTTGAAAAAACCAGGGAAATACAGGAGGCTCTTGAAGTGCATTGAAGACAACTTCCTGGCTGAGGTGATGGAGGAGTCAAGGAGCTCATGCAGCTCTGTTGCAGCTCATAATTACAAAAGGAATGGACAGGATAGTGATGTGCAAGCCTTGGGTGACCATGAGATAGAGGTGTTCAGGATCCTTAGAGGAAGGAACAAGGCAAAAAACTGGATACCAGCCCTGGACTGCAAGAGAGCAGACTGGTCCTGATCTCTGCACAGTGCTAATTCCATTCACAGCCCCAGGCAGCTGAGGCTTGAAAGAGTCCCTTGGCAGATGGTTCTGGAGAGAAAAGAGATCCAGAGCATCTGGTTGATTTTCAAACATATTCCTCTCCAACCTCAAGCAAAGTCCAACTCAGCAAGCATCAGGTCAAGCCAAGGTGGCAGGAGGCCTGTACAGGTAAGTTGGCCTTGACTAAACTCAAATATAAAAAGGTGGAAGCAGGGGCAGATGACCTGGAAGGGATATGGCGACACTCTCTAAGTTTTTAGAGTGTCGTGGAAAAACAAAACTCTGAGGATGGGAAGGATGCAAATATTATTCCTACCTTCAAAGAGGGGTGGAAGGAGGGTCTGGTGACCTACAGGTCATCTTTACCTTGATTGTTGATTGGTTTCTTTGTAACAAAACAAATACTCCTGGAAAACATTTTCAAACATCTTAAAGACAGCAGACCCATTGAACTCCATGTGTGTGACATTACTTGTGAAGGTCTGGCATCAAGGAGTGAATCTTTTCCAGCAGTACCACTAGTATAACATTACTATTAGGCTGCTAGGATTTTTTTCTGATTCTGCAGATTCTTTTTTCCTACATGAAAGAGTTTAGCAAAAATTAGCTATATCTCTTGCATTCCCACAACAGTCAACACAGTAGGCAACTCTTCACCATTGCCCCCTTTCTTACCTTTTATGCTGATGTCTCATTTTGCCTTAGAACAACAGTTTCTATTCCTTGCAGCTACAAAGAAAGCTTCTGAAGTGTACGCTCAACATCAAAAGATACAGCACTCCCTGAATCTGCAGACAATCTGACTCAACAGATCACTTCTGAGAAGTGTCATTTTAGTGTGTTGTGGAAAAATCAGTTAATCATTTAATTGGTCCTCCAATTAGGACAATTTAAGTAATTTGAGCATGGAAGAGGGTTTGTTTCCTCTGCCAGGCTACAAATACATATTTTTAACTTTGGTGCTTAGGAGATGGGAAAGAGGAAATCATAAAATAAGAGCCAACTGAGGTTTATACAGTGCTACACTATAATGAATCAAAAAACCTGAGTTTTAAAGGTTGTAAGCAAGGAAGGATGTATTTAAAAGTACCTTCTCAAGTTATAAAGCATATAATATACTCATATTAAGAGTACAGACTCCTGCCCTTTAATAAGGAATTTTTCCCGTGGTAGAACACATGCTGGAATTGCAGGCCCATTTTGGTGTTGGCAAGGAGAACCCTTTTGCCCACCACAGAAAACCAGTGTGTGAGAAGGCTTTTCATGCGTTTCATGACTTTAGTTATTTCTTCTCTGTTGAATGACTAGATCTCTTATTACAATTTGACATGCTATATTTATGACTCTGAAAGTGCATTAAATAGTCCTTTTAATGCTGAGATGCTACAACTGAATCAACATGTTTCCTGCTATCCATTCTCCATTTTCACAATGAAAATTTCAAAATTTTCCATTCACTTCTGTAGACAATTCATGGCAACAAGATGACTTCTATTTATTCTGAGCTAATCACAATGTCATAAAGAGATGACTACTTGAAATTGTTGCCTTTCTCACTACTCACACATCACACTTGTTGTTGAAGCCTAGTATTTATGTCTGAAGTGTAACTGCTTTGTTGACAAATTATAATAATGGCAAAACTTTCAAGACCTTTGAGCATGATGCAAATATCAATATTATTGTAATTATTTCACTGTTGATGAAATAGTGATCATCAATGATAAATGAATCATCACAATGAAGTGAGAATCTTCTATGAGTAATATTTTGTTAATTTTAGCAGTGTATTTGGGTTATGACAAGAAATATATCTCAGCTTGACTTCCCTCACTAACTCCCCCTGCAGGTCTTATCCTTTTCTGCTCAGAGTTTCTACCTGGTTTTATTGACTGGATGTTTTTTAAATAAAGGTGATTAAACTATTCCCTTTCCACAGAGAAGTATAACTTCTGACATTTATTTTTTTATGTATGTTGGCTTTTCATTTCTCACTTCAGTAAATATTCCTGAATCCCTTACACTTGCTCAAGCACCAATTACTATATCCTTGCATCCAATTCCATTTTTCAGTAACAGTTAATTTTTTTTCATTGTGCTAAGTGTTGCAATCACAGATTGATAGTACTTTTCAGAATGTTTATGTCGTTCATCAGAATTTACTTTGATCCATGGTGAAGGAGTTTTATAAGTTCTGAATCTCTGATTAATAGATGGTACATATATTATTCACAATGATTAATGGTTTCATTTGCAAGTTCATTTATTGATTACAATTTCTAAAATGTATACCTCATGTAAAATCTGAAACAAAAGCTTGTCAGCCTAAAGAGTTCTTCAGTGGAGTAGTGGGCCATTGCACATCATAATTACGTATTTGTTTTAGAAGGAATTACCACTGAGAGGATAAAGTCTGCTTCCTGTCTATATTTTGAGAAAAGCCATAGCATTTGAGTATGGAACAAAGTGCAGCATTGTACTGCAAACAAACAAGAAGGCTGGAGTGGCACAGGGAAGCAAGCATTTTTGACTTGGTGAACACCTGACCTTATGATATATACAATGGTCCCATGTCTACATATTACATTTCATTTAGAGAAAAGATCAAATCAAATGTTATAAAGTACTAGTCCTTCACCCTGTGTCTTTAGCTCAGACCTCTGCTTGAATTGCAGAGCAAGCCCTCCCAGGCTGAAGGGGTCTGGTGTGGGCGGTATTCCCACCTTGCTGAACTTCAGAGGCTCCCTGCCATGGAGCAGCAGTGACCAGAATCCTGTCCAGGGGAAGGCCCCAGGTAACCCACATTTGTTAATGGCACAGGGACACAAAGGCAGAATGGGATTCTGTTGAAGCAAAACCCTTTGGTACTCATGTCACGTCTGATTTGCCCTCTTGCCCATATGGTGGTGACTTGCCTCAGGTAATCCTGGATTAATGGACCTCTTCACGCAGCGCTTTCCTGCCCTGGTGGGCTGTGATCTGCTCTACATGACTTTGGTTTTCCCCTCCAGGTTCTCTGGTTCCCTTCAACACCAGCAGGCACCTCGTGGGGCCACTGTAGGAGAGCAAAGCTTAATGCCTCTGTCCCACATCCTGTGGTGCTCTGGTGACCTGTGACAGTTCATTTGGTTTGGTACATAGTAAGTGAGCCACCAAAAACTGCCTGAGGAAGGCGAGAGCCCTGATGATCACCGTCTCATGGTGCACCTATGCAAAGTCCATAGTTGTCTGCTATCTGACCAGCTCATTAACAAGTTCAATTGCAGTCCCAAAGGAAGCACAATGGAATGCAGTGAGGATGAGCCCAGTGCTCTGTCCTCCCATCGTAGTGGTTCATAGCAGGGTCTTGTTGCAGCAAAGAGAATTAAATTACTTTCCATAGGCATTGTACCAAGAACTGTTTTCAAACTACCTAATCCAGGATCAATGCCAGCAGGATAAGCCTGGAGGCATTATCTAAAACCTTCAAGGACCATTATTTTTTTATAGTTTGCCGTTTTGCATAAAAGCTTTTAAAATATAAAGAAATGTTGAGGCCATAAAATAACCTGGGTATCTGTTTAGCAGTCCTTTGATGGTTTGTCAGTGAATTTCGCTCCCCCACATATTATTCTTTCTCCCCAAAAATGGTTTAATTTAAAGAGCAAAAAGCTACAACACATCTGTTGTGTGGTATGGTACCATAGGGAATAAAAGAAAATGAAACATGCAAAGCATCTAAGAAAATAATTACTTTAATTGAGAAATAATTGGAAGGAGAGAAATTGTTCAAGTAGAATACTTCAGGATAATGACTCACACTATTTTCATAGCAAATTACAGAACTAATCTTGTCAATTTGGCATATTATTTGTATATTTGAATATTTTTACGTATTTAAAATTAAAATCTTAGAACATTTTCATGTTTCTAATCCAAATTACCTCCCAGTCTGATTTACCTTTAAAGAATTAATCCTTATCATTTTCTTTTGCACTTCAGAAAATCTGACTACATAAAGGAACATGATTCATTGATACATCTGTTTTAAAAAGCAGTTCAGCAAAAAGCACAATAGACATATTTCCTGCCAAACTGGAAATATGGTAATTTCAGTGAAGTCTTAGAGTAGGGTTAAAATGTAGATTGCACAAAGCACATTGTATGCACAAGCATGAAAACTAAGTTTCTCATTCATAGGGAGCACCTATAATAAAAATGAGATGTCTTCCATGAGAGAGATTACGGGTTCTTTAAGGACTACTTTTGAAGCAATCATGCTTAATATTTAGAAAAATAATCAGAAAACCTGTATAAGTTTTCCATCTCACCTGTTCATGCAACTGTGTAATACTCTTTAAAGCATAAAAATATTTAACAGGCACCTGGATTTCAACAAATGTGTTGTGAGATAGGAGTATGTATATTCATTTCATGGACTATTTCCCTCATTGCGAGTCAGAAACACAGTCTAGGTAATTTCCATTAGTTAGATAATTGAGGAGTTACTCAATCTGACACAGAAAACATCAGAATGTAAATATCAGTACCTGTACAATTTGTGAATAATTTAAAATTAGTATATAAGTGTTTAGGAAAGGTTATTGCTATTTTCAATAGACAATATTTTGAGGCAACTCACATCCTAATGCAATCTCTGAATAAACAGACCCTTGACTTACTATCTTGCCCCAGGCAGCTGATGGTGCAGATGTGCAGCTCCAACCTGGGCATGTTTCCCTCTGATAGAGGCATCCATAAGAAAGAAGAAGCACAGATTCTTTAAAATCAATGAAAAAATATTTTTTGTGAGTTTCTCTTCTTCTGTACTGTTTTCTGCCTCAAAACATTAGTATTTAGATGTGCTTTTTATTTGGAAACTATCCCACAGAGATGTTGGAAGAAGGGGCTGTTGTTGGTTTGATTTCATACTTAACAGGGGGCTCGTGTTGCAGTTGAGTTTTAGAAATTGTTCCTCTACTTAGAGTGTCTCCCTTTTGTTCTTGCAGTCTTCTATCAGATTACAAGAGGCTATATAACAAAGAAGACATTATGTAATAATGTATCACTTCAAATGAAACGTATTTCATATTCAATCTTCAGTACTATATATCCCTTTCATATACTCATATTTCAATAGTCATATTTCAGAGTCACCATAAATAAATTCAGGGTTAGATTGTACCTCTCAAGGTGACTTGTTCAGGATAAAGGCAGTTGTTATTGTGTTTCAGCTCTTTGTAATGCACGTACAAGGCAAGGAGGGCTTTATCAAAAGAAAAATGTTTTAGTTTTGTGCTTTTTCCTCGTAGCAGAAAGTCAGACAAACAGAGAGCTATTGAACTTGTACTTTCTCAGAGAAAACTTGCTGAACAATTGAGGAAGAATACCTTTTTACAAAACCAGTTTGTTTAGATTCCATTTGGTCATGTTTGCTTTTGATTTTCCCTAACACATTTCATCCCATTAAATTTTTCCTTAGTTTAGTTGAAAAGAATTTTTCTTTAGGGTCAGGCTTTTCCAGTGCTTTTCTATTTTTTTTTACACCTTCAAACTTTTCTGAAAAGAATTTGTTTAAATTCCATTCATTTTGGGTATTGGGGGTTGTTTTCTATTAGATTTTGGTGTTGATTGTTTTCCTGACATGTTTCATTCTAGTGAATTCCTTCTTAGCTTAGCGAAATGAATTTTTCCTTGGATTCAATACAAAACGTCATATTTCTTTCTATAAAAGCATGAGAGTTTACAAGAACATTTCTGAGTCTCCTTTCTCCTCTCAAGCCCAAGGAAGATTAGATTCAGTACAACTCTTATTTCTGAGGCACAGAACTCTGGGGAAGAAACATTTTTGTTTACAGAAACTTCTGCATGCAATGGAGAGAAGTCAGGCGAAATACCAGGCAAACCTCAAGTACATAATACCCTTTGCAGATGGTTTGAAGGTATGAAGGCATAAGCATTTATAATATATGTAAAGCCATAATCCTTTCCTTAGCTTTTCTGAATCATCTGAGAAATTCTGCCTGGTTCCTGTAGGCTGGCTCAGCCACTGCTAAGGGAGGGGATGCTCAGAGGTTTTTGGAGCTGCAGATGGGTGCAAGGAGCACAGTGAGCCTCCTGCTCCTGCAGGGCAGCAAGGGCAGGGAGGGAACTGCCAGCTGCCAAGCTGTTTGCTGTCTCCTCTTTTCCCTTGCAAACTGACTTAAGACTGCACAGGACAGGGTGCAGGTTAGTGTGACCCATCCTTTTGCAGCAGATGAGAGGGCTTGAGTAAGATAAACTAGCAGCAATGAAAGTTATCCAAAAAATCTATGGTGGAGAATTACAGTGAGTTTGCTGCAGACAGTGGGAGAACTTATCAAGACATCAAAGAAAACATGCAGTTAAGTCAAGCAGAGGATCCATATCATTAGATGTTTTTTTCCTACAGTAACCAAAATTTACTCAGAAAGGGCTTAGAGACAATTTGAACCCTTATTTATTCCCAGAAAATCCCATGTTAGCACTCTATAATAAAAATGATGGAGTGCATTTTTTATGTCAGGTGCCTTGGAAGCACTTTTGGGAATAAAATTCCCTCCAGATGCATCAGATGTAATCAATCACTTTACCTGGTGAATTTTGGCAAAGTAGCTTGCTGTATTTTTTCCATTGAGAAGCAATTGAGATTGTTTAAGTATTGGAATAATGTGGAAGAAAATTAGAATTGTAACAAGTGTTAAATAGCCCTAAAGGAGCTTCTTGGCTCAATAAAATCACAATATTTTTATAAGAGATATTTAACTTAAATTTATTTCAGATATTTTCTACCTCTTCCAACTTGCATGGTGTTTCAAATTATTACTGAAATTTTGTGTGGGAGCATATATTAATTCTTGCATATTGGACTGATCCCCAGGGAATTCTCTTAAAGTAGATCACATTGTAGCTCTTGATAAAATACAGCTCAGAGTTTTACAATTTCCTTTCTTTCAGTATTTCCATTCCCAGTTCAGTTAGTATGAATTGCATGAAAAATAATTTTATCTTGTTTTCCCTTTACCTTGCCTCACAAGAATTCTTCTTCTACATATTTTGCATGCACAAAGAGTACATCTGTACTTTCTTGTCTGAGCAGGAAGAATGAAATGGTCCCATCACTTCCTTTTCTAGAAATAATAGCAAAGAAAGGTCAACCTCAAAGTGTCATTTCCTCAGATAGCTTTTCTTAAGCTTGATTTTGAGATCTATGAAGCTTTTGCTAACCCAAGAGGCTTTTCCCTCCAACACTATAAACCTCCTAGGAGCCTGCAATACAAACCTACTGCTTGTATTGCAGCCATGGAAGAGTAATTGCAGGGATATGGTGTCACAAATAGAATCCCTCAGTTCTGTTACATGTTTGTAACTTACTAGTAAGTTTACCTACACCAGCTTCCTTGAATTTTAGTTGTGTTTTCATTGTCATGGGCATTTTATGTGAATTGGCAAAATAACATTTCTAGCTCATTGTCTGTAAACACTTAATTGTTTTGTCAGAATGTTAGGGCTGCTGCACAATATCCAGTCACCACAGAATCTTCAAGATTCTGTTTAAAGCCCAGCTGGTAACTTTGCAGGTAATTTTAAGTGAGAATGGTTTGTTTTCCACTAGAGAGGCCTTTACACAGCCACAGGTAGAGCTGGGAGATGACTAAGCATTAGCTAAGCTCACTGCTGCCTACTGTAAACAATAAGGGAGCACAAGCAGCCTTTTTTATCCCAGATTCTTTCATTTAGTGTATGAAAACAGGCTTGAGACATATACTAATACCCAGGCAGTGACTTTGCTCTGCAAGAGTTGTCTTTTAAAAGACTTGTTTGTCTACTATAGTATCCAAGAGTTACTTTTTTCCTAAAAGGGCATTTCACACTTAGATGTCATTTCAGCCTTGAAGAACTACTACTTAAATCTGCTGAATGCTGGATCATCCCTAAGGGATTTCAGGACACCACATAAAGTCAGCTTTTATAGGTCTTGATGCTTTATGACTAAGACAGTATTTTGAAGTAGAAAGAATGCCTACAAAGTAGATACTGGGGAAAAATTTAAAATTATGCTTAGGCAATTCAGAATGGAGAAAGCAACAAGCAAGCACATTAATAATTTGCAGTATTTAATCACATGCTACTGTGTTACTCCTTTTAAAAGCAATTTCCTGAAGATATTATCCCTAAAAATTATTGATTTATGTTAGGATGCAGATTATTTAAGAACTCTGCAAAGGAATGAGACACATTAGAGAGATAAAAACATGGATTCTCTGGAAATGACTTTTGCAAGGGTTATGCATTCAAAGGGGGCTGCAATATATTATCAAAAGAAGTGTTGTGTTATACAAAGTAGTTTGTTATCTTTTGGTAACTCTGTCTTGGCCTGACTGGCCATGATTTTTATAAGGGATTTCAGAAGTTCTATTCATGAGCATTTTTCACTAATTTATAAATACTCGTTAAAAAAAAATACTTGTTTTATGTCATTTTATGTAGTATGCAGTATCTACTAGTGAAAAATTATAATTATACCCAAACATCAAACATCTGAGGAATATATTTCCAGTGTTATTTCCTCACAGAAAAGTCTCAGAAATGTAATGTTAAATAGAAGTCTCCTGCAGACAGGAGGGAGTAGGACTTTCTGTGCAAAGGGAAGAGTTTGATCTCAGGTGCTTCACAGGAGCATTGGAAGAGGAACTGTAGGTGGAAAAGACAAACCCTCCAGCCAGACTTGCACCAAGATGGGATTACATATTTTCTGCATTTGCAGCACCTAGAGCATGCAAGCATTCCAGAGATGGACAGGAAGTCAAAGAGTGTCAGTATGAGTGAATTTAGGGTACAGGTAACTTCTCTGTGTGTGACACAGGGCTTCTAACTCTGTGATTTAGAAGAACCACTCAGTGCTGGCAGCTCACTAGTGCTGTGAAGGCTTGTGCTCCTCCCTTGCTGCAGCTTGTGCCTTTACCTGTGCTGTCCCTGCTTGTTTCCAGAGCATCAGGGAGTTAGGACAGCCTGCAGCAGAATTCCCATTATTCTCATTTTGATTGTCATGGCATCAAAAGTGATGAAACATACCTAGTCACAAGGCCTTCATATATGCACAGTCTTTGGTTAAAAGAAAAGCTGTCCTATTAATTTGTCTATCATTACATTGGATGAATATGCAAAGAAGAATAAATAATACATGAAATATGCCATATAACTTTAAAGAGCAGTGCATTCAAATACAGTCAAATACAGTTTCAAGGTAGCAGACCAAATTCTTTGTGTAGTGCATCTGGGCTAATGAAACACACACCTCATACAAACTCAGGAATTTATTGTTAGTCCAATTAGAGTATTAGAAATCTAATCAAATTTTATATTACCAATCTAGCTACAATTATTCACATACAGTTGAAGTTAGCCAATTGAAAGAATTTCTCATTTAAAATACAATTGTTGAACACAGATTTCCTAGTCTCTTTTACACACACCTTTATTATTCTGGGTCAGCATATAGATGGAGTTACTGTTAAGCAGAATATAATAGATAATAGGGACCGTGGCTATACTGTGGATCCAGCATCTGACCTGCTTCACTGATAGGAAAATGGTGGTTATAGTAGAACTTCTTTCTCATCATTTCTGGTTTCACTTGATGTTATATTTATGTGTTTGCTAATTAACTTACTTGCTCTTTCTTCAATGCTCTGCAAATTCTGTGTTATCATTAGGTTTTAGTATATATGGTGTGTTTTCCATGTCTTAGATACTTGAATTTTGCTGCCTTTGTTATCTCTACATCTAGTTCTACCCTGGTCTGTTGCCCTAAGAGTTCTGATGCCATCCTGCTCTTCACTTTTAAGGCCCATTCTGCATCTTGTGCTTGAATTTTTGGAGGGCACTGTTTTTCTTCAAAAGCCTGGAGCTGTTCTTTCCCAGTAATGTAGCATTATACTAGCACAATCCAGTCAAGCACACAGCCTCATTCAAGAGTAACTCAAGGGTTCATGCCACAAAGAGGAATGCTCTATGGGTACATCTATTTGTATACTGATATGTTTTGGTAACTACTTATTATTAAACATCTACTAGTTATGGCAGTATCACTGTTATGGAAATTGCTTTACCAGAGGAGGGATTTCAGTCACTAGAAATGGAGTAGGAATTTTAAAAAGTTTACAGTGTGTTACTTTAGGTGTTAATAACTTGTCAGTATGAGTTAGTAGCTTTGGGAGCTGAGGGCAGATTTGAACATTTGAACTCAAATCTTTAGTGCACTTTGCACATTGTCAAAACTGTGTAGGATTAACTGTGGAGAAATTCTGTTTGAGTGCACTGCATGTGAAAAATTCATTGGTAGGTAGGACTGGGATGCTGTTTCTAACTCTTTGTTTCCAGCTTGTTGTTATTATAACCATGATTTAATTCTGGTGACGGACTTAACAGTTGTTTCAATCCATTTATGTTTTGCATAGGTATTTACACCACCTTAAGCAGGTTGGCAACAGAACGAGGGCAGACCAACATGCTGGATACCCAACCCTCTCCCATTCAGGATCAGACATTTTGACAGTTACATATTTAAAATATTATTTGGAATTCCTTAGTGAAATCTGTGGACTGGCTACATTACAATAAAGACCTATAAAAACAAAGCTGATTTTTCAAAAGGGTGTTTGAATCTGGCAAGAAGTTCAAAAATATTTAATTAAAGTTTTAAAGGCATTAAAAGGTAGTAAAACTTATAGCAACTGATGGAAAAATAGTGTCACCAAGACCTCATGGCAGAACACTCCCCTGGTATTCTGAGAAATCAGCTCCAAAAAGTCAACTCTTCTTAAGACCTTCAGGTACCAACCATCAAATCTCTTAGTCCAGCAACCAAATGTTCAGGGTGCTGCTCAAAGCGAAAATTCTGATTGAGAGCCACATTGCAAATTGATCATTAAACCAACATACCTCATCTCCTACCTCCTGTAGTTCTTGAATGAGTGCTAAGTGCTGCTTGCTTTCAACTTGTCTGTTTGACAAATGCAACCATGGTAAATCCAAAGCAACTGCACTTAACCTCTGCTTTGCTTGGAATTTTTCACAATTTTTTCAGACTTGGTGAAGACATGGTGTGCTTATAAAGTGTAGTGTAGTTATAAACTACCAGAATGAAGAGACAGGTGAAGTATTCTATGAGCAGCTGGCTGATGTTTCATGATTTCCAGCCCTTGCTCTTGTGGGAGACTTAACGCGCTGGAAGTCTTCTGGAAACTCAACACAGTGGAGAGGAGGCAGCCTAGGAGGTTCCTGGAGCGTGTGGAAGGTAATTTCCTGACACAGTTTGTGAGTTAGCCTACTGGGGTGGGACTCCATTAGACCTGCTGCTCACAAGCAGAGAGGGGCTGGTGGTTGGGGTTGTATTTGACACAGAGACCATGAAATGAGAGAGCTCTCAATTCTTGATGAAGTAAGAAAAGTGGTCAGCAACACCTCTGAGATGCACTTGCACAGGATGGTCATTGACATGTTAATGGTTCAGAGAGTCCCTTGGGAAACAGACCTTAACAACAAAGAGATCCAGGAAGGTGGGACATACTTTCAAAAGTAAATCTTAAAGGTGCAGGAGCAGGCTGTCCCTATGTGCCAAAACACAAACCATCATGGAAGAAGAGTGGCCTGGTTGAACAGAGGGCTGTTGCTGTAACTTGATAGGAAATAAAGAGAATTTATGACTTTTGGAAGAAGGGGGAAGGCAACCCACGAAGAGTAAAAGGATGTTGCTAGGTCATGTAGAGGGAAAATTAGAAAGGTGAAAGCTCAACTAGAACTCAATCTGGCTACTGCTGTGAAAGTTAATTAAGAATGGTTTTATGAATATATTAATGACAAAAGAAG
This sequence comes from Molothrus ater, assembly GCF_012460135.2. Lineage (NCBI taxonomy): Eukaryota > Metazoa > Chordata > Aves > Passeriformes > Icteridae > Molothrus > Molothrus ater. The sequence continues at coordinate 47,463,576 of NC_050481.2, forward strand.
GGAAAAGGAATATCTACATCTTTTTATTGGATGTGGAGGGCAACATGGTCACCAAGGATGAGGAAAAGGCATGAGGTACTTAGGTACTCCACACTTGTCATCAAGGACGAGGTACTTAATGCCTTCTTTACCTCAGTCTTTAAAAGAGAGGCCAGCTATCCGCAGGACAACCAGTCTTCTCCCTTGGTAGACCAGGACAGGCATCCCCTGCAACCCAGGAGGAAGTAGTTAGTGACCTGTTGTTCTACTCAGACACAAATCTGTGGGGCTGCATGGAATTCACCTGTGGGTACTGAAGGCACTGGCAATATGATTTTCTCTTACTCTATAGGAAAACTACTGTTAAAAGCCACCATCACAATTTACAATGTGAGAGTAGTGCTTGTGTGCATAGTTGTGGGGGGGATAGAATATAAGAGAATAGTGCAGAAGGCAATCTCACCCCTGAGGAGCTGCAGCTGTGCTAATCACCAAAGAGTAGGAACAGGCCTGCCCTTAACAGGCCACAGCTATGTCCAATAAGGAGACGAGTGCTACAAAAGAGCGGGTTAGCTAGGTGAGGAGAGACATGCAGTTTGTTGGTTGTGATGTGAAGACAAAGGTGTCAGTGCTGTGAGGAGCTGCCTGTGAGAAATCACTGAGAAGGTATGGGAGCTTTGCCATAAGATGACAACATGTAGTAGTTACTTTACTTTTTCAAATCTGTTTATTCCAGAAATGCTCCAGCAATGCAGTCGTGACTCTGTACTTATAGCTGAGACAACAGGACCACTGCAACAGAGCTCTAAGGCATATGTGTTAATAAAGAAATGTAGTAGCTTGAATGATTTAGGACAATACATCCATTTAATTTTAGATTAGCACTTGGTTACTGAAAAAATTCAGCCTGTTCTCAGGACCATCTTTCAATTTGTAGACATTGACATTACTGAGATCAAGTTGTGCCAGCCTGAAGATAATCTATAACTTGAATTTAAGTACTTTGCTTTCCAAGCACACATACCAGTAAACCATACAGATGACTTCTTAAAATGTTACTTTTTTTTTCCCTACATATAGATTTAAAAAGCAAGATTGTTTCAGTATAGTGATTTCTTTTTTTTTTTTTAACCAGACTGCTTCTCCAAGGAAAATTTGATGTTATTTCAGGGAGCATTCTTACAGGATAAAAGCTTATTGTGCTATCTTGAAACATCTCTAAACAAAAACAGCACTGAACACTAACAGATGTAAGGTAAGATTACATTAGGTACATCTAATAACATATCCTGCCATTTTATGTTATCCAAACTCTATTTAGATGCAATTTAATATTTGGATTTATTTTCAATACATTCTTAATCACCAATGGCTTGAACAGGATTATTAACTCATCTGTCCTCAACAGATGCAGTGTGTAAGGTCACAAGTTGTCACACGTCTTGAAGAGTTGTATACTTGTGAATAAGCAGCTTATTTTGAGTCCAAACAAGAAATAGGTGCTCCTGGCTAACACATTCACATAGGTTCCAGCCAGAATACCTGCTGCTAGCAAAAGTCTTCATCATCCTGAAAATGCAAGTTGCTTTCCTTCTTAAAGGCAGTTAGTTTTTACTCACCATGACAAAATTGTTCTGTGATACCAAATTTGACTGGGGACTACACCACTGCTATTGAAGAGTATTTTGCATTTGCAGTAGGCTCTGGCAATCCCTGTGTTTTGTACAGCCATGATTCACTTTATCTGGGCTTACACATGGACTACTGCTTGGCACAATGTTTCTATGACCCAAAGCCAAGAGGTAGTAGGAGTGTGTTTTTTCCATTGGTGCAACATTCATGCCTTGGTTCTGGCCAGGATGGGGATAATTTTTTGCAGGAGCTAGGAGAGAGTATGGCTAGGGCCCTGATGTGTTTTGATACCACATCACCTAGCTGCCCCGGGGGAAAGAGACTCTCTCTCTTCCCAGGAGAAGGGGATCCTCCATTTGAGTAAACAGTGTGGCCATGGAGTGGTCTGGTTTTTGTTTATTGTTGGGAGCTTTCCATGCTCCCAATTGTTTATTTTTCTTACACCTTTTTTCATTGCTATTGTTGCCGCTACTGTTTCCTTTCTCACCTCATTGCTGTTTCCAGTTATTTGCTCTTATCTCAGCCCATGTGGGGGGTGGGAAGGGAAGCATTTAGTAAAAATGCTGAGTTGGAGAATACCATTCCTAAGCAACAATCATTTCTTACACTGGGCAGATCCTATTTTGTTATAAACCCAGCATGTGGAGCTACAACAGCTATGAGCAAAGGATAAGTTTCCCATTCTTGCCATGATTTCCCAAGAGAGCGCAGCTGGACTTCAGGTAATGCTCACAACCAGGCTATAAATGTCAAAACCTGAAGGCAGGACTTTATCAGATGACAACGTAACAATCTACTGGAAGCACTTTGTGGAACTAGCAAAGCCAAGCAAGGTTCATGATGGACACAGGCTCTGCAGAACAACGACGCTGAAAAGAGTGACTGCCTTTATACCTTCCTTTCTTTTTTTTTTTTTTTTTATAGATTTTTCATTCAAACCCTACACTTTTAACTAAGTGGACTTTGTGCAACTAGCTCAGAAATTTAATGAGATATTTTAAGAAATTGTACAAAGTCTTTGATACTACAGTGGCTACTTTGAGAAATGTCTGGGATGAAAAAGATTCAAGCTGGAAAAATGGAAGTAGGAATATAGTCCTCTGAAAATAATCTTTTCATTGCAGAAACAGTGTGATGCAGGAAGAGCTGCAAATTCTACTGTAAATAGGTATCCAAATTCTGGTATTGATCTGGAAGGAAGCAGGAACTGTCATAGAATATCTTGAGTTGGAAGGGGCCCACAAGGATCATCAAGTCCAACTGGCCCTGCAGAGGGCATCCCCAGAAGTTACACCCTGTGCCTGAGAGCATTCACTCACCAAACACCTCTGGAACTTTGTCAGGCTGGTGCTGTGACCACTTCCCTGGGAGCCTGTTCCAGAGCACAACCACCCTCTGGGTGAGGAACATTTTCCTTTATCTAAACTAATTTTCCCCTGGCTCAGCTTCAGGCCATTCCCTTGGGTCATGTCACTGGTTGCCAGAGAGGAGATCAGTGCTTGCCCCTCCTCTTCCCCTTGTGAGGAAGCTGTAGATTGCAATGAGGTTTTCCCTCAGTCTCCTCTTCTCCAGGCTAAACAGACCAAGTGACCTCAGCTGCTCCTCATACAGCTTTCCCTCCAGACCCTTCATCATCCTCGTGGCCACGTTTTGATGCTCTCTAATAGCTTTATGTCTTTTTTACGTTGTGGTGCCCAACACTGCATGCTATGATAAAGATATATGGAAGATAGATCATGGAAATTCCTCAGCTCTGGGACACTGGCAAACTGTACAAATGGAAGCTTCTGCTCACCACCTGTCATAAGCCTGTGGCACACTGAGACTGGCAGCTACTAACATACTACAGCCTTTGCAATACTTCCTAAAAAAGTGAAGGTGGGTCTCTGGATGGACAATATTTTTCCAGAAGCTAAGGAGAATTTAATGGGGGGGGGGGGGGGGAACATTAGTACTTTAGAAGAAATAATTTAAAGTAAAGGAGATATGAAACAAAATAGATGAGAAAATTAAATTGCATTTTATTTTATTAAATCAGACTAAATAAAGCTGTTTTACATGGCTAATTCACTGAGGTGAATCTTTGCAAAAACATGCAATGCTTTTAACATCTATTAGGGAAATCAAAGACTCTGATATACAGAGTATCATTTGCAACATAGCAGAAGATAAGTATCACCAGTTCTGTCAGTAGTATTATTTTAGGAGATACTTTCAAGAGAATGGTTGATTTACTCCAGAAGAGGATCATTCTTAAGAATAGTCATCAATGATGCAAATCAAAGCAGCTGTTTCATCAGTCTCCAATCAAAAGGGTGAGTTGGTATTGATAATCATAACTGATAATGGCCTTCCTGAGAGCATCTGATAAACCACAGGATAATGTGTCCACTTTCAAAAATAGATGATTTCTCTGTTATTCACTAGAATTATCTCTGCACAGCAACATATTTTGTCATGCTAGAATGATGAGTTTTCATCATATGCAAATGCTAGAATATGCAAGTCTGTGATTAAAGACAACCACAGAAAAAAGAGTTTGTCTAGGAGCAGCAGACCTAAGACTAAGGGTCTTCTAGTCCTATTTTCTGGTATTGTTTGAGAGGGAAAATTATTCTTCTCTGGGACATGTTTAAAAAATATAAAAATCAAGGCATTTTCATCATACTGATGATGCAATGAATTAGTTTTGAAAACATACCATGAAATATGTATTTAAAATATTGTCAGACTTGTGAGTTATGACACAGTGTAATATGCATGTATTCTTTAACCTCCATGCTATGCCAATGCTGTTAAATGTCTATATGTTGGATATTACCCACAAATGATTTTTCGTAATCAACAGTATTTACCTTACACAATCTAGTGAGGACCTGTCATAATAGACTATTTTTGTCTCAATAATTAAACTAGGGAGGAATGCTGGTTTTACATGATGTATTCTGACACGATCCTACAAATGTAAATAAATCTATTTACCTGGCTGCTGAGTTTACACCAAGGTATATTGTAAGGCAGTTCTATCTGATTATGTAGTGAATATCCAATAGCAACTAAAATAATTCGAAGTTCAGACAGATCTCTGCTTATTTCTCTTGTAAGCACAGGAGATACTTATGACTGTGATGTATTCAATTGGGTTATTAAACATTTGTTTCATAAAGTGTAGTATAGTAACCAATAACTGGAAGATGGAAGAGGAATCTTAAGAAAAATGGAGATGCAAAAGATAAATTTAGTGAAACTTTAGAGAATGTAAAAGGAGGCAAAATACAATCTATTATACTAAAAAGCAATCTCTACATATCTGAGACTTCTGTTACAATTGAGAGACCTAGAGGTCAATTAATAGCAGTTGTAGAAGTTCAGCAAGTGACATAATATATTGCAGGCAGAGTGTTAATGTTCTGGACAGAATTACTTTGCTCTTCCTTTAGATTTGCTATGGGATACTGTTACCAAGAGTTAAATTGTCATTCTGGAGAAAATGTTTTCCAATTATCAGACAGACCAGCCTTCTGAAGAGACCTTTTTATCTCTTGTGCTTTGCAGATTAAAAAACTTATACTCTAAGGAGGATTACTCAGGATAGGGTCTACTGAAAAGCCACTTTCAACTTTCAACAAAGGCTGGGGCAAGTATCAACTGAATCTTTTTGAAACTGGAAAAAGTACAGACCACAGTCTTTACCTGCCCCATTATTTTTCATTTTCACATGTCTTTGTCCTCCTGATCTGGCTGGAACAGTAAGTGCTCACAGTAGTCAGGTAGAACAGCTGCCCTGTTAGCCTCTAACAAAATAAGACCAGATAGATAATCAAATAGTATTCTCCCTAGAGCATCCTATAAGCCATGAAATTATTCTTATTCTTAACCATTTGAAGGGGATTTTTGTCCTAGATGGAGACAAGAGAAATCAGCAAAAAGGAAAGATTTCTTTGCTATGGGGTTTCAAAGTATGGGTGAGCATACACCAAACATACATTGGCATGCTGTTTTGCCATGATTCATGCCAGGGTGCTAGTCCTCTAATAATTTACTGTGCCTTTGGCTACACTGGCAAATACTGGAGTAAAATAAAAGCAGATCTTCAGAGACAATCCGCTGTACTGAGAACCCAGGAGCCACAGTGTGGTTTGGAGGGGATTTACTTTAGACTAGTGCCAAGCTAGTTCCATAGACAGATGACCCATTACTGTGCTGGAGCACAGTACATTCCAGCAGCCCTGGTAAGCACATTCAGAAAGATGCTGCAAGCACCTTCATGTACCTCATGGCCCACTTTTAAAATGAATGCTCCTCATTTGCCTTGCAGTGCAAATGTAAACTGTGCACTCCTTGCACATTTGTGCCACTGGGGTCCACTGGTTGAACTGTGTCACTTCCTTGACAGGGAAAAGAGAGCACAGATTGGAGATGAGTTTGAATAGTGCCCACTTCCTGCACATGATTTTGGGGCTCTCCAAGCTGGATTTAACTTCCTAAATTAACTAGTATGCACCTTGGTGTACAAGTCCCCTGTAAGACTCCTTGCCTTGTCTGCATCATACATGTGTGTGCCTCACACTTGGAAGCACCCCTCTTCCCACTGGTCACCATGTTCCCTCAAAAGCTGGCTGCTTTCAAGGATGTGTTTTAACAGATGGTAAATCCAGGCTCCTGAGAAATCCAGAGTCCTAGTCTCTGTTTATTGGGAAATTGTCTGATAGGAGAAGGAGAAGCAAAGTTAAAAATATGCTCTTAGGGTGAAGAAGAGTTAAGGATTGTGGACTTATGCCTTGTAAAACAGGAAAGATCAAAAAGTATTTATTTGCTGTTTATTGGCTTGTGTTGAGAATACTTGAAGGTCTAGTGAAAGGCAATGACAATAGTAACAGACCAGGGGAATGTTTGTGGTTTGAAGTTATCTTTCTGTACCTAGGCACTTCAGCCTAGTTACCACAGATCTGTTTACACTTCAATTTGTTTTTCATTTCATCTTAACTTAAATGGAGGGGAAGTGTAACATGCTAAATGTAAAGGAATAGCATCTTATATACTGCAACACTTCCCCTTCCCCAGATGCAAAGATAGGTGCTGTCTTCTTTCTTCATCAGTTTTTCTCTACTAGAGATTACTTTTCCTGCTTAATTTTTAAGTGCAACTGATGATATGTGTTCATAATAATTTTAATGAGTAATGTGAGTGAGTAGTTGAATCAATGTATCAGAGAAGAAATCCTAATTAAAATAGTATTTAGTTATGAAAAGTGAGAATTTTATAATTTATTTTCCATTAAGATGTTGACTGTTTCACTGAAAGCAATTATTTTGTGGTTCAAATCACAATATGCAAGCTGCACTGAAGTTACATTTCTGCATCTTTCTCTTCTCCTCCTGGGGATATCCACCACCATCAAGTCTTAAGGCCCCTTTTAAAAAGGCCTATACCAAAATGTTTTCATTAGTTTTCTTTATTTTTTGAGATGTTCTTTACCTTTATTGTAGCACTAGGCTATTATGCTGTTTAAGATAGCTCTTTAAGTTTATATTAGAATAAACATTCAGGTAGGATTAACCATGATGATGCATATTTAAAACCACATTTTCTGAACTTCCCTAAGAAGAATGGAACTGTTTTCATTTGGGTTGCAGGTTTTCAGTACCGTGCACTTGACTCTGTTCTTATGTTTGTGCTTACTCAAATACAAGCACACAAATTATATGTGTGTACATTTTGAAATTGTCCCTGCCCATGACAGGGAGACTGAACTAGATTACTTTTAAAGGTCTCTTCCAACCTAAAGTATTCTCTGACACTATAAAACTAAGGTGTGAGGTGTGTTGCCCTCTTTTTTAAAGTTTTTCTAAGCCTTCTGACGTTTACCTTCCTGTAACGAACTTTATGTAACCCTATGCACTTTATGGAAGTAACTTATTGTTTTGCATTCTTTTATGGAGGAAGAAAAATTTGATGGACTGTTGGTTTGTCCAGTGTCATTGGAGAGGTGGCACTGTCATGCTCCAATCCACTATCTCTTTTGGAAATATATAAATGTTGGAGTCAGAAAGTAAACGCTCTCTTTTTTGCCTTGGAGAGTTGCATGTCCGCATCGTTTTATTTCATGTCCTACAGTGAGAGAGGTGCACAAAGAAAACTGTTTTGTGAATGCACAGTTAAGGTCTGCATATGCAATTTCATCAAAATATTGTTATGTAAAGCTGGCTTTTGAAGATATGACTGCAGTGGTCCTTGAGCTCCTGCTGCTCTATATGCTGTTTTTTGGTGGAGGACAGAACACCACAATAATTTGTTCTTCTATCTCTACACGCTGGATAACTTTGCTTTCAGCAGGTTAAGTGCTCCTTACACAACCACATGAGAGCCATTAACTTCCCTCAAGCACAGTGAACAAAGATGGGCCATCCACTAAGTCTAGGTTTTCAAAGCTCTTATGTACTCAAAATGGTATGCAGGCATACAAACCATGCATCAATTCTCATATGCTCCTCTCTATATATCAGTATAGATGTTTCTCTCTATCCAAGAGAAATTCAGCAGATGTAGGATGTCAGCTCAGTAAAATTACATGTGAGTGTTTTTAAGTTCCTCTGTGGTCCTGAGCAATTGAATTGTGAAGAATCAAAATGCTCTTCAATACTAAGTGTGAAGCCTCCCAGGTGAAAAATACAGTGATATTTGCTTTTTATATATTAGTGCGGCAGATTTTTTTCCTCCTCCTTCTATTTGGACTTCAGCTTTAATAACAAAAATTCTTTCTTATGTCCTTTTAAGATGAATCACGTTGTAGGTACCTTGTGGTTGAGTAAGTGTCTTCCAGACTGGAAATCAAGAGTTTGTGCTAAGTGCCTTTGCTCCTTTTATAGTGCATGAGCTTAGGTGTATTATTATGGAATCCAAATCAATAATTACACTTTTAAGAAATTAGGGAACCGGTGATCTTGCCTGGCTGTGTTTTAGAGGTCTTTTACCTTGGATTAGCCTATCTTGCACTCCTTAAATCTGAAGAGTAGAGAAAGTTTTCCAGTGAGTTTGGGCAGAGTTTAGGTGCTGGGCTGCTCAAATTAGTGCTCCTCCTGTTTGTATGGGTATTTCTCTACAGTCCTGGAGAAATTTCAGTTAATTATGAATATATGTCTTCTCTGGATTTTCTACTACTAGGCAGCAGCAGAGTTGACAGCTGAGATGTGATGTTACATTTAGGTACTTACAATCTTTACCAAATTCAACCCATGAATTATTTTTGTTTTTCCGTTTGTCAGCATGTTATCACTTCCCATTTTATAATTGATATTCTACACTGTGATGATTTAACAATGTATTCACTTTTTTTTCTATAGACTTCACCAATTTGAAACTTTCATCTGAGAGGTTTTGGGTTTCTTCTCTTTGAAACCATTAGTTCAGTAAGTAATCAGTTAAATACAATAGTCTCAAGACCAGACTTGTAAGAACTCAACTTTTTAACATGGAAAGTTAATTGCTGACAGTAGTCTCAAGCAGTTTCTGAAAGATGGCCTTACTTTCCTACTGACCCCAGAGCTATGCATCTTCTTTAACAAATTCCTGATAGACCTAAAATGGTTTTGAAAGACAGTGAATTATGAAGCTCTGTTCTTCTATTGATAGATTCATTAAATATGACTGTAGAAGATAGAGATGTGGTTTTCCATTGCAGAAGCTATTCTGGTTTGTTCCTCCTTAGTAATAGTAGTGATGTGAATCCTGCAGTTTTGCTTAACTTTGGTTAATTTGATGATTCTGAAATGATGCCTAGCAGGTCTGAAGAGACATGATTAACTTGTTTCTTCATCTTGGTTGCTGTTTTTTTTTTAAAGATGGCCTTCTTACTTCCAGCATCAGAAGGTGTTTTTAACTGAGAATTTAAATACTGTTGTTAGGTTAGCTGTGCCAGTACCAAGCCCAGGAGAAATATCTGCAGGTCTTAGTAACTAACTCACTATCTTTTAGTGTTTTGTCCTGTATCAATATCTCCTTCTTTTGACACCCAACTAGGTGATTTCCCCAGCTTTTCTTTGATATTCTCTTTTCTATTTTGCCATTTTAAAATTCATTTATTGCTTCTTTTATTTTCTTCAGGAATACAGACAATCTGAGTTGATTTCTTTCCCTTCATGTATTCTTCTGATGGTAAAAGTTTTTTTTGTTATTTTCTGTTCCCTCTTTGCTTTTCAAAACTTTTATACCTATTTCTCATCTAGTATTTTACTTAATTATGGAATAATTTCTTCTCTAGTTTTTAGAGGGATGGATTTCTATTTGCATGAAAGTACAAGAAAAATTCACTACCTGAAACCAGCTTGTCCAGATGTCATCTTTAACCTGAAACCAGCTTGTCCAGATGTTATCCTTAGTTTTGTCTCATTTGAGAAATAGCATTGGCGCTGCTTTTAATTTTTTTAACAGTACTTCTATATGCCTTAGTGTTCTCAACCCTGAAATCAAATGAAAAATTCCATTTTCTCACTATTCGGTGCTACATGTTATTTTAGCTGTAATCTTCCACCTCTTTCACTGTTAGCAAGCTGCTGGATCATCACAGGGGTGAAATTAAGTTTTTAGGTAGATGCTCCAAACTGCTCATGTAGAAAGAAGATGTCTTGGAATCCTGTAAGTATGTTTAAACTTCTTATGTCAAATTTTTGCAGTACTTACTTTAATTGCGTATCTTTCAGCGACAGGGTAGAATTTTATAGAGTGGTAAAGAGCTTTAATGATTCCAAAAACATCAGAATGCAAAGACATAAGCATTTATTGCATATTTTGCAAAATGCAGTCGATTTGACAGATAAATTTATAATAAACCTAAGGACCCAGGCCATTTTCAGGGCAGAGGGATTTCCCAGAGAGAAAGGGACTTGGGGGTGGGCTGTGCTCATTGTCTTGCTGAGAGGGACAGCAATCCTGCTTCTTGGAGCTAGTGCCACCAGCTGCAGCAGAGGAGCTGCTTCTGCACTTACTCTGTAATAAATGCAATGCTTTGAGCTCATGCCTTTGCCATCATGCTAGGATGCTGCCTGCTGTGTTAATCCACCAGTAAAGAGACCTCAGGTCATGCAATAATATGTGCCTTTACCGTCTGCCACTACCCCCAGGACTGGCTATTAATTTTCAAGTTGTTGAATTTTCATTTAATGTACTGCAGCTCTCTGAACCATGGTGAGTTTCTTTAACCATTAAAGCAGTAAGCTGTATATATAAAATAATAAGCAGATGATGATGTGTAAAGAAGACATAACACTGCCTTTCATAGGAAGAACCACTGGATGGGGGATTATTTACATTTCTGCACAGTGACAACTTGACTCAAAGGAGGATGATGATGATGGCTATAAAACGGTTTGCTACTTCCACCGAGAACTCGGTGCACAGGTTACTCTATAAGTGCCCTGTAGAGAGCTGCGAACAAGGGCATCGCCGGGGACGGGGATTTGGCTTGGTGACAGCCTGAAGCCGAGAGGAGAAATACGCGTTATCCAAGCGCTGGTCCCGCCGGGACGTGCCCACTCGCCCTTACTGCCGGTCGAAGCCTGCGAGCGCGGAACCTGTGGTCTCTGCCGCGGCGCTTTTCTGCCTGAGGTTCAGGGATGTGCGTGCGGGCTTGCTGGGGGCATGACTGGCTACCTTCCCGCCTACGTCTGCGGAGGGAGCAGCCGAGAGGAGACACGAAGGAAAAAAGAAGAAAACCCCCCATCCCCTTGCGGTTTGCATGCCCTAGCGTATTTCGCAGCGCAGCACGGCGCGTCGGCCGCCTCCCGCCCGTCCCCGCGGGGCGCTCCGCGGCCGCGCAGAGCCGCCCGAGGCCGCCGAGCCTGCGCGCAACTCCCGCGGCTGCCCCTGCGCGCCCTGCACGCCGCCTGCCTCCAGCACGGCTCTCGGGACTGCGGCTGCAGGGCTGTGCTCCCTCTCCTGGGGACCAACGAGGGGGATGGCGGATGCCCCCTTCCCCGCCGCTAGGGCCGCCCCCCGCAAAATCTCGATCGTGCCAGACGTGGAGACGCGCAGTCCCCGCGGGTGCCCGTGCACAGTCCCCGGCGTCTCAGCTCCTGGTTGCGGGTCTCCGCTAGGCTGGGAGGACCGGACAGGCTGCCCCTCGGAGAGTCGCCCTCTGAGTAGCTTCAAAATTAGAAATATTTAAATGTATATGCGTAGCTATAAACATGTATTTAACATTTTATACATTTTGCCTATTTATATTTACATGTATATGTACATACGTAAGCTTTATTTCATTTCCCTCTTTGGAGGAAAATACCAAATCAATGCCACCCTTTCTCCCAGGCATGTTTCCCTTCTAGTAAACGAGGCTCCACCTCTGCTAGGGATTGATTCGTCCAGCAGTTTTTAGGATAATTTATGAAGCAACCTGATGAGCCTATTGGGCGAGTTGCTCGGTCCTTGCAGAGTGGGTTTCTACCTGTTTGGGTGTTTTATTTTATTTTTTTCCCCCTTCCCCTCCCCTCCCTCTCCCTCTCCCTGCCGTGTGCCGGGGGGTGGTGGGATCGGTAGGGTCGCAATTTCCCAGGCTCTCCGGAGAAAACTCGGGCAAGGGAGAGCTCCTTCTCGCTCATGGATGCGTGGGGGGGCCCCGCGCCCCGCTGGATCCGCCGCCGCGGGGCCCGGCTGCTGCTGCTGCTGCTGACCGTGCGCCTGGGGAGCGGGTGAGTACGGCGGGGCCCCGCGCCTCCCCCCGCCGGGACATGGTACCTGCGCATCGCGCCCCAGGCTGAGCTGGGGGGCTCCGGGCGGGGGCCGGGGCAGGAGGGGCGGCGTGTTGCGCCCCCAAACTTCAACCAGAAAGGTGTCGGTGCTGCCGCTGTGGCTCCCGCGGGCGGCTGCGGCGGGAGCCGGCTCCGGCAAAGTAAAACTTCAGCCGCATCCCACTTGTTCGCTGGGCGGGTTGGTGAGTCCAGGCTCGGCTCGGTGCTGGAAAAGTCTCCCCGTGCCGAGGGCGGCCCGGAGCCCCGAGCTCCCCGCGCGGTGCCGCCCGTCCCCGCCGGCGGCTGCGGGGAGAGGGCCCGGGAGCGCGGCCGGCGCTGCCGCTCCTGCGGCTGCTGGTGCGGGGCACCCAGCGCGGCCGCGGGACCCGTGCGGAGCCCCCGCACGGCACCGGCTCCTGCCGCTGGGAGAGGGATCGGGCTCACGCGTGGGATGGAGCAGGGCAGCTGCTCAAGTCCCCGAAGTTGAAAAGGTGCGTTTTAAGGGAGAGTTAGAAAATTGAGCTGGAGACCTCTGAAGAAACAACAGTTTGGTACAGCTGTGTACATGTGTTATTAGTACCCATAACAACGAAAACCAATGTGATAATTCAACTCCATTAATGATGCAGAACTAATGTGAACCATTCCACAGGTTATACTCATAAAAATCACAAAGCAGCACTTCAGGTATAAATAAAGGGTATTTGACTGTTGCTCAGTGTGTGTTTCTTTTAAATGAAAGACGAAGTTATCATTCTAGAGGATATAAAAATATGTAGTGTAAAGGCTAGCAAAAAGGAGGAAAAAATCTATTAAACATTTTTAAAGCTCATGTAGACCCCTTCACCACTGAATGATGTGTGAGGTATGTTGATCTCATCCCATCTCTCATCTTCAGAAGGCTGCTGTGTTATCCTAGTAGAAAAACCAGTGATTATACTTTTCTTAACCTGTGTCTTTTAAAACCTTGATAAATTATGGAAATGTTTTTCAAAGACATTGATGAAAATGATACCAGTGCAGCTGTGTGTCTTCAGAATGTTTCTTAATGATCGTAGTGTACCTCAGGTGTGAAAGAAATTATCAAGTGGTTTGAGAGAAAAGAATATGCATGCTAATTTATCAGTTCAAAGACTTTGTAACAAAGGAGGAGAACTAGCCAAAAAAAAAATTATTTTGCTTTGCTTGTCAGATGTGGTTGGGATTATAAAACTAGGTGTAGATTACTATGGATGCATCTCATTAACATTATAATCTATAAATAAGTTGATAAGAAGTGAGAAAAAGAGGTAACTTACATGCATTGTTTTTTTTTCTGTGTTCCAGGACATTTCAGATAAAAGGGAACCTTTGGTATGAATATCTATGTATCTGAATCAACTGTTTTCAGCCTTGACTTTTTTTTCAGAGGCTACATGGAAAAGTGGTGTTTGAAAAATTTCCCCCCCCCTCCTTTTTTTTTTCCTTTTAAGTGACCTCAAATGGACATGTGTTGCAGATCATGATTCTCTGGTATGTAGAGCATTGCAATTCATGGGTGCTTGCTTAGGACCTTTGGCACTCTTTAAAGTCTGCTACAAAGTAGGATGGAAATACTATTTTTCTGCTTCTTTGGATGCCTCTCTATAGTTTTGGCCCAAGATTTTTCCTTGAAGCTCAAAGTAAAACACAGGAGTAATGCTTTTTCTCAAGAGTAGATGAGGCTGCACTAACTCTGCCAGTTTTTCTAAAACTATCTTGCAGGAGCCAGTCTGCCTTTTCAACAGATATTTTTAAAAGGATGCAAATTGCATCATTTTTAGTATGCATGTATACACAAAGTACTTTGGGCTGAATATGAATAAAGTTGCTTCAGCTGCAACAAATGGAGCTAAAGCCTAAGCAAAGGCACTGGAAGTTGAGCCCAACCAAGAGTTTATTCTATTAAGATACTGCCCCAAAAGCTGTTCCGTGACATTGCACCAAACTTCCCACACCAAAGTGTGGAAACTCTTTCCCATAAAGAAGTTGTTTACCTCCAGTTCTTCACCTTCAGCACTAGCAGATCAGAATGGCCAATGCCCTTGATTTAATTCCATGGGTCAGTATTTTGAAGGACTACTTTTGTCAATCTGAGATATCTCTTCTGTAGCAGAAATTGGGCCGTGAGCCTTTCTACAAGATGTGTGCAGGGAAAGAGTACTTACCCAGCAGTAACTGCAGTCCTAAATGTCTGACAAACCCATTTTTCTTGTTGAATTCAAATAAACAGATAATTGATAGGCAGAGCAAAAGAACTGACAATATAATTAATGTTATTTTCTCAGTTCCACCCGTACAAGTACACCATAACTGTAACTTTTCTTCCAATTTATACTTCTTTAAATGGTACGTGCTGGTCAGCATGCCTAAAAGTATATTTTAAGCTTAACTTAATTTTGGCCATATCTTCCCTTTCAATTTGTAATCTGATGTTTTAAAAGCAATTATAAATGCTCTATTGAAATGCAACTGTCAGCAAGTACAAATGTCAAGTGATATTTTCTTTTCAAAGTATCTGTTAGGAAAATATGTAATACAGCCTACGTTTTCCTCTCATATAAATTCCTGGATCAGAGTTAAGCCTGTCATAACAATGTTGGTTTCTTAGCGCTTGATAATAGTGATTTACTGTTTCATTTGAACATCTGTGATGTTTATTCATTATTATCCTCACTCTTATGTGCTTTGTTCATGATGTGACAACAAAGAACTTGTTATTCAGCAGTCCCAGTGGTTTAAAATACAGTTTATTATATTGAAAGTTTGTTAATATTTTCTTTTGTTGGTATAAAGTTTAAAGAGACCTAAATATTGAGAAGTACTTATAGTCTTTGCACATAATCTTCTTACAGCGGTTTCAATGAAACCTTCAAACTATGTCAAACTGTTAAATAAAGAAAAGGCTCTCAGCAAATTGAAAAAAATTTTCATTTACTTTTAACTTTCTGTTTTTTAAATCTGCCTGATGTTAAAAAAAGCACCTTTGCTGCAAATTCAAGCCTTTTTAAGCTGGACAGAAAAGTTTACAGGTGAGCACTTGTTGAGCTTGTTCAACTTCTTTTTCTGAATACAGAAGTCTATCTACAGAGTAGATTACAAGGAGATCAGGAGAATAATGAGGTGTTTTTTCTTTGAAGCTCTAGACAGATTGTATTAATCTGGGTAAAACAGAACACCTAGTACATAGGACCACTTAAATGGACTAGGTATATGCACTGTTTGAAAGTGAGTTGCTTTGGTTTGGGCTATCATAAATTTAAACTAAGAGTCGTATGTGTTGAATTCACAGAAAAACAAAAGTGATTGTCTCAAACCCCTTTTTTGTAGTACCATTTATGATAGAAGAGACTAGCACTTTTTGAATTACCTGCATAATTTTCTTGCACTGCATCCTAAATTGGTCATGTGCATGAGTAAAATAACAATATCATAACTTAGTTGGTAAAGAGCAGCAGAGACAAGTATGAATTACAAATTACTGTAAAACACTGACAGGAACCTTTAAAGGCTGGTGGATGACAATGACACTAACTTTAATTTCTTAATTTCTCTGAATAGCAATAATTTGTACAGAGTGATTCAGATGCAACTGAATTAATCTGAATTTGACACAGAAGTCCTGATTTTGAATTTTTACACATGCAAACATTATTTAAGACTGAAAATAATGTGGTGAGTTCAGTGGCCTACAAGTCAATGTAAAAAATTGATTATATATATATATATATAAACCTAAAATGGTAAATCATGGAGCAACACTGAACTAATAAAGGTAACAAGAGAGATTAGGAAGGTCATCAGGAGTTCATCAGAACAGAACTTATTTCAAAGAAGAGGGCAATTTCATTGATATGGATATGGTGGAAATAAATTGTTTCTAAAATATGCTTTAACTGGGGATTTTCCAGTCAGTAGGATCTGTTGAGATAATCTGGTCTTATATAAGAATGTATAAGAGGCTAAACAAAACTGGAGAATTTACTATGGCACCTCTATTAGGTTTGCTCCTTCAGTTTAACTAAGTTCCTGCATACAGACTTGGTGAGGAAGAATCTGATGAAATATTACACAGTATTTCTAGTCTGAGGTTTCTCTGGCTTCCAGCCAGTGGATCTCCTGTTCCCAGTGTAACCTGCTACACCTGGCTCAGCCACTGGATCCCGTTGTCCATCTCTTTGTGGGAAAATCCACATCTTCTTTTATACTTCTGGTTCTGCAGGGTAGCCTCAAGGTATAGACCAATGGCTGCAGCTGCTGTTCAGGAGCAGAGTGTGGTCATCAAAGCTCCTCCTTGTTCTGGTTGCCTCTGCCAAGTTTTGCCCTGACAAGAACTCAGAGCATCTCAAGTGAATCCCGAAAATTCTTAAAGGAATCAGTATTTTGGTCAGAAAACATCCTGGTTTCTTTCTCTTTCCAGCCTAATCTTTCATAATATGTTGTAGAAACCTCCTCACCTCAGGGCGACAGGAAGCTCCAGTGTGGTTAGATTCCACGCAGTTGTTGCAGGATGAATGATCTAGTTCAAAATGAAAGTTGTGTACAAATGTGTCACAATTGGAGACACTCTCTGCAGTGTGGAAATGTCCACTGAATTGGATTCAGCCATGCTGCAGTCATTTGAACTAACCTTTGAAGCACATCCCTGGTAGGTGTAGTTTAAGAGACGACTTGATAGCCACTTACATTCTTCTCTCACATGAGTAAACTGAGATACCTACATTTCTTCAGAAAATATTTAATTATTTGCTTGACCACTTTTTTGTGCGCTTTCCAATTTTTTGTCTGAAGAAGAGATACACACAGAATATTTCTTCACTGCTACTTCATACTGCTCAGATCCTATCTCACAGGATTAGCTCCAATATTGTTCAGTTGTAACTCATGTTCTTTTTGCCTTGGTTGTCAAATTCTTTTCTGTGTCACTGCATTCGTGTCTGGTAAGGTGTGAATGGCTAATTCTCTGTTTCTAAATTTATATGCAGCAATTTTTCTTTGTTTTAAGGAAGACAGACAGACTTAGTGGATAGGAAAAATCTGAGGTAGAACAAAGGGGATACATCCCCTTTGGATTAAATTATTTGATGTCTCAAATAGATTGTTAGTCCTTTTCTTTAATATGGTTATCTTCTTGTTTAAGGCAGTGTATCATGAGGGATTAAGTGTTATTATTAGTAGTGGTAATGTAGTATTATTGTCCAATTTGTCTTTCTAAATAAAGTTTGACTGGATAGAATTTATATTAGTAAAAAAATGTAGCATTCAGTGTCCATTTAGATGGTAAAATGTAAATGTAAGTCACGAAAATTTTTTTATTTCATTGTCCAATGTTAAATTTGCATGACAGAATAAATTATGTAGATTTTTTAAAAAAAATAAAGTGTCCTCATTGTTTTCTCTGGAGGAGAACAGTTCTTAATATCATTGCCATACAGCCATTGGATATGGATTGGGTTGTGTTAGACCTGCTGCAGGTGACCTATGGACCTATACCTTAGGTTCTTGCTTTGCCAGTGAGGGCCATCCAGCTGATGGCCTGTGCGTTGTGTCCAGCAGGGGACAACTCTGACTACCATAAATTTTAGTTACCATCTAACAAGAGGTGTAATTCTTCTGTTTTAAAGATATGTGTAATGTAATACACAACATCAGAGAAGACAATTTTGTGCATAGAGACAGCAAGCTTTTGATTACATGGTTTAGGTATTTCCATTAGTCCTTACAGAGTATATTAATCTTTCCATACAATTATTCATTAACTTAACTGACCTTTGGATTAGTCCATAATTGCCTAATTTTACACTAAAATTTCAGTAGAACCTATTAATTATATTTCTAGTGGGTACATGTTGTCATTGCCTAGTTATTGTAGTTGTGTGGCTTTTTCTGTAATTTCAAGCTGAATTTACTTATATGCTGCAATTACAGTGTGCAATTCAATGCAAGTCTCTGGTTCTGTTGCTGCTTCAGTCATGCATATTTCTTTGGCTCTTGTGGGAGGAGGATAGCACCTGCTCACATGTATAGCAGAATTTGGAACTATTTCACAGAAGTTTGGTTTTGTGAAGTGTTTTGGTAGATTTCTTGTCACCTGAAGATTTTGCAGGAAATATATGATGAATTGTATTAGAACAAATACTCAAATGGATATGCTGAAATACCATCAGCTTAAATGACTGGAAATGCCTTATAAAGGGTTGCTCATTTCATATATTTTTTGAGATGCTGGTGATATTTAAGAAAATTAACTTTGCAATTCGGTGAATTTTATAGTTAGTGTGGGATGGCATTTAATTAGGTTAACATCTTTTTTTTTTTGAGGTTATAGTTCTCAGCGTTCATTTATCAAATATTTGTTTTAAGTCTAGTTTCACTGTGGAAAGTGTATCTTAGATCAAAGCACTAAGCCCCTCAACAGTGTATCTGCTCATTTTGAATTTGATGGCAATTAACTTTCCATCAGTCAAGTGAAGATAATGTGTGAATGGTGTGCTGATGTGTGACACATGGATTTATGTGTTCCTGTCTTTGTGTCTTTGTGTGATGATCAGTCTGAAACTTCCAGGAGATCTGGTACTGCCGTGGTTAGTACGTGTTTCACATAACCAGAGAAGTTATCAACACTGGGACCTTCCTTAGCAGTTTGGGGATATTTTGACCTTTTTTTAATACCTGTTGTCCCTCTTCAATTATATCTACTTAGGTTCTATAATTTGCTTTGGTTACCCTCTTACTTTCTGTTCAAGTCTTCATTGGTTTCCTGCTGCTTTGTCTAGATGAACAGTGCACTATGGCTGTTTACATTTTGGTTATTTGATTGCATGCTTTGGCCAAAACCCACAAAGAAAGTAAAACCTACCAATGGAGAAAACCAGATTGCACCTCAAGTCCTGCGTTCAGTTCTGGGCCCCTCATTATGAGAAAAAACATTGAGGTGTTGGAGTGTGTCCAAAGTAGGGCAATGCAGCTGGTGAAAGATTTAGAGGTTAAGTCCTGTGAGGAGTAGCTGAGGGAACTGGGGTTGTTTAGCCTGGAGAAAAGGAGGCTCAGGGGGCTCTTACCACTCTCTACAACTGCCTGAAAGGAGGTTGTAAAGGTGGGGGTCAACCTCTTCTCTGAGGTAACTAGAGACAGGACAAGAGGAAATGGCCTCAGATTGTGCCAGAGGAGGTTCAGGTTGGACATTGGGATAGATTCATTCCCAGAAAGCATTGGAAGGGGCTGAGCTGGGTGGTGGTAGAGTCACTATCCCTGGAGGTGTTCAAGAAACAACTCTGTGTCACTTGATGCCATGGTCTGGTTGACAAGATGATGATCAGTCAAAGGTTGAACTTGATGATCTCAGAGGTCTTTTCCAAACTAAATGGTTCCATGATCCTGTGAAAAGACATCATACAACATGTTCTTTAAGTTTGTAATCAGAAAACAAAGTAATTGCTGCAAGGAAAGAGAAGTGAGAAGAGTGTCCTATTTCCTTCTTTGTCTGAGGTGGAGCAAGAACTGCTCAGAGTATCGGGAATAATGATTTCAGCCATAATGTTTCTTGAAGACATTTTTTTTCCATCTTGAAATATTACTTTTTTACCAAGTTCATATGTTTGCAGACAGGGCTGCTGTTCTGAGGGAGCAGGAGAGCCTGGGGTAATGGGTTGACAGGAACATTATAAAAGTCATCAAGGATGAGTGCTAAAATCTTGCACCTGAATGGAAAATCCCCCTCAGCAGGACTGGAGCTGGCTAGCTGGGGAGCAGCTCTTCCAAAAGGACCTGGAGCTGCTGTTGGAGAGCATGGCACCTTAGCAGCAGGGAGGGCCAGCTGCCTCCTGGGCTGTGGGATCAGTACACATTCAGGAAGTTGAGGAAATTGACTGTCTCCCTCTGCTCAACCCTTGTGAAACTGCATGTAGATACTGCATCCAGTTTGGGGTTTAAACTGGAGGGGGCTCAGGAGAAGATACCAAGCTGGTCAAGCAGGAGCACCTGTCCTAAGAGGCAAGGGCTGATCTGACTGGAGAAAAGATGACTTGATGTGGATTCAGCATCAGTCCCCAGCATTTACTGGGAGACAATCCAGAAAACAGAGGTAGGCACTCCTAGTGGTGCATGGTAAGAAAATGAGAAACAATGGTGATGAATTGCAACGGGGAAATCTCAACTAGATATAAAGAAAAAATTGCTAAAAAGATAATTAAACAGCAGAACAAGATATCCAGTGAAGGTTTGGGATGTCTTTCCCTGGAATTTTATATATCAGCTGGATTAGGCAAGCACCCTGGTCTGAATTCAGATTCAGCCCTTTGACTAGAAGTAAACTTTTCAAGATTCCTTCTAAATTTTATGTGAAAACTCATAATTTCTCTGGAAAATTGCAGAAATAAGCTTGTATTTTTTGTTTTGTTTTGCTATGTGTGCAAAGTGCTAGCTCTCTATTGTGTAGCACAAAAAGAGAATTGTAGAAACAGGTAGTTTTCTGCCTCAGGTCTCTACAACTGAGTATTTTTGTCATCACATATGGAGATAAAGACATGGTCAAAGTAAGATTGCTATATTAATCAAGCTGAATATGTTTGAGAATCCAGCAGCTCTGAAGTGGTGCAGAGAATTACCTGTACTTGGCTAGAGAGATGTGAGAAAAATTGTCAATTGATTTCTGGGCTGCAGTTTGATAGGACTAGAGGCAGCAGTTATACTGGTTTGACCATATCAGTCTTTGGATGAACTTTCAAGGAGAGAAGATAAATTTTGTATTATGTTAGAAGACTGATGGATAAAGAATATCTGAGATGCTTTGAGTCTTTATGACAATTTAGTGAGATCTGTAAAATCTATTTGAATTAATAGGATTTGACCAGTGTTATTTCAAACAGCATGCAGCCTTATGTGAAAACTGACTTGGAGAAGAGCAATTTGTGTGGATTTCAGAACAAAATTGTTCTCCCAGAGGATAGCTTTAATAGTATCTGTTGTTCCTCTTGTTAAAAATCCACACTTCTATAAATATTTTTTGCAGTCAGATTGTGCCTTTATTCAGTGCTCAGAGTTAAGTCTGGTTGTATTGTTCAGTAATTTTGAATTAGTTTTTAATATATAGATGTCACAAAGATGTTGAAGATTTTTTGAGAAATGTGATAATGCTTTTAAGTGAAGGTATCACTGCAATTAAAATTAGTTGGACTGAAGTTATTTTGTGTTGGAGAAAATGTTTAATATCTTTCAGAGATGTGCTTCAAAGATGTAATGACTCAAAAGACCTTAATCATCCAATACTTGTGATATGCATGAACATACCACAAGGTTAGTGGTCCACTCAGATACATAGGCAATGCTTTTTGTTACAGGGAGTGAACACCAGAGGTGCATGTTTTTATTCTGTTATTGCTATGATTGTTAATTTTTTTTTGCAACAAAGCTTATTTAATACCAAGTGAACTTCCCTATGTAGCTTATACTTCTAGTGTTCAAATGTTTCTGTGTAGGAATTCCTAATATTTTTTTCACGCTTTTCCCTGATAAATAATGTCCAAATTAATCCCTTCGCTAAACACTAAGGAAGAAGAAGGGAAAGAAGAAGCAGGGCAGGAAATTATAAACAGCCAGACAAATATGAAACAAAACAAATAGCACAAGGCACTATGTGTATTCAGAAGAAGAATCAACCTAAGAGTAGGTGGTTGGTGTACTGGAAAGAAGATATAGGGAATAAGTAAAACATACTTCAGTGGGAGAGAGAAATACACTTTGACATACAAAAGAATATGCCCAAGTCTGGCAAAGCAGAAAGGGGGAGAAATTGATGAAAACATTGGAGATGGAATAGATGGGGGGAAAGAGATTTTTTCAAGAGAATGTCTAAACCAGTTTGGGAAGGATAAAGAGGAAGGACTATAATATCAGGGGGTCTATATCCCACAGGATTATGAGGCGTAAGTGGTGCTTTTTGGACACATATTTTCAGTAGCTGTAGTTTTTTGCTTGCAGTTACTTTTATTTTCCCAGAAAATTTCTGTGACACATAAAGCATATCAGGGACGATGCTGATGTGAAATGCAAGAGTTCACTTCCACAGAATTGTAAGGGAACTGATGACTATGAAGTCAGCCATAAAGTCTGAAAGATAAATTTTGAGAGATGAGTCTTGAGAGTGAATGCTTTAAACCATTCACTACTGACAGCTAGCAGTGATAGTGAGCTTTCAAGTCTTTTCTAGAAAAATGGAATTGATTTCTATTTTATGAGTCATGATTATGTGGTCCTAATTATTTTTTCTATTTGAGAGAAGTATTTGCATACCTGAAGGAGTGCTGGTAAATTCTCAACTTCTGAGGGTACTACAAGTCTAACTGACATCCATGTTTTATCTTAAGAAGATTCAATAACATATGCAAATATATAATTTAAATTTCTGACATGAGAGTAATTATTAATTCCACATTGAAGTTGCATTTTTTCTCTGTATTTAAGGAACTTTGCTCTGCTTCAGGCATTTCTTAAACTTATCATCCTGCCAGAGTTCAGATTTTCATCTACACCTGGTCCTATGCCCTGGTCATTCACATGGCACAATTAAGTACTTGCATTTGTGTCTTCTGAACTAGAATCATCACCAGCCTCTGTACAAATGTCTGACTCTGGACATAAGTGTGTCAGTGACCATGTTTAGCTTTTCAGCAGAGCTTTAGGTCTTTTCTCATGTGTGGAATTTGGCTAGTTCAGGTGAGCTCTCACCTCACATTGATGGGGCCATGAAATAAATACACTTTACCACATACAAGCATACAATGCTTGGTGCTCTGGAGCAAGCTAGTGTCTGGTTAGATGATCTGTTGGAAAACTTTCCTGGGAACCTTACCTGTCTTGACTGACTTGTTATGAAGGCCAGTCTGGTTAAATGAACTATTTTCACAAACCTGTGAAGCAGTATTATTGTGTACAAAGTAATCTGTCGTGTTAACAATTCAAGAAATATTTTTTGATTTTTGGTGGGTTTTTTTTTTGTTTTTGTTTTTTGTTTGTTTTTTGGGGTTTTTTAAGTAATACAAAATAAAGGTTAAATTGCATTATATTTAGACAAAGGATGTATCCTGGGGAGCACAGCCAGTGAATAACAGCTGTCTGATGGCATATTTCATCATTTAGGTAAGTGTCACTGTGCCCTACCCCTGTGTTGGTAAAACTACTGAAGCAACTGAAGATCCTCAGGTAAATGAAGTAACACAACTAACCTTACTGTTTTCGTTCACATATGTAAGGCAACAAGGAAAGAAGTGTATTTGTTTTAGCTCTGTCAGCATAGAAATTATCTGAAACACTCACTTTCCTCCTTATTTATTTATTAAATAATCATCACAGTATTTCTTGTACAGAAGGATCACTATCTCCAAATAGACGAGGCCCCTATGAAGGTTGTCTAAACCTCACAGATACCAAGAGCTTGATTGAGTTGCTTCTGCACAGACTTAAAGCTTCAGCAGAGATAACTCAGGTTCCTTGACAAGTCTCTACTTTTCCAGATGTCTACAGGTTCCCTATAAATCAGCCCATCTTGGAGGACTGGATATCCTTCCTTGTGTTGGATAGGAACAGGAGCCTGGGAATGGACAACTAAATTGATGCTTAGCTATATTTAAATTCTATCACTTATGCCATACATGTACTTCTGTGCGTAATACTTTGACATGTGTGATGCAAATAGCAGTCAGAACATTTTCACTATATTAATTTTTCTTCCAGTTCATTGCATAACTTGACAGATGTTAATTGCAGCACAAAGGTCACCTGACTGATTTTTATCATATTTAAAGGAGAACAAAAACCTATGATATTAAGATTATTCTGAAGAGAAGCACATTGCCTGATGTTAAAAAGACTTATTTAGTCTTTAGTCACTTGTGCCCAGAGATTTATTAGTCATGGTAATGTCTCAAATTATTTGAAGGACAGAGAGCATAATGGGGGCACTTTTTGCCTAATTGCAGTTTACTGTTGAGTTTATGAGGGTAGCTGAAGTGTTACAACAATAAGCATCTTAAGAGGTGAGGTGTCTTTCTTATTTATAAAATCATTAAAATCAGAATTAGCACCTGTATTAATAGACATAAAGTAGCACTCTGCCATGGAACAGAAATGTTTTAATGTTTGATGATGTGTTTTTGTTCTCAATCATAATCTCTCCAGACATTCTGAAAAAGACAGTGAGTGAACTTAGCTGGAACAAATACATTTTACAGTAAATGGAGAGATGATCAAGTATTATGTTCTGTGTATAGTGAAATAACCTTTAGATGAACTTGGAAAGGAAAAGAATTCCTCTTTAATTAAGTTTGCCTTTCTTCTTGGGGTTGTGAAAGAGACAGGATAGTGTTACCATTAAAATGGGAATGGAGTTAATTGGCATTAATCTTCATAGGTTTTTCAGATTTATTTTAATGACAAAGAAGTAAAAAGGTCCTCAGCCCAAGTTAACTGTCACTAAATAATTGAATACCTGAATTTAACATTTTATTTTCTGGTTTAGAATGAAGTTTGCTGCCTTCTGTTTTTCCTTCTATCCCATTCCAAACCCTGGAGAAAATGCTGGAGATGCACAAAAACTTGGTAAAAGGTTAACCAAAAGTTTTGACCCATCTTGTTTTCTAAAGTGAATGTTTCTTTATAGAATATGGCCTAGCAAGGTCGATTAAGTGATAACACCATCTCAACTGACCCTGCAGACTTTTTACATCTGAAGGGATTTCTATCTTTAAAACAAACTAATTAAAATCTCTTTAGCATGACAAATGTTTAGCATGACAAATCTGTTTAGCATATTGGTAATTCAGATTCCTGGAAGTGAATATGGACACAGTGCCTGTCCTGTTGCCTTCACATGACTAGGTGCTCTTTTGAGAGAGCTTTGTGCAACTCCCCCCAAGCCAACTGGACTGACAATTCAAGTTGGCAGGTGGTGTGCTCTGTTTCACTGAAGGGTGTACAAAAGACTTTCTGTATATTCTGGTCACTTCCTCCTTCCATCCAGTATCATTCATTCTTACCACAGTCTTGTTGCTGCACATCAGTGGCTGTGGTTTAGGAATCAGAACTGCAGAACCGGGTGCCATAAGCATTTCAGAGATACTATAGTCTTTACTGCACACTTGGTGATCTTGGGCACATTTTAAAGACAAGTTCAGAAGATGATAGTCAGGTAGTGAGATGGGTTTATCTCAATGAATCACCTCTGAAAAGAATAGCTGTTTTCACCTTGTAGAACAGCAGTGATTCAGGTCTTCCACATTTGGTTACATTATTATCTGATTCATGTTGGTTTCTTTGGTGTTTTACCAAATGGGTTAGTGAGTCACAAGCTCTTGTTGGCTATGTGTACTAGTGTAGAAGTCAATTGTGTTTCTCTTTGTGCGGTTGGACTTTTTTCAGTGTACAGTATTTCCAAGATAAAATCAATTAGTTCTGTGTAAATAGTCAGAAAGGCGCATTTTAAACCAAGACTTGTCAGACACCAAGTAAAGAAATGTTGCCTCTAATAAAACTGTCTTCTTAAATGGATTTATTTACTGGTGCCTGAAAAAATGCTTAGATGTTGGGATGGAATTTTTCCCTCTCCCCCTGAAATTGCATTAATAGCTTTCTGTAAGCTGTCATTGAATACCTATTTGTAGTTCAGAGTTTTAAAATTGGCAGAGGACCAGAGATACTCCAATTAAGTAAGACAAAAAGTAAAAAAATAAAAAGTGAAAATCTGAAATCTGTTTTTATTTGCATTTTTTCTTGTTGTTAATTTCCAGTTTATTTAAATATATTAAATTATAGAAAAGAGCAGGTTGCTCAGAGAGGTTGTGCAGCTTCCATTTTGGATGTCTGCAATAGCCAACCTGATCAAGCCATGAGCAACCTGCTGTGAGCTCAGAGCAAGCCCTGCTTTGAGCAGGAAGCTGGAGTAGAGAGACCTCTCATGATCTCTTTCCAACATGATTTGTCCTGTGAATCTATAAATAAAATTAAGGACTCTTTGAAATGTCAAGATATTCAAGTGACTGTGAGTTGAGGTGTTGTGGTTGTAACTCCTATTTGGTTTAGGTGGTCATGGCATGACCTCTTGTACTTTCCATTTTGGCTAAATCTCTGCTGTTCTTAATAGCATTGTGGAAAAAAGTTTAAAGAACAACAAAGTAGTGTCATAATCACTTCAAATTTTCTGCAAATAATTGGGCTGACCCAGAGAATCAGGTGCCCTGTATATGTAAGGAACTCTGTTAATTTCACTATACTTTCTACTGTTTATGGGATGGAAGACAAAAAGAAGAAGGTCAGTTTTGTGGTGATTATGTGTTTTTCCTTAGAGAGCTAGTTATAAATTAACTTTTAACTCCTCATCATCTTAATGCCTCTGGGAAAAGTCTGGAATTGCCTCTTCACTCTGAGCAACTGTAAGCTAATTTATAAAGTAATTAGATGCCAAAAAGTGCAAGCAGATCATAAATAGAAATAATAATAATAATAATAATAATAATAATAATAATAATAATAATAATAATAATAATAATAATAATAATGATGATGATGATGATGATGCTGTATGGTAACAACGCATGAAAGAAACAGGTAGCTCCGAGGGAGAAAGAGTGTACAGTTATGAAACTTAGCTTCCTAGTTTTAGTGCTCCCATTAGTGGGATCCTGCTAATGGGAAATGTTAAATATTTAATATCTGACATTTCTCTATGTAATGCAGTAAAGATTAAGTATTTTATGGTGCATTTCAATTTAAAAGAATGAAAGCACTTTTCAGGCTGTTACAGGGAAGCTGTCAGTGAGCCTTGTATTTAGACTGCATATTACTTTCTGCTATAATAGACTCTTTCAACTTGTTTGCAGCAAAGTAGGTACGAAAGCTCTGATATCTGAACAGTGCTTTTTGTTCATCCTCTGGAAACCTATTGAGCTGTGGCAAGGTTTCCTTTCCCAAATTAAGCAGGCATGCCAAAACCACTGAGAGTTTCCACAGCCATGGCAGTGTTGATTTTCAGTGAGACTTGCTAGTGTTATCCAAGAGGTGATGCAAGGCCTTTCTATTACAGACTGAGGTTTGAGGTTTGAGGCATTCCCACAAAGGGCTGCAATAAAAGGCAGGCATGCCTTATCTCACTCTGTCCTTTACTAACTTCTTCTGTCCTGTCTTCACATGGAACATACTGGTGGTCTTCTTTCCTGTAGTAAATTTGCTGAAAATTTCCACTCTTAGTTTCGAGGGCAGCAGATGTCTGTGTAATTTAGAAGCCCTTAATAAAGCCGTAACGTTTTTAGTTTTGGTGTACAATGTGAATTGGCACAAGGATAGTAATTTAATTCCTTTCTTTTACTGGAATATTGTGCTTGTGTTAACATTGGATCTGATTTATAAGGGCTGCATATTTTCTGTAATTGCTAGCCAGTGCCCATTTGTGAAGGTAGGTTGTGTGACTGTTAGTTACTGCTGTCAATCTCAAGCAGTGTGCTTTACCTCAAGCCCATAGC
Organism: Molothrus ater; assembly: GCF_012460135.2. Classification (NCBI taxonomy): domain Eukaryota; kingdom Metazoa; phylum Chordata; class Aves; order Passeriformes; family Icteridae; genus Molothrus; species Molothrus ater. Next base: position 47,491,438 of record NC_050481.2, read on the forward strand.
ATTTCCTTGAAATAAACTAGATGAGTAATATAGATAGCAGTTTTTAGCACTGGAGGAATACTGAAGTCCATACTCATTTGATTGAAATGGAAAGAAAACTACTTTGGGGCATTCTTTGACCTTTTTGGTGACATCTGAGTGAATTTCAGATGCAACCAAAGTATTGCAATTTTTTTAATGATCTAGGGATTCACTATCTATTGCTGCTTATCTAATTAAAAGATAGGTAATAAATGAATATGTAATTATTTTCCTTGTACAATTGTTTAATCTTGATAAAATAGGTAGCTAATAAATGATCTGAAAATGGAGTACTATTCCTTTCAGTTAACTATACCACGTATACATTCAGAGACATAATTGGCTTATGTCTGGAGCTTCTGCTTCTCCTAATGCTTAGTTGTAGCACATGGATGTAATGTTTGCTTGCTTAAAATGTGAATGGAGTTTAATCAGTATGCAAGTCTTATTTTTTTACATCATATAACAGAGTCTACTAGGAAGGAGATTCTGTTGATGCTTTTTTAAGTGGCATACAATAGGTATGCTATTATGAAGATTAAGCATCTCTTAGAAATATCAGCAGTATTGCTTGAGAAAGAAATGCATGTAGGGAAAAGCTTTTAAAACAAAAAACTTGTTTTAAAAGAGGAAAAGGCTGACAGTAAGCTGATGCCTGCTGCTGCCTTTGTGGGTTTGACTCATGGCTTGAGTTTTTCTATGTGGGTGATGTGTAAATGCCTCTATTAACACTTACACTCTCCACCATCATAAAACAAAATATTGGTAAATATTTATATAGATATATATTGTAAATAAGGGCCTGCTTCTTTCTTTTGGTACCAGAATGCATTTGTGTTTGTACAAACTATTCTAAATAGTTTTCAATATTTTTATCTCTTTCTTCTCCAACTCTTGTGTATTCAGTTTCACCGTGTCATTTGTTTTTCCCAATTTTGTTTTTTTTTTAATCACACAACATAGAGCTGATAAAGCAGATGATGAGGATGATGAAGATCTAATGGTGAATAAAACATGGGTCCTTGCACCAAAGATTCATGGTGGTGATGTAACTCACATACTGGACTCCCTACTTCAAGGATATGACAATAAGCTTCGGCCAGATATTGGGGGTAAGCTCATAAAATGGTTCAGTGTAATAGAAAATGTGAACTAGAGATGATGTGCATTTTGTCAAAGATGGCAAAACTATGCTTTTTTACAATATTTAAAATGCAATATAGCAAGCTAAATATAAAACTAATAAAATACAGTAATTTTCTGGAACTAGTAAAAAAATGTTCAATGCAAGATAAGACCTCATGTTCTATTTATATTTTTTTTTTTCTAATGGAAGGTATTGGTTTTGGGGGACAGTGAGCAATCTATAATAAATTACTAAAAGGCAATTATACTTTGCTTTGTTTAACAAAGATCTTCCGTCAGAAAGAATTGTAGATATAAACCAGCCATGGCTGTTTCAAAAATTGATCTTAAGTCTTTAGGACTTCCTTCAAGAATTATCCCTAGACATTTTATTCTTACTGTAGGAAATTCATTGTGTCTATTTTGAGCAAATATAACTCAACTCAATTGTCTTCTTCCCTTAGGTAAGATTTTGAAAAAAAATTCAAGAGTCTAAAAGTATAACTTAGGACCCATTTTTTAAGTGGAATATAGGAAGAAAACCTGCATTGCTATAGATCAAACTTTGCAGCTATATGAAGGCAATTTTGTCTTTCAATAGTCAAAGCATCAATTTTTGTATATAACTATTAAGCATAAATATTTGGAAGAATCTTGTTTTGAAAATATGTAGTACATGAAACCTTGCCAGCTCTTTGCATGCAGGATCAAATAAGAAAAACATGTATTTTCTCTGAGTTTGTTTCCTGAAATGTGAAGGAAGAGGTGGAGAACATAAGTATTTGTGATGTACCTGGCACTCCTTATCAAAGGAATGCCATGTAAGTCTGTAAGCTATTTATACTTTAAACAGCACAACAATCTAGAACTGTTTCATTTATGTAGGGGAAGAAAAAGACACAATCTAAAATTATGCATCTTCCTTTGAAAGCTTCTGACAAAGTGTTTTCTTTCTCAAACTTCTGAGTTCTATTTTATTGGTGACTGTTATCTTAGAGATGTTGAAAGGCAATAATTCTGTCCCTGTCATAATATAACCACATATGAATCTCATAAAGTTTGGTTTAAGTCTTTTCCTTCATGTTCATTTAATTGAATTACTAAAAACATTTAGACAAAACGAAAAGTCCTCCAGCATGTTTTTCCTTAAATTCTCAATGTGTGACAAATGTGTAGCTTACTGTTTGTTTTTGCCCATTTGATGCAGCAGACAGAAAAGTGATTGTGAGGAAATAAACTGTCTCTTCTAGGACTCCTTCTAATGATTGGCTTGTACGTGGGGATGAAAGAAAAGAGAATTCTTTTTCTCTTCTCTCCCCATAAAACTTACAAGTAAATGGAACAAATACAGAGGAGGAATTTATTCTGACATGTCAAATGTATTTAGATGGGCATGGAAGAATTTTGATGTAATTCTTACCTTTATTTTTATGGCTATGTTCTGAGTCTTGATAGGACAAGAACTGTCTTTCTGTGAGTAACTCAATGGTACAGCTTTTTGGATTCAAAATATCAGTTCCCAAAAGAAGACACTTAGTTCTAGCTTCTCTCTTATAAATGTACCTCTTCTCAAAAGTTCTGTACCAATATGACATTGCTATCTGGGCCCTGCATCCATCCACTATACTAGAACATAAAGTTCATGAATAATCAGCCAGAGTAATGAAAAAAGGAAACATTTGGGAGTATTCGCTTTGTTTTGAAGAAATGTTAAGTATGATTCTGCCACAAGGAAGACATTTTGGACAACATAAGATGAAATTTCTGACTTCAGTTGAAAGCACTGCATTCTGTCCAGTTGTTTGGAAACTGCAGCAGATATTTGACAGACAGAAAAACAAAATCAGGCTGTAGTTTATTCATCTTAATCTGCTTCAAGTATGTGGATAAAATCTGGTGTCAGATTCCTTTCTTCATGAATGTCAGTTCTTGTACAACAAGGTTATTGAACTGGAATTTTCATTATCTTTCAAAACATTAGAATCCCACAGAACATTCTTATGATTGAATTACAAAGCTCATTTACAATAGCAACATTTTTTTTGTTTTGAACTTGGATTTTTGGGTTTGAATCCCAGAGCAGAATTTAGTTTTCTTCCTGGTGTTGACACAGAATTTCACCATCTCACAGTGAGATAAGCGTTTCATTGTTAAACACGCAGTTAGTTGTTTAGCTAAATGCTAAAGGAGAACCAAATGAAAACTGGCATTTTGGAGGCAATACTGAAATTTAATAGGGGAAAAACACTCTGTCATTTTCTGTTTGTCTCATTCAAATATCTCTGAGTTGTAGTAATTTCTTAACTTGTACCCTTTGCTATGTTTAGTAATCTTACTAGCCTTTAATTCAAGTTATGTAGTAGGCTTGAGTGTTTGGAGCATAAATGTTCTATCATTCTTCTACTCAGTATGAAGTAAGAGTAGTTATCAGATAAAGTCTCATATCTGTGGTATAAATATGTTTAATTACAGATACAACCTTGGAGTGTTGATATACTAATAAAGCAGTATTATTCTCACTGTAACATTACCTTCTGGGTGCATGATTTTATAACCATACTGTTTCAGCTCTAGTCCTGCATCAAAGTCACCATTATTTTTGAACTTTCCTTTTTAAAGGAAAGAATTCTGGCTTCTCATTTTTCACCCCTCTCATCCTAGGGGCACTGATCTATTAATATTATCCTATCAATGTACAGATAATTTTTTCCAGCAGTGATGTGTGTATGTGCGAAATACAACTGCACTGTCTGAAAATTTAATTAAAAATAGGAAACCGTCATCACATATCTACAACTTTAGTGAGTGTTTTCATTAACAGTTTAATACAACTCATCATTAATGGAAATCTTAAGAGTTTGGGATAATTGGGTGGGAATTTAAGGATAATTGCTCATGGATGTAGAAAAATCGGATACCTAGAGAAATGTGGATATTTGTTATTACCCCATAAGCAGAACATGGGTGAATCTCTCAAGTGCACTAATATGAATAGTCATGTTCTAAGAGATATCAAGAATACATGGAAAATACAGGGCTTTCAAACTGAAGTGCTAATTCTCAAAAAATAAATGTATTAGAAAGTATCCTGTTGAACAGGTGCTCCTAGTGTAGCAGCAATGAAAGTATGATATAGGCAGAAAAGTAATAAGCTCAAAATTATGCCTAAAGATTTTTAGATTTTTATATATTTTTCATATATTTGTAACTTTGCAGACTGTTAATGTATAGTTACAACTTTTAGTACTTTTCCTGACTTCTCCCATCTTTTAACAAACTCCTAGTTGTCGCAGATATCTTTTCATTAAAAATCTTTCCTTAAGATTTTTTCTTCCTGAGAAGCTGAGACGCTTCAGGAACAAAATGTAAACAATGGTTATCTGCTGCCGTGGAATGCAACAGGTGGATCCGTGATTGATCTCATCTGCTTGTTTGTAATTAATGGCCAATCACAGCAGAGCTGACTCTGACAGAGAGTTTGAGGCAGCTGCCTTTGTTATCATTCTTTCTTTTCTGTTCTTAGCTCAGCTAAGAGCTTCTCTCATCTCCTTCTGAGATGAAACTTTTCCTTCTATTCTTTTTAGTCTAGTTTCAATGTAATATATATCATAAAATAATAAATCAAGCCTTCTGTAACATGGAGTCAGATCTACGTCTCTTCCCTCATCCCAAGAACCCTGTGAACACCATCACACTTAGTAATACATTCTTGGAATTCTGTTTATTACTCTAGCAAGGACATTTTGTTTTGCACCATACATTGTAGATACAATAATGTAGAGGGCTGAAAGATCGAGGAGCTCCAATGGGGCAGGACCTTGGGGAAGTTACCTAGCCAACTGTTCTTCTAATTAGACAATATTTGTTAGATATACTCGTTAAATAACCTTATAAAAATTGTAGAAATACTGTAATGCATGTGCATATCGCCATATTGTGCCACTGTGAATGCTTTCCATTAAGGACTTGCTTTTACCTTCTCATTTTAACACTGTTTAGAAGGTTTTTGAATTTTATTCCAGGCAGCAAAACAAGTAGGAAAATACCAAGGAAAGTTAGAGAGAGATGTATTTTAAGAATATTTTCCAGGAATTGAAGAAAATCAAAATACAAGAGCAAAATGTAGAAGGTACATATTCAGGGAGTGTTGATGGTATTGGACGTGTGCACTGCATAGAAAATCATGGAAATAATAAAATTGGTGGGGTAGGAGTATCTGCAAAAGATGGATTTCTTTTAAGTAGAAGTGCAAAAAGTTTAGAGAACAGAGCTCTGCCTTCATCAAAATCACTTTGAAAAAATTCTTCAGAGGTTGACCTGGAAGCCTGCTGTAGACACTTGAGACTAAATTTTCAATATAAGTAGCCATTAAAGTAATAATCTTAGATAGCTGGTTGTTAGAATTATATTATTCCATTAAAAGCTATTACAAATTGAAGGACTCTGTTATTTCTGAATATGGTAGCCACCGAATTTATTTGCTGAATAACTACTTTATCACTATAGGGAATGCTTCTTTAGGCAAGTATTGAGGAGTTATAGAAAACATGCTCAAAGAAAATAAGCCTTGATGAAGTTACAAAAGTGGTCTTAGTTAAAGTTAAAGAGCATAAGAAGTATTAATTAAAAACAAAGGTGATGTGGCTTAGACCTACCTTCATTAGAAAATGAGGGAATTGTGGTAAACTATGGGGTTAGTGAATTTAGGTGGACTACCATGCTCTAGGTTAATGTTTTGAAGTAATGGATTGGAGGAATGAAAATAGCAGAATTAAGGAATAAAAAGTGCAATGTTCTAGACTTTTACAATAATGATTATTATTTGTGTCAGGAGATAGATGTTTATAGAATGAGAATAGCTGATAAGAAGAGCTCTTAAGTGTAGCAAGAAGAGATATATCAAATATTAAAAGCTGAAAATTGAGCCCGCAAAAATATAGGCTAAAAACCAGGCACTTTAAATATCAGGGGCAATTACTAAAATAACTTGTCAATTATTGAGATAGATTTATATTGTTATGATTTTTCTTATGAGGAATAAACATTTTTCAAAATTTTTAAACCCAGAAGAAGTTTAGTCTAGTGAAAAAAAAAAAGTCAAAGCAGGAAATCAGAAAGTGAGTATATCTCTCTAGATTGGGCTTACCAAACAGGTTCCCTGGGTGCTTCAGCTGCATTAGAAGCTGACCTTATGGTCAGCTGCTCCTTTGTGCTCTTCTTTCTCTGTCTCCCCCTTCCTCTTGAATATGCACTCTCACCTTCTTGCTTTATTCTAGCCTGCATCATACTGTCTTTCAGTTTAAATATTGAAAGTGTTCAAGCCCTTTCTCCCCTTGTTTAGAGCACTGCTGCTCTGCACTTCATGCAGGATGTGTTAAATAGCCTTCTTCCTACTTGTGTTTTCAGGGCTGATAGCAAGTTTTAAAGTAAAATAGGAAGCAGTCAGGGTTGGAAAATCTTCTCAATTTGTTCTTCTCAAAGTATCAAGAAGGTATTTTCCTCCAGCATTTGTAATTTTTTTGAACTGTTATCACTTCTAGTTCAAGAACACAAGAAGTATTAATTAATCCTTCTAATTCAGAAGTACATTTCTCTGTACCATACAGAAGAACTAAGGTAACAAAATAAGCTTCTTCCAGTCCTCTTGAATTGAGTTTCTCTCTGTGGATCATTTATGTCAATTAAAATAATTTCAACAGAGGCAGATTTTTAAACTGTTCACTAGCTCTTAATGCATCTTATAATCTTACTTAGAGCAGTATGGAACAGGGAAAATTAACTGAGTGCCTCACTACAGGAAAGCCCTTGTGGCAGATGAAGTACTGCATGATGCAAGTCAGAATTTCTTAAAATTGACACAGCCCCCATTAAAAACTGTGTCACTGACAGAGTTTGAAATTTAGTTGTTAATAAACATCCCAGTGGCTGGGATATCTATAGTGTGGTCTCATGGGAAATTTTTGATCAAGAATAATAATATTTTGAATTATTTTAGTAATTAATTTCTGTAGTTACGCTGGCAGATGACACAAATACTGTTGGAAAGGAGTGGCTGCATCTGCAGAGTGTTTAGCTCCTTCAGTATAATGAATTGAGAGGGGAAAAAAGAAGGTGGAGGAGAAGGAATCCTGTGAGTTGTATTTCAATGCAGTATTCAACATTACTTGAGGAATAAGGCAAGATATACTTTAATCCACCTCCTTGTGTTCTGCTCTAGCAGTGGGGCTGCTGTTATAAAAATAAATAGGATTGCAAATTAAAGGAAGAGGATATCCATTTGCAGAATGTGATATATGTCAAAAGGATTTCGTTAGACATATGACTAAATACACACATTATAAACTTCTTACTCTGATATTTCAGTCTATGTGTATGGGTTCTTGTGTTGTCTCCCTTCCTTTATGAGCTTTGCAGAAATTGGAAACATTTGTAGCTCAGAATCAAAGAATGACAGAATTGCAGAATATTTTGAGTTGGAAGGGACCCATAAGTATCATTGCAGGAAGTACTTATTTTTTCCCCCAGGAAATAAATTGGTTTCCAGAATCTGTTTAAACTTTCTCTGAAGCATGCTGGGGACAGTATGGTGATCAAGTGACTCTGTGCTCTGTGGTCGTACAGAAAAACCTTTGTGCAGCCTCACTAGTGTGTCTTTCTGTCAGGCTTATGTTCACACCATTAACCAGATTTGGAATCAGGGCAAATTTCCTCCCAAGTGAGCTTGGCGGGGAAAACGTATCTTGGGATATTTAGGAAATGCATCTTGCCTGTCATTGTAGTTGTCAAGGAGGTCACTGTTACAGTCTTGCTTTCTGTATATCTGTTAAAGTTTTCAGAAATTAGGTTTGTTGTTAAACCCTTGGCTTTTGCTGTATAAAAAAGGTAAATCTGATGATCTAGGGTCCCTCTCCTATGAAATCAAAATGCCTTTTTTTTTTACCTTCCCACCTTTTTTTTTATCTGCAGCTTGAAAGAGATGCTTGTTTTATTTTGCCATACCATAAAAGGACTATCAGAGCTCTATTATTATTATCCCTCTTCATTCCATTGGGTACAAGGACATATATTTTCTTGTGTCCACATTCTGCTTCTCCAGCGCAAACCAGAAGATGCTTGGTAAAATGATGAAATTATAATGCATCCTCTCCTCTTTCATTTGTGCCCTTTTTTCTGTATAAACCAGTTAGGAGGAAAAAAATGAGCTATGAGAGCTTCCTGTACTTCAGGTGTGCCTTTTATGGAAACTCTTAGACTGCATCCTTCTGAAAATGTACAGAGTAGAGACTACATTCTGTACTGGAATAAATTTTTAGAAGTTTTTGGTTTTTTGTTTGCACAGTGAAAGTGTTTTCCCTGTTTTTAAAGAAAAATAAGTTTGGTAATGTTTACGTTTTAAATAACTTTAATTGATGAGCTTTCAATTTGGTCCTTTAACCAGTGTAATAATCAAGCTGATGAAAGAGCATTAGTAATCCCTAGGTGTGCTGTAGCTTTATGACTTGAAGAAACCTGTGGTGAACAGTTATTTTTTATCTGTTACATATTCTCAGTAGAAATTGATAGAAGGCACTTCATATTGATTCCTTGCAGCTGGTAAACACATTTGTCCCAGACCTCATGGTTTGTTTTATGAAAAAAATGTTCCAAACTTGTTTTCTTTTTAGGACTGCATTTTTATGTTGGAAGAGAGTTTTTGGTTTTTTTTGTTTTATTTGTTTTTCCTTTCTTTGCCTTTTTGATCTGTCTTATATTGATCAAAAAGCACAGGTGGAGTTTGCATTATGAACTAAAAAGTTAAAGTTGATATTTCTAAAAAGTCATATGAAATAAGACAGCCAAGTCATATATGATCCTTTACAGAATGAAAAAAACAGAAATTAAATTGTTCTGAATCTAATAAAAGAATACCAGATGCACTGTTTTTAGTTAAATAAATTAAATTGCGCTAACAATGCACAGAGTTAATGAAATATGTAATTATTATGGTTACTATTTTGTTTAGTGAGAACTACAGTGATTGAAACAGATGTCTATGTTAACAGCATCGGTCCAGTTGACCCAATCAATATGGTAAGTTCTGATTATTGACACAAAATATCATCTGCATGTTGCTATGGGTTACTATTATGAAATAATTCTAATCTCATTCAAATTTTTCTTTATTTCTTACTGTGTATTCTTATGCTGTTGGATATGATTGAGATACATTTAGTCCCTCTGTTTGAAATTGCTGTAATTTTAAAAATAGTTTTTCTTTTAGAAAAGTCAGGTCACACAGAGTCCATTGTATCAGGTCCTTGTTTTATTTTGTGTTGAACATTTCCACAATATTTGTGTATATCTGTTTTATTTCTGGCCTGGTTTGATTTCCTAGAGCTACTCTTCAGGAAAAGAACAACTGATGCAGTATTTGACTAAAACTATTTTCAGTGAAGTGATCTATTGTTTGGTTTTTCTTCAAATTCATTCAAATCAAAATTTGAATAACTCTTTTGTTCTTCTTTTTCCATTTAGTCTTCTGTATCCTTTTCAGTGTGTGTATGTATAAATGACTGGTTTCCTAGAAGTTAAGAAATACATCTCGCCTAGTTTGTGGTACACCTTTGAGATCTGACCTATCTGTTTAGTACCGACACTGAAATAACAGCCATTACGAGGAAGCTGGGGATGTGGGATTGTCTTAGCTCTCTCAGGCTGTGTGTTGTATGAAATGGGGGAGGCTTTAGAAAGGCCTTTTGGCATGACTTCTGCCCAGGACTAAGAAGGGGCCTTGCCTTTGGGTGATTTTGAGTTTACCTCCTTTACTTCCTCCCTACAGAATTGCTGACAGTATTGAATTTGCATGACAGAGAAAAGTTTTGTTCAGAGGCTAGAGCATGCCAGTGCAGAGGGCTTCTGAGAATTTCCTGAGAGTGAAGTAATTCTCAATTATTATTAAGAATCTTGTGGTTTAGACATGTGTCATCATGTGGGGGTGGAGAACAGAAACTTTCAGTGATGGGAAGCCAAGCCAGAAAATCCAGTGGTACTTAGATACTGTGGGAAAAGGTGCAGGTCTGTGGCAAAGGATACTCATTCTAGCATAATGGTCTAACCAGCTTAGGGTTGGCATTGCCTGGGGCTGTGGCAGGGAAGTCCATGTCCCAGGCCAGGACTGTATGTAATGAAATCTGTGATAGTATAAGAGTGACGGAGTGGGGAACATTTTCCAGCTTCCATGTCCAGTGTAAGTGGTGTCTTTGTTTTGTCTGTCTCCCTTCTGCAGTCTTTCTCTTTTGCTTCTCTCTGTCTAATCCTCTTTTGAATTAACTTACTGTGGAAGGAAACTGGGAGGATGTGTAAGGAGGATCTAGCAAATGGTAGAGACTTCTTTTTCCAGTAACCTGTGTAAATTCTTCAGAGGCTGTTTTTTCTGACAGTGATGCTGAAGCAGCATATCTGGGAGTATGTTTGTCTGAAAGCTTCAGAGTATATGTATGAGTACTGAACATATGCGAATACTATGAGAACAAACAGATTTCTTTTTTAATTGTCTATTTTCCTGTTGCTATTTGATAAACTTCCACTTTCATAATTGAGGTCTATGCATGACATTCATTAGAGTTTGTTTTTGAAGGCTGTTGTGTTTTGGCTTTTACTATTTAGCAAGATCTACAAACTATTTTAGATTCTATAGTCACTCCATGATTAAGATATGTTTTCCTAGAGCTTGTGATCTCTTCGGGCATCTGCATCCTGACTAAATACTTTAAACAAGTGTCTGGATCACTAGAGTATTTAGGCTTCTAATACTAAGTCTAAAGACTTGAATCTGTCTTTTAGAGCTAGTCTGTGCTATGTATTGTTCAACAACCATGTAAAATGCAGCTAAGTGTCATTACATGGCACATTCAGGACTACCAGGGCATCAAGCCCAGCCAACATGGACTTGTGAAAGTAAGGTCAAGGCTGACTAACCAAATCTCCTTCTATGACAGAGTGACCAGCTTAGTTGATGAGGGAAAGGCTGTGTTCTATTTAGACTTCAGTAAAATATTTGACACCATCTCCCACAGCATCCTCCTAGAAAAACTGGCAGCTTCCTGAATGAAAGGAAGATCATGGGGGATGCACTTTGGCCCATACTTGAGAATTTGTGAGGTTCCCTAAAGGTTGTGTGGATTCAGTGTGCAAGTAATGGAAACTCTTGAAAAGTCAAGTATATACACTTTATGCAAATTGGTTTAATTCTCTTTCAAATGGCAGGAATTCTGTGATCAATTTGTTCATAAGACAGGACAAAAGTACGAATGGGTCTTTGAATATGACCTGTTTTTTTATTGTACAGTATCTTCTTTGAAAGAAGTTATAATTATTTTTCCCAATGTACATTTTTATTTCAATTAGGGAAGATAGATTCCAATCATTGTGGTGCCTGTCAGCACTGCAAGTGATCATGGTTAATTGGCTTACTCAGATGACTGTATGAGATTGACAGATGCTGTTCATGACAGCAGCTGAGTAAATTTTTTTTTCAGTAGCCTTGAGCATTGTGGGGTTTTTTTATGGATTATACTTAAAAATCAAACCAAATATTTTTGCTAGCATTTCTTGTGTAACCATCTCTAGAAATTGAGTAATACTTCACAAGTACAATTTAATGATTGTTCTCTCTTTTTTTTATTCCCTAAAAAGATTAGCTTTAATTGATTAATCTGGTTCTTGCAGTTTGATTACTGTAATTGGAAAATACTTCTAAGATTTTCTTGTTCAGGGAGAATCAGCCAAATACATGCAGTATTCTGCTCATACTGGGACAGCATAGCAGTTCCTTTTCAGCAGCTGGTCCCAATCCCTGTGATCAATTTGAAGGGAATGGTGAGGGGTGAGGGAAAATGCAGTTACTGTACAATTAATGGGCTGAACAGTTACTGTACAGAAAATAGAGTTAAAGTACTGTACTGTACTCACAAGTGTTGCTGTAGCCTTCTGAAACCAAAGCAGAGAACAGACATCTTTTTAGTCCTGACTTTAAACAGCATTCAGTATTTTTCCTGTTTTCAGCTACAGTTTACCAATTGTCCCTTAATAAGTGTGAAGCCAGGAGAGGTACTGAAGGTTCCACACAAGTCACTAGGAAAATCCATGCTCTTTACTGTAAAATATGGCCTTCTATGTGCCATGTAATAGCATTGCTATGTAAGTCTTTTTGTGCTGTGGTTTGTTCTTAAATCTTAGATTAGTTTATGCTTTAGGAAATACTGGTTTTGTATTGTACCACTGCATCACTTAAGCCACATCTGGCATGGTGGCAGTAATGATAATAATCAATATAGTAGTAGTAGTAGTACTAATACTACTACAACTACTGTTTATTTTTACTTCACTCCCCTGATTTCAGTAGAGTGTGCCAGCACAGTGTTTGGAAATCCTGTTTGTTTCATCTCAGATTCGTAACATTCACAGCCAGCACAAAACCAAACTGCCTCTGAAGTACCTGAGCTTTCATACATAAGTGCTCTGTAGTTGCACAGGGCTAATCTGTGATACTGTAACTTGTTAAAGAAATGGCAGGAGTGCTGAGCTGTGGATGTGGATAGGACCAGACAACAATTCTGAAAAAGCTTCCTTTTTACCTGTGGTCAGTCTGTCAGTGTGTTGTGATAAAGTCTCAGTTTCTTGTGTTCGTAGCATTTGTGTATTTAAGTATTGATGTGAATGTATTTCTTAAAGCTTTTCCTTTGTTGCTTCTGCACAGTAGCAGAAGCAACATGGTCACCTTTTCTTCTCCTATGCTCAGTTTCTTCTCGGAAGTTTAATGCACAAATTTAGACACCTTTCTTTGTCAATAGCCTGCTATTCTGTGTCTCCTTTTGTCCTAAGGAATCTTAGTTCTGTCCTGTGTCACTCATATGTGTTCACAGTGGTTTTGTTAGCTCAATATGGCTGAATTGCAGCTTTAAAGCTTACAAATTTTCACGCCTTATTCACTCTCAGTTGCTGTGAATAATCATTAATTTTTGCCATTGAGGACTGGAATCTAAAAATTTTCTATGATGTGATGAGTCTTAGAACCAGGAGTAGTCTCAATTTTAGTCTTACAAATTCTGAATACAAAGAGATTTTATATTTCTTTATTTTTTAACCCATTGCATGAAAACTCTTGTCCAAATCTCCATTGTTACGCTACGTATTTCTGTAACCTTTCCAGTTGCAGCTTGGCTCCACTCATAGCATCTAGAGATGTCCTACAGGTAGAACTTTTCTTGTTCAGGTTCTTCTTTTGTCTTCTCTTTCATTATATTTCACACATAAACTGTTCCCTTTCACTTTCAAGGTACTTCAAAACCTGTCCTCAGCGATTTTTAGTTGGTTTTTTTTCCTCAAGAGGCCATTTCCTGCCTCAGATCTTGCTAGTTTCTGCTCCCATGCTTTCAACTTTTTATATTAATTTCTCCCAAGCTGCCCTTTATGCTTGAAAGAAACTTCCTAAAAATGTCTGCAAAGCAACTTCATTGTTTCTCATTTTGTTTCTGTTTAAACTTACTTTTCCTTTTGCTCATTTCCCATTTTTCCCCCTCTGTGAACGTTACAAAATATCACAAAGAATTAAGCTCATGTTGTGCTAAAGTTGTTATCTGTAATTATGCCCCCTTTGGCTTTCCAAATCTTGCCTTTTATGCTAAATTCAGGCCATCAGCTCCTTGCAGAGGTTATGTATCCTGTATAAGCAATATTGAGTGCCTGCATAGTTCAGTTATGATCTGAGATGATCTAAATCAAGAGTAATGTTAGTGTAAGTATTACATAGCACTTCACTGAGAAGGTAAGGGTACTTACTAGTGTTAAAGATGACCCAAACAGCACTTTACTCTTTCTTTTTACCCCAAAGCTGCACAGACTATGTCTCTGTTCTGATGTATAGTTTATCTTTACTTCCTGTGCCCTAATGTCTTCTCCAAATACTTTCTGTCTTCTTCAGCTGTGGTGTGTCCCTTGTGTCTGCAGCTAAGACAAGATCCGTTTAATTTTTTGTCTGTACCTCTTATCTCTGTGTCAGCTGTAAAATAAATATTTTGAAGAGCATTACACACCTGTTCTTTAATTCCTTACCTGTCTGTCTATATGGACATAGGTCGTGCTGCATTCCAGTTGTGTGAATAATTCTGCTGGCCTAGATTTGAGCTGGGTTTTGGAGAAGAGGCAGAGGGTGTGCTTTGATTGTTGCAGTAGCTTGTAACAGCTTGTTGTGATAGAGGCTGACCTCAGCAGTGGCTCTTATCACAGGGGTTTTCGTGGCTGCCTCCGTGTCTGTGCACCAGCGAGAGCTGCTGTAATTCACTGGCCCCTACAAGGGCTGCTGTCAGCATCTGTGCTGACACTACAGAGTCTCCTCTCTAAAGCCAGGCAGATACAGCTGGGTTTCTCTCCTCACGATGTGTGCTACAGGAAGTTCACTTTGCTGACAGGGGAATGCTCTGGAAGCTTTGTCCTGCAGCAGCACCTCCAAACTGTTTACCAAGAAAGTAACCCTACCCCTGGAGAGAGTGTTGCCTTGCTCCCATGGCAGCAGGGCTGACTGTACTGACCAAGTTTTTAGGAATGGAATATTCTTTTGCTGATAAGTGAATGCAGCTTCACTGCCTGTTGACCTTGGCTTCCATTTTATTCTGGTTTTGCCCAATTTTAAATTTCATCGAATCTTTCACACCTGGGTGCTTATTTAGACCACCATGGAGAATGCACATTTAAAACACTTTTTCTTGGGCTATATTGAAGTGTGTCATTCACAAGCATACAGAAAATGCTGATTGAGATGTTGCCTTTTTGAATAACAGTGGTGTCTCAAGTGTAGAGTTTTATCCCCACAACAGGTTATGTTCTTGAGACCAGTAAGACTAGTAAGTAAGTAGAGGCTCCTTTTATGAAGTTCTTCATGCCTATACGTGCTCTTTTATATTATTTATCTTGTATAGTGTAGCAGATGATTGGTGTTTGAAGGTGATTTCTGCCCCATCAACCAGACAACCAAATAGGTATACTGTATTTCATGTGGGATCATGTATTTTACAGGAGTTGCAGAGTAGAAACCAAGCCACAAATAAGTCTGTCTGCCCTCAATGTTGGGATTTTTAACCATGGCAGGAAAACCATGTACATTAAAGACCAGACAGTAAGTGAGCAGTTACTCTTGCTTTCAAAACAGTTGCACCATACAGAACGGTGAAGTATTCCCTTTGCTTATAAAGAGAAACTACAAAACCATGTATGCTTGAGTAATGTAAGGCTTTGCTGTTAAAGTTGCCTGTGCGTCCAGTTTTGGCTAGAGTGTCTCTAATTACAGCAAGGTAAATGTAGCTGCTTACTTTAGAAGGTACAGTCAATGGAGCAGATAAATCACTATTGACAATCTCTAAGCCAAATCCTTAATCCATTTATTCATGTGGTTTTTTATATATATATGTATTTACACATTTGGTGGCTGGTTTCTTTCTATTTTTGTGGGGCTTTTTTGTTTGATTGGGTTCTTTTTGTTTCAGTTTGGTTTTCTGTTTCAGTTTTTGGGTGTTTTTTGGTTGTTGTGGGTTTTTGTTTTGTTTTGTTCTGAGTTCTCTAGTTTTTTCTAGAGTTTAATGTTTGTTCATGAGACCTACTGGCTGAAATATTCAATATTCTATTGAAAAGTAAATCAAAATTTTTTTATATAATTTTTACCATGAGAATGTATATAGATTATGTATGTAACTTGTCTACTTCCTCTCCCTATGCTCTCTTCAAATGACCAAATCTGATGAAATAAAAGTGTAGATTTTGCTGCAGTGCTTAAGTTTCTTTTCTAGCTAATCCTTTCACTATTGGCAAGATTTTAATGATAGCTCGTAATCTACAAAACATTGAAATAAGTCTTGCCTTTGTTGTTTGCATCTGTCAATTTGCATGTTCAAAATAAGGACTAGATTAGCACAGATGCCAAATTATGATGTGAAGAGTGAGATTTTTTCCTGAATTGTGACTATGTAGGTCTTGCTGTACTCCCTCACCTTCTGTAGATATGATTTGCCATATTTCCACTTACCCTGTGTATATGTTCTCGTAGCATCCTCCAGTGTGATTATCTGTACAGTTATAGCAATCTGACTGATTAAAACTCTGGAAGCAGACACAATGCACTTCTGTTCACTGCATGAATTCTGTTAATTGCATGGCTGCAGCATCATTAATGTAATATTACAGGTATGTGTCAGAAGCACTGTGGTTTGTTGGATCTCTTTGGTTTCACCCTAAGGTCAGTAAGTTCAGATTGCTTTAGAGACCAAACAAAAATGGCTTAATAAACCAAAAAATTTTACTTTTTCTTTGGTCTCAGCCATGGGGACTAAGTTCTGAAACCACTGTTGGCCCTGAGGCAGCTAAAAAAAACTCTTTAAAGGGCTTTTAAAGTAACCTACCAGGCAGAGTAGCCACATTTTCAACATTTTGTTGGGAGGTTATGCATCAAGGATAGGTTATTTTAATAAATTACTTTATAGCCCCTTATTGATGTTCAAAGAAATTTGGGTGAGGGAAAAGGTAAAGGTTACGAGTGTTTATTGGCACCCCCCTGGGCAGATGAAGATAAATTGACTAATGATTGATGCTTTATTTTGTGCTTACCTCCTAGGAAAGCTTGTGGTTACTGGTTTTGTTTATGACTTTTTTTTTTTTTTTTTGTTTTTAAAATCTTTTCATCAGAATACTAAATTGTTATTTGGTATTAAATCACATCTCTTATTGTGAAAACATATAGGCTGGTAGAATGCTTTCTTTAGTTTCCCTTTCTTTTTTTTGCTGTAAAATTCCCTGCCTCACTGACATTGAATTCCAGTTTAAGAAATTAGAATGCTGAATAGAATGATAAAACACTTGACTAAAGTCATATCAACTTGTTAGTTCAACTGCTTTGAGAGGCTCCATATGAAACAGATTTCAAAATATGCCATTACAGGAACACTGAACTGCCCTTCACACAAAATTTTGAATCTAGTAGAAAAGCTGGGGTGGGTTTCTGAGCAAAGATGAAATGATAGGAATATGTTTTTATTTATTTTTCTATTAAATTTGCTGGTCATTAGCTGTATTGGAAGCCTGTAGCTTGCAAAATTTTTTTTAGTTCTGAGTTTGGTTTTGGGACTCTTTCTTGATTTTCTGTTTCAGAAAACAGAACTAGGCAGCTTTCTTCTGTTCTCAGACAAAATGTGTTGCATTTAACATAATCCAGCCAACAATTTAGCTACTTGTTACTTGCCTTCTCCAATTTTTTTTTTTTATTCTGGAATATCAAATCAGTTGTTGGACTGTCGGGAAAAATATACAAAAATTCTTTTTTTCTTTTTGCTACATTTTTTCCTATCCTTATTGATATTATATTGGAATTTTTATGGTGCAGTTTATAAAGAGAAACAATCATATTAGATGATATCTGCCTCTCTTTCTTTCACAGCTTTCCAGTAAATAAAAAAAGTAATCCACTGACCTTTCTCAAAGTCTGACTTTAATTGAACTGTTCATGACAATGAAATGTATTGAGGATTTTATTTATTCCCCTTCAGTAGCTGTTCCTGCTTTGTTTGAAGTAATTGTTTTTATATATTAAATGACTTCCACTGAGGCTATGAATCTGTTTCTCAGTAGTCACAGTTTGTGCCCTGCCTGGCCCTTTAATGGTAATCTCTGATTAGTCACACTGTTCCCAGCCTTTGGAGTTTGCTAAGATCTTTTAGAGAGGATAGAGATGGAGGAGGATTGAAGTTATCTGTAAATAATTAGGCAGGTGGGCACTTCATGCCAGCTGTGAAAAAAAGTACTCAGAGATTTAATCAAATGCCAAATAGGAGCCAATATGTGCCATTGTTCTTGGACCATGTGAGGTTAAATATGAATAAGCTGTGACTAACGCAGCCATAGATGGATTCCACTTTATTCTGCATGCCTATTTTGCCATTAGTTTAATTTGAAAGAGAGGGTAGTAAACCAATTTTTATGGTTGCACAGTGGCATTAAATGGTGAGTTTCATCAAAGACTAGTAGAAGTGATAGAAGTGTTAATTTTAAATTTTGTAAGAAAACAAGGAAAGCAAGATAGTTGGCTAGAAAGATGTGTTGCAGTAAAAGAATATTGCATTAATCTTGTTGCTGTTATGCTTGCTTATGCAATCTCTGAAAAAAGATAGGGCTTTTATTCATCTTGTTTCAGAAATAAAGTACTCTCAGAAAAGACAGTATGGTGATTTTTCTACCTAATTTTTAATAACTTTTAGGGACCCAGATTTCCTCTTCTTAAAAGGAAGTAGGAAATATTTTGGGGTAAAAATGTGATCACATGTAACATGCATTTTGTGAAGATTATGTGCTGCCTCAAGATGTGTTATGTACCCTCAGAGAGGTCTTAGGGTAAATAGATACACTGAAGAATTAGTTAGTAATATCACCAAGGAAGATGGTAGAAGTGGAATAAATGTTCTTGGGTGAAATCAGAGCACTGCCTCTGGGTTCCTTCCGAAAGAGCAGGGTGAGCTGCTGCTCCCACCCACCATGAGGCTGCAAGTCCATGTCTTTCAGGTGGGATGCATGGTAGGATCATGCCTGTAGTTGGCTGATTCCAGAGGGAGAGGGAGAAGGATGTGTCTGAGTGCAGAAGTGTGAGTTTATACAAGGAGGACAAGTCTCTTCAGGTGTGTTACAAGAGGCTAGCACTTGGATCTCATTTGACATTCAGCAAGATGCTTGGAAACAATACATTACTAATTTTCTGACATCAAATTATTGTGTACTGGGTTATTTTTGAACAATTATAAATGTATTGTGGGAACTCAGCACGTCACTCCGGATGTCCAGAGTTACCGAGAGAACCCTTGGGGGGCTCGGAAATCCTGGAATGTTGCCAGGAGCGTCTGGTGGCTTGACTTCGATCCCTCTATGGATTTGACACCTCTTTGAGGACATGAGAGTCACTTGGGAGTGAATGGTGCAGGAATGATGCGTTTACAGGGTGAAATACAGATTTTAGAGTTTTGGTACAGGGGGGTTATGGAGACAAGATGGAGGGATCAGGGCGTGTCTTGTCCTTCTTCTTTCTTCTTCTTGTCATCCATTTTCTGTGGTGATGTTGGCACTTGGGGATTGGTCCATGGTGAAGGTGCACTTGCTAATACGGGAGAAAGGTATTGGGAAATAAAGGTAAATATGATGTACGTAGTTTTTAGTATAAAAAGACACAACCGCCCCGTGGGTGGTCAGAGTGCCCTTGGCTGCCTTGCAGATCAGACCTCTGCTGGGCAGAAAGAAAATTCTGCAGATAAGAAATAATAAACAATCTGAGGATCAAAAAACTGCAGAGTCCAGACTCGTCCTTGAAGCACGGGCTGCCCCAGAACCCCCTATGCGTGTCTGGGCAGAGACAGACACCCGACCGGACAATGTATCATGAAGAATTATTCTTGGTGGGGTTTTTTTGGTTTTTTGTTTTCTTTCTTTTTTTTTTTTTGGTTTTTTTTTTGTTTGTTTGGTTTTGTTTTGGTTTGGTTTTGCTTTGGTTTTTTTGTTTTGTTTTTGGTTTTGTTTTTTTCCCCCAAGGGTTTTCTAAACAGCTTCTCTAATACATGCTGGTTTAATCTGAGGTAGAATTATTTTTCTGCTTAGTAGCTGACACAGTGCTGCTGTTTGGAGTTAGCAGGATACAAACCTGCACATTTAATACTGAAAGGCAAAAGAATACAAGCATCTGAGTCTGCTGAGGCCATTCCCTTGTTCTTTGTGTTCAAAATAATCTTCCTTTTTTAGTCTAATTTAATAGGGTTGCTGGTATTCTATGACAAGCTGTGTTTTCTTGCTTGGGTGGATTTGACTATAATGACTTAGATAATTTTTTTTCTCAAACCAGTCATTGCTACTGTGAAGTGGCTGTTAAGAGTAGCACCTTCAAACTCAGATGGTCTTCACTTTTCGTACACTTCATCATGTCTGTTGATTCTGCTCGCTTCTTTTTTCATTTCTCCTATTTGTATTGTAAAGGCAGTGCATAAATCTTTGTTCATTCTGTCCCATTAAAGCCCATTAAAACACTTCTCTGGTGCCCTGCCTTGGGGTCTCCTTTATACTACAGCAAGGCAAGTTTCATTTTCAGTTGTAACTACAAATGAGCACAGAAAGCTGAATTTTAAGCTTAAACAGTTCCAGGGTTTTCACAGGTATCTGGAATTCTGTTTGCAGAAAAAGAAATAAGTCAAGGACTTGTTTTGACCTTCAGAATCTTCCTCTGATGGCAGTGACTCTCAAGAAATATGCAACGTTTTAGAACAAAGTCACCTTAAAACTACATTTTTATAGTATTTTTGTTCTCTCTGTCTCTCCACTGTTTGCCTCATGCATTACTTGTTCATAACCTTTGGAAAACACTAAGTTACCAGGTGGTAATTCATCTGCCATACATCATAGAGCAAGAGGAAACCTCCCTCTAGCATATCTGTTTCCTGAATTTGTACTTCTCCCATCTGGAGAGGTGGGAAAATTAAGAGAGATTAAGATAGTTCTTGAATATCTGCCTTGGTACTTCTCAAGGATGACGTGCCAAATTTCTCAAACTTTCCTAAGAGATGGGTGGTATCAGTTGCTGAAGCCAGTGAGGAATCTGTAACTTGTACAGTTGGCTGCTGTGATTGCTTAAAAGGAAAATGAACAAAAAAAATCCACTCCAATCAATGAAGCCTTTAGCTTTCATTTAAAAACAGAATTGATTGACTGCACTATGGGTTTTTATTGACCAAGTAAACAAGTGCTTACCCCTTTGGCTCAAGCAAGAGTGTGGACACCATCTCTTCCTCACTTTCTCCTGTCCATTCAACCCATAACTGAGAGGTGAGCAACCAGCACCAAGTGTTTCAGCTTGGCCTCCAGCTCTTTCCCTGCAGGGGAGCTGCCCAGTTCTCATTGAAGCCCTCATGGGGCAGCCGTGCAGGAAAGATCACATCTGCTATGGGGTAGGGAGACTGTTGCCATTAAGGTCGGAGTATGGTCTAGAGCTCTGACAACACGGAGAGCTGCTGCTTTACCACTTTGTCTGAAGTGCAGAAACAACAGGCTGGATTCTTCAGAAAGAAGAATTCTTTTATGCATCTGTATTGATATCCCTCTCAAGTTTTACTGTGTCAAGAATTATTTCATAAAATGGGGTTACCTTTTATCTATTTATTTTGTTTTTCACCTTTCTTTTCTGGCCATAAGTCTACAGAGGAATTTGATTTTCTATTACAGAAGGACTTCCTTGAGGCTTTAACAAGTAAAGTGGAATTTCTTCAGGGAAATTTCCTTCTTGCTTATGATTATGTATACTTTTGTGTGTATGTTGGTAGGTGTACAAGGCAGATGGTAACAGATAGTTCTGCAAACTGGCATGTTTGATTTCCACATATTCATGAATTCTTCATAATCTGAAATTTCTTGAAAAATGTTAACTTGTGTGTTGAAAAGTTTGGGGGAAAACATTGAAAGCTTACTTTGTTTGGTTCTTAAAAGTATAGAATATCTGTGTTAACATAGTCTAACCCTGAAGTACTAAGGTTGCCATTAAATTTCTGTCCAGGGCCCCCAGAGGTGATTGCAGTGTGCGGGAACCTCCAAGTTACACTCCCATCACATATCTTCTTCCTGAAGTAATCAGTGTGTGTCAGGGGAGAGGAGGTAGCGACAGAAGGCTGTGTGCATCTTTTGTCTCTCATTCTGGGTTCACTGGCTGCTGTCTGCTATGCAAATGGTAATACAAACGAGAATAGAGGAAGTGGCTTCGGATTTCTATACGAGTCAAAAAACAGTTGGCTTGCAGATGTTGGTAAACGTAAACATAGATATGGTTGTTTCTCTGTTTTTAGGAATACACTATAGATATAATTTTTGCCCAGACTTGGTATGACAGTCGTCTAAAATTTAACAGCTCAATGAAGGTGCTTATGCTTAATAGCAATATGGTTGGAAAAATCTGGATTCCAGACACTTTCTTCCGGAACTCAAGGAAATCTGATGCTCACTGGATTACAACTCCAAACCGTTTGCTTCGAATCTGGAGTGATGGAAGAGTATTGTACACTCTAAGGTGGGTTTCTATTATTTGGGTAGAAAAATAATCAAAACATATTCCTGTTATGATCAGGAATATGAAAATAATGAATATGAATCAAATTCCTGCCATCTCTTTTGTTATGGACCATAGGAATTTGCAAGGAATTGATTAAACAAGAAAATAAAAAAGATCATTTGATCATGAAAAAATTAAATTTGCAGTATTGAAATACAATGCAGAGATAATTGACTAAGGACAACTGAAGGTAATAGCAAATTTTGATCTCAATTCAAATTTTGAATTTGATCTCATTCAAATTTTGAATTTAGGTACAGGCATTATTTAAAAAAGGATGCTATTATAGTATATAGCATCATGGTGGTCTGTCACTAATATATTGCAGATAAATTATTTTTGGTTGAAATACTTTAAAATCTAATTTCCACCAAATTATATTCTGTAAGTAAAATATTAAATGCTTCAAATAATGAAAATGATAAGAAGTTTGATTAAAGCTAAGGCCCCAGTCCTGCATGTACTTCTTAACATATTTGCACTTGTAAGCTATTAAAATCAGCAGATCTATTCATCCAGAATAGGCATAAACAAACATGTTGGTGATAATTCTACTTGGCAAATGGGAGATGCTTGTGCTGCTTTTAAGCTTAAGGCTATCTGTACTGATTTTTGAGTCACTTTTCAAACAGTTCTTGAAAGGCTGTAGTCTACAGAAAGTATTTTAGGGTCATCTCTGTCATATTTTCTAAATATGCTGAACAAATCCTGTAATAAGTCAGGGGCTGATCAAGAAGTAGTCTATGCAGAGGATGCCATAAATATGATTTTGTTCTTAACAGTTTGTTTATTTAGTTATCTATAAAACAAAAAGTGGCACTTTAAATTACTTTCTTCTTAATCATTTATGCTCTGTTCATATGCAGTATATGTTGTATGAACGATGTATGAATTTCTCATGTATCAAATGTAAGAATTAGAATGCTTTACAAGGATTCTCTTCACTTAATTTTTTCGTAGTATGCATTATTTGAGAGCATACAGACATCTCTGAAGAGCACTTTTTAAATGGTTTATTATGCCAGTTGGTGTTTATAAAAGTCTCTAGAGAGCCCCTTCTGTTGACATGCTAATTTTTTTTTCTTTTTCTAATTAGCAATTGTAGAGTCATACTTGGACTTTACCCTTCCATTGTCCTTCATTTTCAATGAAAAAAAATTTTCTAAAGAGATTCAAAGTAATAGAAAGAAATAAATATAAGCAAAAAATCATGTGAGCCCTCGAAGAGCAATAGGTTAGAATTACTGTGTCAGAACATGAGAAATAAAGTACAATGAGCTGGTAACAGAACAGCAGAACAGGCTGTCACCCTGCACTGCAACACACAAACATCTGTATGGGTGAAGATATGGCCTGAATTTGACCTAAGGTAAAACAACATTTGAGAGGTTCATATCTGGCTTGTTGAAGGAACAACAATATGATCTGACAGTTCTCCAGGTTCGTGGGCTCCCCTGTATCACCACTCTTTCCTTGTTGGTAATTGAGGTGGCAGACGTGGTGAAAATATTAACCAGCCTTACCGAATGTCCTCTGAGGGTGTCCCATGGTCTGTCCATTGCACCTTCTGTGATTCCAGATCTAGTTGTGGTGCTTTGAACACAAGGCTCATCTTGTTTTCTTTTTCTTTGAGTGTTTAACAATCCAAAAATCGAAAGTGGAAAGTAAAGGCAATAAATGCATAGACCATAGCTAAAAAATTTGAAAAAGATCTCCATAGCGATGCAAGTATTCTGCTTGAAAGTGTGGGGAAGGGTCTTTCTTCCTTTCTCTCACAGGTTCCTTATAAACCTTTGGTCAGGTCATAGTGGCAGTTTGTGTAGAATAAATACTTTGTTCAGAGACTTATAAAACTATCTGGCAGCATGTCTCAGAGTCTTTTCCTATCTCTTGTCTAATATGTAAGCATTGCACACAGTCAAGTATGTGAGCATTATGGCAATTTTTAAAGTTGATTTTAGAAGACATTCTGCCTTTCTATACAGTGTTGCCAACAAAGGAGGAGGTATTTTAAATGCAAAGAAGTCAGTTTGAAGTCTAGCCCCTTGCTTTGGCTTACTAGTGAAAGGTAGCAGAACTGGGTTTTGCACTTATTCTTTGGAAGTCATGTGGAAATTCGTGATAGCATTTTCAAAAGCAGAAAGTGATTTAGTTCAGACAGTTATGAGTCCTAAACCAGTTCTAAAATGTTTATAAGTTGTAAATTATTTGAATGCCTTAGACATTAGATAGGTAGAAACATAGTTTGCTTTTCCTATCCAAATGCTTTTTTCACCAGAACTGCTTCCATGAGTATAGAGCAAGTCCAGTGTGCCCCACAATTCTTCTCTTATGTAGAGCCACCAGATACAATGATGACAAATGCAATGTGACTTGATAAATGTGTTCTACAAAAGCTTCCTTTTTGTGCTATCATAAGCTCCTCTCTTTCCCCTGTCTTCAGACCCTAATTTTTATCCCTTATTTCTTGAAGAGCTGAGAGGTGCCCCAAAATCAATTGAAATTTTGGAAATGGCTTGAAATACCAATTGAAACAACACAGATCCTCAAGTTGCATGCAATAATAATTCCTGTTTTGTTCTTTGGTACTAATGCTGGATGTTGTTTTCCTGATACACAGGAGGCTATTCATAATATCCATTAATTGGCAAAATTTATTTCTGTGCATGTTGTTTACTATGTAGTATGAAGTGTCAGAATTCTTGAATATAACCTGTTTTCTTCTTCTCCATCTTTTTCTAATTAGGTTGACAATTAATGCTGAATGTTATCTTCAGCTTCATAATTTTCCTATGGATGAACACTCTTGTCCTCTGGAGTTTTCAAGCTGTACGTGGTAAAACACTTTTGTCCTCTTTACATTCAGCTTTATATTTACTTAAATTTTGGCCTCAGGAGAGAAAATGTTTCCTTTTTAAAGCCTTGAGGCAAAAGAAAGAACTGACCATTCATGTTTTGACTGGATTTATTGTATTACTTAATACACTAATGAATTCCTTGAATAACATGTATTTTTTGCAACTTTAAAAATAGTCTTTTTGCTTAGGAGTCTAATACAGTGCCTATAACAGTTAATGGAAATGCATTCTCCTGGAAAAACTTTGTTTTCTTATGCCTGAAACTTTGAATTAGTTTCATATGGTGTACTTAAAAGGAAGAATAAGATATGTCTTCAACTTGCTTCTATAAATGCTGAATCAGTAGAAGTCCTTTTCCTTTCAGTGGAACTTAGTTTATATGAGCAAACCCGCTACCTTCAGGCTCTATTTTTGATGCAAACTATGTTAAAAAAAATCCTAGGGAATTGTGCTATTGTAATCATACAATCATTAATGTTGGCAAAAAATTCCAGTATCATCAAGTCCAACCTATGACTGAACACCAACGTCTCAACTAAACCATAGTGCCATGTCCAGTCATTTCCTGAGTGCCTCCAGGGATGGTGACTCCACCATCTCCCTGGGCAGCCCCTTCCAATGCTTCACAACCTTTCAGTGAAGAAATTCTTCCTGATATCCAGCCTGAACCTCCCCTGATGCAGACATGAGGCCATGTCTTCTCACCCTGTTACTGGCTGCATGGGAGAACAGGCCAACTCCTGTATTGCTACAGCCTCCTTTCAGGAGGTCTACCCTAAACAATCAAATTAGGTACTAAGAAGTGTACTTTTAAGCTCTTTCTGATCATTTAATGATAATGTAATGACATTTGTGATTTAATAGTGATGATTCTGAGCCAGTTTTTATTACTGGAGTTTGAGAATACCATGTAGATATTTTCTAAACATTTGTATTTACACAGTTTTTGATTGATTGTACATTTACCTAGACTTAAAATTGAGACCAATTATTTTGTGGTTAAATTTTAAGTGTATCAAAAGGACTATAGATGGTCTCAAATCCACTTAATGTACAGCTCTGGTTTAATTTATAAGTAACTTCAGAGATCAGAAAATGTGCTTTCTATGTACATTCTATGGCTTAGTGTTTGATTTTTTTTGTTTCATTCTAGATGGATATCCCAGAAATGAAATTGAATACAAATGGAAGAAAACCTCTGTTGAAGTGGCAGATCCAAAATACTGGAGATTGTATCAGTTTGCATTTGTAGGGCTACGAAATACCACTGAAATTTCTCATACCTTGTCTGGTAAGGCAAAGTGTTGAGTATTATTTTGTGCAATATCTGTTTAGATCAAGACTAACATATAATGATACAATCGAAAACCATATGATATGTCATATAATTTTTTTTTTTATTTTTAGGTGATTATATTATTATGACAATATTCTTTGATCTCAGCAGACGTATGGGATATTTTACTATTCAGACATACATTCCTTGTATACTCACAGTTGTTCTTTCATGGGTGTCATTTTGGATCAATAAGGATGCAGTTCCTGCAAGGACTTCTCTGGGTAAGAATGTCTTTTTTCAGCCTTGAAGGATCTGGTACTCCAAAAGAAAAGAAATGCGCAGCAGGGAGTAAATTAACCACAATTTATGCCCCTTCAGACTGTGACCATTGGTCATTCTCTCTTTTGAACTGCAACAGTTGGAGTAGGAGAATCCTGCTGTAGTTGTGTGGCAGAGGTAAAGGAAGCAAAGCTGAGCATGGAAATCCCGATCCAAGTTTGTCGGTCTGCTGTTGTTCACATAAATACTTTTTTCTTCTTTATGGCTTTTTATCATCTCCAGGGACTGCCATGTGGCAATTATTAGTCTGACAATTAGCATTATGGAACAAATCAAGTCGTTACTACATGACCAAAAATGGTGTAAATCTGGTTTAGTTTTTTTGTTGCTTTTTTTGTGTTGTTGGCATTGGGTTTTTTTGGTTGGTTTTTGTTTGCTTGTTTCAGGGGGTTGTTTGTTTGGTTTTTTTTTTTTGTTTTTTCTTGTTTTTTTTTTTTTTACTAGAATTATTCAATTATTCTTTTAGGATAGGACAGAAAATTTGCAACCAAAGTTGCACTTCAAGAAGTTAGGCCTATAATTCCCAAAACATCCTGCTTTTACTACAGACAGTTCTGAAGTGTATTGCAAGTTCTAATACAAAGACAATTCTGTGTTAGTGTCATTTTGGCTGATCTGTTTAGCACAGCATCAGTCTGCTAAGTTTGACTGTTTGGGATTCCTGTGCTGCCTTGGAGAAAAGTTGCAGTCCCCACATAAAGCCTGATAAATGGGTACACAGAGTGCACAGGACAAAGCTTTGAGCTTAGCAGGGACAGATGCTTGTAGCAGAACTAGTGACAGCAGTCTGACCTATTTTGGGGTCAAGAGCTGAGAGTTGTATCTTAGGAAGTTAGAGGTGTGAGTTAATTTTCCTGATCAGCTGTATTGCTGTGAACACACCATTCTCACCCCACAAGATAATTTGCTACCAGAAGCATGAGCCCGCACTTTAACTCCCTGCCTTTCCCACTGGAACTGGACCATCACCAAGCCTGCCAGATTAATGAGTCAAGAGAGAAAGTAAGCAAGAGCAAGCATGGCTCAGTAGCCTAATAAAAAGGTGAGGGAAGAAAATCTCAGTCTTGGACTCTAACTTTATGTTGTTTGAAAGTGTTGCAAAATTTAGTGAAGTGAGTCTAAAGTCTTGAATAAATAAGTGAAAATTACTTTTGATAGGTTTAGACCTTGATGCAGAAATTTCATCTGATTTCTTTGACTCATTGAACATCATTGTGGATTCTGATTAGTTTCAATACAATAGTTATAACAGGAAGAAAGTGTTCTATTGGTATCCTTCTAGTTCTGTATCCAGTTTTTTGTTTTTACAAAGTACTTTTATATGCCATGAAACTAGAACTCTGTCTTTGATGTCACAGCTGAAGATTTCAAGATCTCAGTTCAGCAGTACTAGCCTTCATCTACTCAAGATGGAATGTAAACTTTTGTAATATCTTATTTACAGCTCCCTGCAGGTGACTCTGAACTCCTTTCTTGTAAACATGCAAAAGCCATCACTTGACAGCTTGTAGGATGACTTTTCTTACATGCAAATGTTCTGGAGAATGAGAAAGAGAATACCTATCAAATAGACACAATTCTATGGAAAGAGAAATTAATACAAGAAAGCCAAACCTCAGCCAGGTTTATTATGGCAGGTAGCTGTTTTGCTGTTGAAGGTTTGCTCCCTGTGACAGCCCCCTATGCCTTTCACATAGCAGACAAGGCTGGAAAAATTTGGGTTTTTTTGTTCTCTCTGAACGGATGTCAGTACACGGAATGGTGGGTGCCATTTCCCACCTGGAAGGTGTGCTGGGGTCTGGTACCCTGAAAAGGCTGGGCCTTTTTATCTCATACCTGTTGGAAGATCCTGGAAGATTGTGGTTTCCCTGAGCAAAAGATTTGGGGTGATTTCAGATATTTAAATATTTAGTTACACAGAGGAAATGCCAAATCTGTTTTCAAAAGTATCTGGTGGGAGTGAAGCACTTTTGAAGAACACTGGTTATCAGTTTGCCCATTTAGGCATGTAATTTCATTGGGAAATCTCTTGGAAAAACACTACTGCCTTCCTGCTGCAGGAACAGTCCATAGCGACCAGTGATTCCATGCTTTGATTTGTGAGCCATAGACAGTTTTAGCCTGGTGTAATGCCTTTTTTTTGTTTATTTGTTTTATTTTGGTTGTTTTTGTTTAAGTTTTAAATAATCTTGTGCATGTAAATAAAAAATTATTTGTGTGTTCAAGTATTGCTCTTCAAAGGAAAGGTCACACTTAATTTTGGACTACTATGTAAATGGATTTGCATCTCCCTGAAGCATCAAATATAAGAAGAAAGTGTTAAAACCTTGTAAATGCTAAACTAATGAAGAGTGGTACAGTTGAGCATAAATTTTGAACACATAGTTATTAAGGCCAATTTGTTCTCATAATTAGCTTGTATGTAAGTGAATCAGGGCAAACATTTTTTATTACTTAGGACACAGTGTTGAAAGCATAGCTGATAACTTAGACAATGAGACCAGAAAGCTGTGAATGTCATCAAATTTGATCTTCTATGTCTTCTTCAGAAGCAGACAATTGGAAACATTATTAATTTTTCTTTTGTTTACCATAAGCTTGAAATCATTGGTAAATAATACACCTTTTATTTCTGAATGCATTCTTTTTAAAATTTTAATAGTTCGAGCTAAGGGACCTTCTTGTGCTTATAAAGTTTGTGTGCTTATTTGTACCCATTTTTCATTTATGTGTACATTTCATGTCAGACTTATAAAATTTCACAAACTTAATCTCACTGTTTGTTCAGTGTGAGCTGAAAATAGGATGATTTAAAGGGAAGGTGAAATGTGCTGCTTTCTCTATGATCCCAGAGAGGATGCTGCATCCATAGGGAAGGATACTTGCCATAGCACCAATGTACATGAATGTAATCAGTGGTGAACCCACTGACCCCTCCTGTGGGTCAGTCCTTATATGACTCATTAATTAAATAAGAACTAATATGATTACTTTTTTTTGGTGACAATATTATTTGATTACCTATACATTTCCCATTTTCTGTCTTTTTTTTCTTTCTTTACAGGGATCACAACAGTGCTGACCATGACAACGCTGAGTACAATTGCTAGGAAGTCACTCCCAAAGGTTTCCTATGTGACAGCAATGGACCTTTTTGTTTCAGTTTGCTTTATTTTTGTGTTTGCTGCCTTGATGGAATATGGCACCTTACATTACTTTACCAGCAACAGAAAAGGGGTCAAAGGAAAAGAAAAGAAGGCAAAATCAAAGCCATCAGTAAGTTTAGGCAAATAAGAAAAAAAAATACAGAGTGGTTTTTATTGTAGCATTCATTTTGAATGACTGCTTCTTAAGTAGAAAAGCTAATGTTGAAAGATAATTAACACTAATATTTATTTTTTCATTTTTTTGTAGTTAGGGGCTTGTACTAATTTTATGTAAATACAACTAGTGAGCAAAGAGTTTAGATGATTTCACATATGTGAATGAGGACACATGAGCCTAAGGTGGAGAGTGGTTTGATATAATATTCCACGTCCTTGGTGCTTCTAGAACTTCCCTTGAAGTGTGTGCCCACGGAGATGGTTCTGTAGGGGCACAGGGCTTCTGAAAACAGCACCTGGCAGAACTGCTAAAACTGTAGCAGTAAAGATAATGTGCATGGACTGAAGGTATGAGGATTTCTTTGGATCTGCATCACCTAACTTAAGTCTTACAAAGCTTTGCAAAGGAAAAAATGCTTGTTATTGGCCAGTATTCTGAATCCCACGACAGAAATTCTATCTTAACTCTTTTCTAAATTGGCTTCCATGTTTCTTTCTGGTTAAATTAACCTTCTGCTTTTACAACTTGATGTTTTTATGGTAAACCTCTACACATCTCAGGATCAAGTATTATTCCATTTTAAGAGTCTTTCTGCTTGTGTAGTAAGAATATTGTAATTTCCAAAGAATTTATTGTTGGAAGTCAGTACAAATACTTAAAGGTAGTCTTTAAAGCAAGAAAACATTGAAGAGAATAAGAGAAAGGAAAATGTTATAAAGCCGCTTTCCAAATCATCTCATTAAAAGATGCAGGAGCATACCTGAACCATAACACCAGTTGTCTTTTCTGGATGAAGGCTGAATACCAGCTCTTTATGAGGTGAAACAGAAATTGATAAGAAATTACAGAAGCAATTGCGGGTATGGAAGTGCAGAAATCCTGTTCTGAACCATATCCACTCTGCAGCTCATGTCAGCAAGGACTGGTGCACCCATTCTGAGCAACACTGCTGTGGGCCTCTCTTCTGTGGGGACTGAGGCTGTTGGGGCTTGATTCCAGGGAAATGAGAACCCTTAGGCTTCATTTGGTGAGCTGTTCCAAGGGGATCAGCTGTGTGTTTAGGACAAGGCCAGTGGTGAAGTGTTAATACTTCCCTGTGCTGCCTTGGTCAGACATCACTGTTGATCCTCAGGGAATCCTTCACAGTCAGGAAAACTGGAAAATGGAAACCTCAAACCTGCTTCCTGTTAGTGGTAGAAACACATGTGGGAGCAACAGGAGGAGAGGAACACAGGCTTTGGCAAAGGCACACTTGAGTTTTGAGGTTAAAAGGTAAGAGAGCATGTGGGGGCATCCCAGTGTCAGCAAAGCAGATTCAATTTCACGTTGCTGCTGCAGGGAGGTCTCAACAACGCTCGGTGAGCAGGGAGCTGAGTAGGTCTGAGTAGGCATGCACAACACAGAGAAGGCAAAGATATCAGGATGTACTGCTGTATTCAAACCAGGCAGATATTAAAGATCAGCTGCTGACAAATCGAAAGACACTGAAGCAGTTTGCAAGTATGCTCTATTGAATGAAATAATGCCACTTTGCAGAATCTGTTCACACATCACCCATGTGTGCAATAATCTGCCAAGTGCCTTGAGACTTTCAGTGCATATGAAAATTTTAATGCAAAATAATGATGAGATAGAAACTATGAAACTTACTGGATTAATAGCTGGAATTTGCACTAATAATAAAATTAGCAATATAATACTAAAATACTGTTCAGTTGTGATTTACTGGGTTCTTAAACAATGCTTTTTTATTTCTAAGTTGAAAAAAGAAATCTTTTTGCACAGAGTTTTTAAACATGTTATGGCTATAAGACCATACAAAATAAAGAGATTACACAAAGGGAGAATTAAATTTAATATACTTAGAGGCAAGGATTCTAATTTGGTAAAAGCTTTTCTAGCGATGTTTTATAAAAAGATGTGACTTTTCTTGCTCCAAATAAGTAAAGAAGGCATCTAATTAGTTAACAAGTCATACCATTACAAATCCTTTTCTTTTTATTCTTTTTTTTTTCCTTTTCCCTCCTTTATTTTTGTCAAGGACTTCTATTAATTCTTTTTGTCTTGTAGTTATGGATATGCAACTCAAAAAAACCATTTAATTTTAAAGACAGTTTAATTCCTTCTGAAAACTCACAAGTTATTTTTTCCTTGGGAAACTTGCATAGATCTTTTATTTCTACTGCAAAATGCAATAAATGGTTACTATTCCAGGAACTGATGCCAATAAGCCACAATAAATGATCTTGTGGAAAAAATGGCAAGATTTTGCAAATGATTACAGCAGTATTATCTTACAAAATATGTGCTGGCATCATTCAAGAAAGGTAGTATGAATTGGCTTATGCAAATCCACGTAAGTAAGGATAATGAGTTTGGGCAGGAAAGATTAAACTTAATTAGTTAAGGATCTTATTCTGATCATCATTTCACCTGAAATGAATGTATCACCTGTGCCATGTTCTCCACAGACAATGGCTTTCTTTTGTACTTGTATTAGTGTTATTGCAGAATAATTGGGGTTTTATCCTATCAGACTGTATTATAAATGATCTCACAATACATGCTGTTTTATCTACAATTTCAGTAGGCATATCCATAAAAAGTCAGCAGGTACTTCTATATCTACATGTTGTGAGTGTTCTGTTGTTTTGGTTTTGGGTTTTTTTTCAGTTTCTTCCAATTTATATAAAGGCATTTTCTTGTTAGGTGGTGGTCTTTTTTCCTCTTTTCCCTCTCATTGCGTCTTAGACACATTTTATGTATTTCCTGTAGGTAGTTAAGCCTACAGGATGACTGTGTCTGCCTCTCTCAAGCCACCTCTTCAAATTTGTAATTCAGTGGCCACCTCCAGTCTGTGCTGGTGAGGTGAACAGTGGAGAGCAGTACTGTAATTTTTTCCTTCTCCCATCATGTTTCTGTGTTGAGGATTCCTCTTTTACCCCACTAGTAGAAATAACTCATGCCATAAATCTTACATGGGCAAAACCAACAGTGAGCAGAGCAGAGTAGGTGTGAATCAGAAATAGGCATCTTTCCCTGTTTATCTTCAGCAGAATAAAGACTTTTTCTTAATTTAAAAAAATCCCTGAACCTATTTTTCATGTTTTGTAAAAATAACTCCTCTTTGCAATGCCTCAAATTAGGATAGAGGCATGTAACTCCTGTTTCTTAGTATTGTCAGTATTTTATCATAACTGAAAAGAATAATGAGGTCCTTCAGGATGATAATTAGCTCCCTAGGTCATCATGTATAATCAGTTTTGAAACAGCAGTCTGTGTGAAACTTTCTCTGGTAGAGACACTTATTAAATAAAGCTATTTGAAAACATGGTGGATGCTGCACTGCATTAACACCATCCCTTGGGATATTGGGTAAAATGCCCCTGAAGCAAAAGAATGTCACCTTAACAATGTATAAGAAGTCTGTGTACTGGCCAAAGTAATTCCCAGGAAATGGGACAGCAGGACTTTAAAGCATAACAAGAAGCTAAATGATGGCTTCCCACTTTCCATATTTTTTCATGTGTTTTCATTGTCTATCATGTATAATTGGTTAATAATATCCAGTTAGATTTTCCCACTGCTTCCTTTCCTGCTGTTTTATGTCCTTACATAACGAAATATGAAGAATGTGGAAAAGAGAGAACACAATATAAGAGTAGTGTTAATGTAACCCTTCTCTTTGGTCGGAAGATTTTAGAAGAGATGCCAAATGTGGGGTGGGGTAAGTTGAAAGAATATTATGGAATAGTTTAAAACAGCTGTGAGATTTAGAAAGAGAAGATAAAGGACAGATGAAGAAAGAGAATATATTTTGAAACAATCAGGAAAAGAAGGATGATGCATAGAAAACTGTGAAGAAACAAAGAAATAAAAGGGGAAAAAGTGGGTTGTGTTAGTGTAAGTAAAAGGTGGATAGGCAAAAGTCACAAGTAAGGGAATAGCAAACACTATATGTACTAGACAATAAGCCACCCAGATTTTTTCTATGAGAATTATAACATTTTACACTGAGTTTTTATCAGATACCAGAAGGTTGTTATGACCACAAAAGTAAATTAAGAATTAAGAACTAAATGCCCTGGTGATTTGAGTGGCATTCTCCTAAGGAGTCATGTCTTGGATTCTAAAGGGGGGCTGTATTGTTCAGGGATTTAACATCTGAGGGTTAGAGGGCATGCATAGCCTGGCCTTACATGTCTCAGTCTGTTAAACTTCCCCAGCAATGCTGTGTTAAACCCCTTAGCTTTTTTTTTTTTTTTTTTTGTGAAAATGTAGCTTCCAGAAACACATCTAGTCTCCTAAGGACTCCAAAAGATGGGAGGACCATCATTCCTTTGTTAGTGGTGATTATCGCCTGCTTGTGGGCTTGGTTGTGACCCAGTTGTCAAGAAGTGACTGACTTCAAAATGTTTGTCTGTGTTGTGTAGATGAGATCAGCTAACCCTGTCTGTGTGACTAATTATCTACTATTCCCAAATCCCAGCACAACCCAATTTTCACTGTGGCAGGTGAAAGTAGTTCATGGTCTTTTGCCTGCATGCGCTAATTACATATATCAGTTCATAATTTTCTAAGCTCCCAAAACTGTTTTCTTTAATATGAGAATTTCTGTATTTTTTAGTGAAGGTGACTTTATTGCCGGGGAAATCCTATGGAATTATTTAATGTGAGGATAAAAGCACACAAAATTGTATTTCCCTTTTTTTTTTTTTCCTTAAGAAACCATCTGCAATTGCTGTTCGACCTGGATCAACACTAATTCCAATGAATAGCATTAATCATCTCCCTGAACGTGATGATGATTATGGATATGAGTGCCTAGAAGGAAAAGACTGTGCCAGTTTCTTCTGTTGTTTTGAAGACTGCCGCACAGGATCTTGGCGAGAAGGAAGAATACACATCCGGATAGCAAAAATTGACTCCTATTCTCGAATCTTCTTTCCAACTGCCTTTGCATTGTTCAACCTTGTTTACTGGATTGGATATCTTTATCTGTAAATTTCAGAGGTTTGACAAACTCAGAAAAAAATATTAATTGAATAGTCATTAATACTTTTAACTGAGCAAAGATTAGAGCTGGTCCAAAATGACTCAAATTGCTTGTATGCTTTAAAAATTTGAAACAATGAGAGGAAATATGATGATGTAGTCTCCCTCTTGTGATCAACTGTAGAACTGATACTGCTATTTTGAAGAGAACATTTTAAAATAAATATCCCTAAGATTTATCTTTTTTCCAGCTCTAAGAAAATGCAGAATCACAGGCTATGCTATTTAACTGAACCAACCTACATAAGCTCTCAATTTTAATCCTAGATGACAATGCAGAAGGATTTTGTAGCATCTCTTACACCTTTGCAAAGAAAGCCTTAATTAAATGGAATTAGTTACTCTCATCCATTTCATCCATAAGGTGATGACTTTGTTAATCCCTAATTTTAAGAAGTTGAAATGTAACATTTCTCTTTTCAATCAGCCATTTGTTCGCTCCAGTATGTTAAAAAGTATGATTAGATGATAATTAATCAATTCAAATTTATACAGAATGCTGATATAAGAGCAGCAAGGAATGGATTTATCAAAACACCCAAGGATAATTCTGAGCTTGTCTTATCCTGACCATGGATAGAGACTTTTGGCTTTCAACCTTAGATTACATTTATATCTGTACTCCATTTCCTGTTACTTCATTGTCTTGAGTTCCCCCAAGTTGTCCAAGAGGTCTACAATTTTCAGAAGTTCTTATCCAGCTGCCATTGCCTGCTCATTTCATGGAAAGCAGACTGGTGTTGGCCCAGATTCTGGCCATCAAGCATAATGATCTTCACATACTCAGTGTTGGAGAAAAAGTCATAACTCTACAATTGGAAGAATTTGTATCAGCAGAATTTGGAAGTGCTGTAGTCATTGTACTCAAAGTTACTGTGTTAAATCCCCAGTCCTAAGAGTGCAGTGTGTGATCTGGTCCACTCTTCACTCGGTGCGGTTTTGTAGATCTGGTTTGTTACTGCACATGCTGCTCACTGAGCCAAAGACAAGTGGTATTAATGTATTGAATGTGTGGTGTGGATTGCTGGGTAATTACCTTCTTGATATTTGTTAGTTTCTAATGGAAAAGATGTGTTATGGAGGGGGGTTAAAATAATCCTTATGCATTGCTGAACCTTCTCCAAGATGGGATACATCCCCCCAGAATCATAAGACCAGCTGCCCATCCTTTCAGTGGTAGAGCTTGGGTAGAAATCCTTCAGTAGTAGTCTTTCTGGACTGACCTCTTGGTGTTGACCATTGCTGTCTGGCAGCATTTGGTATCTAATTTCTCTTTCTAAATCCATTGTCTTCACTATAGAAAAGTGCAGTCTTTCCTCCTTTCTTAAAGACAAATTGGTCTCAAGTGAATTTGCAAAAATCACTGTAAAATTAAGATATGCATTAAGTAAAAGTCAGCATTACACAGAAGACCTTACAGATCTTTAAAGAGGATTAATGGGATTAGTATTTGGCTGTAGGTAAGGATGTTCAGTGCTAAAGACATTATTAATAGCTAAGAATAGAAAATGTTACGTTAAGGGCTCCCCCTCTTCCCCCCAATATTTCTGTTGAATATGCTCCCTCCTCTGAATTTCTCAGAAGGGATTACTGTATTTATAGTCTAATTGGTACCAGGCATAGTAAGATATGATATACAATACACATATCAGAGGAAATGTTATTCCAGTGTTCAGCCCCAGAATTTAATAGAGAGTGGGAGATTATGTGCAGTTTTTGTGGAAGGAGGTGTGACAAAAGCTCCAACTTTAATGAAAACTTTATTTCAGTATTTAGCTGATGAAATATAGGAGTGGTTGAGAGAATCTGAAAGTCCTGATGATGAGGTTGGCTGGCATTATTTGTGGTATGACCTTTCTAAGGTCATTTGAGCTCATACCAGCTCTCCTGACTGTTGGACTGAGTGTAGAAGTGCGGTATCATTAATGGCACTGATCTGCTCTAATTTATTGAGCAGGTTTTTTAGAGTCTAATTTTCATAAAATGTTCAGTCCAAAAGAAACATGTCAGTTTTTATTCCATAATGTAGGTTGATGCTTTTTGACAGCATGCTGAACACTTTCCTCTGTAGGAGGGGTGAAGGTGCCTTGAGCAGTACGTTGATGTGTGCTTGAAAAGCAGTCAGCTTGCTGTACAATTCAAGGCCCAGATTCAGTGAGTTCCTGAGGTTCATTAATTCACCTTTAAACAAAGGAAACTTAAAAGAACTTGGCACTTCACTAGAGGAAATAAAAA
The DNA here is from genome assembly GCF_012460135.2 of Molothrus ater. Classification (NCBI taxonomy): domain Eukaryota; kingdom Metazoa; phylum Chordata; class Aves; order Passeriformes; family Icteridae; genus Molothrus; species Molothrus ater. The sequence goes on from NC_050481.2 coordinate 47,528,819, forward strand.
TTTCACAGCCTGCTCTCCTCTGGCTCATCTAGTTAGCTTTTTCTATTCATGTGGTTGTCAGTTGCCAATCAGCCTCCAGTGACTGAATTGGAGAACTGAAAACATTCAGAATTGGCAAGGGATGCATAAGTCTTTCATCTCTAATTTCTATGGAACAATGTAGTGGAGTATTAAACCTATTGAGTGTTATGGCTGTTTGGCTTATGGCTACACTTGCTTCTGTCTGTTGACAAACTATTCTGTGTACTTCATTTGTTTCTGATGAAATAATTTTAGTTTCTCATGGTACTGTGAGTGCAAATAGGAATGAGAATGCAGTGAACTGTTACATGGCATGTAATAAATGTGTTATTTTAGTCCTATGCATTTTCTTTCTAATCTGCATGTAAACACTTGATTCCAAGAAATCTAAGTGATTCTTTAAAAAAATAGTACTTTAAAAAAAATAGCAAGAAACAGACAGTATAATTAATTGGAGTTAGGTACTGCAATCATTTTTCAAACTTACCTGGATAAAAAAGTTTGTTTACTCTTAGCTGGGATCATATTTTTTGGGAGTCATATTATTCTGACCATTACTGCATAAGCACACACTTAAACATATTCCTAATTAGTACTGTTATTAGACCAGAATTCAGAAAAGGGAGTTCTTATGTACTGTCATAAAGAGTGATGCTATCATGAATTGATGCCATTAACACATGCTTAATTTGCACTAATTTCAATAATGAGTGTTCAGTAGCTCAAATAATTGAACATTAAGGATGTGAACCAGAGCCTTTTCAGTAAGAGACTTTCTCATTGAAAGAGAGGGACATAAGAGGAGAAATTGCTGTAAAGGCAGAGAGGGGAAAAAGTCTGGGAAAACTGTTTTATACTGTGCCTATCTTTGGCATATCTTGAAATGTATTTTTCAAAAAAGAGACTTTTCCTTGACATTTCTGTATTAGTGTTTACCAGTTTCCTGTTTTAGTAGTGAGTACAGTTCAGTGTGTTGTTTTTTGGTAAGGTTCTGTCTATGATTGTACCTCACTGAACTTTAGTGCATGTCTTCTGTGTCTGAATAAATCTGTTTTATGTAGTGGCAGTGCAACCAAAGCATGAACTCTGGGTAACGTATTTTGTATTCACATGTTGATGTGCTTCAAAGACTTTAACCTTATCCAGTTTTCTGGCATTCAGAGATATAGGATTGTGTTAGACTTTGAAGGAGAACCACCTCCAACAGTATTTTTAAAACTTTCTGTTCTTTATTTGGTATGGTAGTAAAACATTTGTTTAAAATTGATATATGAATTGTGCTTTGTAATTTGTGAACACCTTACAATCAAAAGAGAACAGGAGGAGTCTGGATTTGAGTATCTATCTGCCTAAAGTAAGATATGTTTCATTTAATTGTATCAGTCATAATTTCTGTCTACTGTTTCCAAATAGCTGAGAACTAGTGCAAATACATTTTTCTGTTACTATAATTATTTTTGTAGAATTCATTGTAGTTCCTCTCAGTTATAACTTAAATATGATCTTTCATGTTTATGAAATAATACTGTATTTTTAGTCATTAGAATAGATATAGAAGATAGAAACTACAATTCAACAGCTGAAAAATCCAAAGCCAGGAATCAGAATTACTGTGCTTTTGTTCCTAAAAAAGCTCAGTGGATGCCCACATGCCTCATGAATGTGCTGGAGGGGGAACCTGACTCACAGGGAGTGGTAGAATACTCTCCAGACTGTAGAAAAGGCTTTTGCATTGGTTCATGCCATGAATTTGCTACAAAAGTGGTTCAAATGGAGGAAAGAAATAGATCTGTCCTCCTTTTTTCAGTGATCTCTTATTTCTGCCTTATTTCAGTTACCAACAGCAGTTCAAATGCTCTGTTTGCTGCCAGATGAAAGAAAATCAGAAAAATTATCTTTATTTTACTCTTAGTTGGTTAATATTTCACACAGATGGGTGGGATCATCTGACTGAACGCACAAGATTATGACCAAGTTTTTCTCCAAGACAGGTGGTGGGAGTTTGCAGCTGGAGGCTGAAGGATGGCTTGTTGTGATGGGCATTTTTCATTCAGTTGCAAATCTGCACTGAAAGCTGGTGGGAGGAAAGGAAACAATGGTATGAGGGAAAGATTGATGATGGCAGTGATCCCAGAATCAAGTTACATGGATCTGAGTGACTTACATTTAGTTCATAGGTTTCTCACTGGTATTTGTGATAATTCCCTTGATTTCTCTGCAACATAATTAAATATTTCTAATGTTTTAAATAAAAAGGAAAATATTGTGTATTTCCTATACATTAACTGCTGACTGAACAGGCAATAGAAAGTTATCTTGAATTAACATGCTGGTGAATTGTTGAACAGAAAAGAGAGATCAGGTTAAATGAGAAAAAGCTTTTTTTATTCTCCATTTATTATTGGAGATAAAACCATTTTTAAAATTACTGAGCATTAATTAGTTCATTAAGCACTGGGAAGGGCCTAGTACCCAGTCTAAACTTCTGTTAGTCCCCTCAAGGGCTAAAATATTTGGGAATAGAAACCTGACTCAGACTGCACTCAGTTATCATCCCCTATTTCCATCAGAAAGTGAGAAAGATGAATTGTGATTATGCCAGACATGAACTAGGATAGCTGGGGTGCTCCAGGGAGGTTGGTTTCTGGTTAAAAGGAAGGGTCATTTCTGCCCAAGACTGTAATTTGAAACATTCTTCCCTCAGAATATGCATCTGTGTTGTGCCTTCCATGATGATGAAAAAGCATCCCTGCATTTAATGTTTATCTTTGCACAAGAGCAGTTTCACTGAATTGGCTGTCCTGCTATGAGGCACTGAGATATTCCTTGTGTGGTATAGAAAAGTTCTGGTGGCACTCCTGGGCAAAATGTTTAAATCTTGTCACGGGGATCAGTCACTGTTGCCTTTTGGATGTTATGATGCCTGTGAAAAGGCAGTAAATGAACTTTTGATTTTACTTACTAGTAAAACTCTCTGAGAAAGCCAGAGAGGTAATGAAGGCTTTAGCAGAGATCTCAGATCACCCTTGGAGAGAGGAGATTGGCTAAAACTGAAGCCCTTTTTACCATAGATGGGTCCAGTTCACTAGTAATATGTTGATTCTGAAAAACTGTGAAAGCCTCATGGTATTTTAAGGGGAAAAAAATCTGTAAAATTCTTATTCCCCTTCTCAGTGAGTAATCTTTCTCTGCCTGCATATTGTGCTTATGGGACATCAACCTCACTTTAGCTGTGTGAGGAGAGCCATGGGGGATGTAAGACAGAAGATCTGCAAACTGTTCTACCTTGTGCTTTCTCAGTTCCTTTTCTTAGTCAAGAAAAGAGGTTCAAAAGGGTAGGTGTATGGCATGTGCAAATGACAATTTTTCTACTGACAACAGGGCGTGGGTCCCACTGACAGGATCAAGAGGATGAGACTGCTCACAGTAATAAGGCTTCTCTTTTATAATTTTTTGTAGTAGCTACTTTTCCATACATCACTGCAGGCCTACCTGAGATTCAAAATATTTTTCGGGTTGGAAGTAATTCTTTTGTGTATTTCTGGCTTCATACAATGTCTTTATCATCAGGGTTTGAGCATTGCTGAATTCAAAAGGAAAGATTTCCTTTTGAAGTTTCCTTGTCCAGGCATTGCAGATAGGAAATGTCTTCCTGGCAAACACTGGAAAAGTGATTTTCAGTTGATCCTGCTAAGGAGACAGACTGGCTCTCAGGGGTGGCATTAGGATTCCTATTTCATTTAGACATGAGAATGTTGAAGGCTGTTAAAAGCAATGACCAGTGCTGCCTCCACAGAGGATGTATTACTTTTGCCAATTTGATATTTAAAAACAAAATCCAAAACTGTTACCATGGGTGGGAAATGAGGATGACTCATCATTTTACTACAGATATCTATTTCCCTTTGAATTGTTTTTCTTCCTTAGGAAGATGGTTTGTAGGAGTCTTTTGGCTTGTGAAATATTCAGAAAAAAGGTGATGGTCTCTTTAAAGTCATGTTAGTCCATCTGCCCAACGATAGCCTAAGATCAGTAGAATTGAAAGCACTTGCCCTATAGTTCAGATGTTCCAAGAAGGATAAATATAGAAATTTGCATATTCATAGGCCCAGTATTAATATATAATCTATGTTTACACTTCAGTCACTGAAAAATCTCTTAATGGTTTGTGCATCTTCACAGTACCTTTTGTATTTCCCACTGTTGGCCACTACAAACACTTGGACTCTGTCTGAACATGAAGAGTTGTGTTATGATAGCCTTTGATTACAGCTTAAATTGCTATAGAATATACTTAAGAATCTGGTAATCTCATAGTTATTCCTATATTTAAAAAGTTGAATATTTTTACTTAATTTGCTTAAGCATAGTACTGCTATAATTTATATTTCCCTACATTAAAATTTTATAACCAATTGCAATTTATGGTCTGAAAACTAAATTTACAGAAATATCTTTGAAAAATAACACTTGTTGATTTATGATATGTCTCAGTATTTGTTATATCGAGGTTCCAGTATTCAAATGCACCCTTAATCCAAATCTCTCTCTGGCATCTATAGTTCACATAGTATTTCAGTTACTCTGACTTCGCTCCTTACTAGTACATCCTTGTTTTTTATTCAATGTTTAAAAAAATGCTGATATTTTTAACTACCTAGGTGAATATTTATACTATGCATTTAATTTAATAGAGTTTTGGCACCAATGGACAATGTTGCAAAATTATGCATCACTGTTCCTTTTAAAGTTATTTATTAATGCCCTTGTGGATAACTTACTGTAAGAAATATGGAATAGAAGATAAATGTTGTAATTCTCTGTGCTACTTCTAAGGTTTATATATAAAGTACATGATACTGAAGCAAATTTATTCTTACATTTCAGTTTTCTTTCAAAAAGCATCCTCAGTTGGGGTATTATTATTATTAATGTCATTATTATTATTATGCTGATATTTACAGTTCTGCTTAGTTCTTTGGTACTTTTCCAATAGTCTTGGAATGTATTCATCCATTATTAAATTCAATTACCTGGAAACATCAAGGTATCCTCACAGTCTTTCTACATGATTAAGCCATGACTTCTTCAGCCTCTCTTAAAATGCCATAATCTTTTGTGTGTAATACCAAAACTAAAGCATTTTCAGGTATTAAACTGAGTTTTACTTGCTTCTGAATTTTGAAAAAATCTGTCTGCTGGGTTATAATGAAACACTGATAACATCATTTTTATATTTGACAACATTATTACATGATCATGACTGAACCAGAAGACTTCAGAGTTGATAAAAAGATGATGCTCTTGGCTAAGCCCCATGTACAGCTACAATGGGCATTATAGAAATTATAATGGCAGCGGCAACAACAAATATATATATATATATATATATATATATATATATGTAAATTGGAAAGCAAGGTATGAGAACTTATACATCAGTTTCTGACTGTCATTTTAACAAGATTACTTCTGCCAATAAAATTTATATTCTAAATGTGACCAAAAAAGTCATTAAAAACCCACTTAAGATTTGTACATTTGGAAAGTAGGAGTGGTTCAGAGCTTAAAATACCTATAGGGTTTTGTGGATTAATTTTTAATTTTACTCCTTTTTACTGAAGAAGAAAGGGAGAAGAGATAGGCAATGATATCACTAAAGGTAAATATGAAAGTACTATCTATGTGAATTGTATATTTTCATACATATCTGTAGGTAGGAGCAAATTTCCTCATTTTCAGTTGCACTTGCAGAGTAGGTGGATTCTGCTCTCTATTTTCAGAACTCTCTGGTATCATGGTAAAAGATCAAGCCAGAGTTTTGCAATTTAGTATACTCTTAATTTTTGGATGCCTTATTTTCTGATGTGCAGTTTAAGTAATGAAAGAAAATAAATCTGCTTTTCAGAAATTTAGCCCTTTTTAAAAATTATCCCTTGAGCATTCAGCTTCAAGTACTTCAAAAAAAGTAACTAGTCATCATTGAGTGTTTTACATAAATTAGATTGCTATAGAATAGTGCTGAAAGTCAATTATGGTTCAAGGCTAGAATTTTGTAGCCTTTAGGGGAATTTTCTTTTTTTTTTATATAATTTTCTTGACATGTAGGAAGATATGAAAACAAGGAGACAGATTTCATCCTATGGTTGCTTGCTTTTCCTTTGTTTTCAGCAGCATAGCTCATGCAGGATGGTATATCAGCTGCTAAAAGCTGATGTTATGGAAGTGCAAATGAGACTTTGAGACTGGTAACAAGAACATCAGTAACAGGCTCAGAAGGGAGGTGCTTGTGGCCCTCATTATCAGAAGGGGCTTGGAGGCGCAAGGCTTTGGAAACAGAAATTCTGAAGTAAGGTTATGAGAAAAAGTTGGATTATAAGGACCTCTAGAGAAAAAAATCTCAGAAACTTTTTGCCGGAAGACTAACAATGGTTTGAAGGATAGGTTTTATAGTTCATAGCTCTCCTGTGAATGTTAACATCTATTTAATTTTCATATAAATGTTGCACTAGTCCTTGTGCATTGAAAGGAAATGTGTTTGCACCCTGGTGCATGGTTCATACAGATGTTACTGCGATGTAATCTGTAATCTTCTAAATGTAAAACTCTGAAAGCCATAGTCTTAAAAAATAAATTTGTACCCCACCATTGAATAACGTGTTCTGTGCAAAATGAATAAATTAGATGTTTGTGCTCTGATGTCTCTTAAATTGATAAGAATCAAGAGAGTTTCAACACTGAATTTTGTAAAGCAGTTGTAATGCATTGTTTATACTGTATCTGCTGTGAAGTTGATTAGTTACACTGTGAAAAAATAAATAGTGCCTGGCTACTTACTTTCTTATGCTATTTATTTTCTATATGCCGTGCATTCTTTTCTCTTCAAGACGATGATGACAATGGTCATTCTGGTGAAAATAATTTTACGCCCTGCTCTGATATACAGCAATCCTTTATTTGCTTTAAATTTTTCCCTTCTCCTCCCTCCTTTCCCGTCCTCTTTCCTTCCTTTGATAATAATGTAGGAACAACAGCAGTCATGCCACAGAAATAAAGCTCTGGAACTAAAATTCCACTTTTATCAGTTGTTTTGTTTGGGACCAGTTTTATAGCTAATAAGTATGTCCTGCTTGTAGCTGCCAAGAAGAGTGGTCATTCTTTCCCATACAGCTCTTTCACTTTGGCCAGAACTGGTGCTTGGCTAATACCACTCTCTTTCCCATTCCAGAATCCCTCATGGCCATGATACATGTCTCCCTCTTCCTTGTTCTTTCATTTTAGGAAAAGTTGCAATGCTCTGTTAGATATGCTTCAGATCAAGGACCAGGGCTCATGCTGAAGCGAATATCCAGGAGAAAATGACTCCTCATTATTTTCCTCAAATACATTCTGTTCTCTGGCCTGTCCCACCAGCCTGTGAGTGTCATCTTCCTCATGTATGCAGTCCCAGGAAATATTTTTAATATATTCTAAACTGAATGTGAAAAGGTGATCAAAGACATAAAAACCCTGGGAAACGAGTCAAAGATGTTTAAAGTCTCTGGTAGTTCTGGAAAATGCCACAGATATCTGCAGTCTCTTACATATCCTTTTCAGATTAAATTTAAGGATCCCTACATTTCCTTTAGCATTTAATGTTCTTTTTTCCCTGGTAACTACCTCCAGTATCATGACTTGACAGCTTACTTAAATTATTAATATCTTTTTCTTTAAGAATGTTGACGTCTTGTCCATTGTACATACAGTGCTATTTCATAACAACAAACCTTGGAGTTCAAAATGTTTTGGATGGACTTTTTAGGCCAAAAGAATCAAACCTCTAGCTTCCACAGTACTGTTGATGAATGAAGGAATTAGGCAAAGCCTTTATGTAAAGGCTTCAAATAAAAATCTGTCATCTGTATTTTTAAGGTAAACATTTTTCAGTATTATTGTCAATGGGGTGGATTTCAGATATACATGCCTGTAAGGAGCTAAAATTACTTCAGTTCTCATGGAAAAGCCAAAGTTTATTATTTTCTACCAAACTGAGACTACTATGACTTGAGGGGACACAAGCCTTGCTGACTGAAATTGCTAAATGTCAGAGCAGAGCCAGAACAAGAAAGTTAATTTTAAGAACTACTACCAACTACTTCATCTTATTAATATCTAAAATAACCTTTTAGTTTGTAAGAATTAGTAAACAAATGTCATAATAAATAAATATTTCTTAGTAATACCCAATTTTATTATTTGCTAAGAGTATCTGCAATTGAAATTAAAGAGTTCTTCTAAAGTGTGTATTAGGAACTCAAAGTGTATAAATGAAACCTGTGGATATTAAAAAATTCTTGTCAAAAGAAATGACTGCTATTTTTCAAAGTAGTAGGTAAAGCTGTCTCTGCATTCCCTCTCATGCCCTAAGGTCCGGCACAGTGGTTTTTTGTGAGGGAGTAACCTGGTCCACAAGCCCTAGGCTGCCAACAGAGCTTTTCTTGGTAAGGGTGGGTGACATCTGTGGTGCTCTCACTTCTCTTTTGGGAAGGGGACTGTGAGCACAGAAGTCACTCCACACAGGCCAGTGAGCAGGCAGCATGGTAACAGTTTTCAGACCCTACTAGCTGGCAACTGAATATTTTCATGATCTCTGCCATTTCCTCATGGATTGTGTCAGGTCAGGAGCTACTCTTCTGTTTTCTCATGTGTTCCATCCCACCAGCAAAACTTCAGGATTCTTCATCCCTTCTCCTTGTTTCGAGCTTTGGCTACCATCTTCCATAACTTTCCTCAGCAAATCTGGTTCTCAGTTCTTTTCCTTACATTATAAATCACTGGTGTTTCCTAAACTTCCACTGTACTGTCCATCCTTTTTTCATTTTATGCACCTTTGTTTTCTCATTTTCTGTTATTGCTGGGTTAATTCACACTTTCACAGCGAGAATTGCAGAGGGTGAGAGATGATCACTGTGGAAGTAAGGCTGGCATAAGAAATGAGACATTTCCTCACACACCACCAGCATCAGGCAATGCAGTATATCAGCATCCTGCTGAGTGAAGAACACCTCAGAGATTTTTGTCTGGCATAAGTCATCAGATAAAAAATAGAAAATAAGCAGTAGATCTTTCTTAACACTCTCCTAAGGATGGCATAAGACAAAAAGGACCAAAAATCCTTGAGAATGATTTTTGTTTAGGTTGTTGATTACACAGTCCTGCTGTTGAGGTCAGTGGGCTCTGAGCAGCAGAGTCTCCAAAGGTGCTTGGGATCCTGAATGCTGGGGATTCCTTATGACATGTTTGGAGAGATAACCTGGCAGAAGTTCAGATAATTTTCTAAGCTTCCTGCCAGCAGTACCTAAAGAACATCTCAGCATCAACATCTCAGCAGTGACCTTATTTCCCTTCTCCTAACTGTTATTTTTCATAGAGACCCCTACTAGAAGACCTGGGGGCTCACAGCATGAATCAATGGTTAGATATGAGCCTTAAGACTTGGAATTCAAAGTTGTCCTTTTCCTATACTGACACTGAATCTGCAAGACCCAAATATTTCCTCTTTTATTTGAGAGAAATAATTTTGTATGTCTCAGTTTATATCTATAGGATGTCAATAATGCTACTCATAAAGCTGTTAAAATTAACATTGACTTAATGAATGCAAAGCACTCCGTTTTTTTTTTTGTAAAGAACTTGTCAGAAAACTAAAAAAAATTATATTTGTGAACTTAAATTCTGAGAAAGAAACATATGCATCCCCTTAGTCAGAAGTATACTGATCAAGCAGATGGGTGATATTTCTGTGCCTGGAACTTTCCTAAGGTAAATAAATCAGTAATTAATGAAGACAAATTCTCAGAATTTAGAAATCAGGGTTCCCCTCAGGAAGTAATAAGGAACAGAGCTATCTGGCTAATAAATTCTGAATCTGAAAACTCTTTGGAAAGAGGTGTGAAACTAAGAACTCTGATATCTTTCTGTTATTAATGATAATACACAGGAACATTTTTATCCTGCTTATCTGTTTCCTGTTTTGGGTCTGTTGCTGATAACAAAGCCTGCTATCTTAATAATGGGCTTATTTGTGGTTTGTCCTATAGGCAGTATTGGAAGACTCTAAGACCTTCATAGTTGCAGTAAATTAAGCAAGTACATCTAGGTTTGAATGAGTGGGAAAAAAAAATCTGTCAGCCAATAAGTAAAGTTAATAGCAAAGTTTAGTTGCTGTAGTGAGATTTCTGATCTGATTTTATTGAAAAGTTGACAGGATCAGAGTCTCAGTGTAAGGCAGCATTGCTCCTCTGCAATCAATAGAACTGATTTACAGCTGCAGCTGCAGGACCAAAATTATTTTATAACTAAGATCTATATGTTCTGATGTGACTGAGAGGTATAACCAGTGTTTTGCATCAAAGTATTTGGTCTGGAATTACAGCCTTCTCAGTACATAGTAAGGTCACAGTGAGATCACATGGTCATCATTCAGACTGTCAATGAGCATCCAGCACTGTTCCCATCAGAAGCTGATACTTATTCCATGCAGTCAGTTGCACTGAGTACATAGATTTGTGGCTTAACAACAGAGCCATCTCTGCTGAGAAATGAGTTTGATTCCCTATATTTGGAATTTCTACAGCAACATGCAAAAGGGCTTTGAAATATAATTTACTAAAATATTTTCACCATGTAGCATTTGTTGGGCTAGAGATTTTTTGCTGCCTTCTGATAACCCAGAGTGCTTTAAAATTCTAACAAAATTATTTAACTAAATGGGAAAATCCTGTTAGAGACAACCTTCACATTTCCCAGCAGCAACAATGAAGATAAATGTGAGTGTGTTATCACCACAGCATTCCAAAAAACACATTAAGGGAAGTGATACATCAAAGCTGACGTGTCCTACAGACTGCCAGGGATTAGTGGTCAATAACTGGGCAGCAGGGCCAGAAGAGTGCAGGCAGCCATGGCTGGTGCCCTTGCTGTCAGAAGCAGTGCCCTGTAACAAAGGTAGCAGTTAGAAACTTGCAAAAACTTGGAAGTTGTGCAGATGTTAAAAGTTGTGTTTCTGGACCATTGCCATGTATGGCTACGGGTCCCACCTCAAGCCCACATGCTGTCATGTCCCTATGAGGGGAAGGTGACCCTGGGCACCCACAGAGGCTTCCCCTGCCCAGCTCTCCTGGGCAAATCACTGTTCTCTACTGCATATACCTGGGTGATCCTTCAGGCCTTTGGGTGAAGCAATCAAATCTTCTTGGAGCCCTGTGCATGTGTGTGTGTGTGTGTTTTGGGTCATTGTTCTTGTCCATGTGGTAACAACATTCCTGATGGGTACACCTAACTTCTGACCTGTTAAATTACATTGCAGTGTCTCTGTTGGTGACCCCCTCTGTGTTTGTTAGTTTTGGGAGTTGGCTTTAGTTGCACACTTGACTTTTTCTCTCTGTGAGGTTGTTTTTAGGTGCTTTAGTGACAACTCTGCAGCCTTTATGTCCAAAGCATTTCAGATTGCTCCTCTCCAGGAGCAAACCTCTTAATGGCTTTGTGTTAAACAAAGATGTTTAGGATGCCAGTAAATAGGATGCCAGTACCATCCTATTGCTACATTCAGAAACAGGGCAGGAGCCACTTTATGAGAACTTGATGAAGATTATTGGTGTAATTTCCACTTTTTGCAACATCCCAGTGCTTAAAAGGGGCTTAATAAAAAGAGGAGCCGTTTCTTGTGTGGACAAATAGTGACAGGATAAGGGGCAATGGTTTTTAACTGGAAGAGAGCAGATTTACATTGATGTTAGGATGAAATTCTTTACTCAGAGGGTGGTGAGGTACTGTAATAGGCTGCTTAGAGAGGTTGTGGATGCCCCATGGAAGGGCTCAAAATGAGGCTGGATGGGGCCCTGAGCAGCCTGGTCTAGTTAAAGTAGGCCCTGCCTATGGCAGAAAGCTGAAACCTCTCTGATGGCTGAAAGGGATCTTTAAGGTCCCTTCCAGCCCTAACTGTCCTGTGATTCTAGGATTTAATTGTAGTGCAGAGAACACACAACAGAAATATCCTTAGCTTACTCCTGCAGATTAGAAGATAGGTTTTCTAATGCTGAATACATATTTACCCAATGACTCTGTACTAGAGATATGTTTATTCTCTTACAAGCACTGTTTAGAGAATATTTTATACCATTGTGTTGAACTAGCACAGATTCTTTATTCATGATACAGTTTACTTTTTCTAAACAACTATTGATGTTAACAACTACTTACTACCAAACAACTAGAAGTCATAAAATAATTAATTACTTCAAAAGAGATACAAATTATTGACAGTTCACTATTGTAGTATAGCCTACATGTCTAAAATGCACCATTTAAGGGATTAGGGGTGACTGCTACAATTCAATTTCTGATATGTAGTGAAAATTTAGCAAAGGTTTGTGACGTTTTCACATTATTTTTAATAGATTTTTCCCTCCATTGGTTTCTATTTTGATTTTGTAAATATTTTTTCTTACCTTCAGTCCATTATTCCTGCAGGGTCTAGTATCTGGTGATACCATTGCTTCCCATCTCTCACTTGCATTAGAGATTTTCATGATTTTGTTCTTCCTTGTCTCCTCCTCCTCTCCCTAATACAACTTTTCCCTTTGGGAAACTCAAGTGCAGCAGCTGAACTAGTACTCAAAAACTCTATCAACCTATATGGTGATGCTTGCATTGCTTTTTGAGCTACCAGCCAGGTAGATAAACAGCTCAGCATTTTGGGCACACAAATAAAGTTCAAAGATAGATAAACAGGCAGGACTGGACCAAGAAATTACAGCCTACCACTAAAATCAAATTTAAATATCAGAATTCTTGTTTTATAACAAAAAAGGCACCTGCACAATCTCATTTGATCCTTGCTTCTCAGAGCATGACAATGAGGGACAAAATGGATGAGTTCAAGGTAAAATTTGGAGTGGTTAGAGGAACAGATGTGAGTTCCTCAGGACCTATTAGCATTATTAGAAGTGCTGTGCCTATGCTCTGCTAAGATGTGCTTTCCTGAGAGTTGTGATCCTTGCTAAAGCTATGCTTATACTTCTTTCTCAGAGCTGGGTGGAGTTGCATCCAGGCTCAGTTCTGTGATCAGAGCGAGAAGGGAGGCTGGGACAGGACCCAAATAAACTCTTCTGCTTATCTGGTGATTTCTGTGGGCTGAGGCCCAGGTGGACAATTGACCTGGTCCCAGAGGTCCAGACCAAGGCTGGTGGTGTTGCAGGCATATCTGCTCCATATTGCATACACAGTCCCAGTGATAACTGCCCTGCCTACTGTCAGTCTCTGCTTAATGCAGCAGAGAAAGAAGCAGCTTTAAAAAACCAACAGGCAGACTTCCCATTATTGCTCCAGTCTCCGTTCTCCTGTGAGAAAGGCAGTAGTGCTGTCTACTTAGAGACTAATGGCTCACTGTCAGGAAGAAGAGTATTATCTTTCTTCCCCCACACCAACCACACAGTCCATATCACCTTTTTTTCAGTGCTAGTTGCTGCAGTACTTCAGAATGAAACCAGAAATGAGTATTTGAGAGAATATCTATATTCTTCTTTCTTGGTGAAAAATTTGTACAGTTAATTTGGCAGTGCTATCAGAGAACACAAAATCATGTATTTTACCTTTCTCCAGGGCAAGTTGTGTTTTTATTTAGGAGTTTGCCTCAGTTTTACCAGCATTGCTGTTTCTTCTCTTAGTGTTTTATCTTGCTTGTCACCATTTCACTTTCAGACTGCTGCTCTTGAAATACCAAACAGACAGGTTCACAACTACACATCTTAAATGGATTACAGCAGAAGAGTAAATGAAAATTTCTGTATTCAAGGCCTTTCCCACCCTTAGGGCCTCTGGACCTCATAGAGAAAGCAGAAATCTTGCACCAAGCAGAGATTAACCTTTATTTGCTTTGTATTTCTAAACTTTTTTGTGTTCTCAATTAAAAATATTCCCTTTGAAGGCTTTCCCTCATGAAACGGATTATTGCTTGCCTGAGAAATAATAATTAGCTGATAATTTAGCCTGAAAATAAAAAAAACCCCACTAGTTCATAGTTCATAATACAGTGAGGAAATTATAGTTGCCTGTGAGGTAATCCAAAACTGCTTTCTAATAGCCATTATTCCCTCAGGAAAAAGCTGTACAAAGGCTAGGTTTTACCTGGAGACACCTTCATTGGGAGATGGAAGGTGAGGGCTCCTCCTTGCTCCTTTTTTCTACCCAGACAAAGCTTCCCAAGAATAGTCTCTTCACAGTTTCCTTCTACAGGGTAATTTCCTAGAAAGAGGAAGCAATGGAAGGCAGGAAGATTGAGATCCAATCCCTGAAGGAGGTAAACAAAACTTTAAATGTCAGAGGAAGACACTATACCTCAGACGATGTATCACCCAGAGTGATGGTGAATAAAGTTAAATCCAGTTGTCAGTGGGTCACCCATGGTGATTCCCAGGGCTCTACAAAGGGATCTGGACAGGCTGGATTGATGGGCCAAAGCCAATGGTATGAGGTTCAAGAAGGCCAAGTGCCAGGTCCTGCACTTTGTTTACAACCCCAAGAAGCACTACAGGCTGTGGGAAGAGTAGTTGGAAAGCTGCCCAGTTGTAAAGGACCTGGGCGTGCTGGTGACAGGGGCTGAACATGAGCCAGCTGGGCTCAGGTGGCCAAGCAGGCCACTGGCACCCTGGCCTGTGTCAGCAATAGTGTGGCCAGCAGGAGCAGGACAGGGGTTCTGCATTCAGCACTGGTGAGGCTACACCTCAAAGCCTGTGTCCAGTTCTGGGCCTGTCAGTACAAAAAACACATTGTAGTGCTGGATCATGTCCAGAGAAGGGCAACAAGGGTGGTGAAGGGATTGGAGCTCAAGTGTTGTGATGAGGGCTGAGGGAAGTAGGGGTATTTAGCCTGGAGAAGGGAGGATCGGGGGAAACCTTATCACTTTCTACAGCTCCCTGAAAGGATATTGTAGCCAACCTGGAGGGCAGGCAGTTCTTCCACATAACAAGTAAGAGGACAGGGAGAAATTGTCTCAGGTTGCACCATGGGAGTTTTAGATTAGATATTAGGAAAACTTCTTGATAGAGATGTTTGTCAAGCATTGGAACAGTCTGCCCACAGAAGAGCTTGAGTCACCATTCCTGAAAGTATTTAAAAGATGTGTAGAAGTGACACTTGAGGACAGGGTTTAATGGTGAATGTAGTGGGTTGATCTTGGCTGGATGAAATGCCTTGTGCCTCTGTGGGGAAGTAAGCTCACCCAAAATTAACAGGGTTTTTTTGAGCTGCACTTCTAGATATTGATTTAGCCTAAGCCTGGTGCAAGAACATCTGTAGAACTAATTAGAAAGAGCAAGCCATTCTGTATGAACTGAATTAAACTATCAGCTGGGTTACGTCTTGTTCCCTGTTGCTACAAAGTCTATGGCTTGAACAGAAGATAAGAAATAATGGAGTCAGGAAGAACTATTTTGGACGTTATAGAGTTTACTTTGAACTTAAATTGAATTGCAGTCTCTTTGTAGGTGCTAGATGATTTTTTAAAATTCTATGGTTCACAAACAGAAAAATAAAAGTATGGAAATAGAAAATAATTATTAAGGAAGACTTCCTTTACAATTGAAACTGTGTTGTTTGGATAATCTTGTGTACAGTCCTGCTGAAGATGACCAAGCTTGTTTACCTTGAGTCTTGGTCATATTATAGATTGTTTCAACCTTTGGAAGTGTAGAGAAGTTAATTAAACAGAGACCTGAAGGGAAAGAATCTCAACTGCTGTTGAGGCTTCTCTTTGGCAAGATAGTATATGAAATTCTATTGAAAATGCCTTTACAATTAAATTTTTAATTCCAACAGTAGATGACCTGTTTGTAGTTTACAGCTGCTTGCGACTGCCTCTACATAGTAGACAGGACAACTAAGTCATACTTTTACTGAATTAGCCTCTGGCCAGCAAAAGATGTTTCTAAACCAGAGTGCCATCCAGAGGGAATTTGGTATGAGTTCTAGCTTTGCTTTGGGCTGTGCTAGAATAAAAATCTTGTTCTTTCTGAGTTAGAAAGAAGAACATGCTATACATCTAGAAACAGGAACTTAAGAGAATTGCTACAATATCATTATGGGGCATAGGACTTTAGCAGATTGTACCCATATTTCTGTTAGGAGTTTTTAATGAGACTGAAGCTGGAAACAAAACAAAACACAGAAATTTAGGCATTGGGACACTTACACAAGTGAATCAAGCTGTGAGGATATAGTTTTGGAAAACAATGGCTCTTGTCATTGCAGCATGGCCAGCCTTTGTTATTGATCTGCAGAGCAGCCCTCCTGACATGCTATTTTTGTTACTTGTATAGTGGAAATTCTAGCAAGCCCCTTTGAAATGTTTTTCTTTTGTTGTGCTGAACTATCTGGTTATTCTTAGATGACAGGTAAAATGACCCCCTCTGTTTCCAGTGCTTCTGGAAAAAATGATTGTGTCTGTAGTGGGTTAGCTTTAGCCAGCAGCTAAATTTCCACCCAGCTGCTTTTCAGGCTGTGTTCCTCAGCCACTGGAGTAGAGAGAAAATAGGAAGGAGAGGGGTGAGAAAACCCTGGGCCAAGATCCCTTGCCAGTTACCATCACAAACAAAACCAACTAGACCTGGAGAAAATTAACTTATTGCAAATTAAAATAGATATCAAATTACTGATTTGGGTGGGAGGAAATGAAACAACAAACATTAAACTAGTAATAGCTGTCCTTCCCCCTTTTCCAGGCCTTCCACCACTCCATTTTTCCTCTGCTCTGGCTTTGTCTCTTCAAGGCCTGCAGTTCTTTAGGAGTATCTTCTTCACCATGGAGCACCTTCTCCTTCTCTTCTGGTCTTGGTGTTCCCACTGGTGGGTTTCACTCCTATCTACATTTCTCCACTGCCTATGTGCTGTTTTCTGCCTTTTTAAAAATATGTTTTCACAGAAATGGCACCAGCTTGTCTTGCTCAGCTGTGTCCTGTGGAGGATCTATTGAACCCTCATCTCTTCCCAGTGGGGAATCTATCACCAATTCCTAGCTAGGCCTGAAAATTACTTTGAGAAGTAAACTTTGTGAAGGTATTTTGAAACATTTTATTTTGTATTGTGAAACAGTCATGACTGTACTAAGAAGACCATTGTCCCCCTTGAAGTCCTCCAGGACCCAAGAATAGCTGTAGAAACCATACATAGGAGGTTAAAAATCAGTAATTTATTTTAATGAATGAGAGTTATAGTCTGAAAATATAGTTTTTAATCACAATACAGAATATTTTCACTGAATCTCAGTGATTTAAAGCATTTATTTAAATCAGTGATGAATTACAAGTTCTGCAAGTATAACTCAGAGTTTAGAGGTAAATTCTGACAGTCAGTAAGTTGCAATCTTGTTGCCAATTTATAAATTCTTTTCATACTATTAGATAATTCTAACTGCTTGAACAATGTTAAAAACACCCATTATCATATTAATGGTTGTTTTTAACATTGTTCAAGCATTTACAATCTACTGCTACCAAAACTTTGCAATGAAGTCTGGTAACTAACTAAGTTTTCCTTTGGCAAGAAGAATATAATTTATTCCACTTAAATAGTTTTTAGACTACATTGTTTTGATTTCTCCCTGTAGATGCACGGTACTTATTCTGTTTTATCCAAGAATAACATCTTTCATGAGACTGAATATTTACTGTTTGAAGTTCTAGCCCCCTTGATAATATTTGCTAGTATTATTGAAACATAAATGCAAAATTGCTGCTGTTCAGAGTACACCAGCAGGGAAAGGCCAGACTGTTGATCAGCCTGATGCAGAGACATGCTGACAGCAGAATATTTATTTACCATTTCTAATTCTGAGTCTGCCCCAAAAAGTGTCATTTGTTTTTAGCAGTGATTCCAGCTGGCATTTGCATTGCATTGCATTATATTAAGCAGTGTTATGGTTTGGAGAAATACTAAGCTTTGTAGGTACAGCACACAATTTAAAACAGCAGCTCCAAATGAAAGACACGGCTAAGAAAAGGCCCTTGAGTTTTAGCGCAGTTGTTGGAGGAAAGCTGAATGGAATTTAGTCTAGAAAGACTGGAAGACACCATTTCAGAAAGATAAGTGGTCTCATCAAGTCAGCTAGAGCCCAGAGCCACTTTCTGAGGTGCTCAAGTTGATAAATCTGCCTTAGAGTTTTTTACATGCATGCAAAATGGTTATTTCTTGAAATCCCTGCTAGTGCAATTGTAAAAATGGTCTCAATGAACCAGCACCATTTTTTTTGTAGTTTGCTATACCTTCTTTCAGCCATAAATCAGACCAAACCCAAAAATACTACCCACTGAACTCCCAGCTGACCTCTAACCAGACTTCCATATTCTGCTTTGCATTAGTCTCAACAATCTAGTAGCAGGTGAAAATCTCTTTCTCCTTCAATGCCTTGCTCCTTTCTTTCTATGGAAGCTTGTCATCTTCCAGCTGGCTCTATATGGAGCAGGCCTGTTTTTATTATTTGCCCCCATGTTTACCCTTGGAAAGGTTTTTAAGAAGCTCTAGCATGAGTTGTAGGAACCCCAAAGTAGTGATCTGTACCATGTAATGTTACTCAATGGTAGAAATGTGCTTAGATGCTCAGAAATGTGTAAGTTTAGTGATTTTTAATAGAAAAAAAAAAGATCCAACTCAGCTAAATGGACAAAAGTTAATATTCAGCAACAATTTAGGCATAGGCTAAATCTGCTCCTTCAGAGCTTTGTATTTAGGGTTATGTCAGATAAGCAAGAACTACACATACAGGTATTGAAACTCATGTGACAAACTGAGGAACATGGAATAGGCTTTCCACCTCTTGTACATCTTCAGCTGATGACCCTGCTGCAGAGATGGGTGAGCTGAAGGCAGTGTGTTTTGCCTTTCTAGATATTACTGGCACCATTTCTGATCATCAGTAGATCTTTGTCAACCTCATTCTGAAGATGACCTGACCAAAATAAGTCAGAATGGTGTTTCTACAGCTGAACTTCAGAGCAGAAGGTTTGAATGTGAAATAGAGGTTCCCTCCTCTCCAGTTTCTCCTTTTCCTTCCCCAGACACATTTTTTTTTCCTGTCTCCATCTCCATTTGCATTCTGCTGACTAGCAGACTGAGTTTCTTTACAAAAATGCTTTACTCTTCTGATAGGAAAGGTGGCAAAAAGAGCTATCTTTCACTGGCACAAGTTTGCCAGTTCTTGGCAAGGCTTACAGGATCAGGGACCAGACGCTACAAAGGATTAAAATTCCTAAAGTAGGATTCATGCAGGCATTTAGTGATGAAATCCAAAATTGTGACCTCAAATTGTATCTCCTTAATCTTGAAGCTGTCTGAAATCACTAAGACTTAATTTCTGTCAGTACAAAATCTATTCTTAGACTGATGATATATGTGTACAGCTCCACAAATTTCGTTCCCAGATACATTTTCAAAACACAGAATGTCAGAGGACCACAGTATTTCAGCACAGCAGAAAGGTACTTTTTCTGGTTTTCACCTCTGGTTCTGTTGCTCTGACCTGAATATGAAATGCCATCCGATAATACTGCCTAATTCTATTTAGGAAAGGAGCATCAGAGGAGATTTGATGATACTGGAGAGTCCTAAAACTATATTTCCATTTCAGAAGGTGTAATTTATGTTGATTTGGGAGTTCTAGAGATTAAAGGTAACAAGAATAGAGCAAGGACTCTAAAAAATAGTGATGGAAGTGTTCTCTTCAGCCATTTTAAGTGCTATGGGCTAGGTCAGCATACTGGTCTTGAAACCTAGTCTGTTCTTAACTCTTTTTACATTTCAGTTATCTTTGCCAGTCCCACAGTGCCCACAACTTGGCTGTGGACTTGGGACTGCAAAGCTTGTTTCAAAAGCTTGAAAGTTCTTCTGCAATAACTTTAATTTTGGAATACAGTTACCTGAAATTTGTTGGCATGGTGAAGTTCAGTCAGACTGTTTAGAAGAGAGTGTTTCTGACTGATATAAAATGCAGCTGTATTTAGCTCCCCTCAGCTGTGAATTCCCTTTGCCTATCACAAGTTTAGGAGGGTGAAACTACTCTCTGTCTCTGATTAGGCAGAAGCATCTTTGCCGCAACTGAGCTGCAAAGACCAATTGGTTCCACAGAGATTCATTTGTAAGTGCCTATGTACCAGCATACAGATAAAGACAACTGATAGAAAAAAAGACAAGAGATGCTATTTAAATGAATATTTCTGTCTACTTGCTTATTCTCAATTATTAAAAATAATAATTAGAAGGTTGTTACTGCTTGGAATGACAATGGCATTGTTATTTAGTATTCCCAGTGGTCTTACACCAGTACATTTCCTTTCATGTCAATTAGCTACCATGGAAAAAATGGAGAAGAAGAATGTTTAACAATGTGATACAAGTAAAAAAAATAATACATCCTTAGATATTGTTAGCTCAAACTAAAGCCTGACTGAAAAAGTAAAAGCTGTATTTATTTGGAAAATGACAGTAGATAATAATGAATTCTCATTAAAGAAAAGACTGCAGTTAAAACTTGGACCTTGGTTTCAAATTTTCTGGCAAATAGTTTTGAGCCAGTTCACAGTTAATGGTAAAGTGCTAAGAAAAACTTCTAAAACACCCTATTAATTTAAAAAAATGGAAAAGCAGTGAAGAAAACTTTTAAATCTTGTATTAAAGTTCAGATTAAAGGAAAATGATTATTGCGTGTTCTGGGGGGTGAGGGGACTGTGTTTACTTTTGGTGGGGCTTTGTTCTCTCTTTACTAGACCAATGTTTCCTGCAAAGAAACTCAAGCTTTGTGGAAATTTTGTCATGTGTGAAAGCATTTTTTCACCAATAGAATCAGTATTCCAGCCTTCTGGTAAAATGATCACCACTTTGACCATTGATGGTGTTAAATTCAGTATAAGTAAATATCATCACTGAATCTGGTGATGGAGGACCAGACTGATCAAAACTGATTGGAGATTTGGCCAGCTGACTCCATCCTGTAGTGAATAATGGGATTTTTCATTCTTTCCTGTGACTATCAACACTTCTACTTGAAATGTCTTCATCAGACAAGTATGAAACTTTTACACTATATCTTCACTATATCTTTGAATTCTTAGTACTTTTATACTGGTACTTATTTAGAACTTCTCCTCTCTAGTTTGTATGTCTAACAAGGCAACATGGCATGTGAAGGAAAGAAAGAATAAGAAGTCCTGTACAATTGTGTATGCTTCATTGGTGGCTGTAGAATAAAGAAATAAAACAGTAAGAAGAATTTGTGACTTTTACTATCTACTACTTGGTATAAAAATGTGTGTTCTAAATTTACTTTAAAACAGGAGCAGAGCCTTTCATTTTAGAAAGGCAAATATTTTGTCTGCAAAACAGACAAAAGCTCCTAAGTTTCTAAATTCAGTACCTTAATTTCTTTGCTCCATGACATTTGCAAAGAGCAAGTGGTAGACTTGGTAATAAGCTCTAATAATTCATCATGGTGGAAATTACATTATTTAACACCTCAGCACTGAGAAATCTAGTAAAAAAAAGGAAAAAAAAACCTTTCAGTGCTGCTCAGAATGAGCAAAATTCATTTGGTATGTGGCAAGTATTATGCTATGGTACTTACACTTTGAAATTGAATCAGCTCTTACTCTCCCACAGAATCTTGAAATTCAGATGCTTAGAAAGATGGTCAGGAGAAACAGAGTAGCACAGATTTGTGCCTGTCATTCCATCCTACACTTGTCCCACAGGTAGTGGTTACTGGGCAGCTGAGTTAGCAGTAGAATAAAAATCACAATTTTCAGAAAGAGTTCTGGGTCGGATGCCTTTAAAGCTCTAGTCACATTATTGAAAGAACAGTGAAACTGAAAGCTCTCCTTAGAGGCTATTAACAGCATTTTTTAAACTAGATTTTAATCATTGGTGTCATTTCAGTTCACTATTGACCATGAACTTACTGATGTGTTGCTTGAAGAAAGTGCTGTGTCTTGGGGCAGAGGGGTAGAAGGTATATTGTTTAGGTTCTTTGTAAGAAGAACAGTGGCCAGGTTCTGTAGTCTCAGTGTGTAGCCACCCAGATGTGAAGTCAGTGTTGGTTTTCTTTGTTCCTTTTCAGAATTTATAGACAGCTATCATTTGAGATGGGCAGATTGTGCATGCTGGGTGGCTTATCTTATCCTGCATCACGTGTAACTCCAGGCTCTAGTCTTGCCAGCAAAATGGCCTAGAGCATGTAAAAAGCCAACTCACGGATTAGTGACAGCTGGCTAAAGCTGAACCCAGATGAGTTTAGATTTGTTTTGAATTCATGCCCTAGTTTTGTTTTCTACTTGGATTCTTCATCAATACTAAGCTTTCCCCTGTAGATACTAGAGTTAGGAGTAATGTTCAGGTCCTCTCATTCTTATGAGGAAAGCAATCCTCAGCTGTTTATACATGAAACTGCTGCTGGTTGGACTGCAACAATAAGCTGTGTCTGAAGTCCTGTGTGCTTTCAAAATTCTAGTGCAAAGCACTGGAATGAATATTCTCAGAAACAAGAGACTTAGACTATTTTTCACAATACTTCCTCCATTTTGCATCTATTGACAGAACATTTTCTCAGGCATAAAGGTCAGTATCAAATCTAGGCTGCTTACAGTGGAGGGAGTTTTTTCAGAAGAGATGGAATAGAAAGGAAATGGCTATAACTTTATGATGCCAACTGTCCTCTACTTTGCCTTGGCAGCTCCAGTTCATTAAAACAATGTTTTCATTGTGATCTATTTGAGTCAATAAGTCTTGGTACCAGTAAAACACAGTATTCATCTATTCCCCTCAGCAGTACTGCAACGCTTATTTATGACCAACCAGACTGCTCTGCAGAAGGTACATTCATGCCAATTACATGCTGCTCATTGCATGAAATGCCTAATTAAAGTTTCCAGTACTAATATTAGTCTGATGGAAGTCAACTTGCTAACAGACACTAAGTCAGAGGCATGGCAAGACCTATGTAAGTCCCAGGAGATGTCTGAAACATTTTTCTCTGACTCAGTTTGCATTAAGCCACTCTGTAAGCCACAAATTCAAAGAGAAAAGGTAGGTCTAAAATCATTCATACATAGAAAAACAAATTTTAAAGTACTTTTAGGTAGCACAGCATAATCTCTTGCTATCTTGAGTTTTGTTGCTAGTTCTCCTAGGTTTCTCTGTAATTTAAGAATTTCATGTTTTATTGTTAATATTTTGACTTGGCTGATAGAAAAACAATTGACAATTTGCATTGAGTTACATTATAATTATGATCAATATAAGAATAAACATGTTTGGTCCCATCCCTATGAAAAGGACAGGAGTGGCACTGTGCAAGTGAAACTCGCTCTCTGTTGCTATGCACTCTAGAAGTGGACAGCATTTGTGAAGGTGACCGACTCCAGATACATATCATTAAGGTGGCAATAGGTGAAACATTGAGAAAATTTTTTATTTTTCTGGATTTTATAAGGGATAAAGAGCTATTTTCTTTAAAGTTCTTATTCTTTTAGACTTAAATATTAAAATTTTTAATAAAGCTTATATAGCTAGATATGTACTTCGTCCTGATAAGCCAGGTGAACATCAATTGAAATAATTTGCCTTTGTTAAGTGAGCATATCCCATTGATTATACACCAATAATTATGTGGTACAAGGAGGGACAATTAAACTGTAGATTTAAACTATTTTATTATATTGAACTATATTATGTGGTTTGTGGAAAGAACATGACACATTGAGTGTAGTAATAACAATTTTCCAACTCACAAGTCATTTAAACGGAGATAGATCTAATAATAGTCAGCAAAAGTGGCTTTCCTAAAGCTCATACTCCATTTCAGTTTCACTGCCTGGAGCTTATGAGGGATGGCATTTCAACATCCTTTTTCATGGCCTTTTCAGGAATGAAGCTGCATCTCATTAAGATAACTAGAATATGCTGCAAGGAGTAGATTATGGTCATTTCTAGGATGCTGCAGGTATAGAGAGGTTCTCATGTTTTCTATACTTCTTACTGAGAAGCTGAAAAGAGGGAAGCTGGCTTTTCTTTACATTTCATTACCATCCTGACAAAAAAGCACACGTGTCTGCATATTGTGCAAAGATTATGGACAACTTTTTATGTTTTCATTAATACCTTATAAATACAGGAAAAAACCCAAAGAATAAACACAAAGACAGCTGAAGGAGCTAGAAAACAATGAAAACCACATTGGGAGCCAGGGGTTCATTGCCCTTTATGGTGAGGTCTTGAAAAGAAGTTCTCCTAGGTTATTTGCATGACGTTGTTTGGATCACAAAGTAAGGAAATAACTGGAGTGATGTTTCATGGTCCATGTTTTCAGCCAGAACAGGGTTAATTTTTTGCAACAGATGTGAAGGGGCATGGCCAGGATCCTGATGTTATTGACACAACCTCGCATCATTGCCAGGGTGGGGGAAAGGGACTCTCACTGCAGGGGAGGAGGTCATTCCTTCAGGTGGAGAAAACATGGGGAGAGAGCCCCCACCATGTTTACCCCTGATTAACCCCTCCCTGATTTACCCCTTTAAGTTGAAAAAGGGAGATGAAACACTACAGCACAAGAGAATAAGTTTGTACCTAACAGCAGAAGATTGGAACTGAGCTTGCAAAAATGGGTATTTGTTGATTTTGGGGGGCTTTTTGTATAATTTGTTTCTTTGTCTTACACATTTTGTTATTAATATTTTTGCTGTTACTATTCATTTTCTTATCTCATTGCTGTTTCCAATAACTTGTTCTTATCTGAAGCCATGATCTTTGCCTTTTGTGCTTCCAGCTGGAGGGGGAAGGGGAAGTGAGTGGAGGTTTATAGTGCGAGTACTAAATTGGAGAATACCACTAAAAAACCATGATATCCAGTCATTGAAAATCTGTAGAAATCAGAAGTTTGAAATAAACAGAATTGAACTTCCAAGGAATGGCCATCAGTTTCATTAAAGTTACAACTGTGTTTAGACCTACCTGACTTGTGAGCAGTGTGGTAGTTGTTTTCAGTATGTTAATTTTAAAAGGGAAAGAGAACCAGGATTCATTTTTTTATGTAGCACAAAAATGGGCCATGGAGGAATTGTTTCCAGCTGCTCGAGACTTTTAAAGGAGGGGAACTTTTCCAACAATAAATTGGACTTCTTTTTATCTTTCTATAGGGAGAAACCAAGAATTTCTGAAGTCTTGCTCTTTGGTACCTGCAGAGACACCAAACTCTGTTTTTCAGGTTATTGTAGCAAGGACATAGATTGTCATTATGTACAAAATATAAACCACTTTTTTATCCTTATCGTCTCCCTTCACAACTCTATGGATATATCTAAGCATTATGCATTCACAAGATGTCTTTGGATGTTATCTTGAAAAGAAAAGAAATCATAGATAAATCAAAACTTTTTATAAAAGCAAACGCAAATTTTTCTTCCTAGTACTTTGGAAATGTTCTTCTCTTGCTGAAAGACACAAGGCTAGTGAATACAAAATGACCTTTCTTTTATGAACCTCTGTATGGGGGATTTGAAACCTAAGATAAAAATGTTTCATTCAGATTCTTCATGTTAGAGCTAATCTTCACAGAGATATAGTTTACTTTTTACTTCTGAGGTAAAAGCTGTATAGTCCCTTGGAAAAAAAAAAAAATACCGCATTCACTTAACAGCATCCACTTATCCCACTCTAGAAATAAAGCTTTTTCTCAAACAATATTTTTCTCACAAGCAATCATGGTAGGAGTTACTCTAGGTAAAAACATATGCTTTCTTTATTAATTATGAAGGGGAAGCAAATGATAATATTACTTACCTGCTTTGCTAGAAAATGGCTGTCCCTAGAAAGCTAAATCACCCAATCTGATTGCAATAATTAATTTCATCATGATAGATGCAGCACTTGAATTTCATTAGACTATGCATTTTGTATTGTCTAGAACACTATAAAAATTAAATATGCAGAGAATTTGATTTTTTTAAATAAATGTGTCTATGAACATATTTATATCAATAAGCCATACAGGAAAGAAAATGATCAAATTGTTTTCCCCCATGAGTTGAAACCAAATGCATTAGTTTTTTTCCCTTTAAGATTTTTTTTCTATTTTATTTTTGTTGTGTGCACCCTGCTGAAGGTTGGTATACCTTATTTCTCCCTTCAAACTGAAAAAGTGATATGAAACACTACAGTGGAAGAGAATAGGTTTGTACCTAAGAACAGATGATTGGAATTGAGCTTGAAAAGATTTTCAATGCTTCCTTGCCTAAATTTGTAATTAATAAAAAAACCAAATGGTTTCAAAACCAAGAAAGCCAAGATTCCATTGCAGTGATATTTTTGTCTACAGATTTTTACATGCTACCATAGTAGCAGAAATATTTTTACTTGGCTTAAATAGCAGCTGTAGTTCTTCATATCAGGCAGAACAGGTGCCAGTTCAGTTCAAGGAAATTTTGGGGTTAAAAGACCTTACTGGAGATAAAATAATGGATACAGGGGAAAAGATAGGCTGTGTAAGGCTATGTCTCCATTAACAAGTAGTTTAGGTTAACAGAAGAGGTCTGAGAAGCATTTGTCCCTGAGGACCTATCAGACATATCCTAATCATCTTGGAGGTGATACAAAGTAAATCTTGTCTCATATGCTCCTGAACTCTATTTTCCAGTTTGGTTTTATACAAAAGAAGAGCATTGAAGCCACTTTCATGCCTCTCCACAGTACTCACCAAGGTGCAGTAGGTGGTAGTAAGCACAAGGTTCAATTCCAAAGTGCTGTCCTCAAATTCTCTAAAATGCTAATACAGATGCATATTGTTTCATCTTTTAGTTTGTGCTGACTAGACCTTGTTAATGATGCTCCATAAAACTGGGACATGTGGGTGTTAATTTACCAGAAAAAAAATCTGCTAATCCTTTCATAACTTTATGAGAAGGCAAAAAAAAAAAAAAACCACCTAAAATTAAAGGTTCAGTTTTTCTCTTTAAAAGGTTAATTTATTGTGAAATTTCCAAAGATAAAAAATAAAGTGCTTTGAAATCTATCCTTATATTTTGAAGATTTAATGAAATTATCACTGCCAATCAAAGACAATCTATAGTCTGTCGCTCCAGTAAACCCACTATTTGTGAATCTGTGTTTCCTATTGAACTCATACATTAAGTGTTGAAATAGAGAACCTGTGCTATTTCTGAATGACACCAGACTTACAGCATAACCCACACTATTTGTGCACCTGAGATCCTATTGAATGTGAACAGAACTGATGGTGCTGAATTTTTCCAATCAGAAATTAAACCTAACTGCACCCAGCCCCCCTGATCTCTGAGGACTAGCTGGGAAGTAAGATGGTTTATTTTCTGCCAAATTTCTGTACCCTAAACAAAACAGTATGCTGAATCATCTGGACTCTCAGGATGTCATTAACTTGTTAAAGGTCTTCTACAGACAAGACACACATGTTTTAAAGGCTGTTTTTTTCTCCTTTCTCCTCCTACTAGAAAGACCCCAAAAGCTTGTGTCTTGAATTTTTTACTTCACTCTAGGCAAAGTAGCATGCCTTCTAAAGCCACTGGCAAATGCCAAAAGTTGATTTTTAGATGTGGGATTATGACTAAAAAAAGTTCTGAAAATGAAAGGCTTCTGATTTCTTGGAAGAAGCTACATCTTTCCAAGTTAAATACAAACCTTGGGCTCAGCATGCTTGAGTCAGTGCCAGTCCCATTCACTATGGTGCCTCCAGAGGCCTTGTCTATACCCAGAAAGATCAGCTGGCAATTAAAAGGAAGCAAAAAAACCAAAAGCACACATTTCATACCCAGAGTATGAAAAATGTTGTACATAACTTTGGTTGAAAACTGTTTCAAACTTCATTTTTTCACAGAGGCTGTCTTGGCCAGTAGACTCAGTAAAACGTATGTTAAAGAATTTTCAAGCACAAAACAAAAGGTATATGGTGTTTTATCTACAAAACTGATACGTTTTTCTTGTTGAAAACTTAGCAAAACATTCTCAACAAATAACAGAATTAAAGCTTCATTAATATTTATAGGGATTCTTGGTGCAATGTTACCATTTAATTGGCAACATTAGTATACACTTTTTCTATTGTTTTCAATGACTGTATGAGAAACAAGACTACTGAGTATACTAAAATAAGGCATAATGTTGTTTTGATAAACTAGTTGTTTCTTCAAAAGGAAGCTAAATTTGGTGTATTTCCAGTATATTTCATTCGTATTTTATATTGTATTATAAATTGGTGTATTTCCAGTTTACATTAAATTCCAGCAAGCTGGATAAGCTGGCTGATATTCTTTGGGTGATGTGGAAATTGTAAGGTTACCATAACTTTGGAGTATGGCTGATATCAATAGGGACTGGAACATCTCTCCCTTGAGGAGAGGGTGAGAGAGCTGGGACTGTTTAGCCACAATAGAGTGGTTGGAACTGGAATATATTTAGAGTACCTTCCAGCTCTAGACTGCCTGTGAATCTCTGGTTCTATGATTCTATGATGTGTAAGAGCTGGAACTAGCTGAGGACAAAGTCAACACGCAAGGTTTGTTTGCTGCTCCTGTGTCACCAATTGTGACACAGTAGAACTTGCCACACGCTCCAGCAGAGCCTGCTGCCCGTGGCTTACGAGCAGGTCCCTGGAATGCCGGCATGGACACTCAGCACTCTCTGGAGGGGTTTGCTTTGCTGTTACGACATCAGGGCACTTAGGATCATGAACAATTGCCTTCCTTCTCTGGTTGCCTCATTGCCTGGAATAATCATCCTTTGTGGCCTGATTGCTTTGTTCTGCATTGTGCTTTTCGACACCACACCTGCTCGTGGGCAAACGAGGACTGTTAAGTTCAGGGAACCAGAAAAGATTGAATGTGGTATCTGTAATGCAATTGCCAAACCAAATGCACCTCAAGAAGATGTTGAATTTGATTCAGATGATTTACTATTCAAGGTGGAGAAGGAGATCAGTCCTGATTCCAATGTAGTGAGTAGCAAGATTTTTATTATTACTATTATTATTACTATTTTATCTTTGCCATTATAACGATTAATTTTCTTTTATTTGGTTGTTGCTGTTCCACACTCAGTTTAAAGTGGAATTTAACTCTATTTTTAATTCATCTTGATATGTAAGAAAAACAAGGGGATCCCTTTACAGAAAGTAGTGGAAATTAATAATATTAATATAAATTATTTGTAAAAACCATGAGCTGATATTGAGAAGTACTTAAAGATATCATATATTGTTTATAGATTAAGCCTTTGAAAATAGTTCATTAGCTTTGAATTCAAAATTAGTATTTGTACATCTCTGATTATGAAGGCAGGCCTGACAAGTCAGTTTGTCTGTTTAAAGGAAATATATTTATAGCAGATGGAAACAGTCAGTGCTAGTCTCTTGTATTTCTATATGTATATATGCATGGACTACAAATTTATATATGTGTATTTATATGTTAGAACATGGATTTTATATATATAGAATTTAATATATTTTAATGCTTGAGGAGACATGTTCATCTTATCCTTCTAAGCATCCTTCCATAAATTTACCATATTTTTCATCCTTTTATTCTAGTTTTTCTCTGTTTGTTACTAGTTTATGGCTGGGAAAAAAAAAGTATGCTGATGTTTTTATTGTCAATATTTTATCCAAATTTGTATTGTCAACAGTATGAATAAAAAAAAATATATACTATTTATGTTTATGGAGAAGTCTACAGCTTTTTCAATGCAAATTGTTTTGGACTTCATCCATCTGGCACCATAGGTTGTATCATCTGTTGATCTGGTCCCTTCTTGCTCAGAATTCCATATAATGGAAAGAACTCAAATCTGTACATATTTACATATACATACATATGCACAGACATATATATATATATGCATATTTATAATAGTATATAGGTAGATAGATAGATAGATAGATAGATAGATAGATAGATAGATAGATATACTATGCATATGTAATATATATGTATAGTATATATACATATATATACGATATATATATATATAGTAGGTGCTGAGGTCCAGCAGTGCTGGTCAATTTTTAAACATCACTGTTTTAGTGATGTTAGGGCACAGGACACAGGAGCAGGCAATTCCCAAAGGTTGGAAGTCAAGCAGACGAGGCAGAAGGCATTACTTATGGCACAGAAGCCACTGTTTCATACTGGTTTCAGAGATGGTTGCATTCTGCCATGTGCATAATGAAGCTGTCTTGATGGTCTAACAGTGTGTAAACTTTGAATAGCTATCATTTGTAGGTAATGTTGTTTTCTATAATGATGCACTGTAAAAGATAATGATGAAGTTAAATCTTTTCACTTGTAGAACCATTTGCGGTAATGTAAGTCCTTTAGACAAGCAATAGAAATACTGGTTTTGGTCCATTTGAAACTGCTGAGTACATTATGAAGATGAATAGAAGAAAATTAATCAGCAACAGTAGATGGTAACTTTGCAAAACATCTGACTTTTCTGTGTTTATATTGCACAGAACTCTGTAGATAAAAGAAGGGGAAAATAGCCTGGCATAATGGAAGTGGGAATAGTGTGTTTACTGGTACACCCTGCCTAAATATTTTCCTGAGAACTGCAGAGCCTACAAGAGCTCCTTCTGATCTTTATGGGTTTTTTGTATGTGTGAAACCAGATATGATAGAAATCCAGTTGTGGATTGGCTTTTTAGATGCTAGCACAGTATTAATTAAAGAAGGTAGAATATCTTTGAGCCAGTGACCAATCTGACATATTTTAGCTAAAAATAATTGAGGTAGGGAATATAACTGCTGCTACCAGTACTTACCAGGCATTTCCCCACCCTTATAGAAATGAATGCTATTATTTCCTTTTCATTAGAACTGTAAATATGATTATGTTTTGAGAATCAGTATTGAATTTCAGTAATGCTCTTCTTCTGGGCCATTACTATCAGAATACTAAATGAACTTCTTTTTTATTAAGACCTTAGATTTAATTAACTTAAGTTCATGTTTTTTTCATTTATAAAGTGCCTGGAGATCTTTCCAAAAGAGCAGTTTGTGCCTGGCAGCAAGGTATGGCAAGTACAACTGATGACTGATGGAAGACAGAAGTTCAGATGAGAAAAGTTATGTTTTGACTTTCCACTACTTGCAGAACACTTTATGGATCTCTCTGGAGATAATTTCTGGCACTTCTCAGAAGAGAGGTGATGTGAGACTTACCACCACCAGTAAGAACAGAAAGTCCAAGTAGGCAGCAAAAGCTAAGCCAAGAAGGCAGCCAAAGTGAAGTTAAAAAGAGAGAACCTACCCTATTTTCAGTTTGGCAACTTGCCCTTCTACAACCTTTGGTGCAAAGAACCTTCTCTCCTTTGTCACCTCAGAACTAAGCTTTGCGGGTGTGTTTCTCACTGCTTCATTAAAGATTCACTGTGTTTAACACTCATACTAGATGTTTGGGCTTATTTATAGCTTTTTATATTTAAATGTGATACACTCACATTGTTGGTATAATTGAAAACCAAATTCATTATTTTAACTACAGTACAGAGGAAACTATGGGGAAGTAAA
The DNA here is from genome assembly GCF_012460135.2 of Molothrus ater. NCBI lineage: Eukaryota > Metazoa > Chordata > Aves > Passeriformes > Icteridae > Molothrus > Molothrus ater. The sequence goes on from NC_050481.2 coordinate 47,560,453, forward strand.
TTATTTTATTTTACTTTTCCTTATAAGAACTAGAAATACTGATAAAAAAAACGATTTTCTCTTAGTGTTAAGAAATCAAAGTCTCCTTCTATTAATTGATGCCTGCACAAAAATTCTAATCTTGACAAATTAGAAGGCTGGGAATTCATCAGCACGTGAAGTTTAACAAGGGCAAGTGCCAGATCCTGCACCTAGCATGGGGCAACCCGGGATGTGCATGAAGACTGGGGAATGAGGTGCTGGAAAGCAGCACCGCAGGAAGGGACCTGAGGGTCCAGGCTGATGGCAAGCTGAACATGAGCCAGCAGTGCCCTGGCAGCCAGGAGGGCCACCCATGTCCTGGGGGGCATCAGGCACAGCATCACCAACCAGGCAAAGGAGAGGATTGCCCTGCTCTGCTCTGCTCTGCTCTGCTCTGCACTAGGGTGGCTTCACCTCCAGTGCTGGAGGCAGTTTTGGGCACCATAATATAAAATAGTCAAAATGTTATTAGGGAGCATCCATAGGAGAGCAACAAAGGTAGTGAAGAGTCTGAAGAGGAAGCCATATGAGGAGTGGCTGAGGCCATTTGGATTTTTCAGTCTGGAAAAGAGGAGATTGAGAATTAACTTTACAACTTCCTCATTAGGGGAAGCAAAGGCACTGATTTCTCCTGTCTGGTGACCAGGATCCCTCAGGATCTGAGGGAACAACATGAAGCTGAGTCAGGGGTCATTTAAGTTGGATATGAAGAAAAAGGTTCTTCACCCAAAGGGTGAAGTTCTCTCAGTTGAGCTCTGGAACAGACTCCCCACCAAGCCTGCCAGACTTGAGAAGCATTTGGACAATGTTCTTAGGTATATGTGTGACCCTTGGGGTTGTCCTTTGCAGGGCCAGGATTTGAATTGTGATGATTCTTTCGATTTCCTTCCAACTCAGGATATTCTATTATTCATGTAAGATACACATATGTTAGCTCTAGGTTTTTCCCACTGTAGCAGGATTACATTTTTTTGGTGACAGATGGAGGTCCACGGAGTGCATGGATGCTGTTTGCTGTGGAGTGGCACTATCTTCTATTACCAGGACCCATAAAATTTTTACAAAACTACATTTTAATGTATCTTAAAAAAGTGTTTTTTTTGAATTTTTTTAAGTATCACTGAAGGATTTTCACATAGTTTAAAAGGTTCTTGTATGAGCTTTCAGATTCCAACTTTTGCGAAAGGAAAAATCCATGCCAGGAATATGAAAGAATTCTTGATTAAAGATCTCATTTTAAAAATAAAGGTCTTCTCAGATGTCTGGGAAAGATATTATTACAGTTCTCTTTTTTTTCAATAATCCCTGGGGAAATGCTTGTCCAGACTGATTGTTAGGTTATTTAAGTTCCTGAGCTATTAAAATAGTGTAGAATATATACTGCTCTGCGATTATATTCACATTTGTTTCCCTTTAAATTTAAATCTTTTTCAAATATTAAGTACTAATACTGAATTACTGAATGAATTAACAGTGAAATAATGAATTACTTTGTTCCTCCAGAAACATTTTGAAACTCAGCGATCATGTATGCAAAAGTTTAAAGAAGTATTTAAAAATCATTAAAATCAGTACACACCATTTTTAAAAATTATTCACTTCAGTCTGAGAGAGAAGTTAAATGAGGAATTTCACATTGCATTCTTTCATTTTTATATTTGATCCAAGCTATCAAGCCTTCTTAGACCTGTGATGACTACCTTGTCAACACTTTACCACCTCTCTTTTCTGTAGCTGGAGAAATACTGCTTTGAATGTCTTCCCCCCAGTACCCCAGCCTACTCAGTTTTAGTCATTCACTTCTCTTCCAGCAACCTTTAGATTCCTGACAGGTGTCTTGGTATGTCATTATCTTTAAATTCCTCCTTTTGCATTTCTTTCGTTTACAATTCTTACTTTTTGCCAGAAACTGCCAAGAAAAATAAAGTGTCCAATCATAGAATCATAAAATTGCTAGGTTTGGTAAAGACCTCTAAGATAATTTAGTCCTACCATTAACCTCATGCTGCCAGGTCCTCCACTAAACCATGTTCCTTCCTAAGCACCACATTATTACTGTCATGACAGTTTTGCACCTGATATGCTGCAAAAGCTCTTTTTTTTTTTTTTGGTGGTTGGTTGGTGGTTTGTTTGTTTTTGTTTGTGGTGTTTTAACTTTTTTTCCCTAAGATATCTTTACTTAGGTATGCAAAAGTTCTGAAACTTTCTGAGCTGCACACAGACTTCAGTACAACACTTTTCTCAGAAGTATACAATATAGTAGGTATAACACCTTAAATCTTTTTATGTGAAAAAATGAATCCCATGCTGACTCCATAATTGCTTTTATAAACTTAAAAGTATTTTTGGGGGGAGGTGGGTGTAAATGTGAAGAGATGAGAGGTGGTTGTCAGTTCTAGCAATGAATGATCAAAAACTTATTCCCACTGAAAGATAAGGAAGAGGTGATACAGTCTCCTCCAGTGTGTGTCTGACATACTAACCTGATTTGCTCGTGACTAACACTGCAGCAATAGAAAATTAATCACTGGTGGCTGAATGTCTTGTTCATTCATCAGGATGTGACATGCAGAGACAGCCATTTTGGACCGTTTACTGCCTAGGAATAATAATATCTTAGAAAAGATAGTAATTTTTACCCCAATTCTAGTATAGTTACCCAATATTAAAAAAAAAAGATAAGTGTTGGTTAACCACATTTGGAAATGGCCCCAGGGAAAATGTAAGCTAGTCTTGAAGGACTCTTCCTTCAAGAACAAAGATTGCAATATTTTTAAAGCAACCTATTTTGCTCTGGTAATGTGTCAATGTTTCCCTCAGAGACTTGATGCCTCACTTTGCTTTCCTTCTCATTCATCCAATAAATGTAGAGATGAACATATAATGATGTATATATTATACAAATATATAAATAAATAATTACATATGTGATTAAAAAAGCCTTTTATAAGGATCTGAAAATACCTTGATGTGGGCAATTTTAATAATTTTATGGAAGTTATGCCTCCTTCCTCTCTGATTATGAGTGATAATTTTTGTTTGTTACAATAGATTAAAATATTGAAGAGGTTGACCTAATGAAAAAGAAAGAATAATTGAATTCTAGATGGGATCTGATGTGTTAAATATCAGAAAACTAATTCTTAATGTCAAAGACCAACACTAGTAATAGAAAGAGCAAGTACTGAATAAAAAATTAACCTGTGATAAGAGAGCAAAACTGGGTCTATTGCTTTACCAACTTCTCAGAACTGGCACATCCAAATTTAACCTCATTTACTATATCTGATCCACAGAAAAATATTCTTAATCATATTTGTATTTAATTAGAATCAAATAGTTTCAGAGAGGTTTTCAGTTTTGCAAGTTTGCAGAATACAGGACTTTTCCTCCTATCACAGGATATCAAACCTTAGCTCTGACTTGGCTCATACACAATGCAAAAACTGCCCTCTTTCCCCTTTGTCCCTTACTTACTGTCCTCAAGCTTGATAGCTGAAACTTTGCCAGGATGCTAACAATCTGTGCAGCTCTAAAAGGAACAGCAAGATTATTTACAGCCTAAATGGCAAGTTTCACCAGGACAAAGCCACTATTGGGGCTGTTAGAACTCAAAAGCTTTGGTTTCCCTACAAGGTGTGTATCTCATTATTTTACAGAGGACTTTCTTCTTATCTTTCTCTGATTAATATTTTGTCTAATTCTCAAGGAATTAAAAAATTAAGAGAAGAACTTTTAAAATTTTTTGTTATTGTTTTAATCTTTAATAACGTTACTATTTTCAGTTGAGTTTTTTTAGTGTACTTTCTTACAGGAAAACAGAATCAATTTAGATATATTTTTTACTTTGACCTTTATAATTTATTTTTAAGGCTCAAAGGTGCCACAGAAAGGTACATGTTATGTTGACTCCCTTGAAGGCAAGGAGACCCTGCAGAGAATATTCTGTGCAGTCTAAGAGCTGGATTCAATGATCCCTGTGGGCCCTTCCAACTCAGCACATTTGACCATTCTGTGATTAACCCCTGGTACAGTGCATTATCTCTCCTATTAGACAGCTGAAGGATGACTCAGTAAATTTAACTAGCAGCAATTACAAAGTCATCATATGGATTTGGGCAGTTAAAGCATTTGAGTAGGGTCACTTCATAAACTTTTTCTCATCACGCATCTGCATTTTTCCTCATTTCATTAAAAATCACGTAATTTTACTCTTTCATGGAAAAATAGTTTCATCTGAATTCACCCAAATTATTTTGTTAATGTGTTTCCTGTCAAATGAGTTGAAAAAATTGCAGAATCACCTTGTATAATCTCTGGAATTTGTAAATCTTGAATGGATATTAAAGATACTAAAGAACTTCGATAATGCAAGAACACTACTGATTTTACTGCTATCACTTTTTCTTTGTCCTAGTAATTTTTATTCCATTTCTCTGTATCCTTCCCTAAGTCCCACAAAGTAAGATGGTAGAAGGTGCAACCTTCAGGAAACACGTCTCTGAAACAGTCAACCACTCATCTTCTCTTCCACTATAGCTCTTCTGGAATAAATGAGGTGGGTTTACGTCTTCTTAGGTCTGTTACCTCACTTTATTTTAAGGTGATTTGATAGATCTACTACTATTCTACCTGGGGCAGGTAGGATGTTGGTGATCCTGAAGGAACCTGGTACCCTCCAGGATTCCAAGACTTCCTGGGTATTGCAAGGGCAGGACTGGACATTAGCATACAAGGAAATAATATCACATAGAAATTTTATTGTTATGGTGCTCCTAACAGAGATTGTCAGTTAAAATGTTTCTGTTATTAGTTATCCCAAAACAAAACTTTGGGGTGTAGAAAACCTGACATTTTGGATAGGATATTGTTCCCAAGTTTTAGTATCAGACTCACTTATGTGCTGAGAGCACTGGCAATGCTTAAAGAAAATATTCATTCTAGTTATTTTTTCATTCTGGAGACCAGTATTCAGAGTTGTAACATATAATTTAATTTTGTAACTTGACTATCAAACTCTGAGGTCTGAATTTTTTGTTTGTGATAACTAAGGTTGGTAAATTGCACATTAATTCAGCTTTCACAGTTATTCACACCTTGGGTAAAAATTGAATCATGTTGTTCTTACAAAACCTTTAATAAAATAACTTTCTAGTTTTTCAATTTTAACAAAACCTATAAGAGATTGCGACATAAATTGCAATAGAGTATACAGAATAAATAGAATAAAACTTTCCTACTGCTTCTTGAATTTGTTGAATGGAATTATCCTTTGTTTGAAAAAAAAAAAATGGGATGCAAAACACATCACAGCTCTCCCCACGGATATGCTTTTGGCCAGTGCCTTTTCTTTTTCAGTCATATGTCAGAGTCTGCCTCAGGGTTTGAGTAACAATGACTTATAAGAGTTTGGAAGGTGAAAAGACGATTCTTTCACTTATTAAACTTAATGGGAACTTTCTGTCAGAGTTAAAGAAGTTTTTAAAAACATCTTTCCTTCTGTAAAGTTTTAATTGTTTCTGTCCACAACACAAACCTGGCTGAAAAACATAATTATGGGTAAGGTACCACTGTGTAGTTTTATGATTCTGTACAATGTTATTTTTAAATGATAGTTCAAACTAATACTGGAGTTATTTTTATTCAAATGTCTTTCTTTGGTGTGTCACACTATTATAAGTAACATTAATATTCAAACATAATGCATTATATTTAATTCTACTACAGGGATAAAGAACTCATTATAAAGACTGAGTTCTTAAAAAGGGTTGCCACTTGTCCTGCTCTGTGCTGCTTTGAGTGCATTTTCAAGTACATGGCTGTACAGTGACCCACATATCCTTGCATGGGTTCACTGGGATTCCAGTCAGGAAAAATTATCTTTACATTGCAGTTGGGGAAATTGAGCTAAAAAGCACTGTGACACAATGAATATGGCACAGCAGAATTTAATTTTGAATGTTTGCCTAAACTTTGTTACATTTCCATTAAAAAACAAACAAAAGGATAATAACCCCCCAAAACCACCAGGAACTGTCCTCCCAAACAGGACAGAATGTGGACACTGTCAGGCGCCATGGGAAACAACTGAAAGCCGGCATTTTAATAGGATACTGGAAGAGCTGTACTCAAAACTAAAAGCAGTTTTGGGCTGCAGTTTCATCTGGCTTGATTTTGAACATATTTTTTGAGAGAAAGGAAACATTTTTTTAAGCTTGGCAGCTGTCATGGAGCTCACATGTGGGTGCTGACTGATCTGAGGAAGATGAAAATTTGGAGACATGGTACATCATTAGGAATGACAGTGAGTCAGTGTGTAAGCTCTTGTTTCTGGCCACTTAACATTTGAGGCAGAATTCTTATTCTTTTTTTTTCTCCCAGAAAACATAATTTATCATCCCTTTTTTTTCGAGTTTTTTGCATAAAATAAGTAGAAGCAAAATGTACATTGTTAGGAACAAGCCAGTTCAGAACTTAGAATTTTTCAACTCATAGAACTGAGTGATAAAAGCAAGTTAAATTAAGCAGAAAATGCTGCTGATAGTTTGGGCCATGTAGACTTGATAAAATAAAGTTGAAATAATCTGAAAGCCTTAAGATTCTGAGCAGGAGTTTTATTTTCCCCATGAAAAGCCATCATTTCCCTTAAATGTAATTAACCTTACCCGATCCCTTTTGGTTGCAGCTTAGTTACACCAATAACATTAACTTGTGAACATCTGGAACAATTATTCCTTCTTTTTGGCTGATCAGTGGGTAGCACAAACTGAAGGGAGGTGTTACTAAGGACACCAAGCAGTATTGATTATATACTCTACATATGATTCCAGAAGCATGTGGGAGGACTTCATTGCCATAGTCTTCTACTGCAATAAGCAAACAGAATTTAGATTTCATTGTTGGCAAGGGAATTAGCTGGAAATGTAGAACCCACTAGGCTGTAAGAAGGCTATTAGTAATCTAAAGTGAAATCTTGGTATTAATTTAATTAAAATATTTTATCCTACTCTTCTAATCTAAGGTGCTCCTTTATCTTAGATAATGTGCATTGTTCTGAATATCTCCCTCTCCCACACTCTTCCCTTTACAAAAAGACAATGATAAAGATAGGAAAAGTTCAGAGAGGGATAAAAAACAATTCAGAGGATGATCAAATATATTGAATACTTTTCTACGAGGAATAGGTTGGAAGTGTAGGACCCCTTTCTTAGAAAAGAAATAGTGTAAGAAACTACATAATGACCTGTAAAAACATTCAAATCATGGCAAAGATGCAGCTCAAAATTTCTTCTGGTAAAGACCAAGGAGCCAGATGAAACTGTTGAGATTCGTATGCAAAAGTAACTAAAAGAAGTGGTTCTGTCCATGAGAGGTAGGTGAGCTACAGAGCTCCATGACATGACATGAGGTGACTGTTAAATGGGCGCAAAAAGACATTGGGCAAATCAATGAAATCCAAAAAGACTATAAAATTCAAGCATATATATTTTCAGAGTAAGTACCTGAGCTGAAAATACTGGAGGCTGTGAGAGAGTTCTGGGAAAGCATTGCTGCCCACTTGGTTGGTCCTAGTATTTTCCTCTGACATCTGCTCTTGACCACCATGTTGGATAAGAAATAGTAAGCAGAGGGAGTTTGCTTGGATGCAGCAAGTCATTCACACTTCAAAATATTATTCATTTTGCAATAAGTCTTTTTTGGGACTAGAAAACTATAAAAAAAACACTACAATCATAGAATATCCTGAGTTGAAAGGTCCCAAAAGGATCATCAAAGTCCAACTCCTGGTCCTGCACAGGACATTGATAAAAATCACACCATGTGCCTGAAAGCATTGTCCAAACACTTGCACTGAGCCAGGCTTGGTGCTTTAACCACTTCCCTGGGGAGCCTGTTCCATTTCCCAACACCCTGTGGGGCAAGAACCATCTCCTAATATCCAGTTTAAACCTCCCCTGACACGAATTTGGGTCAATCCTTCTCGTCCTGTCACTTGTCACTACAGAGAGAGATCAGTGTCTGCTCCTCCTGTCCCCCTCATGAGGATATTGTAGGCAGCAATGAGATCTCACCTCAGCCTCCTCTTCTACAGGATGAGCAGGCCAAGCGACCTCACCTTCCCCTCAAGGCTTTCACCACCTTTGTTGTCCTCCTTAGAATGCTCCCTAATAGTTGAATACCTTTCTGATATTGTGGTGACCATAACTGCATACAATATTCAAGGGAAGGCTGCCCCAGTGCAGAGCAGAGCAGAGCAGGACAATCCCCTCCCCAGGACAGGGTTGGCCCTCCTGGCTGCCAGGGCACTGCTGAATCCTGTTCATCTTGCCATTGACCAGGGCACTCAGGCGCCTTCTTGAGACTCGGAAAAACAAAGCTCTGGGAACACTGCCTCAGTATTCCTATAAGGTTGCCAGGTTACAATGTGCTTCATTATCTCCCCACAGAGACACTTGCACTTGTGCAAGAGAGAGAAAAATTGGTCATCAGACTTGAAATGCTAATCCAACAGCTTTCCAAAGTACAATTGAGGAGCAATTATTATTAATTTAATACTTCAGATAAATTAAAGGACTGTGAACTGAGTCAGTATCACAATTTTTTGTGCTTTATTAGTAATGAGGAGCATGTTTAAATCAATGTATAAGGCTTAAATATGGCATTGTTTTCTGAGACATCTCAACTTAGGACATCACTGGAAAAAGAATTGTTGAGAGAAGTTGTCCACTCATTATTATTGAAGAATCAAAACCTCCATTTCATATATCCACCTGATACCTTCTTCCCCACCTCTACCATGTGCTGTCTTTGAGACTTTAAAGGAAAAATTTTCTTTTCAGAATGTTCTCTGACGCAGAGAGTGCCTGCTAGGTCACACAACCACCCTGAGTAACATGCTGAAAGAAGTGTGGGGTTTTTTTTCCCTTTGAAAGCTTCACAGCATTCCAGAACATAGAGTATGATTCATTCTTCATTTTGCAAATTTTAATTAGACAGGCCCTTGCTATCTAATGATGAGTTCTACTCTTCCTGCTACAATTCATCCTTGGTGATGCCTTGCATTCATGGAAATCTCATTATAAGCCTTCTATGTTTCACATCTGGTTAACTGCCATGATGTAAGCCCCAGCTAGGCACCAGAGCTGCTCCCCACACCCTCCTTCCCTGGTGGGATGGGGAGTAGAATCAGAAAGAACATACAAACTATAGGTTAAGAACAGTTATAATTGAGATAAAATTAAAAAAAAAAAAACAGCAACAATTATATTAAAAAGGGAGATAACACACCCCAAAAAAAGAGATAAATAAAGTCCAAGAGAGACAAGCCATACACATACAATCAACCAGCACCTGGAGACTGATGCCAGGTCCATCCCCAAGCACTGATCAATCAGTAGCTCCTGGCCATTCTTCACAGTTTTTATACTAAACATGACATTCTCTGGCATGGAATATCTCTTGGGCCAGTTTGGGTTATCTGTCCTGTCCATGTTCCCTCCCAGCTTCTTGTCCACCTGCTCACTGGCAGAACATGGGAAAAGTCCTGGACTTAGAGTAAGCACTCCTTAGCAACAACAAAGCATAAGTGTGTCATCATTAATCTCATACTAAATCCAAAACGTAGCCCTGTACCAGCCACTAGAACAAAAACTTCATTTCAGGTGAAACCAGGACATTAACTCAAAGCAACAAGAAAAGAATTCATCTTTGGATGTGAGTCTAAATTCTCAAAATTTGGGCACATTTAGAAGCGATGTAATTTCAAATGAAAGTGTGCAGATCAACCTCTCACTGCAACAAAAGAATCTCTTCTTGTAGATGTGGGGTTGATTACAGAAATGAAGATTTTGGCATTAAGAAGAAGCTATTCATTTCAGGCTGACTACAATAAATTGGTTCAGAATGAGCATTTATTACTTCTGGGAATAGGAAGCACTTTGTATTTATACAAGGCCTGAATGAATGCTTCTCCCTTCCTGAAGAGACAGCACCAAAAGAAAAAAATAAGTTAAAGCAAGAAACTCAGTGTTCTCTCTTTTTTTTTTTTTTTTTTTCCCAAGGATTCATGACTGATTACAAGTAATACCTTGTTTCAGATTCTCAAGATTCTCTTGCAACCTAGAATGCCTTCCAGGATGAAGCAAGTATATGCAAGAAGGCAGGGGGCATCATGTGCCAATCATTCTGGCTGACACAGCAACTTTATGGCAACTTCTCCCAGTGCATCTTCCATTATAGGTATCTGAAAAGGCAGAGGAAAAGTATCCAAGCACTGTGAAAATGAGAACACTGGGGACATCTGTGATTCCAGTTCACTGTGAGATTTGTGTGCATTTCTACTCCCAAGTAACTGCCTAACTAACCTGATGTAAATTAATTTTTCACTCATTAAAATGCTGGTGTAATATGGAAAGGATGACAATTCAGAGACCATATCTATCTTGTTTTCACTCAACTATCTCCTGATTAGTACTTTTGTACTCTTGCTCCTTTCGTGATTAACAAATGTATGTTTTTATTTTAGGGTATTATCTCCTGGGGAAAGAAAGAGACGTTATTGTTAGGAGACATTTCAAAGCAAAGTAGAAAAAAAAGTTCTGATAATCTAGAAAAAAAAAGAAAATATACCTGGCATGCCTTGCTACATACAGAAACAGGATTGCACTGGGTACTTTTGAGTACCTTCAAATTGCAAATAATACTGAAAATTTTACCTAGGAAACCCAGTGTGCATATATACATAAAGGTATCCTCTGTAGCAGCTGCTGGAATGGGTGGAAAGTATATTAGCTTTACATTCCAATGATATTATTTATTGGAATTTTCAGTACTCCTTGTGGATCAGTTGTATGTAAAATATTTAGATCTGTTATTTTAGGGTGTTAAATTTTTAATACAATGTATCAGTTGCCAAAGAGTTTATGCTATTTCAGTGGTGATTGAACATTACTTGAGATAATAATCTCTAATTTTGAGGCTGACTTGAAGTAAATATTTCTGTAATGGTTCATTTTATATGGACTATTAAAGAGGAGAAAGCACAGGTTTTTTGTGGTTTTTTAAATAGAAACATTGTTGCAATCTTAACTAACATAGCTTTAATAATGTTGCCATGGTAATTCTTAAAGATTGCATTTGCTTTTATCTTGCACATTCTAATTCAGAAGTCAGTGGGGATGTCTCTAAGCTTCTGAAGTTTTTTAAAGATCAGACCTGGATCTATAAGTTCGAATTAAAGCACCTGTCAATAACAACTCTAATGGGTCACCTTATTTTCTTCTGCTTTCTCTTTCCTTCATCCCTTTAGAGAATTCATGAAAAGTTTCACACTGTACTAGCCTTGCAAGGCTAGTACACTTAAAGTTATCATCTAACAAATCTGTCATGTATAAATTAGCTTAAATAGCAGCTATATAATTTAAAGAAAATTCTCTATTTAGATCAGAAGTCCTATATATAATGAATTAGAATTGCATTCAGTTTCCTTAGCATGGAAAGCAATATTAAAAGAGTGTTAAAAATAGACTAGTGAAATTTATTGATTTTGCTAATCCATCTGATTATACATATAATTTCTTGTTAATGAATATTGTTAAAGTTAAATAGTAATTCAAATAAGATATAATGATCTTTAATCTAAGATATTAACCTGTTTGTGCAGGTTTGTGTTTCCCCGCACAAACTTTGAAATGTTCTGATAAAATTCATCAAGCATTTCTTCACACTTTTGGAGAATTAAAAATCCAAAATCACATCAACAGCTGGCAGTACTGACCCCATATATACAACAGGAATCTCCTCCAGGTGGACACTCTGTGGCTGAACACAACCCTCTGGGACCTGCCATTCAGCTTTTTCTCAGTCCACTGCGCTTTCCACTCATTCAGCCTGCACTTCCTGAGTTTGCTTATGAGTGTGTTGTGGGAAACAGCATCAAAAGTGGTGTTGAAATCAAGGTTAACATTGTCCTCATCTACCAGGCAGCCATTCCAGGAGATTGCATAGGTCAATCTCCTTGCTGAATCCATTTTTACTACTCCAGTTAACTTTCTTTTCCTCTGCATGGTCAGTGACATCCAGAATGAACAGCTGTTCCACCCCTTCACCAGGGATTGAGGTGAGGCTCACTTCCTGTAGTTTCTAGGATCCTCCTTTCTGCCCTTTTGAAGACTGAAGTGACATTGGCTTTCCTACAGCTCTCAGGCACCTTTGCAGCTTTACATGACCTTTCAAACATGATGGAGAGTGGCTTATTAATAGCACCCATGCATGTGTTCCATCAGGGCCCATGGATTTGCCACTATCAAATTTGCCTAATTGATCTCTAGCCCTATCCTACTCTACAAAGGGAAACTCTTCCTTCCTCCAGAGGTTCCTGGTTTCATAGAGCAGGGATTCTTGAGGTCCAGACCTAGTGGTAAAGGCTCAGACTGGGAAGGCATTTAGTAACCACCTTCTCTGTGTCCATTGCCACCAGGACACCAACTTCATTCAGCAGTGGGCTGACATTTTCTCTAGTATTCCCTTTCTTACCAATACAATTGAATAAATCCTTCTGGTTGTCCTTGGCATCCCTTGCCAGCTTTCATTCCAAATGGATCTTAGCCTTCTTTGTCCCATCCCTGCATACTCTGACAACATTCCTATATTTCTTCAAAGTGGCCTGTCCATTTTTCCACATTCTGTATGCCTTCTTCTGTTGGAGTTTTGCCAGAGTCTTCTTGCTCATCTATGCAGGACTCCTGACCCCTGAGCTCTTACTTACAGAAATACACAGATATTGAGCTTGGAGGAAGTGAAACCTGAATATTAATTAGCTCTCTTCCAGAGCCCTAACCTGAGGAATTTCTCCAAGTAGGACCATCAAGAAAATAAAGTTATCTCTCCTGAAGTCTGGGGTTGTAATCCTACTTACTGCCTTGTTGCATGCAGGATCCTGAACACCACCATCAAATGTCACTGGGACCAAGACTGCCTTCAAACTTCACATCCAAAATCGGTCCTTATTTGTTAGTACAAGGTCATATTAATTTCAGATGACTAGTAAAAATGTATTACAAAATGCAGGATTGCCTAGTGTAAATACTTGTCATGAACTACATGTGTCTTTTGGTGATTACTGACTCTGTGGCTAGCACTAGAGAACAACAGGAACCATCAAGGTTTTCTTAAAAAAATAAGCTCTTCTAATTGAGATTTTCTGGCTTTAAGTATTTCTACCAATTGATTTTGAGTAACGTTTTCTACACTGGCCAAGGTCGAGACTATATGCCTGAGTATAAGAAAGTGGTGGTTCTTGGAAGCTAAAAATATGAGTATAAATTTCAGAGGTACCCAGGTGACTTACAGTTTGTGTTCACAGACAGTTAATCAACAGAAAAGGAGGGAAATAATTTATAGCACCACTTTCTATCTGGGCAGATCAGAAAAGCACATGTAGATTGGACTCACAAAGGTTAGCTTTAGCCTAGCAAGGTTGATTTCCCCAGGCTTCTCTAAACTCAGAGGAAGGAGATATCCTAATCTAGAGTGAGACTCAGCATGGGACCCCTCATCAAAAAATAACGTTTTCCAGTCTTGGAGTTAGAATGAAGAAATTACTGAGGTGTAATCATGATGCACTAATTGGGCCATGAACAAAAGTATTTACAAATCTATGATTTATTTTCATCCCAAAAGGCTAATTCTTACTTAAAACTATCTCTTGAAATTCAAGTTGACATATTTTTCACTGATTATGCAGGAGATTTTGTATGTTGTTTTCATTGAGAAACTCTGACAGGCAATACCCAAATTTCTCCTTTACTATTGGGATTACTTGTAAAATATAGATGCTCCAGTTTCCACTCTTCACTTCTTCTAGGAAGAATGTACTGTTCCTATTATACCAAGTTCAATTATTACTTTGTCACTGTAAGAGACTGAAATGTTAATGGTCAATGACTCGATCAGCCATTTGCAAAAGCAGCAGATGCTTTGCTGAGGATGAGCACAGTAACAGCCCAGGTGCAGAGGGTGTGAGCTCTACAGATTAACCATGGCAAAACAACATTTGTTTAGCAGAAGCTAGGTTTTGAGGTAGGTAAGGGGAAAGGCTCATAAGAAGCAGATCCTGCAGAGTGTGATAATGCTTTTCACCATGCCAGTGTCCCTTACTCAAGTGGCTCAGCAGTAAAACTCTTCTCCCTACCTCACACTGTCAGCTGGGGAAGGTATTGGAACATTATTCATCCCTTCTGATGAGGCATAACTGGTTCAGCTACACTGACATGAGAGGCAGCTGTAATTACCACATTTTACATCTCTCATATACCATCAAAGATCCCCCAAAGCATGCTCAAACTAAATTCTGGGGGCTATCCATGGTCCACACAGCTACAGTGTTGCAAAAGACAGTGTAAAAATTCTCCCCCAGGGGAGGTACCTGTGTGTTTTCACATAGCCTGAGCATATATAATTTTATCTGTGTTTCACAGGCTTTCCCCATGGCCAATGGATCAAGAATGCAACCACCAATTTTGACCAACAGACATGGAAATTGCAATAATCAAGTCTTGTCACTATCCCCTGAGTGGTGATATCTTTCCACTTTTATCCTTTTCTTTCTATTTTTTTTTTCCTGTTTTGTTTTCCTTATACATTTTCTTAAGTAGGCTTTTATATTATTATATTACTATAAATAATAATAACCATAATGGCTACATACCTCCTTTCCATTGCAACCAAATTGTTCTAAAATTAACCCTACACGTATACATATTTATAAACACTGATCATTTACTGTTGTTTCACTCTAATCTACTCCAAGGGAAAAAAAGATTTACAAGAACCTGAGTCACTCTGGCCTTCAGGCGCACTTCTGTAATGGTCAGAAATAAAGAGATAGAAAGAAACATAGATATAATCCTGTAAAAAGAAGACACAGTTACCCATCACATCTGTAAAAGCAGAAACCTTGCTGCTTGGAAACACACAGATGAATAAATGATTGGGGATACTTACATTGCCAGCAGCTGAATGTATTGTGAACTTTGTCAGCGTAAATGTCGTTCATGTCTCAAATGGCACTGTCAATTAAATCAATTATAAAATATGCAGCAACTGTTAAAATGCCTAATTTTCAACATTTTGTATTAAGTATATTGTTAAAAATCAATGTTTCCATCCCATGAAGTCCTTTAGAAGGACAGGTGCCTTCTATCATTAGTTCTGCAATGAAAGTTTCTTTTTTCTTCCTTTGAAAGTCGCTATCTATCCAGTTCTCCAGTGAACAATCACTAGCTTGATCGGCACAAAAAATATTTTTGAAACCTTAATGTATTCTGCCCTTTCTGACAGCATAAATGGTAGCAGCTACAATAAGAGATAACAAGAAAAAATATGGTAGCAAAACCACTACTCACAATTCCCTTCTCAAATGAAACTTATCTCAGGAAACAAGCCCAGAACATCTGATATCCCAAGTAAACCCAAGCTGGGTGACAATTATTAATTTGACAAACTATAAAGAAATAACAGAAACACATCTTTATTATCTGCCATCTGTATGAAAAAGTTACAGCTATGTGATTAGAAGTTGTAACAACAGATACCTGTGGACATTTGACATTAAGAGACACTTAACAAACAGCTTATTAAAGCTGCTTTGCTAAGATGGATAAAGGCAAAGGCATTCATAATTAAAGCAACTGTTGTCCTTAATTATCCTCCAACTGCTTGTGTGCTAGATGTCCTGAGGGACAAGAATCTAAAGTTAGGTCATGTCAGATAGGCATATTACTCAGAAGAATACATTTAAAATTCATTGTTCCCTACCTTTGTACAAACTAAAGGATATTCCAGTTTGGACTAATTCTATAAGACAGATATGTAGGGACACCTTTTGCTTTTGTTGCACCAATGTAACATACAGGTCAGAAAGAAATGGGCTTCTCCCATCACTGTCAAGTCGTATGGTGACTTCTACATTTAAAACAGTGGTAAGCTCCCTAAGCAGAATAACTTCCCTCAAACTGTCATTATTTTCAAAGTGGATCTGATCTTCTTGTCAAGCACAAGAGCATTACAGGTTGATAACATTTGAAATACAAATGGGAGAAAGGTTTGTGTCTGTTTTTGGGAAAAATTAACCCCTCATCACCCTCCCCCAAAGAACTAGTGAATGCCCTCCAAGTGTGCTCTGCTAATCTCCCCAGTTTGAGATGCACAGGGACTTAGAATACCTAAATCTAGAAGAATAAGGAGATTGTTATGCAGCTGATCTCCAGCTATCCCTTTCCTGTGCCCATTAGCTGGTTTGGCTACTGTTTAACTTCCAGAAAGCCAGTCTTAATGGGAAACAATCAAGACAGAAATAGGAAATCTATCACTTCCTCTGATAATTGTTTTTCCACTCATTAATCAGTATTAAAACTCTGTGTGTTTGCATATTGGATTCGTCTGGTTTTGGCTTCCAGACATTGGGTTTTGCCTTTCTTTCTCTTATAACTCACCAAGTGCCTTAACAGAGATTTTCTCTGTAAGACATTGTGAAGCCACTCACATTAACCGTTATTAAATTTTTTTTTCCATAAACTATAGTGAATGAATTCTTTCTATCTCCCTCAGGATGACATTTTCTTTAGCCTTTGACTACTTTTCTGCACCCATTGTGATTTCCTATGAATGTTTTTGTGCAGCACGAACCCCTATTGCTACTCATTATGCTTGTGTTGATCTTTTCATTACTTAAGAAGTGAAAATCACTTTACTGTTGTTGCTTTGTAATCCCAGTTATATTTCTTCTTTCAAAACCATTTAAAGATGTGTTTAAAGTATATTTTTTTCACATTTTTTCAGTACATATTCAGCTTTTCATATTTTCTATGTGTAGTTTTGTCAGTAGCTGAAAAAACTGCATTCAGTGTGATTGAACCTTGTTTATCACTGTAGGAATATTGGCCTGTCCTTTGTGCTTTGTCCCTACCACTGTTTATGATGTGACCACCCTTTGTGTTACCTGCACAGTTTATATGTAATAACTGTTGTGTTAATTCACTATTTCAAAGACAATAGAATACCTTTGTGTTGTGCTCTTCTGTCTCACTTTTAATTAATATTTCTCCACAGCTGTCAGGTACATGTTTCCTAATCATCTATGTGCTCTCACAGTGCTGCACAGCACTAACATTTTAGTTGAAACACTGAACAATTAGGTTCAAATTTAAACAAGGTGAAGCATTCACAATAGACAAAATAATTTGTTTAGAAGGGTTTGTGTTTTCAAGACTTCTGTTTTTCCTCTTTCCCCACTGGCATAACTCTCTGAGCCACCCCTTTCTTCCTCTGTCCCTTCCTGTATCTCTTTTGGCTGATCCTGGCAGCAAAAACTCACATAGGTACCAGGTTAATGATGGTAAGAGCCATTCCACCTCTATCAGACAGAAGTGCTTTTCCATTCTGTTAGTCTGATTTTTTTTTGACATCTAATGATGTAAAGAAAATAGTTCCTCCTTTCCTTTAGTAAGCTTGTACTAATCATGCTTGCTTTCCTGTAAAGCCAGATGAAAGAAGGTGGGCCCTCTGCTTTTCTTTGTATCTGTCCCTAGGCAGTCCCCAACAGACTTCTGTCCTCTTCATGAGCTTCAAAGGCTTCATCTCTTTCACATTAAAATATTTTCTCTAGCTTCTCAATTTTCTCCTTCCACAACACTCTCATTATCTTCCTTCTTTCAGCATCTCCCATTACACCTTTTTCTGTTCCCTTAGATTTCTCAGTAGGCTAGACATAAATGCTTCCCTCAGCAGGATTTGGGCTAGATGTTCCTCCCCGTGTCCATACATTTACTGCTCCAAACAATGAGTCCTTCTTGATTTCTCATTTAGGAAAGTAAAAAACTAAAAGCCCTACAATGAGTAATGCCCTACTCCCATCAACCTCTACCAATAAATCACAATTTCCTTTTGGTGAGATTGAGGAGATGGGAGACAGCCCTGCAGATGGGAGAAATTTGTGACTACTGCATTCAGCAGGTAGTTATTACCAAGCTCAAAGTCACTTTAATGCTTTTTCTTACCCATCTGAGATTAATTAGTTTATTATAGTGATCTAGGAAGGTTCTAGCAGAAGAATGTATTTTTCTTATCTGCAAACTGCTGAAGAAGATGACTTCTGTCTCCTTTGTTCTCACTTCTTCTTTCTTCACTGCTAATACCTTCAGCTAATTCTTTTCTTCTTTTACCTCAGGAAGGCTAGACAGGGGAAAAATGGAGGGAACAGACTGTTTAGTAACTCCAGATCAGAAAATGCAAGAACACATAAAAAGTTTTGTGTGTTTGCACATATTTGGCCCCATTTCCTTCTGAAATTTTCTTTTACTTGGGGCAGTCAGTGACTTCTTAAATTCTCCACAAAATTTGATTTGGATCTTGGTTAAACTGAGCTAAACGAGAATTGCATTTCATAGTATTAAATTAGGGGAAACTTTGGATGACTGACATTACAATTAGACTTTTATACTGTACAACTTTTGACTTTCTGGTAAACTGGTTAGAACAACTTCCTCTGAATTTCTGTAATCCTGGGAAAATCTGCAGTTGCTACTGAAATGTAATTATTTTAGGAAATTTTACTCTGTGTGTTTGATATGATATGACTGTTCTGACAACATTCTATTTTGTGTGGGTTCTTTGTGACCTTACCCCAGGATACCACGAACCTACGTAACTTTAATTGAATTAACAAACATATCATTCAAAATACTGTTGTGGAAATAAAGTTTCTTTTTTCTCTTGAATTATTTTTCAGTCTACAAGGTTAGAGGATCCTTTTCTGGAGTAAATAAAGATTCCTAGTGCCAGGCAGGGACTAGCATCAGTAATTTAGCTATTTGGATGTGTAATGCATTTGAACAGATTTCCAGTTGCCTATATTTGAGTCACTTGGGCCCATGTGCAAAAATTAAATTAAAGCCAAATACTGTGTTCTACAGACAAGCATGATTAAAGGCAATACATATACTCAAAGATATTAGTCTTACTATGAAACCCAGATTCAATTTCTGTGCTTTTGTTCAAACTTAGAATCTTGACATCTCAGACTTGCCACCAAAACTTAGATGTGCCTTTCAATACCTTTTTCCTCAACAGGTTTTATTTTGGTATCTGAGAATATTTCTGTTCACTCACAGAGCTACTCCATTGTGACATCAATGGTATTTTCATCTCTCAATTCCAAGGCCAGTAGTATTTCTTTAGGTAGTAAGTGACATGTTTTTTTCCTGCTGGAGAAAAGCCAAGAAGAGAGTTCTCAAAGTAGTTTTTCTTCTGAATCACACTTTAGATAAATACCTAGAATATTATTAAATTTTCTGTGAAGAATAGATTTTCCTTCAAATGTTGAATTCAGTTGTTATGAACTCATTTATGATTAGATTTAATATGCCTAGCACTAAAAAAGTAAAAACTCATACAATATGAAAGAAAATAATCTTAATCTGAAGCTTTGCTTTAAGAAAATCAATGTCTAGAAAACTCTCTACCCCTTTTTTAAAAAAGAAACATTCTGATACTACATTTGAGGTAGTATTGGGAATAATATGCTCCAGAAAATTTAAGACATTAAAGAAAACCAGGTTAAAAATCAGTATTATTCCACAAATGTAAAATTCTTCAACTATGCACCATCCGTGTAAGAAAACTTGCAGTGTGTAATTCTTAAAACAAGTCCATATTCAGCTTTTGGTCTGGAGTCAAGATTGAAAATATCTTGTAAAGTTGATTAAAAAAAAATATATATATATATATATATATATAATTTTATTTATTTTTGTCAAAGACTGTGGCTGAATTTGATTAAAGTATTTGTTTTTCCTCACATTGAGCTAATAAGTTTGGTATCTCAAACCTTGTATACCTCAAAGAAATCTTTTCTGATTTTTTCCACTTTGTGACAATTAATTTCAGGTGATATATTTATGACCACAATATGTATCTTCATCTCTGAGCTGCAATTTATCATTTTATGAAAGCATTCTTGTCCCAAACTTCATACTCAACAAGATCAGCTTATCAGAGTAATGATATTAGTGCATTAAAGCTACTTGCTTTCAGAACCTGAAAGTCTCCATCCTTCATAGTTATCTTTAATTTTAAAAAAATTAGGAAATTCTACTTGGACTCACTTGATAGTCAAAGTAATTTCTTATAACAGGAAAAACTTTTAATTTTCTTTAATTACAAGTGCTAGCCATACAGCCTGCCTATTCTGTTCTAGCAGAACCTAAATATTTTCTGTAATTTTGAAAATTTTTTGATGACTGAAATTATTGTGTAACAGAAGATCCAGTTTTCAAGAGCAAATTTTAACTTATGTACAATGTACTTTGCTGTCTTAAGCAGATCATTACTTGGACAATTAGCTTGAAGCAAAGTAATTCTCCTTTGGCATTGATTTGTGGATAGAACAACCTGCTCCCTCATTTGCAACCAATGACATTCTGCCAAATTTCAAGCCATTTATTTTTAACACACCTTCTCCTAATACAATTACTATGTTGCTACTTTTAAAGTAATCAACCAGTTACAATGAGTAATATTATTACTTATTCAGCTTAAATAAAATGTGCTGGAAATATTGTCATATTTATGTACTAGGACAACAGCAATTATGGGAATTGTTTTCTCAATAATTTTTGGTTTCTTCCACTGATAGGGTAAGTGCAGTTTAAAAATATACACCTAAAATAATAGTACTTCCAAATGTAAAGAGAAAATAAATCTAATCCTCTGTCCTGTGCCTAAGAAGAGCTGAGTTAACATTAACACACAAGCTTTGACTTTCCTGAGCTCTGCAACAGTCCACTGAGGTATAGGAGACAAAGCTTGAGATCCATGCAACAGGCCTTGTTTCTGGAGAAAGTCTCACTAAAATTACCATTTTCCCATTAAAAATGTCAGATTCATAAACAGTTTTACTGGTATCACAACTGTATAGAGACAATGACAGTTCTAGGGCTGTGATTCATAAGCTGTATGGAATCCTCCTTAATTTAAACTATAAAGAGTGATACTTCAGATAAGGCTGCATAGTTACTTGCCATGTACAAATGCTGCTCAGGGGGAATACTAAAGATGAATAAACCAAGGGCACTTTTTGCTTGATAAGGCCTTTCCCTCAGATGAGTGGAGGCCAAGCTCAATCTCTTCAAATTCTATTTAGTTGTGCATACAAGAGGCTGTTTCAAAGGGAAAAAATCTTCACATTCTAGTATATTCATTAGTATTTCCATATCCCTAACTTAACTGCAAAGAAATTTTTGTAAAGTTTTGTACTAAGAAAAATCTTCCAACTAAGCCCACTGGTGGTTTCTGCCAGAGAATGATGTGTTCATAAAGTAACTCTTAATAAGGAGGAGGAGGGAAGAGATTTCTCCATAATCACTATTGCCATCAATACTTTTATTTTTTAATTAAAAACTGTATTTTGGCTCATCAGTTACTAGTGTTATTTGACCTTATGTTTGACACAGAAAGTGGTCCAATGATCATCATACTTTATTTTCTACATCGGGAATTGCTCTGCACAAGACCATGAGTCCCAGTAGCAGTATATTTTGTTAATTCATTTTAGTTGTGCAAAATAGAATATTCTCCAGTGCTATCTGCTCAGACTTTTGGCATCAGGGCAGAACCAGGGCCATTTTTTTTAAAAGGCTCAATAACATAATGAGATTCATGGACAGTGTTGCCATATATCCTGCAGAAGCTAGACTACGATTCACTGCAATACCTACAAAAATGTCAAAGCAATTTTCTGGAGCTAACTTACTTTTCCCAGAAGACTAAGAACCTGTTCTATTAGGTTCTTTACATCACTTCACAAATCTGAAAATTTTCCAGTGATGTATTTTTCTCTATGACTGACATCTGTCAGCATTTCTTCCTTATGTCTCTTCTCTGGGAGAGAGGGAAAAGTGTGGTCAGTGGACTGTTTCTGGGAGGCTGACTTTTTTTACTGTTAGTCTAAAGTATCTCTATTCTGTTTCATGTTTCTACATTATTGGAGGCAAGGACAAAATTATCGTTGTATGTAAGATTAAAAAGTGGTGGTATGTTTTTGTTTGATATAGATTTTCTACAGTGTTAGAAAGTATTCTGAAGAAGGAGTCTCCATATATATATAGGTGTACTGTACTGTTTCAATTTATCTGACAATCCATGACTATTGGTTATTTCATATCTTTAAACAATCTTGGATTTGTAAGTCATCCTTTAGATGTCATGGGCTCAGATCATTGAATATTCTGATTTGTGTTTTTTATTTTGTTGATGGATGGATTTGTTTAATGTAATTATGTCAATTGTATGGCAAGCATGAAATTTTAGGAGAAAAAAGGGCAAAGAATTCACCCAAACTTTATGCTCTCATTTAAACACTAGTATTGATTCCTGAAGCATATTTAGCACTTTCCCTAATTGTGCTGTGCACTCAGTGTAAGCCAAATTAGTGCAGTGTTGATAACTTTCACGGGGAACAAACAAAAAACCAAAACAAACCAAAAAATACCTAAACGAACAAAAAAAAAAAAAAAAGAAAATCACAAATAGAAGTTTAGTTTGGTCTTACTTCTAATCTTGAAAGTCCTGCCATCTTTAAGTTATATATGAATTGCCTTAAGTGATGTTCAGTAATTAAACTGAGATCCAAGACAGGAATGGGAAATGTAATGTTCAAGTAAAGATAAAAAAAAAAAAAAGAGAAACATCACTGTTCTTGTAATTTCATTTTATTGACTCCTGCTTTCATTTGCCCTGTAAACCTAAAGCAAAACTTATGGACAAATCTAAACTTTAAAGTATTAAAGTCTGTGAGTTTCTGCTCTTTACTTCAATTGACATCATATATGGGAATTTTAAAAAGTGCTTTAACATTCTGATTGACTGTAAATGTCAGAATGAACTGTGTTGTCACGGGATTTATAGAGAATGTTTCAGACAGTACAATTAACCAAATTTTCTTAGGATTTATGTCCAAGCCCTCTATGTTCTCACAAAGGCAAACTTTCTCTAGGATCAATCATTCAAGGTAACATAACTGTGAATGTCTCTGTAAGTCCAAGATTTTCGAAATGGTCTCAGTGAAACCAGGGAATTAACTTTCTCAAAAAATATGTTGCTGTGCTAAATCATATGCTAGATGATTTATCTCCAAGACACTACCCAGAGTAGTCAAAAAGAAATAACCAAATCTAAATGGATCCGAAACACCAGAAACTTGAGCCTACTTTATAAGGCCACCATATATTAATGGAACTCTGAGGAAATCCAAGGAAACCAAATTCTAAATCTCTTTGGAATCACTCCATTAATTAAAATAGATTACAACTTCAATACCTAAGTCTCCTTTCTTCCTAATGGTAGATTGATCAGGAAATTATGAAGGGTCTCTCAGATTAAAATCATTACAACTGTAGTTAGTTGTAAAGTCTTTGCTTCAGCTCTTGTTTTCATACAGTATTATTTTTGTCTTTTTCTTGGTTAGCTTTTATCTTTGTTTTGTGCAAAGCAGTTTTGCAGAACCAGAATTAGGTTAAATCCCATTAATGACGATGTATCTAGAGCAGTTAACCAGTTGGAATGAGTTCAGTGTTGGAACACTGTATTTTACAATTGCTAAGAGCTGGCATGCAAGAAATTACTCTCTGTGGAACTGAGATTCTCTTGGCAGCTTGCCCAGGTACTCCAGCACCTCACTGCAGAAAGAAAACATCTCAGCTTTACATGGATGTTTCCTGTACACTGTGGGCATGAGCACACTGCCCACAATGGCGCTGTATGCAAATATATTATTTCTGATGTTTTTAAAAGACGTTTCTAGGGCTAGCTAAAGTTATCACACTCCCAGGAGAGAAATGCTTTTCTCTTATCCAGTTATCTTGAAATCACTCTTAATTCAAACTGCTTTCAAGGTAATATGCATCACAAAAATATTAAGATTGCAATAACTGAATAGACAGACTTGCTACAAACATTTATAAAAGTCAGAGGTGGAGGAATGAAAATTCTCACTTCTTTATCCATGGGACTTCACAAAGTCATTTCTTCTTCCATTTCAGTAAGTTTTCTTTTCTTCTGCAGGCCTTAGATCTCTGATTGTGTCCAGTAAGAAATTTCTTGAAGTAGGGCTACCCAAAATTAAAAAAAAAAAAAACAAAAAAAACAAACCCAACTTTGTGTTTGCACAACAAGATCTTGTTCTTGACATCCATTCAGGTAAGTTTAATCTTTCTCCATGAAACTTTTTAATTTCTGTTTCATTCGCTAGGAAGTTTTGTCATTCCTCCCAATTAGTGTCAGTTCTTATCCTAATAGGCTTCAGTATTTTTCTAAATCCAGATATCATTTCCTGTGTGTGACTGATGAATGAGCAACCTTTTGTCTCAGAAGGAATCAATACCCTTCTTTGATAACTCTAGATGTATCTTTCAGTGTGAAGTGTCTTTTCTGCTGAATCTTTTATTTTATAGTCATCTGTACTTTAATGAAAATACATGACACAGAAATCTAAATGGGTAAATTGATGTAGCTCATTAATCAATTTTAATTAAAAAACAGGCAATATGGTAGGTAGCCTGTTCAGAATGGCTTGAGGTGATTAATCTGGAAAATTTTCTTTTAAAGCTACTATAAAAGGCCTTTAATCTCTTTGCCATTCCCTCTTTCCACTTACATTCACTAGTACTGGGCTTGTGAAAAGGGTATCTGGAATTCTACAGAAAAAACCCTAAATAAGAGATTCCTGGAGATCTGGAGGAATGGGCTATTTTGGGGGAAAGGAACCTTAGGTAAGGCCTATCCCTGTGAGCAAAGACTTTTTCTAAGGGTTCTGTCCTCTTTTGTACTTCTCTGTGAGGAGATTCTGCATTAAGTTTTGAGTTTGAACACCTAGATCATAATGGAAGTAGCACTGAAACCACACTATAACTTCAATTGATCCAGGCTGGAGAATAATTTTCCTTATCCTTGTCCTCATCTGTAGAAACAGATGCAAAGTCATAGAAACCCACTCACAAGTTATTATTTGGGAATGTATGCACTGTTGTTGACCAACAACATTTCATTTTAAAGAAGTCAGCAAAGAGAGCCTCCATTTGCTCACCACTGAGGGAATTTAAGGGTGCAGTATTCACATATTCACCAGGATAAGGCTCTCACACACAGTAACTGGATACTTACAGTTCAAATGTGAATATAGGAATATATTTGACAAAGTGTTTGATGTCTTAACTGGTATTTTGAATTTTCTCTTTTCCTCATTTCCCATGCATGACAGATTTTAAACCCTGATTTTATATATTGTTGGTTAGGTTCTGGGTCTTTTTGTGAGATTCATTTCCTCACTAACTTAAAAAGTTGCCATAGTTAAATTGCTTTTTGTTCAGAATTCTCAAATGAGGCCAGGTGCTTGAAAATAAGCCTCCTACAAAGGATGTAGTTTAATTAAGAGAGTCAGATATGAGAACACTGGGGTGATGAAGCCCACTGGTTAAACCGGTGCATCCATTAGCCTACTGGATTTCCAGAAGTCATTTGTCCTGAAGAAATTTGTGTCCTGATCACAGATGACTTTGGAAAGGGATACTTGGATTCCAGTTTGCTGTTTTATATGGTAAGAACATATATTCTGGTTTTAAAATATATTGAAAGCTACTGGTCGATACTATGGGTAAAAAATCAGTTTGACTTTTCTTGACACTTGGAGAAGATAGTTTTTAAAACAGTTTTTAAAATAGTTTAGCAATTAAAAAGAAATAGTGCAATTTAAATATATTTTAAATCAATACCAATATGTACCCCTGCATTTGATTTTTCTATAAAATTATATCAATAATTATTTCAGGTTTTGTTGTTTTTATTTTCTTAGGCAGGGGGAAACGGCTCGAGATTTTTGCAATTTTTACAGAGCCAAGCCCTCTGCTTCTGTTTCCTTAGTGCATAATTTCTCCTTGGGAAAAAAATGATCAGTTTTCTTTAATCAGTTTAGCTGAATTTTATTCCTTTGCCTAGCCTACCTTGGTATGTATACTATCTCAGTACATATGTCTTAAATATTTTTCTGTTTGCTATTCTTTTACTTGATATTAAATACTGAATATTTTATTCTACTCTTTTCTACTTTAATCTGTGAACAGACAGCAAGCTGGAATGATTTAAAGTGGACTATGACTTGTGCTGGGAAAGCAGCCTAAGGAAAGGGAAGCTGCATTTAGTGAAAATTCTCTGTGTCTTACTGATGGAGGCACATCTTATTGAGCCTATCTGGCTCTGATCATTCAAGTGACTGAAACACTAAGCAGAATTTTAGTAACTTGGTTTCTGGAAAATCAGGTTATTAAGGCTCTGGCATTTGTTCTCTTGCAGGTGTGAGGGGTTAATTTTGTCTGGATGCCAGGTGTCCACCAAGCTACTCTATCACTTTCCCTTCTTCTGTGGACAGGGGAGAGAAAATAAGATAGAAGACAACTCGTAGGTCAAGAAAGGCAGTTTACTAGAGCAAAAATTGAAAGTTGTACATGCACATGCAAGGAGGAAACAGTAGAATTTATTCTCTCCTTCCCCTCCACAAGCAATGCCCAGCCATCTCGCAGGAGGCAGGACTTCAGCTATGACAATCTCTGCCCCAGCCCCAGTCACGGAGGAGGCTGGCCAGCTGCTCACCCTTATGCTCAGTCATCAGCCCTAGCATGGCTGAGATCCTTCTGGCAGGGCAGGATCTCCATCACTTCTGATTGAAAGTGGTGTTCCCAGCCTCCAAAACCTTTTACCTTTCAGCTTGAGCAGGAAGAGATTTTTCTTACTCTGATAATGCAATATTACATTATACTTTTGTCTGATTTAATTTCTTGCATAATGATGTTTTATAAAAAATCTATATTTGTTTAAGCATTTAAATAATTTAACATGTTTCTAAATTCACATCATTATTTTTGTACTCTGTCATCAATTGTTTAGTGAATAAACTTGTAAATACTGTCATGTAATTGATGCCTGCATATACTTTTCATTTTGAAACTCTTCCATGTCTTGATTTGTCAGTAGAGGACTTATTCCCTATGCAGCCATGAAATGCATGTAGCCAAGGTTATTCTTTCCACTTGAAAATACCAAGCTTTGATAGAGTTGCTGGAGCTAGAGTTCTTAATTTTCTTCATGACTGCTCTTTATGTCACACATCATAACCATAATATGTTTATCTAAGGGCTAATTGGTTTTCACTTTCTCAGCAGCAATGTATGCATTCAACACATAGACCATAGTCTACATAAATTGCTTTAGCAATATTGTATATTGCTGAGTTACACCAGTATACACCCAAATTCTACATGCCTAGACAAATTGAAACTCTGAGGAAGACAAATATGTACTTTGTCTAGACATTCTTTACACTTGAAAACTGAAATTGGTAACTGCTAAATTTCATTTGCATCTCTGTGTATTTGTTGTATATTGGATAGCATATGCATTCACACACAGAGATCTGCAAACTGAGGCACAGTTCTTACCCCTATTAACATAAAGTTTTAAAGCAGAGGAATCCCAAATACTAGGACAAAGGATTTTTCTGAATTTTTAGATGGAAACTGAAGAAAAGTGAAACTGTTACTTGTTCAACAGTTCTTTTGGACCACAAACACACCAGCTACCAGCTTCCTTAGGATGCATCCTTGGAGCTGTACAGGACATGGCGGGAACAGACAAGAGAAATGGTCCTTACACTGTAGTGAGGAATTGAAGTCAGAACAGAAGAATCAAGAAGGGACAGAAAAAGGAGCATTCTGTATTCTGAGTTTTCTAGCAGATTTTGAATTCTCTTGGGTGTAAAGACAGGAAATTACAGTTTGAACTTCCTCAACTGATTCGGGAATTGCCAGGAAAAGAGCTACTGAAGGTGACAAAAGTCATTGTAGATTGAAAACTTCATCAGAGGTAGCATCAAGTATGTAGCACAAGAGGGCAATTGTATCCAAAACAAGAAAACCTTGATTTAAAAAAAAGGGAAAAGGAGAAAAAAAACTCTGAAAGATCAGAAAAGAAAGAATTTGTGCTGGTGGTGAAACTTTCTTTTCTACTGCTGAACTGTATGCTTGTGACGATGTACTGTCTTCCCCTTCAAGAAATGCACCTTCAAAAAATGCTGCACAAGTTCAAATGAGTATTTTTCTAATACGCTGAAAGAAAAAGGCAACATGTCCAGCAGCAATGGTATGTTCATAACAGTGCTCATAAGGTTATAAAAGCATTTTATTTTCATACAATTCCTACCATGAAGCTGTTTTCCTGAGGGAAGGAACTTAAGCTGGATGATAGCCTTCTTGGCAGACCCTCAGAAGACAAAGACTGACCCGGGGTTACTGCGGAATCTCTGAAACTTTGTGTTGAGGATGTTACCCAAAGATGTGTGTGTATACTGCTAAAAGGATAACACATATGTCTCAAGATTTATATGGAGTTGTAATGTACCATTTCTCAAAAACAAAATGAAATATATGGCTAATATACTAACAGCCAAAGAAGAATAAAATAAATTTGCACGGAAAGGTAGGTAGCAGAATGTGAATTGTCTCCATGGCACTAAAGATTTAGGCTCAAAAGTCTGATTAACAGTCATATTTTATGGACTTAGTTATGGATTTAATGTTTAATTATAGATTTAATTTCTAGCAAATAATTTTGCTTCTTGCTGTGGCTTTGTTTTCTGCCAGGTGGTTGCTTTCTTAATACGTTTGAAGAGTGAAAATACCAACGTAAGATGTTTAGATAGAAATAAACAGTTCTATTAAAGGAAAAAAAAAACAAAAACAAAAAAAATCTCTACTATACAAAAAAAGGGAACAGATATACAGGAAAAAAAAGAGGAAAAATAAATTTTAAAACTAAAAAAAAATGATTTGCTAATAGAAATAAAGTCATTAAAGTGAATATAATCTGGTTTAATAAAATGAAATAATCTGAAAAAATGATAATTTAAGCCTTTGTCTTGAATTCTGTTCAGCTATAATTGCCAGAGTAAAAAATACAAAACAAACAAACAAAAAAATAGAAGTATTAGCATGAGTCAAGGTTTTTACACACATTATTCTGTTTCTGGAGTGTTTGTGAATATCAATCTCTTATTCCATATTTAAATAGTTCTGTCTTTTTAGTGCTCTATTACTTTTCATTATCATTTAATTTTGTTATCTCTTTTGAACTGAATTATTTTTCCTCCAATGATCAGTAAAAATATATCTGCATTATTCATGGATTTTATTATTTTTTAAAAACTTCCCTGTGTTTAACTCTTGTTTACACACAAAAACACTAAAGGTTTTGTCTGAGCTACAGAAATGAACTTTATATCCTAATTTTATAAAGTTGTGGTCGTACCAATGTTAATCATATTTGTTAAACAATTGCAAAATCTTGTAAATCTCCAAATTATTTTTTCAAGATTTCTTCAGCTTCCAATAATTTTCCTGTTATTTTCACACTAGAAAATGTGCTTTTCATTAAAAGCTGTGTTTACTTGGGGAGAGAACAAAGTGACTTTATCAAGTAACTTCCTGTTACTTGGAAAATGTGGAAGAAAAACGTCTTTGAAAGACTATTCTGGAAATTTAGCTTTCTTACTAATAAAGGTGTTTTTTTGCTGCCGTCACTATTGCTGTGGTCATGCCATATGAAATACTCCTTCGCTCCTGGATATACAAAGTTGTAAGTTCACGAGATGGCAAATTCATTTTTATAACTATGTCTGGTAATCCAGGTCTTTGCTGGAGGCAGTTAGCTCTGTGGGGATAGAGTCTGTTGTCAAATTGTGTCTTTTCCCAAGTGCTACCATGAAACTGCTCCACACCACTGTAGAGTGTCCCATCCTGTCTTCATTCAGCTCTTCAGGAAGGTCTCTCCCCTCACCTCAATCACCCAAGGAGTGAAAATCTCCCCTTTTACTCCCAGGTAGCTTAGAAGCATTATTTGATTCTGGTTCCTGTCTAGTGTACAAAACTACTGGAAAGTAACATTCATGTGCCCATTACCAGATAAAAATCTTGTTGAAGGAATTATTTGAACTGTAAAGCAAGAGGAGCTGCATGGAAGCCACGTGCTGAGCATCAAAGATCTTATCACAGTAGTTTTTGTCATCTCTTTTCCTTTACAAGAATTTAAATATATTGATAGCACCACATGTAAATAACTTATGTTGATTGTTCCTTGCTGAAGTTTCTGGAATGGGTAAAATTTCCAGGAGTCATGGTTTTACAATTTGCAAGTTGTCATGTGGGGTTTTCTTCAGAATGTAAGAAACAGAGGATGGTAAAAATGGAAATACTTGCTAAAAAGTAGTCCTACTTTAAATTAATGCCTCAAGGACCAGAAGAGCTCTTAAAAAAAGTGAAGATTGGCTATTGTTGTTTTTCCTCTGTTTGGCTTAACTAGCATTCTGTTATATTTAATGTTTTTCCCAGCTGTAAGATGAGGTAACTCCTCCTCATGCCAATGTTATCCATAGCACCTTGGGTTACATCTCAATGATTCCTCCTGATAGCATGCATCAATTCTTTGGTGATGTAAACCTTCTCTGAAAATGTTAGATCTTTCCTGCTAGATCTTTCCTGGTGCACTATGCTGCTCATGCTCTGTGTGTTAAATAACCTGTCACCTTTTGGTGCTGATTGTTCACAGCTGTATTCCTTAATTACAGCCTATGCTGCTATAGTTTCAAAGTTGAAAACAGCAGAGAATAAATTCTCTCATAGCAATTTTGGCTAGCTAGTGGCCAAATGTGTAGCTAAATTAAATTTCTCCAGCAAAAGCAAATAGGTAAACAAATAATCTAACAAAAGCTATCAAATGTAATAATGATGTTAGAATGGGAACTTAATTAGCTTCTATGTTATAACCATGATGCCAGACTGGATTGCACTGGTTATTCATTTATAAATCTTTCAACTATAGTATAGAAAAGCAAATAATACCACCCTCATTTCCTGTGACCCAGAAGAAGAATCCAGACCAGAAGAATCCAAGAGTGTGAGTGTATTTCCAACACAGATCTTCATGGAGAGGAGCTTCAGTTTCACTGCAGTTCTTGAATTTATATAGAATACTAGCATGGAATCTAGTGGAAGAAAGAAAAGTCATTGTTCCTTAATGACTCCCTGTACAAAAGGTTTTGTATCCCCACTCTTTCTATTTGCAGAATAGCATAATACTAGCCCATAATGCACTTTATAGTTGCTGTTAAAAGTGTTTACTACTTAGAACAAGAAGTACCTTCTTGCACATTTTGGTGTTGAGCATGATGCCCTGTCAGAGATCTGCTACAAGTCTTTTGTTTGGTTATTAGGCAGATTGTTGGTTTGCCTTTCCAATCTACTCTTGAAGCTCACTAGATATTTTCTGCAAACTAAATGCACCTTTAAATAATTTGAAGCATGAGACTACTGTCTGTTCTCACAGCTTGACTTGCTAGGAAATGGTAAAAAAAAAGACTGACAATATGTTTCTTTTACAAAAAGGGCTCATTCAGATAATCCCAGTTTTCCTGGGAGATCTAGACCTGCATAATTCATAATAATTTACAGGAGCAGTGTCTAGGAAAATGCTAGGGGATGAATTCTTTGCAGGAGTTTTATTCAGCACCCATAAGTTACAGTTTGCTTTTGTAGTATGCTGCCTCCTGGCTCATAAAAGCACATCCCTGCTTTCTCCCAACAGAGATCTTATGTTCTCTATAAAGTTTCTCTGTCTGGGTCCTGTTGAATTTCACCACTCCTTCTGTTGCCCTGTCCAATCTCTACCTCATATTCCTTCCCTTTCCATCAAGACAAAAAGGAGATATTTTCCCATCTCTAATGAGCCCTGAGCAGAGAGATTATTGATATCATAACTGGAGTGTCAGTTTGTTTGTTTTGTAGAGATGTTCTGACAGATGTTTAGATTATTTGTCAGAAAAAAGAGTATTCATTTGCATGTAGATGTGTGACAATTTCGGCTGTAACAGCTTCACGGTGTTCATGAGAATTTTTAAGTTTTGCATCTGTTCCTCAAATCCTTCCTAAACTCAGAAGGCTTCCATACAAATGTTTGCCACTTCAAAGCTAAGCTCATGCTTAGATGTATTTCCTGTTCAGGTCCTTAGTTAAGATACAGCAAAAGAGTCTAATAAATAAATGGAACCAGGATGGGGAGTTTTAATCATTTATTGATTGTATGAAGAGAGCTATTTTTCATTGCAATTCTGTGTGCATAAAGCTTTTCTTTAGCAGAGAATGATACTCCTGACAGAGAAATCATTCATTGTTAACTAAACAGTATTTGCAAACTCTTTAAAATTTACTTGTTGGGGAATCCTTTTCCATTAAGTATTTCTTAATATGTCTGATTTTTCAACAGTCATTATTCTGGTTTTGTTTTTTACCTTAAAAAAAAGCATGAAAACCTATTGTACTTTGACTTCCAACAAATAATGTTATCTAAATATAATTATAAATTATTGATATTACAATGTGATCATTTTTATTATTTATTTGAAAATTGAATATAATTTAAACACAGTAGTATATTTTGTACAATGTCATTATCCACATTAAGTTTTGATATTTAATATGAAAATAAAATCTCAGTTGTTCTCTATAGGCACCTCTGAAATGAACAGTTTGCTTCATGTTACCAAGGAAACAGATTTTTGCAAAGATATAAGGCCACTTTGATGTCATTGTAAACCACTAAAGTGGAAATCTTTAGTATTTGTCAGCCTCTTGAGAGTAAGCAGTTTGCTCTAATCAAAATGAATATAAAATTATTCTGAGCATGTAGAAATGCAGTATTCTTGAAGCAAGCATGCTCACTAGTAACCACCCATCTTTTTTTCAACAATGATTCAGGACCAAAAGAAATCTGATTACTCTTTATTGAAAGATACATAGACACGTAACCCTGCATATTCCTGAGCAGTTTTGTTCCTGAAATTTAAATTGGCACAAGTATAACAAGTTGAAAATATATTATTCAATTCAGCTGCATATTGTGAGTTGCTCAAGGGGATAAAACATGTTTATTTTTGAAACTCACTAACAATAAAATGATTGGAACATGGTGGGGGGGGGAACCCCCAGTGAATAATTCCTGCTGTTCAGGGCTACACAGTGAATTCAGAGAACAAGCCAAATCCCTTTGTGTGAAATGGCCCCACAGGCATTTTGCTTAGGGGATGAAATTACTGACTAAGTCACAAAAACAGTAGAAAAGATCTACAGGGGAAAAAATAAGTCTCATTTGAAATATATAACCCCGTCTCTGTGAATATGGAAGGTCAATTTCTGCTTATCTGTCATTCAGAAGTAAAATACAATGATAATAAACCCCAGAAAAAGACAGATAGCTGTTTAATGCTTTCCAAAATTATTCTCTGGCTACAGGAGCTAGAAAGAAGTACCTATACAAATAAGTTAAATCAAAATTTTGTCACTGGAAATATATCAATAGAAATTAAGGAAAATGTGAAAAATTACCATTACACTTTGACACTTCATTGAGACAGAATCTTTTCACTTGACTATGCTGCTCTCATTGGAAACAGCTGGATTCATGATAAGGGGCGGGGGAAAGAGAACAACAAAGTTGGAAAGTACTTTTGGGGAATGGGTGAGGGAAAAGGAAAGTAAGAGGAAGAATATGGAAACAAATTGCAAGGGAGAGAGTGGAAACAATGAGGCTGTGAATGACATCAGCTACAGAAATCGGGGAGACAGGGCATGCATCCACAGAGGAGATACAAATAAACCAAGCAGTGTAGCAGTGAAGTCAACTAAAGATACTAGCAAGAAGTGGTGGGAGTGGAGAGCCCTCGCTTACCAGTGGCTGATTGTACGTGGTTGGTTTTTTGCTGTCATGTGCTTTCTTCACTTTCCAACCTCCTTGTTTATTTGTTGGACATTATGTAAGGACAGGACACTAAACCACTTATCACTTCGTTAAGTACATTCTGCTAAATAAACACCAGATTACTTATGTTTGTTTAGCGGACTGTAGGCCTTTGGTTAGGTTATGCATTTCATTTCTTCAGCACCATCAGGAATGGGGTCATTGTGGCATTATTATCATAGTCTGATGTTACAGATTGATAATGTCAACCCCAATACTGCTTAAATTCCTTAAATTTCTATGAAAACACTATTAAAAAAATTTACTACTTCCTTTACACATACTCTGAAACCACAACAATGTTACTGATATGCCCTCATGGTAAGGACAAATCCTTGTGTATATATATATATGTGTATATATATTTATATATGTATAATTCTTTTATATTTTTTCAATTATTATAGCCTCCTGAAAAGTCAAAAAAAAAGCTTTTTAATTTCTGGTTAATTTCTCTTTGTCAGCTGGAACAGCTATCATTTTCTAAAGGTATAATATAAACAACAAAGCCATGAACCTACAAAACAGATCTATAAATTTAATATTATCCATATACAATTGCATCTGTATGCAGTTTTTCTATGAGACAGAGGGGAAAAAATCAGTGCCCCTCTGTTTGGCACTGATAAAATAGCATTATAAATACCATGTATCTGATAAGTCCAGTCAAGAGGTATGAACACCTATGCTAATATATATAGAAAAATCTCTGTTTTGTTAACCAATAAAAATAAGTGCTCCAAGGATATATATTTATTCTTTATATAAAAACTGGGAGTGAGAGATAGATGGCAAGGAAGGAGAATAAATATTCTCTAGGTCAATGGTGACATAAAAATAGGAAGGAACTGTTGATTTAAAAAGATCTTAAGCTGTAAATCAGAAGGATGTTCCAATTATGAAAGAAAAAAATTCCAAGCTAGCTTTCCTACAATCATAGTGGGAGAAAATATTTTATGATTTTTACAGTTTATCCTTGGTATTTTTCTTATCTGGATTGTGTACAACTGAAAGAAATGCTCTTTGATCTGTGAAATCACTTTCAGCTTTTTATTCCCCTTTAATATAAGAATCTGATTGGAAGGTGTGCCAGAAAATCGATGGGTGATCAATACCAGTCGTGTAAGAAATGCAAGCTTTATAAATGCACACACACAAAGTCTGCAATATCTGCTCCCTGTGCTGCTGCCTAAGCATCAGATACACATAAACTGAGCAGGATACATAGAAATATAAATTCAGTCTTGTAAAGTCACATGAACACCATGAGATTAATATATACTGAATATTAAATACATAAATGTTGGCTGGGGTTTCCCCCAGTTTCAGCTGTTTAAAAATTAGGTATCCAGACTAAGTCATGGCTCTCTTTGAGCTCTGTGCAGTCAGCCCTGGCAGCATATACATCCTACCTGCCTTATACACCTATTTTATAGTGAGGTTAATTATTTTCTCTTTATCATAACCACTGCCTTAGTTGGCTGGCTTAAATTAAGTTTGTAATTTTAATTACCGTCATAAATCTGCAATTTCCCTTCGAAAACTGTAAAAGGAATTTTTGCAAATGCCACACAGAATTTAATGACAATAGTTTATTTTTAGTAATGGTTACTCTACTAGGTGTTCAGATAATATGCACAGTGGGGCACAGTGAATGAGATGAAAGACAATGTCTGTAGAGAATTAGAGATTCCAGCTGTACAGGATAATGAGGGGACTGACCTACCATTCCACTCTACCTGGTGCAGACAGCAGGTTGGCAACATCCAGGGATCAGCTGAAAACTTCCTGCTAATAAAGATGCAGGCCAGCCTAAATCCCTAAATAACTTCCCCCAGGTCAGCAGGCAGTTGGCCACCTACACCTTTGATGAGTGGAGTCTCTTGTGCCATGAAGTGTATCACATGCATCTGGGCTAAGCAACAGCTGTTGGAAGAACTTTCCCCAGTTGGAATGACAACGCAGATCTAAAGTTCGTGCTTCCAGCTAATGCTGGGGGAAGGAGGGAACAGTGCAAGGAGCAATTCTTACAGCTCTGCCTCTATTCTGACAATAAAACCACTGCCAGCCAGAGATGATACCTGTGCACAAAACTACGACACAAGCTATTCATACTGATATGGTATAAAGGCCCTTTTCCTCTTGGCTAATACAAACAGTCAGTGTGTTCTATGGGGGAATACTGGTAATAATAAAGGGAAAACAGCTCTTGACAGGGCTTGTTTGCAGAAGAATTCCAGTCATATATGTGTCAATCACCAACCAGTTCTTTTTGTTAAATATATCTTGCAAACAGCATTCAGCTTGCAGCTTGCACAGAGGTTAAGTCCTAGCTCTACCACACCACCCAATGCAATGAAATTCCAGAATTCAAAAGTATTTCTTAACCACCAACACTAAAGTCTGTGAATTTTAAATACAGAAAACAATGACAATGCCAAGGTTCCTGCAGATTTAATGACTCTGTTATTCTCTATCTATTGCTTTTAATGTTATTGGGGTATGAAATACTTTTAACAGATAAGTTGTTCCACAAGACAGACTTTCCTAGCTGGGAAAAAAACAAAGCAAAGAATCTCAGTAATGTACCAGCAGGGCATCATGCCAGCATTTTTGATTTTTTCAGGGAAAAAACAAAAAGAAGAAAGAGAAAAATGTAAGGGGAGAATGGCAAAATTATACTGGAAGTAGGAAGTAATGTGCATTATATTAACCAAGCAAACTTTGTGCTGAAAGATTAATGTACAGAATGTCATGCAGAATAAATCACATGACATTAAGAAATGGAATTGCTGAAAGAGCATAAGTTTTAATAAGGATTAGTAGTACCAGGAAATTTGAATAAAGTAATAATAAAAATGCAGTGCCTTTTGCATGAAGATTTTTGTGCCAACAAGAATTTCTGATACAAACCTCATCATAGGAAAACCTCTTCATATCAATATCACATAAAAGAGAGAATTTCATATGACTAGCGACAAACTTGAAACTAGTGGTACAATGAGGACCAGAAAAGGAAAAATGTAATCATAGAAATCCAGTGACACACAGTGTGAACAGAGAATTATAAATGATATAGAAATGGAGACAAACTAGCCAGGAATAAAAATAAGCTAAAAAGACACAGCAGGTTCTTAAGACAGTTACATGGCTTCATCTTCTTCTATTGAAGGAGTAGAAAGCAATAAGAATGAATAAAAACAACAAAACAAGAAGAGTTTCTTAAGAGATAAGCTTTGTAAATTAATAATTTTATGGAGCAACATTCTGGAGAAACAAATTACTATATCTGAGGATTAAGGATATCCCTTCCAATCACACATTTGTATTTTGACAAAGTTGGAAACTATATTGTATGTCAAAGATGACTGCATCTTTATTCAGCAATATGTGCACTGCACCTGGAGAATGTTGTGAATATTTTAAGGTACCTGAGAATGAATCAAAGACAATTTACATGCCTAATTATCCAAAATGAGATAATAGAAACCTTGGGAACAAATTGTAACAATTATTTTTGAAACTATTCCTAGGACATGGTCTATTTCTGCTGTAGTATATGAAGCAAGAGATTCCTATAACAAAAAACCCAGCTCTGCCTGGCCAGAAGCCTTCTCATTTCAGATGAATTCTCATCAACATCTGCAGGTAAGCTTAGATTTGTAAGGATGCTCAGGATGTAATAAACAATAGAGAAATGAGGAACTGAGCCTATGGAACAGCAGCTGATTTTAGCTGCCTCCATGGTGTTTCAACTTCATAAAAATCCTCAATCTTCTTGAAAGATTAGATATTTCAGTAACAAAGGTCAGGCTTTTATTAAAATCACATATAATTCACAGTCCAGTTGAATTGTAAAAACTACAACCTACCTTGAAAAATTAGTAACTGAGCTATTGAGGATGCTTGGATAATTCAGGGAAAGTTCACCAAGTAATAAAAATAGAGACACCTCTAAGTCAAGTTTGGTAAAGATGGGGTTCTTTCAGTATAAGTTATTTTACAAAGGTCAGCATTTGACAAGGATTTGAAGTAAAAGACTAAAATCTTAATAGCCATATAACATAACCCACTGTGGTAGAAGGTACATATTCCAAATTTTCAGAAGTGCAGTCCATTACTTAGCCTATCGAGAGATCACTGATTTGAGCACAGAAAGATACTAACCTATCAGAGAATGTCCAAAGGAGAGCAACAAAAATCGTGAAGGGCCTTGAGGGGAAATAGTATGAGGAACTGCTGAGGTCACTTGGTCTGTCCAGCCTGGAGAAGAGGAGGCTGAGGGGAGACCTCACTGCGGTTACACCTTCCTCATGAGGGGGAGAGGAGGGGCAGGCACTGATCTCTTCTCTGTGGTGACCGGTGATGGGACCCGAGATAATGGTTTCACTTTGTGTCAGGGGAAGTTTGGGTTGGATATTAGATAAATGTCTTGCCCAAGAGGGTGTTGGGAAATGGAACAGGCTCCCCAGGGAAGTGGTCAAAGCACCAAGCCCGTCTGAGTGCAAGAAGTGTTTGGACAATGCTCTCGGGCACATGGTGTGATTCTTGGAGATGGTCCTGTACAGGGCCAAGAGTTGGACTTGAAGATCCTTGTGGGTCCCTTCTAACTCAGCTTATTCTGTGATCTCAAGGTTTGGCAATTCAACAACTATACCAGGGCCCTGAGGGCACTAAAGGTGATGGCTCTCATTAGCCTGCCCAGAGGTCACCCCACACCCTGCTAGTGGCCATATCATGTCCAGCCCCAGGCCTGACCTTCCTCTTAGAATAGCTGAATACCATCCTCTTTTTGGTCCTACTTCCTTTTGCTCCTGGTTGGGCTGCCTGTTTGTATGCTGGACCAGTATATTGCCACATCTAGGACTATAGAGAGAGCCTTTCACTCACAGTCAGCTCTGGTGGTCTCAGCACAGCCTGACCTCAGGTCCCTTTATATCTCTTCAGTCTTTTTCTCATCACATTCCAGCCTTGGTTCCTAGCTTGTTCTTAACTCTTCTCAGAGGTAATTTTGCACCTACAGAATGAATGGGTGCTAATAAGGACTAGCAATAAAGTCTCTGATAGACAGAGTCACCTCTCATCATTGGCCTCTTGATTTGTTTCTAAGTTGGCTGTTCTGAGCTGACCCATCCTGCTGGTCAGATTACTGTGTAAGCCATTGTTGATGTGAATGGTAGCCGACTAAAAATTAATAGGGGCATCAGGAGGACTTCCCCATAAGTGAATACTGACTTTGTTGTTGTTTGTTTGTCTGGGTTTTTAGTTATTATTATTATCGTTGTTGTTGTTTTTTCCTGACACACTCAGGACATCTGGCATTGTGCTTTAAATTACTGCAGTGCGTGAAAGTGCAAATAACTGAAATAGAGATTCATCAGCAAAGCCACAGTAGAAGGTGAATTAAACTAAAGATTTTGTGCAAGTGCATTTTCTGAGCATTTTTCCTGGTAGGCAGTGAGGTGGCAGTTTGTTTCACTAATCTCATTACTCATCAATTCTCATGTTTCTAGCAAGAAGACAAGTGAATTGTAGCTGATTTATAGATCTTTAGAGAGGCCTGAAGGTGCAACCTTTAATTTCTTTTCAGGTTCAGACATTGTCTTACAGCTTTGAAATGGTTACTGCTGCTACCTAAAAGATTTTAAACAAATATGCTGACTTCCTAGATAAGTCCACTGCTGTTTTGAAGCACATTGTTTCCATGTCAAACTGTTATCTGTTATTAGAGTAATAGGAGGAAATAGAAAAAAATAACTGCAAATTTTGGAAGCTGTCAAATTCATGCCATCATTAGTTTTAATTTATTTACTTTTATTCCAGAAGCATCTCTGTAAACAGTAGGAAGGAAAAGTCAGAAAAATTTCAGGTCCTATCAAAAAAAAAAAAAGAGAAGCTAATTGAACAGGAGGAAGGAGATGAAAACAGCAATTTAAATGCCAGTACAAGTGACAAGCTTGTTAACCTGCTCAGTCCATGACAAATAAGAACAATTGAGATGGGTGTTGCAGTGGAGGTGGAAGAAACTCAATCAAGTTTTAAGCAAAATACATCAAATAAATCTTTACATCTGCAAGTAATACTGGAGAGCTCTTCTGTGCTCTGTCTACCAATGTGACTGCAATACACATGTGCACCCTTGGATGAAATACTTCAGACAGCAGTGTTTAATGGTAGTCTAATCCAGCTTTCTGGAGATGTCTTGCTTGGCTTTTTTTCAGTTCTGGGTTTAAATAGCTGTACTCCTTACAATGTTCAAGCTAGCTGATTGAAAAGTAATTTCAGGTAGGACTTCTGAACTGTTGTAACAGAAAAATATTTATTAAAGGATTCCTATTAGAAGCGTTCCTTTTAAAGGAAGGAAGTTCCCTTTTGAACTTTAGAAGTGTCAGACAAATATTAACTATTGCTTATAAAAATAGTAGTATACAAGTGGGAGGAAGGAGCAGAATACCTTCCTCTATCTCATCAGTAGAAGTGCACCTTAGAAGTGCACCTTTTTTACTGTCTTTTCAAAAAGTTATAAGTGAGCTGAAAAAGCATTTCTAAAGTGTCTGTGACATGTCTCTGTGAATGGTAAGGCAAAAATTATAAGAACTATTTAACATTTAATATAAAGGTTAAGCACTAAAAAAGGTAAAATGTGCCTGTATAATAGCTCAATAGTAATGTGTTAAGGGAGACTGCTGAAATTGGTTTTCCATTACAAAGAAAAAAATTTCAGACCTAGTACTGCCCCCAAAACATTTGCCTCAATATGAGCCTTTCCATTAATTTCAATGGGAATTGGACTTATCCTTCTGCTCTCTAGACCAAGCAATGAAACCAGTCAGTCTTTAAAACCATGATTTATTCTAAAAGTAGCCTGCAGAATGTCACCAATGAAGCATTCCTTTGTGCTCAGAATAGTGTGTCTTTTCAAAATATACAGAATTTGAAGTCAGAATCAGCATTGGACTCATGCTTGTGTTAATGCTTCTCACTTCTAAAGATGTCAGCTTTTAATTGGCCAGAGTATGCCACTGAAATGGGCAGCCAGACTCCCTGGTTGTAAGTTAGGATAACATCTGTCTTTTCAACTTGCTTTGGCAAAGAAAGTGTGCACAATTTTTTGTTATTCCAAAAGCCCTTGAAGCATGAAGAACACGAAGTTCCAGTGAACTGGAACTTCTGCCTTCTACTGATGTTGTGAATAGTTGATTTATTTTCTTTTCTTATCCTTTTTCCCCTCTATCATTCCCTGATCCTTTTTTCCTGTCTTTGGCAGTTTTGGTGAAGCTTTTCTCACAGAATCACAGAACAAGCTGATTTGGAAGGAACCCTCAAGAAACGCTGAATCCAACTCTTAGTGCTACACAGCACTGTCCCTAAGAGTCACACCATGTGCCTGAGGGTATTGTCCAAACATCTCTTGAACTCTGTCAGTCTTGGTGCTTTGACCATTTCCCTGGGAATCCAGCACCCAACTACCTTCTAGGGGAAGAATATTTTTTTAATATCCAACCCAAACCTCCCCTGACACAAATACAGGCCATTCCCTTGAGTCCTGCCACTGGTCACTACAGAGAGGGATCGGTGCTGGCCCCTCCTTTTCATCTCATGAGAAAGTTGTAACTGCAATGAGGTCTCTCCTTAGTCTCCTCCTCTACAGCATGAACAGACCAAGTGACCTCAGCTGTTCCTCATGTGACTTCCCTTCAGGTTCTTCACTGTCTTTGCTGCCCTCCTTTGAATGCTCTCTAATAGTTTAATGCCTTTCTTATACTGTGGCTCCCAAAACTGCCCTGAGGACCTGAAGTGAGGCTGCCCCACTGCAGAGCAGAGTGGGACAATCCTCTCCCTTGCCTAGATAGCAGTCCTGTGCCAGATGATCCTCAGCTGGCCTCTCAGTTGGCCCTCCTGGCTGCCAGGACACTGCTGACTAACATTCACCTTTCCATTGACCAGGACTCCCAGGTCCCCTTCCCCAGCACTGCTCTCCAACCTCTCATTCCTCAGTCTGTCTGTAGATCCAGTGCTGCCCCACCCCAGGTGCAGAACCAAGCACCTTCCCTAGGTGAACTTCGTATGGTAGGTGACTCTTAATTTGTCAGTCCTCTAAATTGATGAGGTCTCTCTGCAGGTACTTTCTTCCTTCAAAGGGAACCTACAGCACTCCCAATTTTCTATCATCTTTGCATTTGATCTAGTATCCCTTCCAGTCCTGTATCCATGTTGTTTATGAAGACCTTGAAGATCATAGGGTTTGCCAAACCCCACTAGTGACTGGTCTTCATCCTTGCATTATTTAAATCTTAAAATTAAGATTTTAATAAAGTTGAAAATACTCTTTACTCCACAGATGATGCTGGCATGCATGTATGACATATTGAAATTACCATTCAAGCAAGCTGTTTGTATATTTGTGTGTGCGTGATGCTTTAAAACCACACAGTGTTAGTTGACTTATAAGATTTAGAGCTAAATAGACATAGTGAAATGAAAAATGGTACTTAATCAGAAAGCAGAATGCACATGGCTCTTCAGCAAAGAACAGACTAATTTTGGTGAGTTTTTATAACACAGGATAAACAGAAGGATTGAAGAGAGCAGAGGAGAAGAAGGTAAGATGGTCAGATGTGCAATAAACCTAAAGAAATGCAATTGTAAGGGAGCATGGAAAAGAGCAACTAGTTGCACTGAGGTAAAGGTAATGCCACCCAAACTGCTGGAACTCCTGATCACTTCCAAAAGACATTTTGGGATGTGTTTTAGCTGCTTATCATCCTTCCAGCTTCAACACTGGGCTGGTCTCAACATTGACTGCCTGCACTGCCAAGGAGCGGTGGCCTCTCTAAAACCTAGGGATCAAGAACAAATCCCTGAGCGAACAAGGATGGCCAGAAAAGCCCTTCACCTTTCTTCCAGCATAATTTGGATGTTATCCAGACCTTCTGAAGGTAATTTTATATACACTGGTTTTCACTAAAGGTCTGAAGGTGGGAACAAACACCATGTACTTCCAGCTGAGTCTGAGATGGGGTATTTCAGGTGTGGCAATACCTTTGAAATGTAGACCTCCAGAAGCAACCAAGGACAGTGTTCTTTATGGTATAATGTTATTACATGTGACATGTCTTTGACAGACCTCTTTTATGTGCTTTTAGCCTATGGCAACATGTTATGGAGAGAAGAATTCACTGACATATCCAGGAAAAGAAATCCAATGCATAAAATATTGAAATGACAAGGTTGACAAGGTTATTTTGTAGCTTTTGCCGCATTATGATAATAACTAACAAACTGGTATGCTGCATCTGAAACTTAGGATAAGTGATGCCTTTTTCTCATATTCTTTTTAGTACATTTGGATATTTGCTTTAGAATATTTCTCTTCTTCTCCCAGTAGAGTAAAATCAAGCATTTTGTAGTTTGTTCACTAAAGACCCCTCTCTGCAATGTGGTATTTTTTGTCCTCTGTTAGTGTTGGTAGGTTTTTCTGTTTGGTTTAGCTCTTAGATTGCTTATTTGTTTATGTTACCATCCTGCCTTCTAAATCCAGGAGGGGAAAGTACCACAGCAGCACAGTCCAGGACTTTTTCTCTAGCAAGAAAGGTTCTTTGGTTTTGTGTGTACCTACATCCTTCTCCTCCTATGGGCCCATTGCAGTCACTACTGTGCTTTCTCTCTCTTCCCACTTCAGAGACCTCAGTCAGTCTTTCCTAAACAATACTTGACTAAAAATGGAGGCATACATGATCAGATCCTTCCCTAACAAGGTTTAATAAGTGAAGAGGGTTTGTGACCCATTGAAGATGTCGACTGTTGTTGTGATTAGATCTTTGGTTTTTTATTCTTGATAAGAACTTCCTTTTTTCCCCCTTTCTTTCCATTTGCTTGTTTGTTTGTTTTCAATAGACTATGTAAAACCTTAAAATGGATCTGCCTACATAAAACCACTATGAATGGATATTATTCACTGAATTCTATGGGCCATTTAAATAAGCTTGCTTAAAATATTGTTAAAAATTTAAAGTAAGAAAGTTACTAGGGAAAAAAAATTCAGTCTCTGAAATACACAGAACCACAGGCTTCAAAAGTCTATTCCTTTTTTTTTTTTAACAGTATGAAAAACCTCTTCCATGCAACACAATATGGAACTAGCTAACTCATAACAAGCTTCTGAAGCACTAACACATATGCCCATATCTGTCTTGTGCCTGTAACATTTTGTAAACAACTGTCTTTGATGTTTTCTGTTGCTTCTTTGATCTTGTAAAACCCACCACAGAGATATGAATATGTTCAACAAAATCTAAGAATATTTCTTTTCTAGTCATGGAAGTCACATTGTATCCTTAGAAATTTGTTTTCCCACTAATGATGAATCATTTCA
Organism: Molothrus ater; assembly: GCF_012460135.2. NCBI lineage: Eukaryota > Metazoa > Chordata > Aves > Passeriformes > Icteridae > Molothrus > Molothrus ater. Next base: position 47,604,794 of record NC_050481.2, read on the forward strand.
AGTGATGCATTTTCGTTAAGGGAATCAAATTCACTCATGACAGATTTCGCAGTTCAGAGGTAAGATCAATAATTTCTCAAGTCATCATGAAACAGCTGTACAATGAAACTGCACACACAAAGAAAACAAACCAAAGAGATATTTTAAATAAAACTATAAAAATTCTTGATCATTGTCAGAAAAATCTATATCTGTTTCAGAACAATCTGCATTTATTTTCTCTGAAAAATGCACAGACAACACAGTGTATCTGCACTAAAATGTCTGATAGCTTAAAATAGTTCATGCTCTCTTTTTGTTCTCATATATGGTACGTCTTAAATTGTTTTTCAGTCAAAAAAGGAATTTTCTTTATATGAGATGGTTTTCTGCTCTAAATGTCTTAGGTTTTTGTTTTCCAAACATGCACTACTGGTATAAATGGTAACACTAGTAAAGACATCTGGAAATTCACCTTTCTGCTATGCATAGGGTTGTATGTGTAGAGAATACTATGAAGGTAGAAGGAAGCATGCTGGCTGTTCAGCCTAACTGGAAATTATGCAGGCTGTATGACCTCCTTCAGAAACCTTGGAGTGAGCCTGCAATCTCTGCAGGAGTTCATCTTTCCCACAGCCTGCTGAGGAGCTGGTAGGAGGCAACCAGAGAGGGGAAGTGAGGTTGGAGCACTAAGCGGAAGGCTTTGGGAAGCCATCAGGATATTGCTCTTCCTGGACTTGTGGAAACACCAGGGCCTCTCTAGCAGGAATTGTAACTGGAATTCATGGGGTGTTTGTTTTCTTCTGACTGTGCAAGGACTATTAACACTGTGTGTGTGTAGCAGACTGTTATTTAAGAGTGAAAGCTAGAGAAATTTCAAAGACTAGATAAAATGCAAGAAAGACAAATATAGTTTAGGTATATCTCAGCATAGTCTCCAAATGGAAGCCTAATTTTTGATCTATATTTCTTAATCTACTTTTCATTAATTCTTTCTATTTAGAAGCTAGATTTATATTTAAATACTCCACCACTTTTCAACAAACAGTAGCACATTTTCAGTCCTATCAAGCAGGAAAGTTTGATTCAATCCTTCTTAGAATAAATTCTGGAAATGCATATGAATTGTTTGTTGCAAATTGAACAACTATGCGTCTCCATATTAAGATTATGCTTGAGGCACCTTACCTAATTTTATTGCAATTGCCCAGTGCTGAACAATGTTTTACAAGGAAAAAAAAAGAAAAGAAAGGTTAGTGATAAAAATCTTCCACTTTTTTTTTCAAAAAATGTGATGTGTTTGAACATTCCCCTTTGAGAGTCCTCCAGATTATTTGTCTAGTTTGAATGATTTCTGCAATACAGCAGTGGAAGCATTGGTGATTTTATGTGAAGTAATTATTAAAACAGAGTTCTTTGTAACTTTTCTTCTATGTAGCAATAGTTTGAAGTAAACAATGGAGACATGAGTACTGAAAGGCTGCTCCCATCTCTGAGACAGAAGGTTGTGAGAAATTAAGAACATAATAAAGATAATGATTTAGAAATTAAAGTCTTGTGTCAACAAGCTTTTTAAATGTAGTATTATATCTCAGAAATTTCCAGCAGAGTTTGGAAAATGTCTATTTTTTGTCAGTATATTTATTTTAAAAATGAGAAACAACTCAAATTTTAACTGGAATTTGAGCAGAATATGGCAGTGTTGGTCTGATGCTTTTAACTTTGGTTTAAGCGCTCCTGATTTGAGGAATGGAAATAGATGACAGTGGTGGACAGGATTTTGATTAAGACACTGAAGCTTTCAAGCTTACAAGAATACAGTTATTCCTGAAGGATTGGGTAGGATTCAAATGGTATGAGCACCATAAATTTCCTCCTAAGGTCTGGTGAGCATCTTCAGACTTGGAGAAAAAAAATTTATATTATTATTCATGGGAGATTTCATAAGATATAGCTTAGCAGTAGTGTTTCAATCCTCCTTCTGGATGCAGAACTAGCTCCTTCTGATATAGTGGCTTCCAGTAACAAGATATTCCTAATGTTGCCTTTAGATCAGGCGTTGTCAGGTTTACGTAACTGCATGAGGGGGAAGAGTTACGTTGAATAGAGATCAAATATGATGGTGGGGTCAACTTCTAAAAATTTATGTGGAGGATAAGATGGACCTACAGAATGAGGTAGAGACATGGGTGATGGCAGCCAATAGAGTTTAAAGCAGACATCAATAATGTAATACTGATTGTTCAGCTGTAAATATTTTGTTCCCATATACTGAATTGCAATGTGGGGGAAACTGTCTGTAATGAAGAAATTTCTCTAGTGAATAATCTCTAGATTATACTAAACAGTGTGTTTATGCAATGAGGCTGCAAGCAGCCTCTGGGAGCTCTTACCAACCTTCGTACACATTCATGCTCTCCTGAGGATGTCATCACCTTGGGCTGCTATCCAGCAGTTTGTGTGAGAATAACTTTGTGCTCTATTGAAGCAAGGGACACTACAGAAACAGCAGAAATGTCTGGCAAAACTGTGCTGGAACATCCAAAGGGTGAAAGCTGTGAAAATTTGACATGTTTGCTAAATAGGTCTCCTCTTGTCTGAGTCAGAAAATCTGCCAACTGCCACAGCATATATGGCACAGACACTTCAAAGATATTAATACTGTTAATTTCTCACTAAGCATGGGGATACCTGCAATTTGCCCAAACAAAAATGATGGTAGGAAAATGTTTAACCTTCATCTATGGTTTAGCAGCAGCTTTGGGTATCTGCTTTGATTTGGCAATGATCTAGCTCAATGCTTCCTAAGTTGGTAGTATCTAAGCCTTACATACAAGCTTTTTATTATCTTGTGGCAATATTTCTTCACACTTGTATTATAAACAAAAGGAGGTTTGGAAATGCATGAGAATGTCTGGAAAAGCCTGGGTAACTTTCATAGTATCTGTGACAGATTTAAGAGCATTTAAAATAGCAAGTAGATTTTAAATTTAATAAAGTTATAACTTAGGAAAGTTAACTTAACAAAGGATATATAGTTTGTGTTAATGTCATAATTTTGCAGTATATTTGTTAGTATTACATATAAGTAGGGAAAATAAGCATGTTATGGTATTTTGAATGAAACAATGTGAGATGAAGCTACATGGAGATCACATAACTTGTGAAATATAAAAACTTATTATTTCTCAAATTGAGTCACCTGAAATTCTTGCATGTAAACAAGGAAGTGCCTATAAGGAGCAATTATACAAAAATCCTCAAGACCCTCTCCAGGGACTCAACATGCTGAGGTGCATTTCTAAAGTGCCTGTACCCTAATACATGCAGTATGGGGAGTAAACACACTGAGTTGACGACCTGTGTGCAGTTTCAGGGCTACGGATTTTTTGGGATCACAAAGATGTTGTGGGATGACTCCCATGACCGGAGTGTTGCAATTCAATAGACTCCAATAATGAAATGGCTCAACTGGTAAATTAGGGGTGAGCAATGGATATTGATTACCTAGACTTCAGTAAGGCCTTTGAAACCATTGCTCACAGACAAGCTGGTAAAGAATTGGCTGGATGAGGAGAGTGAGGTGATTGAAAATTACCTGAATATCTAGTCCAGAGAGTGGTGGCACAAAGACCAGCAGGAGGCCAGGTAGTGGTGTATCCAGGGGTCAGTGTTGGGTTCAATCCTGTTTAACACCTTCATCATGGGCCTGCTGATGACACAGAGCTGGAATTAAAGGATGATAAGCCAGAGTGTCACGCTGCCCTCCAGCCCTTACAGCCCTTACAGGCTGGGAGAAATGGGCTGAAAGGAACCTCTGGTGCTTCAACCAGAAATGTGAAGTCCTGCAGCCGATAGGAAACAATGCCAGGCACCATAAATTCTGGAGGTCACACAGCTGGGAACCAGCTTCACAGAAAATATACTGGGGGTCCTGGTGACAGCAGGCTTCACATCATCCAGCAATGTACCCTTACCAGAAAAAAGGTGGAAGATATCTTGGGCTGCATTAAAAAAAGGGTTGTCAGCAGGTTGAGAGTGGTGATCCTTCCTTCCCCTCTACTGAGCGCTGGTGAGGCCTCATCCGGAGTTCTGTGTTCAATTCTTGGCTCCCCAGTACAAGAGAGACATGGACAGACTGGAAAGAATCCAACAAAGGCAACAAAAGTGATGAAAATGCTGGATCATCCCTCTGATGAGGAAAGAATGAGAGAGCTTGAACAGTTTAGACTGGAGAAGAGAAGTCTCAGAGGGGAACTTGGTATTACACATAGATAACCTGATAGGAGCATGCAAAGAGGACAAAGCTAAGCTCTTTTCAGTGCTGCCCAGTGGCAGGACAACAGGCAATGGACACAAATTACCAATACACAGGATATTCCTATTGAACATCAGGAAGCACTTTTTTACTCTGAGCATGACTGAGCACATGCACAGACTGCCCAGCAGATTGTGAAGTCTCTACCCTTGGAGAGCTCCAAAAGCCACCTGAACGTGGTCAGTCATACTGAGGTGGTCCTGATTGAGCAAGGGATTTTGAGCAGGTGGACTCCTCAGATCTCCTAACTTCAGCCAGTCTGTGATTCTGGGGCAATACTGTATCATCACAAGTCCTGTGATAGTGTGCAGGTTTTATGAGAGTAGAATATCTGAAAATAAAATGGGATCATTCATATAGATTATAATGAACCAGTGATTGAGATGATTATAAATAGCATACTGCAAAGTTAAAGTAGCTTCTCTGTAAACGAGGTCTCTGAGGGATTTTGATATTGCCAAGACGGATTTGTTGTGTGCATCATAAATACTCAAGTTCTAATTTGTAAGAAACTAATAGATTTTTGTAATAAAAACTGTTTAACATATGGCTTGTTCTTTAGATCATGAAGGATACAGTATTTTGTCTACTACTTCATTTTTTATTGTTTGGTGTGACAAAACCTGTTACAAAATATACTCAGTTGCTATCTTTTTATCTAGCAGGTACTAAAAGAAAAAAATTAGTCCTTCAGAATCACTGTAGGTAGTTAAACCTCTATTCATCATAGGTATTCACTCAAACACTGCAGTTTTTTTCTATTATAATGGTCCTCTCTTTATAAATGCTTTGATATGCAGAGAAATTCTTAACTACTGGCATCTGAGCTACTGTCCGCCGACATGCTCAAACTCTGTAGGGTTTCCTATTTGTGCTGAGACCACTTTATATCTCTCTGACAGCATGAAGTGGGCACATCACATTTGTATTCATTTTCAGGCTTACTTATCACTGCCAAGTTGTTAAAAAGTTGCCTTAGTTTTGATCCACACTCAAAAGTCCTGTCAGGCATAAAAAATACTAAATGGGAATCAGGGACAGTGCAGATACCACCCTTTAATATTGGGCTGAATTTTTAGATAAAAAAAGTATTGCAAGTTGAGTGATTTCCTTGTGAACTACCTTAATTAAGGGACGAGGTATGTATATTGTGGTGGCAAGTTTGGGTGAATGCTGTGCTATATAGTTTTGAGGGCTTTGTTTTACATTTGAAGCTTTGTTGTCTGTGAAATTCCTAAAATTCCTGAGACAAAATTGGTGAACATTGAACTATGCGAGTGGGGTAGTCTTCTAACCCTGCATATTTTATCTAGAAAGATATGGCGATGTTAGTTTGCCCTTTTATAAATATTTTTTATACTTGCTATTAGAATAAAATTTCCCTGGGGATATTATCTTCTTTAAAAAAATGAGTTAGATTATATATTGCACAGAACAGTAGGGCTCAGGCTTGTGAATAAACCATATAAATATACATAGCTCAAACGGCCGAAACGGGGAAGCGTGTCTGAATTCTTGAAGACAAGTAGGTATGATGTAAAACATATTTTATATTCCCTAAGTTGGAACAGGATCCACGTTTCAAGTCATGAAAAGAAGGCTTGCTTAGAAAATATTGCAGCACTATGAACTTTCACAGCAATTAAAAGTTGCACATTAGTGAATGAATTTGGAGGTAAGGAATTTAATTTTCATAAGAATTTTATTCATTATAAGATAAGGGATAGGAGATAAAAAAAGAAGAATATTATATTTTTCAATAAGTATTCAACCCAACTTGGATGCTTGTCTCAGTAACAAAATGAAATGTTGTGCTCTAAAAAGGAAAAAAAAAACAAACAACTATATGGTTTTGTCCTAGATCTTCCCAGATCTATTAATTTCACTGCTATAGGTGTCTGTATTCCCATTCCCAATGAGATTTTAGCTTGTGCAAACATGCTGGTATTGCTAGACTTTTTCATCTGCTTTTTAGTATCTGTTCAGCTATATCAAAGTTTTGCTTCAAAGCAAATACACTTTATGCTCTCTCCATAACATTCTTCAGCATGTAGAAGAAATACATGTGAATGATTGATTATTTGAGGATCAAATATATGTGCCATTGTACGATTTCTAACCAGTTTTTAAGAGATTGAGTGCTTTTTGATGTTTGTGTTACTTAGAGCTCTGGGCAACACTCATCACTGTTGTTCATAAGATGGATGGTTGTAACTGCTATTATGTCTACTGTGTGCAGTTCCAGAGAGCCACTAATATAAATGTTGTATGCTTTATTGCTTCATGGAAAAATGAGCCTCTTAATGCAGCATGGCTCTGGTTATTCTTCATTACCTGAAATACTGTGGAAGAGCTTGTATTTCTAATGAGAATTATAGATTCAGCGCAGAGTGTACAAAATATAATTATCACTGTTTCCAGACTTAAAAGGGTCTTATTCATCATGTGCAAAAAATATTCAAGGAACATTAAGAAACTTTGTTCCTACTTATTACACTGACTGCATAGAAAAATGCATAATTAATGAAGGAAACCTAAATCTTCTCATTTCCGTAGGTCTTTTTTGAACCATTTGTTTGACAGTGAATGAACACGAAGCTCAGTGTGACAGAATCTTGTATCTATACAGAACTATTGTCTATTTTCCTCCTGTTTCTTTCTATAGCCATATACAATGGATGATGACAGATACACCTTTGTCTTCCATTTTGCAGTGATGTGATAAATGAAGACTGTAGATCAGAATCTAAATATCTTCCAAACATATAGAGACTGCAAAACACTAGGAAAAATTGTATAATATTTTGTCTACTGTTTAAGTGGAGAGGTTGGTGTTTAAACCTGGCTTTTCCTCCATAAAAATTAATTCATTCAGAAATATGACTGTCTATATTTATGTATATGCCTTACGACAGGAGCACTTCTCAAATGAGAATAAGTAACAGTTATTTACCATGTTCTAGAGTTCTAGTTAGCATAATGGCCCTGTCACAGACTTTTTAGGAAAAATCAAAAGTACTTACAAATCTTTATATATTTTTATAGTATAATGGTGCAAGCAAAAAATGGAAAAAAAACCTCATAGATATTATGAGAATATTTTGTCAAATATAATTTTGTTTTAGTTACGTGCCATTCTTGGATTGAATGTGACACAAATTTCCACATATTGAATTATGGGCAGTAGATTTTCAGAAATACTAAAACAAAAAGACCTTAAACTGTTTAGGTGGGTTTTATAGTTCAGCTTTAATGTTGCCTTTTTTCACTTAAGTTAAACTCAGTCTTTAAAAGATATTCTCTTAATTTGTTGGAGCTAATCTGTGAAATTAAAAGCTGTGTAACCACTACATAATGCCAAAACATGTGACTGTGTTGTTAGTACCCAGAGAAGTTTACTGAGATTAATGTTCAACCTTACTTTGCTACAGCAAAACTGTCAGAAGCAGGAAGAACTTTACTACATGATGCTAAGTGTCTCAAGTTTCTCATTGGTTTAGAGACAATTTTCCTCTGATTTGTATGAAAGACCTAGGCAAACAGAATAAAAATGTCTTTTTATGCAGGGACTCAGGTAAATGAGAGACAGGATTTTCTGCCCATTAGCTAAAGGAGCCCAACACCTGGGACAGGAAAAGACCAGATGCCAGCCTAAAAATTATTAGTATAGAAATTGACAGAGTAATTAATATAATAATAATAATAATAACAACAACAATAAAAAAGCTTCGATCTTATAGCATATATTAATTTTTATATTTACACTGGAGATAAGACTCAGGTCTATCATTCATCTTTTACTATGAAGAGTGAAATACCCACTGATTTTATTGCCATGCTTCCTCCTGTCTCCTGCCACATGATCAGTGAATTATTCCATGGAATGATGAATAGTTTATTGGCAAGGTTATTGTGAGACCTACTCAGAATATTCTTTAACATGGTAATTGATTTGCTGTCCATGTAGACAAGTTCTAAATACCTCCAATGTCACACATCAGCTGCCTCACTGCAGTGACAAAAGTTAGGTGACACATAGGACATTCTAATAATTAATAAGAGCAGTATGATTTTAAGGAACTGAAAACAAATAAATATAACTGTACTGAATTAAGGAATTCATATGTGAATACGCTCTGAAGCTCTTCTCTCCCCAGACACGCAGTGCACAGTACAGATTTATGAAAAAGCTTGTGATCCATTACAGTCTGTCAGTAACATCAATAATATGTTTACAGACCTTTTGTCCTTCAAAACATTAAGGTCAAAATTTCATGGATGATATAAAAGGCAACTATTTTCAATATATTGTTTTTTATAATGACGTTAGCTAGAATTAAGCTATTTTTAAGACCGGAAAGATGTTCTTTGGCTAGAATTAAGCTATTTTTAAGACCGGAAAGATGTTCTTTGGCCAAAATAATATTGAATTTGGTGGAGCTAAGAATACTCTGCATTAACCTCATTGAAGCCAGTAAATCTACCTCTATGTATATCAGGTAAGAAACAGAACTACCGCAACAGAAGAGATTAACATGGATGGTTGCATTATTTTTAAATGGATGTAGGGTTTATACCCAAACTAATAGAGGAGTGCTAAATCACTGAAACAGGATAGCATTTCTTTCTAGTTTGAATAATGAATCATACAAGCATGTGTAGCAGTCTAGGTTTTCAAAATCAACAGCAGAAGAGTAACCAGGGGTGTAATGGGGGAGGGAGAGGGAGTGACAAAACAAAACAAAACCTTAGAGGTTTTTTACTCAGATCTATTCATTTATCCCTAATTACCACAGAACCCTGTTCACTGATGTTGCTGATACTTGCATCACAAAGCACTATAGAAGACATTTATATAACAGCCTAATAAATGAGAATTTCAAAGTGAAATTGGCTCTCTTTTCCCTCCTGTAAGCAGAAAAAAAATGCAAATGCAGATGATAAATCTATAGAATGAAGTCACTTTACAGATGTGTTAAATCAAATTAAGAGCACTTTTATAATATTGAGCAAATGGCAGCTGTACAAAATTACTCATTTGTAAGCCTCATCTATTGCAGTTAATTTTGCTGACTTCAAGTACTTAATTTACATTTGTTAAACTAGCTAAATAATGTAGGAGGCGTTACGAATGGTATGTTTGTTCATTGCAGAATTTATCATGTAGCTTAGGATACAAGTGTTTTGGCTACTTTGTCATTTCCTTCCTTTCTTGACAGCTTTAATCAATGAAATTGAATTGCTGAAAGGTATTTTAAAGACTTATTTTAGAGCAGGAATCTACTTTTTAAATGAAAATCAGATTGTGGTAAAAATATCTCAACAAAGAACACAAAGCTTAGTAGAAAGTTCAAGGCTATCTTAACTCTTTTGCTTTCTGATACCTCAGAAATGGTGCCAGCTTCTTGACCGTATCTGTTTCTTTGGAGCATGCTCAATAGAATGAAAAAGTTTGACAACACCAGTACTATTTGTATGGCTGATGTTGAAACTAGGAGGACTCATAATCTTTCAGGTTCTTTATTTATAATGATGCGAGAATATATTCATAATTTAGGATGATACATGTCATGGTTAGTTTTGGACTCAGCAGGGAGCTAAACATATTTGGAGCAGGTAAGCTTCTCCTCCACTAGATTAAAATTAATTTTGGTGCCAGTCTGCTGGGAATACTCAGGTGCTAACATTTTTATTGACCTTAGTGAAAAAGGAAATGGTTTTTCTGATGTGCTACTAGACCTGGTTCTCAAGATTAGTTGGAGTGTATAAATTGAAGAAAACTGCATTAAAAAAAAAAAGAAAAACAAATAATGCTCTTAATATATAAACACAAAGTCCTGTCACAGATTTTTCTCTGCAAGAAGTTTTCCAGCAAAAATACAGCGATTTAGTCATTTCTTGGCAGAGGGGAAAATAAAGGCATCCACTGAAGACAGAACAAATTACCTTGTCGTATTTGGGTAATGGCATGGGATAGTTACTACTTTTTTGAGGTCACTTTTGTAATTTTACTACCAGAACGTTTTATATAAGAACACCAAAATACCCAGAGGTAGTTTATGAAGTTTGTAGGTCTCAGTGTTTCTGTTTCCAAAGTTATTTTTCAGTCTTTCCCTAACTCCTAATATTTTATTTTCTTAGTGAGTGCCACCAAGCACTTAGCTACTGTGTGACCATGCTCCTGTCACAGCTTCAAAATTAGTCATAAAGGGTGACTTCAGAAACCATTATGATGTGTGAGGTTAGTGTTATTTTTGCTATTTTTTAGCAAATTTCTTTGCCATCTTAATTTCTTCAACAAAATGGCTGTCAGGCATTGGAACAGGCTGACCAGTGAAGTGGTAGAGTCTCCTACCCTGGAGTTACATAAAAGATGTAGAGATGTGGCCCTTAGAGACATGGTTTAGTTGGGGTTTAGTTATGCCAGCTTATGGTTGGACTTGATGATCTTAAAGGTCTTTTCCAACCAGAATTATTCTATAATATTTATCCCACAGTTTGTCTCAGAGGGACCTTCTGCAATTCTGCAGTTAGTTCTTGCCTCAGATACAACTTTCATATTGCTATTATAACAGTAATGTAGCTACATATGTATTTTAACATTAATAAATTTTGTGTCACCATCAAACTTTAGGCTTACTGCTTACTTCTCCAAATCATTTTTGGATGCTTTGAACAGCACAGGACTCAGCAGGCACTCATCTGCATCTCCACTGCTGGCTTCTTTTTTAAAGATGTATTCCACCCACTGAAACTGACTGTTTGCTTCCACTCTCTTAGAATACTTTTATTTGTACTAGGACTTTTTTATGCCACTGCTGATTACTTTTCCTCAAGGCCCCTGCTTCCTCAGAGCAGATTGCCCACATACTTGCTGAGCACTTCAATGAAGGGCAATAAGTTGGTAGAACGGCAATTTCCTTTGAAGAACTTTTACTGGCTTAGCAAGGAAACTTGTAATAATTCTGTAATTCACTAATTCTGTACTTTTTATTGAAAAAAGTACAGAATTAGTGAATTACAGAATTCAATTTTTTATTGGCAATAGACAAAGTGTCATGAATGTGAGTTTACTAATAATCAACATGAAAGCCTACTGTATGATGTTAATCTTAGTGGCTCTCAGTATAGTAACTGACAAAACATCAGAAATGTACAGGAGTTTAGAGGAACACCAGCAAGTTACAGACTGACAATGCAAGCTGACATGTCATCAGTCACTCTGATTTAAATAGTATAGCAAGAAACCACCACAGACAAGAAATTTCAAAAATATGTGCAACTGAAACTTTTTGTTTTTTGTTTTATGACAGGCTTAACCACAACCAACTGACTCAGACAAGTACTTCTGTAAAACTGGTGAAATACTGGTAGAAAGAGCTGTGGATTGAGATGGCAAAAATTCTGCTCTTTTTATCCTGCGGAAGAAATCTGAAACTTACATTTGTATTGCAATAATATGTGATTTTTTTATCTAATCTACTTGCTTAGTGCATGGCTACATGATGAACTTTAAATTATTTGTGGTTTGCTCTCATGAGCGCTTTGTATCTCTGGGATTAATTTTGAGTTTCTTTCTTGGTCTCTAACTATATGTAGAGGATTCAACAAGCAATTTACATGCATGTCAGTAAAATGGAGTTCTTATGGGTAAGAATATCCGAGACATTTATTGAGTCAATATTGGGTGAAGGAATGAGAAAATATAAGATTTGATTAATATTTGCATTTCCCTCTCAATTATTGTTTGTGAGTCCTACTTATCAAATTGTAGTATTCCTTGCTAGGACTAATATTCTGAATTCTGGTAAATCATTTATAGTACAGTAAATTTCTCATGGATCCTGACTGGACATTTTAAGGGCATCCTGAATATAAGTACAAAATAACATTACTGCTTATGTTGACAAACCTATACCTGAAGTTATACCAGACAATTTGAAATCTCTCAATCAGTGTTTCTCTCAACTTTAGAATGTTTATGTTACTGACATGAATGAATTTTCATCAAAATATTAAGCACAAGGGAACACAAATTTGAAGAAAAGTCTGGTGTCTTCAAGAAAATCTGTACTATGTGGTGATTTTTTCCAAAGTTTAGTCAAGTGCTTATTTTGACTTTGATTTCACAACAAGTATCTCAGTGTCTTTGAACAACTCTGATGCTGCCACAAGTAGTTTTAATAGATGAGGGAAAAGGTAATTGGGGGTTTCATAACACATTTTCAGCTGTCAGTTTAAAGAACAGTACAGAACACCAATTCCACTAAAAGCCAACTTAAAGTGCCATTCAAAATTCTGAGTTTTCTTTCAGGGGTGCTGCTGGAGTTCACTACCCACAAAAAAAAAAGAATGGTGCAGCCAGGCATACACATGTACAACAAAGCCAAAGAAAGAAAGGAGAACAAAAGAAAGAGAAAGATGATGTAATATTTCCAAGAAATGTGGATGCCATATTTTTACAAAGATGTATCTACATGCTATATTTGATTAGTTTATTTTGAAAAACATCTCTCTGGAATTTTTGTGATATAAAAAGGGTGTAGCACTGCTGGTTTCAGATAGCAATAAGAAAAAAAAAAGGAAAGATAAGATCTCAGCAAAGAGAGAAAGAAATCTTTTCAATATCTATGTTAAACAACAATTAAAAAAGTAAGCTAAAATATAAAACATGGTTAAATCTCCACAGAACAGATATACTGTAATCAAAATTCTGATCTGTGCCAAAACAATTTTCTTAGAAGAAATGGCAGTTAATAGTGTGACTTTTATTTGAAATTTAGTATAATTATATCTGAGTGTTTTTACATAAAAAATTCCCTTTTTGCCTTTTAATTAGAAAATGTGTATTTATAATCATACCTTCCTTCATGAAAAGATTAAGCTACTTGTGACTTTGCATTGCTGCTACATTTTCACCAGGAGCTGTCAACACACATAAGCTGACACATTGATTATATCACCATGATTAGTAACAGTAAACCCTGGTTTGTTATGAGGAGTTCCTCATCTTACTCCTACAGGTACAACCAAATGAAGGGACTGCTGCAGTAGTGCAGAGCTTCACACCTGTCAGCCAGGCTCTGCCTGATCATGGTCTCCTACACTGTTGCATTCAGGCCAAGAAAAAAAAAAACAGGTCATAGAATCAAATATATACCGTAAATCTGAAATTTAAGGCCTGTAAAAACCTTTGAAGATGTTTGCAGTAATAAGTCATATCAATAACAACCAACCAAAGAGCAGAAAAAATAAGTTTTAGCCCCAGGGAGGGCAAATGGTGAAGCAAGAAGTCGGTAGGGTAGTTCAAACACATAAATGGAGAGTTTTAAAATTAGGGAATCACAGAATTGTTTGGGTTGGAAGGGATCTTAAAGATCATCAGGTTCCAAGCCCCCTGCCACTAGACCAGGTAGCTCAAAGCCCCATCCAATCTGGCCTTAAACACTTCTAGTGATTGAGCATCCATAACTTCTTTGGGCAACCTGTGCCCACCACCCTCTGAATAAAGAATTTCTTCCTAATATCTAAACTCTTTACTAATCCTGTCCTCTTTCAGATTTAAACCATTACTCCTTCTCCTGTCACTACCTGCCTGCGTAAAATGCCCCTTTCCCTTCTTTTTATAAGACCCATTAAGATATTAGAAGGCCTCAATGAGGTCTCTCTGAAGCCTTCTCTTGTCCAGGCTGAACAGCTCCATCTCTCTCGGTCTGCCCTCATAGGAGAGGTGTCCCAGCCCTCCAATTATCTACATGGGTTCCTCTGCACCTGCTCTAACAGGTCCTCATCTTTCTTGTGCTGAGGACAGCAGAGCTGGACACACTACTTCAGGTTCAATCTCACAAGGGGAAATGACAGGTGGGATCTGTGTCACTGGAAGGTTGATGCACTTCTTGCTCCTGTGCTAATGTGAAGTTGAAAAGTCCATTCTCGAGAGGTGATAAAATTCTTCCCCATAAAAAGACAAAGAGAGATAGCCCTGAATAGAAAGGAAGTAAAATTCAAAGATTTCAAGGAGAAGGGTAGAAGAGTAGACTTCTGGGGGAGGGATACTGTTCTGTGAGATGGGATCTGGGCCCACTGGGCACATCAGCTCAGACACTGCATTGACATCTGCATAAGGCAACGTGAGGAGATCTCTCAGCCGTTTAAAGTAGAAGACCATGGGGTCTAAGGGAATGTGACTCATCCCTAGTAACATTGACAAGAACATTATTGTGTATTGACCAATGGCCAGGCTGTAGAAGGCTTTTTAAAGTGGAGATGTAAATGATAAAAAAAGTTAGCAATACAGGTTTAGTAAAGAAAAGTCACGTAATCTTCTTCTAGTCAAGACTGTTAGAGAAAGATTATTTTGAGTATTTTCAACATTGACAGAAAGAAGTTTCTCAGCCAGGCAGGAAGCCTTAAGACTTGTCAAGAAATATAGCCATACATTTCCTGAGGTATGTCCAAGTTAGACACTTGATAGGGAATTTCTGTAAGAAAACATGGTCCAAAATTGTTCATAAGAACATCATTTTAGACCACTAAAAATTCAAGAGTATCTAATTTGATCTATTTATTTAGTCATTATCTTGGATTTGATGTTCACTACTGGTTTGTGCTGATTCTTACTTGACTTGTTAGCACATGAATGAAAGTTACTTTATTGTTATCTCAGAAATGTAATTTTTGTTTTGTTAAAAGAATTAAGAGGCAGTTTTGCATACATGTAAAATACTATTTATGAGGTAGAAAGTTATTGCAGAATAAATGGAACTGGAAGGGTGAGAGGGAGAGGCAGGGTTTGGAGTTCTAATTCTGATTAAATTCAAGTTAACAAAAAATACCAGCTGACTTCAGTGCAACAAAAATCTACCCTTTCAAAAAGGATGCAGACATGTAATTATGAATATTGAAGCTTTGTTTTATTCTTGAAAATGGGATTGGAAAAAAAAAAGTCTAGAAAACATTTTCATTTCAAACAACAATCTTTTTAGTCCTCTTTTTAATACAGTTTTGTGTTACTAAAATGAGCTGCTACTGGCAACTTGGGAAATTAGTGTGTGTTCTGGTATAAGTAGCTTTTAAGATACTTTTTTAACTGCTATCTTTAAAGATCTTAGCTATCATTCTACAAGGTAAGCCTTTGTAATGCTTAATAAGTGAGCAGGAGTCAGTCACTGTGAGTAGTCGAGAGATCTATCATTCTCCCTGGAGGCAGTTCCTGACTCTAAACAGCAAATCTTGTGGTCTAAAATATAAAATGTAAGAATTTAGCAGAATGAATTTAATGCACTGTATCTATCTGCTGGTTCTTAAGAGAGAGATGAAGTAAAAAGAATGTAAATGTTTTCAGGCTGTCCATCAGCTCCATGGTTCTTGCAGTGTTTTTAGGGTCAATGCTTTTTGTTTTAAGAAGGAACTTGACCTATTCTTAACATTTAGTAAGTGCCAGATATTCTCATTATTTCTGCCAAGTAAGCTGACACAGTGTATGAACTCTTATTGTGGTTTTCAGCCAGGAGTAGATTGGTAGCACTTAACTTTTTTGTAGGAATTAACCTTTCTTGATTTTGGTTCTGCACACTACAGGGAAAATATAAAAAGGAAAAACAGAGGGAACAGGGTGGGGAAAACAAAACCCAGGCCTCTGTGGGAGCTTTGAACAAAAATTCACTTCTTCTGGTTATTGTAATACATGCAGAATGCAGATAATTGTTTTTGAGTTGCAGTTCTTTGTGAAAAAGCATATTTTTAATGTAATGTGTAATAGCATAGACACAAAAAAATCTCCTAAATGGTTTATTAAACATGTTCTCAGTTAAACATCTATATTTTTAAACAATTCTCTTCTATCAAAACCACATTGCTAATTTTCATTTTGGAACCATTCATTTTGGACCTAAAAGGGGATTAATTAACAAAAAGTACTATGAATTTGATATTTAAGTCACTTAGCAACTGTAAAAGTAATAATTCAGAATATTGTTTCTATAGAGTCAGTTTTTTAGAGTTAGAAGCAAATATTTGAATAAATCCAAACTTTTGTATTGTTTTCTTGGGATTCAGTAAGAGCTTTCTTTGTTGTTTACTGCACTCCACATATTTAGTCATAAGTCAATTTTGAAAAGGTCTAAATTTAATTATGCTCTGAGATTTTTTGTGACTAAATTAAGTAAATTGAACTGTGTTCTACTGTAAAAAAATAGTTTAATTAATTGTGTTTGAATTGTATTTGATTTATATTATCTCTGTTGATTCTATGCTGTTAGATTTTTTATAGTTCAGAATCATGTATTATTAACCCTATTTCAATCACTGTGAAGACTATTGTTACTGAAATGACGATGCTGACTTTGGTGTCAAAATTTTCATGTCTAGAAGCAGCAGTGCAAGCTTCAGTAACATTTATAAACATAAATAGATTGCAAAAAAAAAAGTAAGGCATCATTTAAATGAATAATTCTCCTCTATTCTGCACCTTGTAAGTGAAGCTGTGTAGGTTACAGTCAACAGAAGGTTTAACCTGATTATAACATAACTTTTCTAGGACTGAGGTACAGCATCACTTTGTTTTCAAAGATTGAACTTCTCTGTCTTCACCAACACTATGAAGAGAAAAGAAGGGAAGAACAAATTTGAAGTATTTGTCCTTTCTCTCAGTGTGAAGGGGAGCTCTGTTTTGCCTAGTAGACCAACATATATGTTCAAGTCATACCGTAGTGTCTTCAATGTTTATTTCTTTTTGAAAGATTAAGCCTTTTGACAAGATTTCGTGATGCTGAGCTCATTGTCCTAAATAAACATAGAAGAGCTAAAAACAAAAAAAGCTTGCTGCCAATTTTTTTCATTAGTGCAGGTTTTTTTGTATAAGTTTTTCTATTATTTAAAGATAGTTACTATAGCAATTTCAAATTATTTTGAAATAATATGAATTTAGAGTTCTAAGTTAGCTAAACAATTCTATAAGTTCTGCCCTGTGCCCGTATTTTACATTTAGGTTAAGGCCTGTACAACCAATGAGTGAAACTTGTTTTTTGGTGAAGGGTCTGGGGCACCACTTACTTTTATTTTCTGTTTTGCAACAGTCCTGGCTTTTCACACAATTAGAGGAAAAGATAGCAGCTTACCTGCTGAATGAAGATGTGCCTACAGAACAAAGTAGAAAGATGTCCTCATGCTGAGAAGTGTTCACCGTGGATCCCTTTTCAAATGGGTTTCATTGGGAGTCACTTTTCCTTGAAGACAGATAAATGCCATAGTTTATCCCTTTTTGTGGGATCACCTGGCCTTCTGGAATACAGAATGCACGCATACTTGAATAGTAAAATTTTCTAAGATTGTTTTATAAGATACTACCTCCTTTCCTCCAGGCTAAAAAACTCCAGCTGCCCCAGATGCTCCTTGTGAGTCTCATGGTCCAGACCCTTCACCAGCTTCATTGCTCTTCTTTGTTCTGAAATTACTCAAACTATGAATGTAAACCAACTGAGACTGTACATGAGCCATGATGAGCTCTACACCAACCATTATATAGAAGAAAAAGATACATAGATCATGCTGTGTAGCTTTCTAAATGATAATTCAAAATTACACTGAGTAATCTGAAGTAATTCAAAGATTGAAAGTATCAGAAAAATTGGTTGGAAGCACTAGATGTTTTAAACACATAGGTTAGAAAGGTTAGATAGATTAGGAACTTGAATCTGTTAAAGAAAAAAAAAGCAAGTGAGTGCATGGAGAATATGTGAATCACAAATAGCAAGAAGGCAGGGTGATTAATAACTCTGATAGCTCGAGAACCAGCCAGTTCAAAAACAAATTATTATGTATCAGGCTTAAAGCAGTAATAAGATGAAGCATTTTTCACCTGATGTGTCATTTAAATTTTTTGCCAGAGAATATTGTGAAGCTCAAAAATATGAACTCAAAAAGGGATTAAACAAACCCATAGGCAGGATCTATCAGGCATTAAACAGCTATGAAATATGATGCTTTGAATAAAGCCTCAAGCTCATGTCAAAAACTGAGGGAAAACATACCCCAGGAAAACATACCCAAGGAAAACTGTCTGCTTGCTGTTTCCCACTCATTCCTTATCAAGTGCCTAAAGATTTCTGGTTCATAATGAGACTATTTCTGTTAAAACTTTACATATAAGCAGTTGCTGAGTTAATGGTGTCTGCAGAGAAAAAGATAACTGAAGAGCCAAAAGTGGCATGATGCGGAATAGCAGTGGCAATAATTTTGCCAATTTGATCCCATTCTGCAGGAGGTGGAAGATGGAAAAGCTTTTATTCTGGGCTTGCTGTTTAGGGCCATCAGTGTACATGCTAGACTCTTCAGGCATAAAGTTACCACCTCTCAGGAATGAGGTTTTCTGACACTGACCAGGAGTGCATAGAGATACCACCTGAACAGATAACATGGATTTTAAGAAATCCTCTCTTGAAATAGTATTTAAATATAGGGACATTATTTGCTTTACAAGGTTAGTACTGCTTACAAGACCTTACAGCTTCCCAAGAACATTGCCTATTGAGGAGCAAGCCCATGACTCTTCCAGTTGATATGAGTATCATATCCACCCATTTCATGGTTACCTCCATGAATTTTGCCAAGCCAATCTAGTTATCTGTGTTGTTAATGGGCTTCCTTCTGGCAGCTGTGAAGAATAATAATGCATAGTACCACTAAACTGGTTTTTTTCATGGAGTGTAATACTTTTTGAGGTCATTTCAAAGAAAATACATAAGATTCTGGACAAATAATGAAAACCCAGTTGCGTATTGTATTTCTTAGGCTTGCTATCCCCCTCAAGTCAATCATGATTAAGATACGAATTTCAGTTGAGCTCTGATTTCTTGAGGATCAAAGTATCACCTACTTGCAGCAAATCAATCATTTCAGTCTTATTTTTCTACATGGCAGACCTTCTGAATGACTGTTTCTATAATCATATTGAGAAAGCTCCTCTTCAAATCTGAGAATACAGCTACTGCATTTGAGGGCTTTTTCGATGTATGCATTTTTTGAATGCATACATGAGTCTCCTATGTGGTCCCTTGCTCTTATCTTTTTTTAATAGATCCTTCCTGATATATCTGAAGATTTAGACACTTGTGCATATACAATACTTGCAAAGGTATTTTTGCAAGTAATGGCATGAAGGTCCCAGGAATTTTAAAAGTTCAGAATTAAAGTTATTCCTAGAAGTCAAAAGTTGAGTTCTTCACAATAGCAGGCAATAAATACACAACAGAGGTTACAAAGTCTTTTGTGCCTTTAATAACAAGGTCTCTCACTCATTTGTGTTGTTCCACAGCCCACTACCCTGATTTCACTATAGGACTTTAAATTTCATAATTTGAAAAAAAAATAGTAGGAATTTATATTACATGGAAATATGAAGTGAAACTCACTCTCTTCTGATTGAGCGTGACTGTGTTAACTTTCTTTGCTCCTCAAAGTATCAGGTACAACTAGAATTCTGGGATTTTTCTTTTAGGAAAGTCAAGAAATATTCCAGTTATCATTTTGCCTTGCTTCAAGGAGACAAAGTTACAAAAGAAAACATTTTCATGCCACAGTCTCCATATAGCTGCTTTTCAACCTATTTAAACAAAGAAAATTTGTTTTAGATCTCAACCCTGTGAAAGCATACACATCCAACTTTGAACTTGTGAACAGTATCATTAAGTTCAGACAAAGCCATTCTCATGCATTCCTTTCTGACAGCCACTGTGATATTAATAAATGTTCCCGTGTGTAGACTTACAAAGAAGACATCAAAGAACTTGCACAACACAGTATGAATAGGCACAGTATTTTTGGCAACCATGTAACCTGTATTCATTTCCAAAGCATTAAAAATATAGATATGGATATATTTGAAATTCTTGGCTTTGTATAGTGTCTGTAAATTCAAGTGTAGTGCCAAAATTAATTAATTTTCTGAAATCAAATTGTTTTCTTTCATTTAAACTAAGCAAAAATTGCAATTATCTCACTATCAATTGCACAGTTTTAAAGTACACCTGGAAATTGATTTCTTCAGGTTGACCTAGCAAATTAAAGAACTGCCTCTGTGATATCTACCCTTTTCTATCTATTTATAAAATATCATCTGAGTCTATGAAGTGTAGTTTGACAGGAAATTATATCATGCTGGCTATCCTGGTGCTCCAAAAGCAAATAGAGCAAGCAGAAAGAAGTGTATTTGCTGTGTAAGTGCAGCTGGGGGGTTTAGTTTTGCATTCCATTATCTCTGTAGCAGTTGTAGAAAATCATCAGTCTGTGATGCATAGCGATGCAAAGCCACTGCATTTAAGGGACTAATTTTAATTCATACTGAAATCTGTTAATTGCTTTCAAAGTGGAGATCTGGTAATCAGTAGGGTGAAATCTGATATGGTTCATTGTAATTTCAAATCTCCTATATGGACCTGGACTGTTCCCCTCTAGAAAACGAAGTTTTAGTGTCAGCCAAATGAATCAGTTTGTACATATATTCATCAGATATTATGTGCTATCATTTACCCATTTACATAAGATTTTTGGCATGCTGCTTGGATCTAAGGTAAATAAATGAGACTCAACACTGAAAATACACAACATCTCTCTTTTTTTTTCTGGAATGTACTTACACACACACTTAATATTATTGTTAATGTTAATTGATATTTTTATTTTTTTTGTTTTTTAAATCCTTATTGGAATAATAACTCTAAAAAATGTTGAAATTAATGAAGTTTTCAGAATCGGAGCATTATAATGAAGAGGCAAAAGATAACTTCAGGGAGATTTTTCCCTGCATGTGCACTGTAGGATTCAGTAAACAATTTCCATTTCTGAAATT
Source organism: Molothrus ater (assembly GCF_012460135.2). Taxonomy (NCBI): domain Eukaryota; kingdom Metazoa; phylum Chordata; class Aves; order Passeriformes; family Icteridae; genus Molothrus; species Molothrus ater. The sequence continues at coordinate 47,625,937 of NC_050481.2, forward strand.
CCCATTATAGTGTTTTACACTTTGAGGAAATGCTAACTGCTAACCATAATGTATGAAATAAGGTAAGTCTGAAACAAACTCAGAAATTATAGGAAGCAAATATTTAATCAGAGTTTCTCATTAAGCTTAGGAGCTAGTATAAAAAAATATCTAGCATTTTGTCAGTTGAGCAAAAAGCTAATTAAGAATTAGCATTGTCTTTAAAGTTAGAAATTATTGCAGCTTCCATTACTTAAAGATTATATGTTCTCTTTCCACACTACATTCTGAATTGTACTTTGTTAAAATTAATTGAGTTCTGCTATTCTCAAACAATAATTTTTTGTATAGACTGATGTATAGAAGAGTTGGTATCTTGTTTCAGCACTATGTAAAAGATCACTGATTTCCAATTAATATTAATTCAGGGAGCTCCATTTAGAATTGTCAATGTTTAAACCTGTAAGACAACTCAGCCCCACAGAGCTGTTCTCTCAATCCCCCAGTGCAGAGAGGGGGAGAGATTAGCAAGGGTAAAGTGAGAAAACTTGTGGGTTGAAATATAGGCAGTTTGATAGGTAAATCAAAAGCCACACACACAAGCAAAGAAATTTGTTTATTTCTTCCTATTGGTGGGCAGAGGTTTAAGTGTTTCCAGGAAAGCAGAGCTTCTTCACATGTAATGGTTGTTTGGGAAGACAAAGGCCAAAACTCCCATTTTCTTCCCCTATATTTTATTGCTGAGCACAATGCTGTATTTTGTGGCATTTGGGTTCAGCTTTCCTGTTTGTGTCACCTGTGCACCCCTGGTCCATTTACTGTCAGGGAAACCTGATAAAACAAAAAGGCTTTGATGCTGTGTAAGTGCTGATCAGCAACAGAGAAAACTTCCCTGTGTTTTCACAACTGGTTTGCTCACAATTCCAAAACATATCCCAGACAAAAACCAGTACAGAATTCAGGGATTTGTGGTATATTCCTTTGCTGAAGGTACAGCAGTTCTCTGCAAGTGCTTGAAATTCAGTTATTGTATAATCATAATGCTTGGTGCTGAGGGTTTATTGGTGGACTTGGCAGTGCTTGTTTAGCACTTGGACGCAGAGATCTTTTCCTACCTAAAGGATTCTATAATTCTATGATTTTAGAATATTTTTTGGTCTTTTTTTTACACAATCTCTATGACACCAATTAATGTACATCTGCATCTACACAATTTTCAGGCAGCCAACTAATTGGTTCTTAATCAACTATACTGGGAAGAACCTACAAGTAGCTGTGGATGGAAAATTGCATGCAGCACACTTTTTTTCCTAGAGCTGTGTGTGTATAGGCAGAAAAATTTGAAAATCATCCTCAAATGCCAATAGAGAAGATGGTAAATAAATAAAGAGCTTACAACAGAAAACAGAAAAGAGAAGTAAATAGTTCTGGTTTTCCTTGATGAATGCTGGAAAAAATGCCAGCAAGTATTATCTAAAGTTGAGAGTGTTTAAAAATGACCACAGGTCCCTGTGAACGACAGCAATCATTTTAATTTTAATAAGAGGAATTTGGAGGTTACTTTATCTGCTATGGGTTTTCCTTGTTTTACATGAAACATATTTAATTAAGATCACCTTAACCAAACCTTAACCAAACCACATATTTCTAAAATAAACCCAAAACATGTGCATATGGATAATTATGCACACAAATATGTATTTACGTATGTAGCTACATCTGTCTGTAGTTACCTGAATAAGTTTGGCTTAATACTAGTACCTCTATGGGACTTGACTCATATTTTCGTATTGCTTGATATTCTTCTAACTTTGAATAGCTGCTCTTTCTCTTTTGTTTGTTTGGTTGTTGTTGTTGCTGTTATTTTTTTTCCCTTTAAAATACTTATTTAATATATAGAGAGCAGGAGACTGGCTCAAAATCACATTTTGATAATTTTACTGTTTCCATATCAAATTCTGAAGAAAACAGATGGATTCCCTGATAGGAAAAGATATTTAATTTTTGAAATTCATTAATTTTCTCCACTAAACATGAAATTGCAAGAGGATTTTCAATTTGTTGTTTAGTTTATTTTTACAATAAGAAAGTCTAAGAGGACTATTTTGCTTTGTATCGGGTATTTGAAAACTGTAGGTCTCTGTACATGGCTTATGATTAGCTGATGCCAAGCAACTCCATTCTGATCTCAATCTCCCATTCTCTGGTCTCACACAGCCAGGAGGGATGAACCCAGGATATTTAGGCCCTACTAGAGATATGTATGTAGGCATATTTTTTAACTTCAGTATGATGTATAAACTCTAAGTGTGTTAGAAGAAATTTCAGAAACATTTTTGATTAGAAAATGTCATAAATATTCCTACATTAGCAACACATCCACATAACTCAGCAGAATTAGAAGTGTATATGCCTGTATAAGATAAAATATGCATGCATATCCAGTGTAAGTCACGCACACATATTATTATCAATAACCAAAATCTATTGGTTGTTGGACAATATGTGGAAATAGAAAACAGGACTTTATGGTTTGTAGTTTTTACTATATCAAGTGACAAAATCATAATTCCAGTTCTTGTGTTCTCCACTGTATGCTGGAGACTGTAACAAAAAGTAAAAATACATTTTTATAAAGATACTTACACAAACTTCACAATAGTACCTCACAGTCTCAGATGAATTTGTCTTCCAATATTATTGTGAAGCAGGGAAGTCAATTTATCTTCTTTTCACAGACAGGGACCTGAGGCACAGAGAGGCTAAAGCCCAGATTCAGACAATTTGGATGCCAGCTAAATCTCAAAGTCTTGTATTTCCAATTGGCTAGGTGCCTCTGGCGCAGTGTCCAAGGTCATATAGGATGTCTGTGGCAAAACTGACAACTGAATCTAATTTTTCTCATCCAAAGTAGGGCTCTGAATCACAGAACAATTGTATTTTAGGGATATCTTTATATCACCTAGAATCAAGGGGTAGCTTCCACCTGCCTTGCTTACGTCTGTTCCTCAGAATTACTTTCACATCTTGAAAGGGCCCAAATATGCAGGAATAGTTTATCTTAAGAGTTTTTAAGCCACAAAATTCAACCAAGATACATTCGATGTCTGTGCAGTGAATTAATCTCAACTAACAGAATACAGTGACATTTACATTCCAATTACATGGAAAACCATGCCGTTTGCACTAAATTTGCATTTTCCAAATGCTCCCCTCTATACCATGCACTTGATCAATCTGAAGGAACTAGTAAAAGAAAAATAAAACTCTCTAAGCAGGAAAAATCTAAATAATATTTGAAGGAAAAAAGTTCAAATCATATTCTTCTTCCAATAAAAAAAATCATGTCTGTATATAACTTGAACAGTTTAATTCCCACAACAGCAGATTTTTGGGAAAAAAGGAAAGAACTAAATCAAAATACCAGAGTTCAGGTTAAAATGTGTGAGTGAGAAAAATGACAATGGTTTTTGATTTTAATTAGAACAGACATGCTGATTAGCCCCCTGAAGCCCATGCTGCTTATTCCTTAAAGTAAGACAAGTAAATTCAAGTAGAAACATTGACATTCATGTCTAGAAAAGAATGTAAAGTAAATAGCAGATAAGCAGGGAATTTGAAGTCTTTAATGCATATATGCTGTGATTGCATAAAACCTACTTTCAAATTAATTTTTAAAAATTTCATTTAGGTTCATTTTCCTGGAGTTTCAGCCACACATGAAAGCATGTAGTTTCAAGTAACCATGCTTTGCCTAAACTCACTAACAGATGCATATAAGAGTGAACAGCAAGTGTTTGGTTGTGTGACTACGTGGCTATGATATTATTGGGAATTTCCATTACTGCAACTCAGAAGTGGATCCAAGTATTTAATTCAGATCGTGTGATACAGGTCTGACCCCAACAAAAAACATTAATACAGATGCTGGAGATGGGAAATGCTGTCTCTTGGAGCAGATCTAGGAAAAATTGGTTTTGGGTTCCACTTCTCTCCATAGCAGTTTTCTACTCAACTGGCAGTCCCCTGTATTAGGCTCCTCAATATCTCTGCCTTCTGAAAAGCCTAGCTAATGCTCAGAACCTCAATATTTGATTCCAAGAGACAAGTACTTGAGCAAAGTGTTAGAGGACCCAGTGTGGAAGTTTATGAGCCCATTCTGTATTTAACTATGAACTCTCAGTTCTAGAAGACACCCTTATCAGAGATGGTGATCTCATATATGTAAATATATAAGTATATATATATATATATATGTATATATGTGTATATACATGTATATATGTGTATATATATGTATATATGTATACTGTTGCTAGATTTCACTGGTGGCTTTTCAAGCAGTTGTTCTTACTAGTCCCACTTATCAGAATTCATGGTGGCTAGGAACTTACTTTTAGCTTACTTCCTTTTCATCTGTAACACAGTTATGGTTTAGGTTTTTAAAGATGTCACCAGCAAATTACTCCTGCCTTGGATCTCTTTCAAATAATCTCAATCTGTGTGATACTCGCTCCCTGTGGTTTATTCTCATGCAAGCAAACATATATTTCTCAAAAATATTATGCACTTCTAACAAATATACCATGTATTTTCTATCAAGAAGCAGAAGCACATTTTTGAACCATTCAACAACCCAGTTTTGTTTATCATTAACAACTTCAGCTCAGGCAATGTCTCTGGTGACATTGTAAGAAGCGACAACTTAGCAGTCAGGCAAGGCAGAGAACTACTGTCTAGCCAAGACAAATTTCACTTGCAGTTCACTGCCCCAAAGTGAAGCAGACAGCACAGTAAAGCTTTTCTAACTCTGTTTGCTAGCTCAATCCTAATCCTCCAGGGTATCTACCATCCCACAGTCTTAGCTATAGTTCCCACAAATTCCTTTCGCTCAGCTGAATATGGGTGCCTCACCTCTGAAACTGGCTTACATAAAGAGAGGAGAACTGGGTTAGCACCTGTTTGACTAACTTTAGAGCCTGTTCAGATGTAAGTAATTGTCTTGACTTTGATTCACATTCAGAAATATAGTCAAAAAATAAAAAATATTCCTGGGATATAGACTTGTATAGGATGTTAGAATTCTTTGGTCTTTCTGCTTACTTTGAAGTAGAAATATTTTTAATGGGTTGGCTCATTCAAAGGACAGAAAGCTGAACCATTTGATTTCTGTTTTGCATGCTCCCAAACTTAGAATTGTGTCTTACACTGTGCTTCTGATGACCCTTTTAGACAAAGTTGATTATTCTGTATATCCATGTGCATAAAGGAGCAAATGCCAGCTTATACACTGAAGCAGGGATGACCTCTATGAGTATCAGCTTAAATTCAAAAGCCAAATATGAAGATGTCAATAAAGAGAACAGCTGGATGATATTTTATTGCATACAATTAGTAACCACATATGATAATGTGTTTTTATTTTTCTTTTTACCATTGAATATTGGAAGAAGAGGCCTCTTCTTGCTGTTGCATCCTCTTGATCTTCACAGAGATTTCCTATTGTCAGCAATTAAAATTCCTTTTCCTATAGATTTTTCAATAAAATATAGAGGAGCTGATTCTTTTTTCTCAAGAAAAAACTGGATTTACTTGATAGGTAGTTTTATATTTCATGTAAGAATTGTTAAAATGTAGATTTATTAATTTTATTAGTAGTTTTAATATTTTAGAATATAATTTTCATATTATATCCCCTTCATGCATACATGGGAAAATCTGTTACGAGAGACCCAGCTCTCCATCCCATCTGTTCCCCCACAGCCTTGCTGACAAACTAATTCTTCTCACTACTTTTGAATGTCATTTTTTTTCTTTTTTAAAAAAACAAATATTTTGTCACCTTGCATAGAATTTCTGCCTAGAACTCAAAAGAATTTCCTGATCTCACTTTTTTTGAAACCTAGAAATTTCTGCCCCAAAACATTCATTTTAATTAAATGGTGGGTTGGATGAAATACAAATACATTTGCACAAAAGTCTCCCTAACTCCACGTCTCATCCTAGTTACAGTTTAAATTCCTTAAACATGTGAATGGCATTAGAAAGTAGTTGGATCTTCAAGTTTTATAATTTCCATATGATACTGCTGATTTTCAAGAAATGTTATGAGTAAGAAACTGAAAAATGTTATGTGAGTAAGAAATTGAAAAACACTCTAAGAGAAATTGTTCTGCATCATTTTAGGGCCTTTCGAAGATTATTTTCCAGTTTTTCATGGATTCATTTCTACAATATAATAGCTAATAGCTAATGGATATAATACAATATAATGTATAATATATAAATACTGATAAAATGGAACATGATGGAATGGAACATATCTTATTCCTGGTCAGTACCTGCTTCTTTTAATATCAGACCTGTGGGAGCAATGTCTTCATTATCATGACAGAGGGCCTCACCACTGTTTTAGGAGGTTTGATGTGTCCCGTCACTTAAAGTAAAATCAAAAATAACTCTGAGCTCGTTCTTTCTCCCCTCAAGAACTAGGTGATGGTGATGACTTTCCTTCAATTCTTTTTATGTCCCAACATGAGGTTTCTATTCTGTGTAACTACAGAAGCTCTTATGTGTAGAGGACAATGATGATTAGTTGATAACAACAAAAATCCTGTCAATCTTGCTGCTCGTAAGTGAGGCTATAAATAATAAAATATGATGCAGTTCTTTAATTAATAATGATGAGTTTTTGACACAAGACCACAGCTCAAAATTTAATGTAGCACAATCCTGTGCAACTAGAAGTAGAGTATGACTAATAATCTAATGTGCATTTACTTTAATTAAAGGGTTCATCCAAAGAAAATTTCTACTAGTTATAAACAGTCACAACTTACATTCACAAGCAAAGCATTCTTTAAAGCATGTTTTAAAGTTAGCAGACAATTAATCTCTCATCTTTACTGCACTTGGACAAAATACAGCTGGAAATACCACTGCTGGTATTAAACAATTTACTGAGTAGCTGTTTCCTGAAGTGCCATAAGTTTCACAAGTGTTGTAAAGGAACATCTTGCTTTTCAAAACTTGCAGGAGAGCTGTTCTTCTTCTCACTACTATATGTGGCATCATCCAAAGGCTCAAAAAAGTCAAAAGAAGAAATAATCATGTTATGGTAATACAAGCTAGTTCTTAGATCTCAAGAGAGAAAATTGGCTTCTATGCAGCTGTAGTCTACTGCAGCTGCCTGAGTTACCTTATGTAAAGTTGCTGTGCTGCTCCATCTGATGCATTTTGTATGTGATGCAGCCACAACTAATGGCATGATTATTCCAGTTCAGCAAGAGGGAAAATATCTTATGCCTTACAGCTCTTGCCATTTGAGGTGCCTGTTTATGGAGGATGGCAATGCATGGGAAGTGCTAGTTGCTATAATGATTGTCAGATGTATTCAGTGTTATCCCTTGATATTTTTTGAGTGATACTGCCCTCTTTCTTGCTGTGCTCTTTCCACTTGAACAGTTGAAATGCGAAATGAATTACAAAGGCACCTCAGATAAGAAAATACCAACTTTATATAATTCGACCCCTGGCTGTTGCTCCTTTTCTAATTCAAGTATTGCACTCTAGAGGCAGCAATATACACCTTTGGGAACCTGAAAGTTAAATGGTAGAGGCATAAATAAAAGAAAATAAACTAATGTGACAGCATTATAAAGCTGAATATTTGGTGGATTAAGAGTTCCTTTCCTAGGTTTTAGAAAGATGGGCAGCTTACAATGGAAATTTTATATCTTTGAAGAACTTTGATAATGGAGTCACACATCAATGAGACTGTATTAATGAACTATGCTTTAAACGTTAATAGGTGACAACTCAATTCAAAGGGAAAAAAATGAAAAACTGAAGTAATTCTTTCTATTTTTATTACTGTGTGCAATGACTGCTTATAATGTTGAAGAAATGAGCACTCAACTCCATTTTTAGCTATTAACCACATTTATTAAGAACCATTAACTTAGACTGATGGGATTTTATTTCAAGAACACGACAGTGCAGATAACTTGGTTTGTCTTATGCTTTTTTTAGCAGACTTTTTATAGGTTTTCTTTTTTCCACTCACCCTCATACCTATTGCATCCTCTTGGAAATTCATAGTGATGATGGTTTAAACTAATGTGAAAAAAAAGTTTCAGAAGAATTCCTTTGACCGAGCCTAGAAAGAAAGTTGCAGCATTTTCAGTGACTTTCAAAGCTACTCGACACATAGGCAATATCAAAGAATGTCTTTATTGCTGTGGTGGGTTGACCTTGGCTAAGGGGACAAGCTCCCATCCAGATACTCAGTCTACTGAGGATGAGTACTCAGGATGGAGTAGAAATCATAATGGAAAAGCTCTTGGATTGAGAAAAGGAAAGAGAGTCAAAATGAATTTAATTTATTACCAGTTAAAATATATTTGGCTAGCAAGAAAACAAGACAAAAAAAATACAACTCCAAAACCCAACAAAATTTAAAAAATCAATACCTTTCCACCTGTCTTTTCCCAGCCTCACCAAAGTAAGGAGGGATGCCACCAGAGCTGCCGCCTTGGACTTACGGTGGGCAGATGTTTAAGATATTGATTGACTGAGTCCTTAGAAATCAGTCCTGAAGGAAAACTGAGTCCGGGAAGGCTGGATGAACTTGAAGAAGGAATCTTATGGATACAGGAGAAGCCTATCACACTGTGCTGTAACACAAGCTGGTGGGAAAAGAGACCAGCCTGGTTTAACAGAGAGCTTCAGCTGGAACCAAGGGGGGGCGGGGGAAGAGTGTTTCACCTGGGAAGGAGTAAAGGCAGCTCAGGAAGACTACAGGTATTTTGTGAGGTTATGTAGGGAGAAAATTAGAAGGGCCAAAGCCACACTGGAACTTAATTTGGCCACTGCATTCAAAGAAAATAAGAAAAGTTTCTATAATACATTGACAGCAAAAGCAGGACTAAGGAGAATCTCCACCCTTTGCTGGATGCAGAATGTAGCTTAGCATCAGGGAATATAACAAGGCTGAGGTGTCTTCTTTGTCTCAGACTTAAATGCCAAAACCAGTTCTCCTCAGGATCCCAAGTTCCCAGCAAGTTGCGATGATGAGCTGAGTAATGTCCCCATAGTCCAAGGGGAAATGATTCATGACCTTTTATGCCAATTAGATGCCCACAAGTCTGTGGCTCCAGTTGGGATGCACATGAGAGCAATGAGGGAGCTGATGAAAGAGCTCACCAGTCCACTTCCAGTCATTTACCAGCAGTCCTGGTTAATTGGACAAGTCCCAGCAAGACATTTGAGAATAAACCTATAAGGCACTATTCCCTATAATATAGTAATGACAGCTATACACTTTTTCCCTTGCTGCCTGTAGCTGAATTGCTCTTGACCAGCCCCATTGAGGAAGAGGATGGCCAAGCTCCCCAGGCCTGAGCATACAGACCTATATGCCCATGATCAAATCTTTCGGTGATATGAATACAGTAAGCTACTTAGGTTGTTCATGAGCCTGTTTTAGATATCACTATCAGTTTCTTCAGTAGTTCTACTGTGATGGAACTCTTGGCCAGTATTTTTTGTCCCTGCATGTGAACAGCAAAAGCAGAATAGAAACAGATCTTTTGTTACTAAGAATTGATCATCTGTTCTTAATTACTCAAATTTAGGGCCACTCCAATTTTGCTTAGCTCTTGGCCCCAGCATGGGGGTGGTGAAAAAACAAATGAGACAAGGAACAGGAGTGACCCAGGTGATCTAGGATAATGGCTGAAGCTCTTTTTCTCTTGGGTTTTGTAGAAGGAGAAACTAATCTCTTTAACTGGATGCTTCTTCCTCTGCTAAGGTGGTTGGTGTCTGAGGTATCCCCAGAGTGCCTCCATCTGCTTCTTTTAGGATGAGAATTCTTTTCCACTAAATTTAGTTGCCCAAATCTCAGTATATAATGTTCATTTCTCTGTATTTCTACCTACCTCTTACACAATATATCACACATTTAATGAGTATTTCTGGAGTGTGAGACAAGGTCATAAAATGAGATGGATCATGATCTGGAGGTATTTCTCTCTTGCTTCATTAACTGTAGAAGATAAGATGATGAATCTATCTATCACTGAATGTACATAGAATTTACAGGAAATAATGTATGCCCCTATTACATTAAGTTCCACTTTGCCTAGTTCTCTCTGGAAATACCCTCACTCTGTCTAGGAGGTCAGTTGTTGGAGAACTCACACAAAAAGACAGGGAAGTACATTCCAAACACTCCTCAGTAGGAGAGGAGAAAGAGATTGAATCCATAATTCACTTTTCCCAGGGAACACCATTAGGTAGCCTAGGTATCTGTGTACTCCATCAGCCTTATTGTTGCCTAGTAATGCAAGACTAAATGCTTCAGGGAAGCAACAAGAGGCGCTGTGAATTTTGCATTTCGGCTATAGCACAGAATAGGGAGATTACATGCTGCTTTTGTTCCACAACAAAAATGGGAACAAAAGATAACTTTTAACAATTTAAGTAGTATAATGTACTATGGACAGACATGAAAGCCTTCTGGAATTACACTGTTGTTACAGCTGCTTGTGCCAAACTGTCTGCATCACATTTCTCGTCCATTGTGCATGATACAGAGAAGAGGCAGTGGAATAGGAGGTGAATTCACCTGGAACAACCATAATCTACCTGATAAATTGCTTTTATGCCTTTATCTTAGCTGCAATAAATAGTTATTCCACCAAGACAATCAGGAATCCACTATGGAAAAATAAGATTATTATGACCCAGCACCACTGTGATTTTGTCAACATTTGACGAAGAACAGAGGATGCAAAAACAAAAGACTGCCAAGGAACTCCAGTCCATAGAAAGACACCACTGGACAAACAGGTGATTTTACTGAATGAAGGAGCTTTTGAGTAAGTCCTGGACTGTTCAATATCTTTAAGTGCTTAGATGCTTCTGAAGAGCTCAGTCTGAATGAGATAGACCATGTATTTATGTCCTACACAAAGCATCTAAAAAGAAAAAACCAAAACCATTAGGATAAGTATTTTTGAAATTTATTTTAGGTATTTCTAAAAAAAAGTTATCATTAATAATTATGATCACGTAATTAATAAGAACTTTGCATCAGTAAAATTTTATGATTACAAAGATACAACAAAATCTGAGCTTTTTCATTTGTAACAGAAATTTTTACATAGTCATAGAAGAGGTTTTTAGTCAAAGTTGTGGGTTTTTTATTACTTTTACAATCAGCCATCTAATCTGTTGTTCTTATGAGGGCCAAAATTTTCTTGATTTTTCTATCATAATTTTCAAATGCAATTAATTTAATTAATAAAATTTCTAAGAAAAAGTATTTTTTTTTATTTTTCAAGTTCCTATTGTCAATCAGTGAAAACTGATTTTAAATATCTGAAGAGCATATGGAAGCCCATACCTATAATATTCAGTTCTAGATCAGAACACATCTTGAAATGGATTTAAATGAATAGAAAAACATGCATCAAAATTGCTTTATGTCACACAGAATGCAGCTTGCATATATGGGCTTTCTTAAACCTGAGTTAAAACGCACTTTCTGTTACATATGGAAACATCCAAAGTTAGTAAAGAGATGTGTCCTGTACAAAGTATGTTATAAAATATCTTCCTGTTTTGGATATCAGTTTGCAAGATACTCCTGAAAACTTAGACTTATAAAGAATAAAAATTCATTTTCCCCTGTCCGCAGGATATACAAAAGACTCATTATGAAATATTTTGCTATTGATGCTTTTATTGTCTTTGATTTTCTGACTGATCTATTGCAAATGTCTTGTGTCATTTTGTTCCTCCATCACATCATGTTAGGAGTCAGCATAACAGAACATGACTGATTCAATCGAAAACTTCAAAAAGATAATGTAAGTGAAAAATGTGGTTAAAGACACTATGGTTTTGTTTAGAAAACTATTCAGTCAGAGTGTCTTCATGCTAGCTCTTTTTTCCCCAATGCACATAACAACTCCACGGTTGATGATATTAATTTTGCATGCATTGTTCATATTGTAGGCTTATGATTTTACTAAGTTAGAAAAGGAAAATCTGAAAAATTGAATTTCTGTACTAAAATCTGTAACACTTTTCTGCTGTCATCTATGTAATATTTATTCTTTGATACAAAATGTCTTATGTATAGGCAAACAGTAAAGAAATAATATTTCAGCCACTATAACTATTACTATTAAGAAATGTTTGTATGATTCAGATATTGATCAAACATTCTGTCAATAACTGATTTGAATTGGGAAAAGAATCCTACTGACATAAATATTTTTTCCCAATAACTTCATATAGATAGAATATCTTCTAAAACCATTGTACCAGAATTTTGTAGCTGAGGGATAAAGCATTTAAAAGATATCTATCAGAATTGCATAGACATTTGTGTCACTGCAGCAATTGCAAATACAGTGACAAAGTTAATTTTTTATATACTTTGTGTACATGACCAGATTCTCATTGTTGAATCACTTGTCAGAAATAAAAATTTGTCCTTGGAGCAGAGGCAGAACTGATAACACCCAAAAGTCTCATTAGCTACTGAAGATCAGTATTCAATGCCATCGATATTTGTAATTCCCAGTTCCCCTGCTTTTCAGCCTTGTGGCTGTCCAAAGACTGTAACTTTTTAAGGATATAACAATTTTATTTAAGAGTACGTTTAAGTCTATTCTTAAATCAAGTAGTCCTGACACCCCTAACATTTTAAACCTAATGCATTTGTTGTAACATGTTTCAATGCTGATGCAGACACACTGAGAACTGTTCTATGTTCAATGAGGAATGTTCTATCCTGTCAGGTTGTACTTGCACCACCTGACAGGACACACTGATTTTTTATGGGTTGCTGTTACGTTTTCTGTGATTTTTACCTCACAGGCCACAAGCATTCTTCATGCCTAATTTATAGGCTAACATAAGCAATTCCATGCCTCAGGATTCCCAATCCTCTCTGAGCATTTAGGCTCACATTTACAAAGTATTTAGGCTTTTTCGTTTTGGGGATAGTAACTGTCTCCAGGAGGAAAGTTCATGAGTCTAAACTAGCTGCTTTCCTTTCCTAAGCAAAATGGGAAAATTCACCATCTAGAAATCTTCATTTCCTAGGACTGAAGAGTCTGTATGTGGCAATACCTAGGCCAGGAAAGAATGCCTGACAGATTTTCTTTACCTCTTGCAACTATGAAAAACTGATGCATGAATCTGAGATTTCAGTCCCAGCCGCCCTCTTGGGTAGAGATTCCTGTGGTGGGCTGAGCAGGGAGCTGAACATGCTGCTTCCCTTTGCAGTCACTCCAAATCAGAGGTCTGTTAAATTCCTTTCCCACAAGGAACGACTTCCAACTAAAATTCTTTACCTTCCAGGATAACATGTGGGGCCATGCTGGGGTTCTTCTTCCAAGTACTCAACTATCAGTGGTTATGGCAATTTTCTGAGATGGAAAAAGTGGTGAATTTTTATGATGAGGAAGACATGTCCATGTCTTCTTTATTCTCATCAGGATCTCAAGTCAGTATGAAGCAACTGTAAAAAGCAAACTATTTCCTGTCATGTCAGACAGTTATCTAAGCCTGGGATGTAGACATTTAGGATTGTTCAGCATCTTACTACTATGTTTTTTCATACAATATAGAAATTTAAATTGCACCAAAGTGAAATGATTTAAGTCTTTCCAGCTACAAAAATTCAATACCAGTTTCAAACACTTCAATACAGTTACTGACACTTTTCTCCAGCATTAAGGAAAACTGGCAGTATTCAATTTTTCCCCCTTCCAAAACAAGCAAACTAAGTGAAAATGCCATACAGTGAATGGATCTCCTAGTGTCCTGGTCCACAATAACCTTCAAGCCACATCAAGAAATTATCTGGAAAAATACCTGACATAAAACAACTCTAAGCCTGGAACTGTGGCGTAAATTTAAGAGTACCATCAATCCCAGTCCAAATGTGCAGGTATGCTCTCAGGTGCCAGTGAATCTGGTCCCTGATTCATTTCTTGCTATGGGCATTGTCCTTGTAAATCTCAGATATTTTTTAGAGCCAGAAGAAAACAAGATAGAAGAGGAACAAAAAGTGACACTGGAGCAACATGAGAGTACAGAATAAATCAGAGCTCCTGAGTCACCAGCCGTGCCCTGAAATAAGTGGTAAACTTTTTCTGACTGGTTGTCCATGCCTGAGTGAAATTACCATGAATTACACAGAAACTTGAGGTTAATCACTGGGATTTTTGGCATATAACAACTTGGATTTAATAATACATAACATGACTACAAAGTTAAATCTTTTAAAATGTCAAACCTATTTTAGTTTGTGATGGAAGAAGTATTATATACTGGTTTTAAATTATGCCTTATTATCTGAGTGAAAAATCAGTGTGCTAAGAGACTAAAATAATAATGGTTATTTTTTCAGTGCCTTTAAATATGAGGCTGTCAAAAATTGGCACTACAAAAGAGTGTGAGCAAATTTAAATATTCCGCTACTTTAGATAAATAGGAATGGAATAGAGAGCATGAAAGTAGGAATATATATATATAAAACTGCATTAATACAGAGACCATGGTGATCATATTATTGATGCTAATGATTGATGTGATCAAATTTAAAAATTACTTCTAGCAGTTGAAAAAGACTGTGTTAATAGCTTTCTATATTACTTGCAGTATGTGAAGTTGTGGGAAACAAGTTAATGCCCTGTAGTGAAACTTTGTCTATACAGCAAAGACATTTAGTGACAGCAAAGACATTTCTCCATTTAAAGATTTACTTGACATTGCAAGAAATCTGGAAATGTGTTGTAGCATTGCAAAAAAGGTGATAGTAAAAATATTTTAAAACAATCTATTTCTTCTATGGCAGGGTATCCTAGCTGAAGAAGAAAAAACCAAAATGCAAATGGATGTTAAAAAGTAGTTTGGAATGAACAGAAGATGATTTACATTTGTTAAAGTACTTGGCTAAGGTGAAAAAAATAATGAAGGGATCAACTACTGTCAAGTATCTTGACCATTGTAAAGCCTGTGAAATCCAATGTTGACTTTTAACCTTGCACCATTTAAATCAATTTATTCTTCTATATGCTAACATGGGGCCTGACCTACCCACTGACTTCTGTAAGTTTCAGACACTTAAATGAATTCACAGACTAAAATGAATTTACAAGTTTCCATTTGATTGATTCTGTGACATCTTTATGTTGGTTAAAGTATATTGGTGCTACTCAGTCTGTAATAGTGCAGTGAGAGCAGAGGATACAGAGAATGAATAAAGTTTTCTGAGCTCTGAAAAGGTGTTTTACTGCTAATCAAGCCATGCTTGATCTAATTCCTCTTATTTTTTTCTGCTATTAAAGGTCATACTCTAGTAAGAATAGATGGGGAACAGTTAGCATTTCACAGATATTTCTTAGGTCTGAGTCAATTAATTGGTAAAAGTATGTCTGGGTTTACTTCAGCAGAAAACAGGTAGAAAATGTTCTATATTAATAAAACCAAGGAAAGATCCTCAGAAGGTAAAAATCTAACTAACTGTAT
Organism: Molothrus ater; assembly: GCF_012460135.2. Classification (NCBI taxonomy): domain Eukaryota; kingdom Metazoa; phylum Chordata; class Aves; order Passeriformes; family Icteridae; genus Molothrus; species Molothrus ater. The sequence goes on from NC_050481.2 coordinate 47,641,468, forward strand.
GTTTTCCTTGAGTTGCTTTGAATGTATTTGGCAGATGTAACAGACTTTGTCTTCAGAGACATTCGAAAAAATTCTTTCTTGGCAGCTTTTCATAACCAAGCCTCAAAAAAATAGATTTTCATATTAAATAAGTAACCTATTTATTATTGTGGCATTCCAGTTTTTAAAAAAATCAATCAGTAAACACTTACATCTCTTCAGGTTACAGCACCTGAACCAATACCATATAAAAGAATTTTCTTAAATGCCTTTCCAGAGTACTGTCATTACAGATTCTAACAAAATTTCCGGACAACAAATTGAAAGTGTCACAGGGCTTTAATGGTGGTTAAACACTGGAACAAGTTGCCCAGAGAGGTGATGAAATTTCCATCCTTGGAGACATTCAAGTCTATACTAGAAATGGCCTTGAGCAACTTCATTGAATAACATCTGTTTTGAGCAAGGAGAAGGATTAGATGATCTCTGAAGGTTCTTTTCTGTTTAAATTATAGGTTATTTTATTGTTCTGGTGTAACCTTAGAGGTCTAGAATCGATGTGCAAAGTATGAGCTACAAGAAATTCTACAGGACAATGGAGGGATATTGAGAGGAACCACATGATTTGAAAGTCAGAGAAAGTCTTAGGGAGACTGTGTGTCATGTTATGCTATTCAAGGCAGTCCAGAAAGCCAAATAATAATTTTTAAAAAGCCTAGTGGGCTGTGATTTAGTTAAACCTTAATTTAGTTTATATTATTCTTATTATGTGGATATTATTCTTCTAGAGCATTGATCTTTGAAGGAGTCTTTTTCTGTTTTAGTGTAAATGGTTGTTGTGGAATAGCAACACTGATGTATTTATTAGTCACAACTTGCACAAATAAAAATTTGTTGACATAGATTCCTGATCATAGTGCTGATATTAGTCTTATTGCTGTATGGCTTGTAATTTCTTTATGTCCTTAGTTACTAAATGCTCGTTAATTTAAATGTAACAGAAAAAAAGATCATTTTATGTGATGCTCAGAAAAAGAATTTCTTAAAATGAGAATTTAGGGTATGCTGTAGTAATTCACTGCGAGTTATCACTTGAAGAATATCAATATAAAGAATATTCAAGAACATAAGATTAGGTTTCATCATCTATTTATAATACTGCATTCAAACTTGCCTTTTCTGTTCCTAGTATGTTCTTTTATTTGGAATAAGCACGCTTTTCTGTTATTAATATGTCTTTTTTTTTGCATTTCTTCCTAACATGTTTTTTTAATTAAGTAACAGAATGGCTTACCATAAGTAAATGATGGATTAAACCCCATCCTCCCCCCTCCCCCCCATCTTCGTCCTTCTCTGACTTACAGATTTTTTAAAATTTAGTTGCTTTGGTGAATGGATGTCATACACTACTCTGTTGCACTTACCATATTGCTAGTGGTATTTAATAATGAGATAATGCTTTGTAAGAAATAGTTTAATGATCAGACTTTAAAATGTAAAAAATATTTACTTAAACTGAAAAAAAGGCTTCTTTGAGTTGGTTAATCTAAAATTAGGTACCTGTGGTACCTGTTCAGTTGGTATTTTAGCTATTGACATCACAGGGCAGTGAACAATTCAGAGGAACCAATCTGCTGAAGTATGAGCACTGGTGAGATTCCTAAACAAAGTGCTTCTCCTAATTTTTTTTTGTCCTGCTAATCATACAATCATAGAATGCCCTGAGTTGTAAGGAACCTTTCAGATCATTTGTTCCAATCCCTCTGCCATGGACAGGGATGCCTTTTACCAGACCAGGTTGCTCAGAGCCACATCTGATCTGGCTCTGAATCCTTCCAGGGTTGGGGCATCCACAGCTTCTCTGGGCAACCTGTTCCAGTGCTTCACCACCCTCACAGTAAAAAATTTCTTCCTAATCTCTAATCTAAAGCTATTCTCTTTCAGTTCCCCCTTCTCAAGCCATTTCCTCTTGTCCTTTCACTACATGCTCTTGTAAATGGTCTCACCCCATCTTTCCTGTAGGCTCATTTCAGGTACTTGAGTGCCACAATCAGGTCATTCCCAAAGCCTTCTCTTCTCCAGGATGAACAACCCCAATCCTCTCAGCCTTTCCTCATGGGGGAAGTGCTCTAGCCTCATGGGGGAGGTGCTCTGTCCCTGTGATCATTCTGGTGGCTCCCTCTGGAATCACTCCAAGCAATCAATGTCCCTCCAGTGCTGGGGACCCTGGAGCTGAAGGCAGTACTCAAGGTGGGGTCTCACCAGAGCAGTGTAGAGGAGCAGAATGAGTTCAATTATTGTGTTACTATATAACATCACTCACTAAGCTGTTCCTGATATCTTGGAAAGTGATAATATTCTAAGCCTTAAAACCAAAGCCAAATAAATAGAATTACTTTTATTTCTTAAAAACAGCCAGTCTTTTCTTATGCTTTCAAGTTAATTAAAAAGACTGGTTAATCATAAAAAAGGAATTTTTGTCTTTCTGACTTTAACAGTTCAAACTTCTTAAAAAATTATTGAAGAAAGAAAACACTTTTCTTGTTTCTCTTTGCCTTCAACATCTTTTCATAGACATAGAAGGAAGATGTCCCTGTTCCAAGTGCCAGATAGGCAAAAGGAACTAGGTCTAATTTCTTGACCAGAGCATGTATTCTACTGAAATTCCTAGAGGAATTGTAAGGAAAACTGAGCCTACAGACTGGAAGGAAAAAAGCTTCTTCCAGGGGGCAAGATCAGCTGTTCTGCACATTGGCTAAAGATTTCAGTGCAGTATGTGGGTTCAGTAATTTCACAGAAATTTTTGAAATAAATAGATTCCTGGATCTGAGTGATGGCCCACTGGAATTACTGAACATATCACTACAGTTTCAAACAGCAGATTTTTAGGAACTTTCCTGGCAAGACAACCTTTAACCTTCATCAGTGCAGGCCTTATAAATTTCTATCACAGGTTTTCCATCTCTAATGAAGTTGAACACTTTCAATATTGGGAAGACTGACCTGTGAAACACTGTGAATTTTACAGTGTTTGGAGCATTACCGAATGGTTATTTTTGTATGAATGAGGAGGATGTTGAGGTAATCATCTGTTCAGCTCTATTAAGCTTCTATTTCCATGCACCTTAGCTTACCAAAGACTTTGTTGCTAAAAATACAGCTAATGCCAATCACCATGGTTTCATGGAAAAGAGGTCTTTTCAGATAAAAGTGTTACCTTTTTAAAACAAAATGTTAGTTTCACCTAATAAAGACTGCTAGGATCATAGTGCACACTTCAATTGTTTATCACATGGTATTTTGATTTGAGACCTTGCATTATAAGGAATGAACTACATATCAAACAGAAAAATTACTCTGAGACCTCATAAAGTAAACATTATCTAGTCGTACATATTTCTAGAAGAATTCCTTGGTTTGCTTCAGTTTAAAATCTGTATCAAGAGTCTTGTTGGGCCACAAAAATAAAAGAAAGGCTAGAGGACAAGCCTCACAAGTTAGAAAGTTCAATGTCTTAAAGACAAAACTCAATTTCTTAACACTCTATTAACAATGTATTAAAGAAGAAACTGAGATATAACTTGACTAATAGTTATATATACCTACAGTCATATGAAAAAGCTGAAAGGTGCTTTCCAACCTTGAAGAAAACCAATAATAAGTTTCAGTGAATAAATACAGAAGTCACACAGACTCAGTGAATAAATACAGAAGTTAGATTTGGCATTGGAAGTAAATACTCTGGGGTAATTAAGGATTAGAACATCTACTATGAGAAAATCTGCAAGGCCACTCGCATAACTGGTGTGACAAGAAGCACAGTGGCACATTATGGCCTTGAAATCTGCACAGGTGTAGATTTTCTGATGAAAAACAACATAAAAATTGGTGTTTTTAGAATATATTGCATGTGGGATATTTTTTATTGCATATAAATCTACAGTGAATTTCTTAATAGCCATGTTTATTTGAGATCAAAGAGAGACAGTAACATAATGTCCTAGGGTTGACTACACATACCAAATGTCCTATCTGTAATAATTACAAATATTTCTTAAACATTTTCCCTCCACTTCCTTTTAGGTGCTCTGTACCAGTAATGCCAACATTTTGATGCTTCAGGTTATGTAATGTTTTCTGACTTGATTTCTGAGATTATGTTGCTTTGCTACATGATAGGATTTGTATTGCAGCCATTGTAAAAGATTGGGACACACCACAGAACTTCAATTCTTTCTTAAATAGTTAGTGAGAGGCCTGATGCAAGCCTCTCACTCTCACGATATAGCCTTGCCTGCTGCTCCTAAAAGGGGCACTTTTAGGCCACTGCCTTTGAAGTATCAATTGAAGTGGCACAGTCACTCCATTCTGCCTTATCTTTCTCAAGGGGGTTTGTTTCCCAGTTAAATCTCCTGGCAAGTATATCCATGTCTTAGATTGAGTAGCATGTGAGACACGCCCTCAGACTTTCCTGAAACTCTCCCCAGAACACATTATGGTGGACAAGCTATTTTTAATCTTTGGCCTTTCCATTAACTAGCATTGATCCCAGAGGAGAATATATCATTTAAGAAGATCCTCTTCTGATCACACAGATACTTTTGTCTTTTTTCTGATCCTCTCCAGAATCAAGACACCTCTCCTGTGTATGCCGTTTGAACTCCGTGAATTATGACTGGCTTGGTTTTAATTTAATGGGTGTCATCTGACAGAATTTCTTTGGGTTTTCATTTGCTTTTGAAAACTTATCAGGTTTCTGTATATTCTACTTTTGTATTCTACATTTATATTCCACATACCTACATAATATACTCTACATTTAGAATACACAACAGAAAGCACATGGCATTTCCAAAACTAGTGGACACCCCTATGTAAGTTTCTCTGCTGTGCATACTGTGTGATGACATAGGGTGCATTGTAGCTCAGTGCATCCTCTACACTTTGAAGGATTTCTTGCCTTCTTTATTTGTCAAAAGCCGAAAGCAAACAGCACTGCAGAATAATACTCTTTTTTTTGTACCTGTAATCCACTTACAAGGAAAGACAAAATAATTCCCTAAAAATTATCTCTAGAAAAAACAAACTAACAAAAAAACCCACAAAACCAGAAGAAACAGTACCTCCAAAGTTTATAAAATTGAAAATGAAAACACAGAGACACATTTGGATGCTCAGGAGAACGGCAACTGTCAGTATAAATTTCATGTCAGAATTTTTAACTAGGGATTTTTTATGAAGATACTGCTCTGCACTTTGCTGATAATTTTGTACCTACTTACATTGCACAGTATATGCAAAAACACAGGGAGAAACTGCTGTTTCAGTACATATAATTAATGTGTATGAAAAGGATGTTTCTGCAAGCACAGTCTTTGAATGATTCCTTTGGAGGCTGCCAGAGAAGGAGCTGGAACCGGGAAGCTGTCTGTAAGGGCTCTGGGACTGGTATGTCAGATTCATGAGCTTTGTAGAAAAGACAGTATTGCAAAGAGATGTTCATTTGGATCTGAATTTATAGAGACAAAAAGCATTGAGATAGCCTGCTTTGTATATAGAAGTGTTTTCACAGTGGCAGCATTGTTTTTTTGAAGATGGTAACTTGTGACAGTGGTCACAGGGGTTTTCAGGATGAGGGAAGAGACGTAGATCTAACTCCATATTTCAGAAGGCTTGATTTATTATTTTATGATATATATTACATTATAACTATACTAAAGAATAGAAGGAAAAGTTTCATCTCAGAAGGCTAGCTAAGAATAGAAAGGAAAAGAATGATAACAAAGGCAGCTGGCTCGGACAGAGAGCGAGAGCCAGCTCTGCCGTGACTGGTCACTAAATCCAAACATCCACACAAGACCAATCATGGATCCACCTGTTGCATTCCACAGCAGCAGATAACCATTGTTTACATTTTGTTCCTGAAGCCTCTCAGCTCCTTAGGAAGAAAGAATCCTAAGAAAGGATTTTCATAAAAAGATGTCTGTGACAGTAATGTTTTCTTTGGGAATGAAAACATTAATTGCTAATGTATTTCCTGTTTCCTGAGTGTTTCCTAACTACTGGAAAAGCAATTTTCCTTCTCATATATTCTAAACCCACACCCTGCATCGACACATTGCAATGTGTTGCTGTTTTTACAAAAGTGCAGTATTTGCAAAGGTTGGCAGGAAGTGTTGCATTTGGGAGTGCAGAGCATCTCTCTTGCTATATTGATCAGAAAACAACCTGCTCTTCTCCACATCCTCCCTGACCTGCTGCAAGTCTGACTGCCTTGTGCTGGGTTTTATGACTGGACCCTTGGAGGAGCACCACAGGTCCCTGAGAAGAACTGAGTGCAGCCAGAACCAGGAGGGTAGAGGTAGGGAATGAACATCAGGCCCCAGCACTTCACTGGCAATTCCAAGCTGTGCAATGCAGTTCCTGTACAAGGGATATAGTGCCTTGAGTGTGTAACCATGAAACCGCAGAAGAAGTTTCTGTGGTGAGCTGGAAACATCCATGAAAAACCCATAAAATCTGTGATTTAATTATAAAACATTTTTCAAGACAAATTATGTTTCCTACAGAAGTAAATGCTTTTTTATACAAATGAGAATAGAGTACTGTTGGACTACCATATGGAAATATTTTGTTAACAGGAAGCATTTCAGTGTAATTCTCTCCTGGATGTAATATTGCAGTTCAACTCCATGTTTAGTACTCTCAGAGGGTTTGATTATGCAGGAGGACAGGCATTTTCTCATCCTGATTCTTTTTAATAGGAGTTAAGGGTACTTAATAACTTTCTACTACCAAGTGATTTAGAAACACTCAAGATCTCCTAATATTGGTTTACTGTATATGGCATTCAGTCTTAGAGCCATAGAATTGAGTATTCCAAAATGCACTGACTCTCTTCCCAGTGTTTGCTAGATACTCCAGAAACTTAAGCACCATATAGAGAGAATATCTTTTTAGATAACAAATGTAATAACACAGAGAGAAATAAATTCCCTTAAAAGATGTAGGTTGGAAATTAAAGGAAAGTCATTAAACCATAGAGGGCATGGTGCAATTAAGTAGGTTATGATGTAGTAAAAGAAGTAACACATTTTTAGATGAAACCTTCATCTTTATAAAGCCTATTATAATCTATAGGTACTTACAATGACTAGAATTGAAGTCAGTGACCCAGAAACCTCCTTGTCTGGGTTCTTTTCAGTCCCATTGAAATTTCTAAAATGTTCTCAAGACAAAAGTAGTCTTACTGTGTTTCAAATGATGCTGCTTATGTCAATGAAGAACAATCAATTTTCATTACAATAATATTTTGAATAATTGCATCTTTATTCTAATCTACATGCCATTTCTTTTTTGTTCTTTCTGGTTTATGCAGTCTATAAAAATTTGGTCATAATTGCTTGTGATGTTTCAGCTCATACTGAAAGGCATATGAAATGCTGAGGATCATAATTTACTTCTAGTTGTATGATAAGATTTTTTTCTAATTTTGTTGACTTAATATGGCATGTGGCATACAAACAATATCCCTTTTACATATTTAAATCAATTATTCAAAATAAATTTTATTTTCACAAAATAAAATGAAAACAGTGAATATTTTATAGCCTGGCAATCATAAATTAAGCATTTTGCTATGGATTTCTCTTATTAAATAATGAAAGTCTGATTAATTGCAGTATAAGACAGATGACCTCCTTATGCTGACTAATTTGGTTTTAGGTGTATTAAAGCAACTGCTTCTTCTGGTTTTTACTGTTCTACTTTCTCCTTTTCATGTTTTGTTTCAGAAGGAATATGATAGTGAAGAGAATGCATAACATAAAAAAAAATCTGTAGCAAAAGAAGTCCCAAGTGTAGGATGGAGTTATAGAGCAAAAACAAAAATAGATGCCAGCAGTGTGAGAAAAGGGTCTTTATTTGTCTCCAGTAACATTCTGGCTGAAGTCTTCCCTTAGGCTGTGTAGGAGTCTTGAACCTTGATTTTCAGTGTACAGATGCATAGTCTTTATTAGGAACTGTTCTCGTTAGATCTGGGCTATTGTGTAAAATGGTCAAACAGTTATGGATTTGGAAAATGCCAGGCCTTATGACAAAGCGTGAAATTTTTTCTTTTAAAATGGACATGACAGGGATTTGTTCTTCTGTCCACTACATGAATATTTTTAAACTACTGGCTGTTTTGCAGTGGAGTATTTTGTTTTATCCCACAAATGTTTAAAGAAAAAAAAATATTGCTGCATAGTTAGCATGTAATGAATATCAATTCTGGATATCTTGAAATATCAGCTGTAGAGGTCTAAATGTTTGAATGAAACAATATCTCCAAGGGAACTGCTCTGCAAAGTATGCACAATAATTTTTCTGAACTTTAGGCAATGTAATGTTGATTTTTACATACATAAAACACAATTTTAAAACACAGGCAGGTCTAAAACTCCATTTAATTGCTTGTCCATTACCATGGTGGAAAATTTCTCTTTAGAAAACTGACTGCAAAAGATCAAAGGTAAATAAGAATAATGAGAGGCATCAGGACACTTAACAATATTTTAGGTGTGAACACTTTCTCAGGCCATCTTCTTAAATTTCTCTTTGAAAAGCTGCACTGGCTGACAGGGAAATGACAGAAGAAATTACTAAAGGACAAGAAAGATTGACTGTGTTACCTGGAAACTCTTATCTTTAAAAATAAAGTTTTTCATGATGGTTAAGAATGAAAACAAAATAATTGAATGTTCCAAGGAAATTGGAAAACTAGTAAAAGTAGGTATTATAAAAATACTGAAAACATAAAGAAAATAGTTTTGAAGATAACATTGCTAAAATAAATTACAAAATTAGAGGAATATGTGAAGCAAAATACAATCATCTCTAAAGCAGATAGTAAAAATATTAACTGAATATGAATAATCTGAAATTTTAGGTATTTCAAATATAGAAAATTAATATTTGGATACTGCAGAATCCCTGTTTTTCATTGAAAATTATTTTTTTCTGGAAAAATTCTTGCAGGAAATTCTGCTATCATTAAGCTTAGCAATGTCTGAGGTTGCCTTGAAACCACCATAGAAAGGAGGATATTTTGATGTGGGGAGACAAACATATAACTCTTTTATTGTATGGAAGCTTTTCTGAGGAAAGCATTTTACTTCCCAGCATTACCGAGTATGCTACTTTTGATTAAGACAGAAAAGAATTATTTTCATATCCACAGTTTTTCCTGATAAAGGAGCTTATTTCCTTTGCCACAGGCTTACAGGCACTCGTCATAAATTGCAGGACTTGGTGATCTTGTAAGGAGACATGGCTGCATGACTCAGCTCCTGCTTCTAGCTCTTGCTACATGGGAAAGAGGCCTGAAGCTCTCTTTGGATGACTAATATTCAGTAATCCTTCCAGCAGGATGCCACCACGAATACTGACAGCCTAAAAGACTGAAATGGGACTTTATTGAGATATAATGTTGAAGTATTACAAAAACATATCTTTCCTTGATTGGCAGCTTGGTTTCTGATTCATGACAAGGAACTACTGAAACCAAAGATCTGCTGAAGGAATTTGTTGATTTTAACTCATAGAACTCCACATATCTGGCTTAATAAAGGGGCTATGCTTTTTCTCCTTGTCTGGGATCATGACAGCTGCTAATTTTCTTTCAATAATGACAGCAAAGAGAAAACTCTAAAATTCTATCATTTCTTTTGGGAAAAGCTGTAGTTTTAATGCAGTTTTCCTCTGTTTATGATTCAGTGAAGACAATGCAAAATACGGAGTGTATGAATTTTAAAGTGCTATTTAATAGAATAATGAAGAAATTAAATATTGAAATTTATATAAATTTATAAAATTTATATAAATCTAACAAATTTATATAGTCATTTGGCTAACAGTAGTTTTGTTTAAAAATTGTGTCCTTTGATTCCTGAAACAGTGCTTACTTATATAATATATGAGTCAAAAGAAACATATTCTTGCTTTTGCATTACAATAAAACACATAATAGAGGTTTGGCCATAATATTTATTATTGCTACGGCTTTTAATTGTGGTTTGATCAACTTTGGCCTCAGAACTGAACTGAAATACTTTTGATTTATCTCTAACTGCAGTGATAACCAATACACCGAAATGTAGCTGCACATTTTATTTGATTTTTGTTTCTTCTCTGTATATTTAATGTCTTCCACTTTTTTAATTTAGAGAATCAGTTTGTTTTCCATCTGCCTTCTACCTCTCTCATCTACATATTGTTGAGCAGGATTAACTTAAAATGCATGAAGGAGTAGGTTTTCCCAGAATTTTGACCCCATTTTGCAACTTACAATCATCTTTTGTGACCTGCGACCATCTTTTTTTTGGTCTTGTGTAACTACTCAGTGATTTAGTTGCATGCAGCTCTGTGTTAACAGTGACAACCTCCTTGTTCAGGATGGCATTTCTCCTCTAGGCTGCCAGGGATTTATGGGAAAGAAAATATAGGTCTCCTCCCCTTTGGCATGTGTGTTTCTTGTTTGCTGGCCCATGGAAAAATGTTCTGAAGTGATCCAACATGGCCAGAATAATTTCCTATTTGATTTAATTTGTCTGTGGCTTAGTTGACATCAGCTCTGTTACCAATTTGCTCTTCCAATTTTACAGAGAGAAATTCTTGCCCACATTCCTTACATTCTTGATGTAAATTCTTTACATTTCTCTCCCATGGTGTTCCTTTCAGAAGTTGAAGAAGTAATCAATTGTGTGTAAGAGCATAATCTATTGTAAGTAGCAGCAAACTTTTCTCTTCTCACCTAGACCATGAGTCAAATATTAAGTTCTTGCTCTTGTGTAATCTCCCCTCTGTCTGCCTCAGAGCAGGTACTGAATTACTTTCTGTTTAAACTTGACTCATCCTCATGTGCCCTCCATGGACCTGCTTCTATAGGCAGATGTGACAAATGCAGCACTTCAGGCTTCTGAGATTTCTGTCTGATCCCATATAAACAATTTAGCTAGCTGTCATACACAGTTTATCTTCAGTTTAGTTTGTGGGAAACCTTTTTTGACTGTCATGTTTGGAGACCTGGCAAAAACTAGAGCAAGAACTGTTCCTTCTAGTTGCACTCGTAAAACTGGTCAGTGCATTTCTGTATTTCCTGGAGCTTTCTGTCAAAGCTGTAAAGCTGTTCATGGTGATGGATTCTGCCTTCTGTTCCACAGATCCTTCTGTGTTGTAGTAAAGTCATGCTCTACGCTCCTAACCCTAAATGATATTGCTAAGTAGTCTTGACTTCACCCCATACCACTGAATTCTCAACAGCATTTGATTTTTTTGCTCTATATACTCACCAATGGCTTCCTTGCAGTTTAAGGCTTTTTTCAGCCTGCTTGTGCCTTAAGGCAAGGCTAGGAGTGTTATTCCCAGGATATAGGCATTGACCTTTTCTTTGTGGATGCATTTCCTGCCTGCACATGTTAGAGTTCTATGGCAAATGCAAAGATCATCAGGCTTTGTGCTAGTGCAGTTTGAAGCACTAATAGAGAGCACTGTCCAGTGTAATTCTGGCTCCACTGCAGTCTTGTCATACTGAAGGACCTGGCTCCTAACCTGTGATCTTTTTTATTATCTAAGAAATTAAAGCTTTGTTCTGACTTTTCCTTTCTGCATAATTCTTTCCTAACTATCAAAAATAATTTTTCCTCTGATGGAAAGCTGTGGTAGCTTGGGCTGATAAACTTAAACATTATTTCTGCTACATTAAAAATACCATTAAAAAAGTCACGTCTGGTTGTTTGTTATACTTATTCAGATTTGTTGGAATATTTCAAGGGTATGGCATGGGAATTCAAACATCTGATGCATTCTAAAAGATGTGTCAGAGGCTGGCAAGGGGCAGGATGGTCCTTTGTAATTACAGACATGCAAAACCAAAATCAGTTATTTATTTCTTGGCCAAATTGAGTAATATTTTCTTAAGAATTATAATGCTCCCAATACTTTGATGTTGAGTTGGTAGGTTTTCAGAATCCTTCATATGTTTTCTTACCACTACAGAAATACCAGCCTTATGTGATAGGTGCAACAGCCAGACAGCTGTAAATGCAATAATGGCATTTCAAGCAGGAATAAAGGAAGTTTGTTCTCAATCTCAATTTTTTTTGTAAAGGCCAATTTCTCGGAATAACACATTATGTATGTATTTCCAACTGTTTATACTTCCCAAGAAAGCAAGTATTTTTATTAACTTGACTGAACGCACAATTATCTTCAAAAACTCCTTTGTTAAAATGTAATTTGTTTCATGAAAACTACTCCATATTTTCTGAATATCTATAAAAGATTGAATTAAAAACCTCATGAGGTCATTAATTTGTGGACCTATCAGATCAGCTCTCATCATGTAGGAGTCCAGTAGCTTTGATTTATATCATGGAAGTCTGAATCTGATGCTTTCACAATGTGAAAGAACGCTGACAAACTTAATTCCACTAGCCTATGTCATCCTTGTATTATGATAATTAGGCACCTCTGGAAAACAGAAGAGAAAAAGCACAGCTTTGTTCTTAATTCTGGTACCAAACTTTATGCTCCCTTTTGATAATCTGGTTTTAATACTTGCTTTAAGGCTTTTTATTCCAATTTTATTTGTTGTCTACTTATTCTTTGCTTCATCGCTGAGAGAAAGCCTCTAGCATTTTCTCTTGGTATATGCAGTATATAGTGGTGACAATGTTGTTTCTAAAGTATTACAGGCTTATATTACAGGTGACATTTATTCAAGATGCCATCCCTTCTTTTTTCTTTTCCTGTAAGTTGCACCAGAAATGGTATGGACCCTTTGGGTTTTCAGTTTTCTGAGACAGGACATCACAACCTCTACACAAAATGTATTATTGCTTTTGTATAACATTTTACACATACCAATCCACCTCCCCTTATTTCCAGAGGTGTCAAATTAAAGTTTCTCTTAGCAAGATAAATAAACTTGGCTTTTCCCTCTCTTTTTTAATCCTTTCTAGCTCAAGTGCTTTGTTTAAGGGAAGGGAAGGGAACAGATTCAAACTGCAGCTAGGATTAGAATGAGAATTGGTTTGCAGCTGTTTCTTGTGACATGGACCTGCTGGCAGAAGAACTGATGCCTGTGCACCCTTTCTCCAAAGAGCGCCGACAGAAGAAGATGGCCCTTGACTGCATCTATCTCTTCCTAAGATCAAAGACGTATGCATCTATTCAAAAAGTGTGAAAAATTTAAGCAAAGAAAAGGGCAGTTGCTGCCCGAAAATTTCTGTGCACCCTGAGAACTATCTTAAGTTGTTCAGTCCCACATCTACCAGATTGTCACTTTTTCAAGAGGGCTTTGGTTAATTCTTTATAGCAAAATGACACCAAATATAGAAAAATATTGTGTTTTCCTTGTGAAACAATAACATATATTTAGCACAGCATCATTATCTATCTCCATCTTCTTTTTGAAAGAAGATAGCAACCCTTCCCCCTGGCTCCTGGATGTCAGGATGGAATTAGCTCTCAGAAACCATCCATTCTTTCTCCTTGAAACCTGCCCAGGGAAATAGTAGTAGCTGGTATCAAGATGTATTTTCAGTGCTCCTTTGAGCAGTGTTTTTGTAGCTGCAGATGTAAGGTGTCTGTGTTGTGCGTGTACAGCAGCAGATATTTATTAAAAGTACTGTAGTGTTTTAAATACCTCACCTCCTTTCCAGGGCACCAGCACTGGTTGTCATGGAAACAGCTGAGAACTAGAAACTGGCAGTTGAAATTGCCTCATCTGCTAGTGACTGTGTCCATGTCTAGTCCTGCTTCCATGGAAACACAAGTCAGAGCAGCAAAAGCAAGGTAGTGGTTTCCAAAAGCTGCCTTAAAAATATCCCTGAGCTTAGTGTTATTTTGTTTGTGATCATCTCCTCACCAACTCTGCTTAAGTAGAGCTCTCAAAGTCTGCAATATTTACAAGTTTAACAGATGAAAGAAAAACAAGTCATAAAAAGCATCTGTTCTCTTTCATTTCCTTTACTGGCATAATAAGTCTTGGGAGAGAGATGGGTTAACAAACCTTGGCCTGCATAGCTACATTAGCAACTGATTGTCAGAATTACCTTTGATTAATTAGGTGCTCTTTCTGATAATTATTGTTCATATTGGGCATGTTAGAAGCTGAAGCATGGTTTATCTGGTTTACTGGGCCTCATTAATTCTCCATTATTACTGAGACATTACATCTCACAAAAAAAAAAAAATCAGGTAACATTTTTAGTTTTCAAAATAATTAGCTGCAAAAAAAAAGCCCAAGTAATTTTCAATGGATTCCATACCCTTTTATTCCCTCTAAAAATTAGAATCTATCCTGTTTACAAGTTTCTAGGCTTTTCATCTGGCTCTAGTGCTTCTGCTTTGCAGTAGACTTGATATACTTAGAAGTCAAGAGGCTGATAGTAGCTTTCTGAGAAAAGATGCTTGGTTTAGAAAAGGTTGAATGGGTTGCCAAATGTTTAGTTCAAATACCTGTGACCCTGTTGGCCTTCTTTCCTAGGTATAATGTTTTGTTTCAGACAGATGAGGGGCCATTTTTTCTCTTCTACTGTTCAAGCAAATCTTCTATTTGTTGTGATTCTCGATGTCTGGAGAAAGGGTGGCAACATTTTAGATTATACTTGAATGGAGTAACTTTTTAGCACTGCTCTGATCACATCAAAAACTTGTAGATATAAAATGCTCCAGAATTCAGGTGCTGCATTTGATTAATTAGCTCTTAATTCTGAGGAAATTTGTGTCACAGGTTGTTCTTGCTGAAAAAAATAAAATAGCATTTGTTTAAACAAAAAAAAATCCAGTTTAGATAATGGCATAAGTAGCTGTGCATCAGAGCTTAAGATTTTTTAATAAGATCCACTCTTTGCATGGTAGGAAAGTCATCATATCCTGAAGCCTGTGTGTCAAATAGTAAACACAAAACCCAGTCTGAAATGTTCAGGCATTTTATTCTAAGCCTTTCTGTGAAGAGTCACTACAACTTCTTAGAAGAATATGTTCTACCACTGATTCACCCTTTGGCTTAATACCCTGTCTCTGTATCGTGTAGGTCTCAGATGAATTCCTGAATGTTTTGAAGAAGAGAATATACACAACTCTTTGCCCATGGAATACTCTGGGGCTTCCTGACCCAACACAGAGGAGAATAGCATAGTTCTGCTTTGGTTTTAGAACTGCTCAGGATGACCTCAAATATGTAGGCAATCAGATGGGTGTTAACTGTATGTTCACTATGTTCTGTGCTTCCCACCACTGATTAATTTCCTCCTTCATGTTTCTTTTTAGCTGATACAGATTTTGCTATTATTGTGCAACTCTGAAAATGTATCTGTGGCCCCATAGGCTGTAAACAAACTCCATTTCATAAAAAAGACAATTTTTTTTTTCTCTCCATTTGATATGCATCAGTTGTTTTATTTCATCTGGTCATTAAAATTACTGAGAGCCGCCATTTCTATCTCTATACTTCTATTTCTTTTTCAGAAGACTTATTGTATTTTTATTTTATTTATCGAATTCTTGAAAAAGAAGTAAAAAGTGGGTCTGTGCCTTAAACAGCTAAGTATCATTGAGAACATGAAATGTTTTTGTAGTTTAGAATTACTTTCCTAATATTAACACTATAAACTTTATAGCATATTAGGTCTTAATGACAAAGTATTAGGTTGGAAATGAGATCAGAAAACATTTGCTTTCTTTGGTGCGTATTTCCTTATATTGCCTCTTTTTCTTCAAGCTGTGATTTCTCAGAAACTCCTCCCAAATTCATCATTTTATGAGATGCTTAAAGCTGGGGTTACAGAATCACCGAATTGCAGTCCTCTTCACAAGTCCTGTTCTGTGCTCAGGCAAAAAATGATGCTGGACTATTGAAATGGTTCAGCCAGAAAGCTTTCAAATACAGTGATACTTGAGGTCACTGTTTTCTTTCTTTGAGAAAAGCATAGAACCAGGACCTCTTATAGATGACTCATTTCTTGAAGCATCTGGGAAACAGATAAGAAAACTGTAGCTCAACCTCTCCTAGCTTTTTTCAAGAATGAGTAAATCACTGTGTTTATCAATTTTATGAGAAACTTCCTGTCTCACAGAAGATCTCGGGATTGAGTATAAACACAATGATAGATGTGAAAGGATTTGAGAGAAATGTGGTTTGGTTAACAATGCATGTACCATTTTAAATCTACCTTATGTTAGTCACCTTAGTCAAAGTACCTGTGTGCATATCAAAGATTGGTGACCAAATCAGTCTGTCTGCCTAACAGAGGCTTAGATTTTTGCTTGATTCTCCATCATATAGGAGTTTTAAAAATACTGTCATAGTTAACCAAAATACTTTTAGATTTAAAGAAAGAAATTGGGAATACTATTTGTCATATTATCAGGAAACTGATTATACACTTGGTCCCAATTTCATAAAAATTTTAGTGTTTTTTCCCTTATGGATAAATACAGGGTCTCAGCTGTGTGATCTTTACATGTTTCATCCGTGTTTTTCATTTTATTGAAATGAAGATGCAACTTTCTTAAGCTAAGTACTGAGAAACTAATGGGCCTGATCGAATCCAGTTCAAGTGCTGAGAAACTAATGGGCCTGAATCTGCTACAATATTTCAATGCAATTGTTATTGGGCAAGCTGGCTGAAAACTTTTTTTGATATGATAAAGTATTATATCACTTTAAAATTTTCATTGTGAGAATGGAAATAAGTTATCAAGCCATCTGTATGTATTGGAAGCCTCTTCCTAAATCTCCCAGTAGAAATTTTGTTCTCTATTCAGACTTTGATATTGCTGATTTTTCAGATTGCACATCTTTGCAGTTGAAGGTTCTTCTCCCAAACCCAAAACATCACCAAAGGAATTTCTTGAGTTTTGTTACTTAATTATGTTGAAATTAATATAGACAAGCTGTATATTGCATTAATGGTATTAGCAATCAGAGTAGGATGCTATTAGGGAAGATTCTCAGTACGATTTATCCTGCTCCATGCCATCTGGAGGCATCTGAATGTGTCACTGGAATAATTAAGAAATATCAAGAACAAAATGGTTTTCAATAAATTTTAATGACAAAACTAATTAGGGGACCATTCCCATAACACATAACAGTCTTTGTGTGTTTCTAATGTGTCACAAGTGACAACTTTTCCAGGATAAATGGCATATTTTGCAAATTCATCTCTGAGCAGTATCTTTCTGGAATTTTATTTTTAATTCTAGAAAATGTGGGGGTCTTTTGTGATCAGTGTGTGAAATGCCTGACAGATTTGCTTTCAACACTAGCTCTTTCATATTTTTAAAATAAAAGTTCTCTTACACTGGAAGATGGAATGGTCTCAGTATTTCTTTAATAAATTTTGACATTTAGTAAATATAAGCTGAAAACAAATCATAGAATCCTAGAATAGTTTTGATTGGAAGGGATGTTTAAAGGTCATCTACTCCAATCTCCCTACAATGAGCAGGAAAATCTTCAACTAGATCCAGTGTCTCGTCGCTGTTTAACTTGACCTTGAACACTTCCAGGGAAGGAAAATGTTCCACCACTTCTCTGGGCAACCTGATCCAACCTGAGTTGGTCTCACTACTCCCACTGTAAAAAACTTCTGTATCTTACCTAAATCAAACCTCTTTAGTTAAAAAACCCTTACGCCTCGTATCACAACAGGTACTGCTAAAAATTCCCTCTCCAGTCTTTTATAGGCCCTGTTTAGCTACTGGAAAGCTCCTCTAAGGTCTTGCAGATGTCTTCTCTTCCCCAAGCTGAACAGCCCCATGTTCCTCAGCCTGTCCTCATAGGAAGGGTGCTCTGAACTTCTGTGCATCTTCATGACCCTTCTCTGTATCAGTCCAACAGGTCTACATCTTTTCTTTCCTTTTCAAACTCATCTGCCTTTTTGCTGGGAACTATTTGATCCTTGCTAGCATGTATTCCTTTACACGCAGCCAATGATACCTCTATTATGGGTTCTTCTAAAGGTGCCAGGTAGTTGAAGAAAATGTTTCCAAGAATGCAGTATGGGTGCAGTATGATTTCACCAGTCAGCAGTAACTAGTAGGTAATAAATAACAAAGCTGATGTTTTCTTCAGGAGGAAATTATTATGCATAATGAAAGCTGAGCAGTTAACGATCATTAGCTGTAGACATACGTATAAGTCTTGATGCTGGTTTAAGTACTTAAATATAACTGGTGCCTGTTAGATAAAAATAATACTAGGTTTTGTATGTTTCCTTCTCCCTGTGCTTATTCTATGCACAGAGAAACCTCTATTGTAATGATTAGTTTTGCCCAGTATTTTAAAATGTCATAGCTGAGCTAAGAATCATTTTGTTTTTCTTGGATGTGAGATCAAAGAGTATTTTGTATGGAAAAGCCTATCTGTACATCTGATAGCAATTCTTAGTGCAGAGCATTATGCCATCCATCTGACTGGAACAACCTTGATTCTCTACTCATAACAAAATAGCCTGAAGGATGGTTGTCTCAGAAACACTATGTGTGATCATTATGTCTTAGGGATTATTCAAAGCCTCTGCACTTGATGGAAATTTTGCAAGTTTCTGCAAGTAGCATAGCCAGGGCCTCACCAGACCAATTGTTGTACTGACTTTGTCTCAGCATAAGCAATGCCACTGGAAATGGCACCCTAATATAAGGCACAAGTGTCATGCTTAAGGCAGGTTATCAGGCACTTCATTGTTTGAGCTTCTTTGTATTAAAACATTGAAAGAACAAACCTAGGAGTACTTAAATCTATTGACAACTTGTGTATTTGTTTCAATACCAAAAACTAGTAATACTGAAACATTACTGTAAAGAAAAGCAGAGGTGACCAGATCTGATCCATTTAAGCAAGAAATTCAAACTCCTTTACTATTAGGCAATTGCTTCAAATATGTTTTTCCTCCAATGATTATCCTCCAGGCATACGTGCCCTGTACCTGTAAAATATATGTAATGTGATTCTATTGTAGAACCCTGTGTTTGGATCATTTATACAACTAAATTAAAAAATGAATGCATGTGAGCAGGTTATGCAATATGTGAAAAGCTATTTTATGCATTTGTTTATGACTTACCAATTATTTATTTTAGCCAATCTTACACGGATTTTACAGAGAATACATGTGCTCCCTAATCGTAATGTGGCTTGAAATCTGACTGTGGCTGGAAAGAAACACTTACTCATCTTTTTGACTCTAATAATGAACTGCTTAAGTAGATAGCTTTTGGCATTCTCTTACAATCTCAAAGAACTATTTAGAAATGTATCATTGATATGAAGTTTGATCATCTTAAAATTATTCAGTTGCCATCAAATTCAGTTTGTACTAATGTTCAGTGATAATTTGCATTTCAGGAAAGTATGACTGTAATTAATAATTTTGTGTTCATTTAATAATGATCAACCTTTAAAACAAGAGGATTTTTGAAATGTCATATTTTATTCTTGCATCTCAGATCTACCACCAAACATATTTCTCCTTGTAAGTCACAAGACAAGCACAGCATATATCTATGCAAAAAATACACTATCCCTGAAGAAAGCTGAAATTTAAAAAATGCTTGTCAAAAAGGACTTTTTTGCAATTTTTTTCCACAGAAACTGAAACTTTTGTTTGTTTGTTTGATATATCAGACAACTACAGCATAATAATTTTCAATGCTCTTCTGTAATCTCGTCAAATTTAATATTTGAAGTCTGTGAGACTTAAGTGCTCAACAGAGAAGTCCAATATAAAATACAAAAAACCCTTGCTTACCACCCACCATGATTTTTTCTTCAAATGCAATATCTCTGCTTTTATGAAATATGGATAATCTAGCACAGTTATGTAGTAAATTAAATTTTCAAAGTTAAGCTATTTTATACAGATAACTCCTCCAGAATACAATATAAGAAAGAACAGAAACTCTGTCCTTAAACTGAATATCACAATAACAAGTCCTTAAATGGTGTGCAGTGCCCTCTGTTGTTACTGACATCTGGGTAAAGGGAGTCCAAATTATATTCAGATGCTGGAAAGGACCATGACAGTGATATGAGAAATGGAGAAACTATTCTCCATTTACAAAGAAGAATAGTAAGATGTCTACATGAAGAAAACTAATGTTCTGTTGGATTTTTCAACCTGTAGAGGTTCCAGGGATATGCCCATACAGAACAGCTGAACACTTTCCCGCACATGCTCAAAAAGGTGTGAGTTCAATGAGGCTGCGTCAAAGTGCAGGGATATTAGATATCACAGAGAATCACAGAGAATCACAGAGAATCACAGAGAATCATAGAGAATCACACAGAATCACTGGGTTGGAAGAGACCTTCAAGATCATTGAGTCCACCCCATGCCCAAACACCTCAACTAAACCATGGCACCACATGGAGTGCCACATCCAGTCCTTGTTTAAACACATCCAGGGATGATGACTCCACCACGTCTCTTGGCAGGCAATTTCAGTACTTTATCACCCTTTCTGTAAAAATCTTTTTCCTAACATCCAACCTATATTTCCCTTGGAACAGCTTGAGACTGTGCCCTCTGGTTCTGTCAGCTGCTGCCTGGAGAAAGTGACAACCCCCACCTGACCACAGCCACCTTTCAGGAAGCTGTAGAAAGTGATAAAGTCACTCACAGCATTTAAAATTTATTTTAAAATTTAATTTTTCTGTGAGGTTAGATGGGTGCCAGTAAGATCTAGGATCAGTTTACTTCCTCCATATTTGATTTTTGGGCATTATGAGACTATAGAAGCCTGAATGGGAAAATTGCTATTTTAATGATACCAATATTTTGTGAAAAATTAAAAAAAAACCAAACTAAAAAAAAGGAAAACAAACCACAAAGGTAATAGTTGTACTGCATAATTTATAGATGTGCTTTAAAAGCACACTTTATTTTAAAAATTCATGTAAGTATCTACTCTTCAGACATGTCTTTGTTGACAGAGCAAACATTAAGTTATTTCATTTAAAGGTAGAGATTGCCTCAGAGAAATACCAGATCAGATATATTGGTGAGCAAGTAGCCATGATTCAGTCTTTACAAACATGATGCTACTTATGCAGTATTTGATCTGGATAGGCTATGGTAAAATGAGAATGCATTTAAGCAGAAAATAAAAACTTTTTTAAAAGTTATTTTGTTTTCTTTTAATGGAAAAGAAAGCAAATATCCTTTAATTTTACTGAGAAAGAAAAGAAACTAAGAAACTTGCATTGGTGGTCTTGAGAGAATTCTAGACGATATATACTACCATAAAAATGTTAATTTATCTCTCACAAAATACAAATGATTGCTGTTCCCTTTCATTCTTCAAATTATGAGCTCTTTACAGCAATGTTTACATATAGTTCATGAGAGGGATTATTGTCCCACTGCTAGTTTCCAAGGATTTATTTTGACTACTCAAAATTGTAACTATTTTATTTACTTCTGTGCCTTTGATTGGATAAATCTCAAAACCAGGAGCTATTTTCTACGCTGGAAAAATAACCTAGTTTTTTACCTAATCAATGTGTCCTTAATCAAATTTTCTATGAACATTCTTTCCAATCACCACAGTAGGTGTCTTTTGTAGGCAAAAATAAGCTTATTTAAAATACCTATAGATGTCCTGCCAACCTACACCTGTTAAAACATCCCCAAACCAGTTAATTCTGAACCTTTCAAATGCAGAACAGCTCATGCAACTTTGCAGAAGCAGATATCCTGTGAGTGGGATATACACTGTTCTTTTTTGTTTAAATAAGGCTTCTACTGAAGAATGATCTATCCATCATTCATTATACTGATCCTGGCTACTCCTTAGCTTTCTGCTAGTTTGTTTTTTGTTTGGTTGTTTTTTTTTTTTTACTACTATTTTGTTTTCTTCATAGCAGCTTATATGGTGCTGTGTTTTTAGGTTTTTGACCAAGACAGTGCTGTAACCACTAATGTTCTAGCTTTTGCTGACCAGTGTTTGCACAGCACCAAGGCACTTTGATTCCCCTGTCCCAATGGAGATGGTGAGGGAAGTGACCAAGGGACTGTGTGGTGTTTATCTGCCCATCAGTGTTAACCTACAACCCCAGTGTTTTCACCAGAAACATTTTCTCATTCTGGATGAACAACCTGCATTCCATTTCTGATGACATTCTTGTCTAGAACAAGTGTTCTCAGATGTACGTAGGGTGTTGCTGATCAGGTCTTCTGGAGGCAAGTCAGATTCAGTGCACTTGGACTATACTGGAGTGGTACTCTGTGTGTGTGTGTGTGTGTGTGTGTGTGTGTGTGTACATCCACCTAAGCTTTCAACAAGAGCTGCCTTATAGGCATTGTTGTTTGCCAATGACAGGACAGCCTTCAAGTAAAATACTGCCTAGAAAAGTAAACTTTAAAGGCACATATTCTCAACTGCTAGAGCACCCTCCTCCCTCTGCTTAAGCAGTAATGACGGTTTCTTTTAGTGTTTTTATTTTTTATAATGCTTATTCATATTTTTCCTTCGAGAAAAGCAAGGCCACACTGGAGCTATGAGACAAAATATTCTCAGAGGATCTTTTAAACCAGGTTCTAACGAAAGTATGACTCATACAGTATCATCATCATCAGAGATTTCTACAATACATGTTTTCTGAGGAAGTGAAAAAAAAATCAATAGGAGAGAGAATGGGAGGATGGCAATCTCATCCTACTAAACTAGACAAAATGAAACAAAAAATCTACCAAAAAAATTGGAAAAGTTGGAAGAACCTGTGAGACCCATAAGGAAATCATTCCCACCTAAATAGTCTGGAGAGCATTTGGGAAAAATCTGTGGTAATTATTATCTAATTAAGTTCAAACAGAAAAGCATTCCATAACTTACTGTTGCATAACAAGAGTTTCTCTTGTAAAAGGTTTTGAGAAACATAATTCTTTAGCATATATTCCCAGAGATTCAGAGTTGCCTGGGAAACTAGCTGCCATGTGTGGTTCTTCTCTTTCCTGAGCAAATGTTGAGTCACATGGATTTTCCATGTGTCAGGTTTTGTCGCTGACTTCTTAAAAGCAGAATGTATCTGTTCAGCAGCACTGGATGCTATGGGCCTTTACAGTCAGCTTTGCATCTGTGGGACTTGCTCTCTTTCAATTTGTATTTTATGCTGCCCGCATAAATATTCAGAAATAAATCTTACATAAACAGGACTACAGACTACAGAATTTTTCATTGGTGTTTTGATGATTGCTTTCTCTTCTCAATTGATTTGTTTTGTTACCTGTGATGGCTCTACCAATACCTCATAAAAATCTGTGCAAGCACTGACTACTAAGAGGCTAGAAATCCACAAATTCAAGATGCTGCTTCTTGATATTGGCATGCAAAAATAACATATTTTCAGACTTTTCTTGGCCTATGGGCCCTTTGAGGGCTGAACACTGAATTTCATTTTGTGTATTAGCTATAAATGTTACTTCTTCACAGAAAAACACAACTTAAAGTTTCTACACTTTTATTTTAATTGATTTGCAGACAAGTCAGGCAAGTACAGTGAAAATTTCACTTTTTTGACTGTTAGAGAATCACGGAATGGGTCTGTTTGAAGGGAGTATAGTGGGCCACCTGGTCCAAGCCCCCTCGCAGGGTCATCCTGGAACACATTGCACAGGGTTGTGTCCAGATGGTTCTTGAATCTCACCAGTGAGGGAGACTATGTGTCATCTCTGGGCAAGCTGTTTCTGTGCTCAGTCCAGCTGCACGGTAAAGAAGTTCTTCCTCATATCCAGACAGAGCTTCCTGTGCATCTGTTTCTGCCCATTGCCTCTTGTCTGATTGCTTGGCACCACTGAAAAGAGCCTGGATCCATTCTCTGACACCCTCCCTTCAGATGCTTACAGGCATTGATGAGGTCCCCTCTCAGGCATCTCTTCTCAAGGCTGAAGAGGCCCAGTTCCCTCGGCCTTTCCATGTAAAAATGCTCCAGTCCCTCAACCTTATTTGTTGCCCTCCACTTGACTTGCTCTGGGAGTTCCATGTCTCCCTTGTTCTGAGGAGCCCAGAACTGGGCACAGCACTTCAGATGTGCCTCACAGGGCTGAGGGGCAGGATCACCTCCCTTGACTTGCTGACAGCACAGTTCCTAATGCTCCCCAGAATTCCATTGGCTTTCTTGGCCACAAGGACACTCTGCTGGCAGAGACAGCCTGTTGTCTACCAGGTCCTTCTCCACAGAGCTGCTCCTCAGCAGGTTGGCCCCCAGCCTGTGCTGGAGCCTGGGGTTATTCCTGCCCAGGTAGAGGAATAAGGACCCTGCACTTGCCCTTGTTACATTTCAGAAGGTTTTTCTCTGCCCATCTCTCCAGCCTGCCGAGGCCCTTCTGAAGGGCTGCACAGCACTCTGGGGTATTGGCTGCTCCTCCCAGCTTTGTGCCCTCAGTGAACCCACTGAGGAGGCCTCTGCCCCTTCATCAAAGTCATTGATGCAGAAGTTAAACAATGCCCAGTATGGACCCTCAGGGGGCTCCAGTAGTGACAGGCTTCCAACAAGACCCTGTGCCACCAAGTACAACCCTCTGGGACCTGCCATCCGGCCAGTTCTCAAATCACCTCCCTGTCCACTCATCCAGCCCACACTTCCTGACTTTGCCTATGATAGTGTTGTGAGAGACAGGGTTGAAAGCCTTGCCTACGATAGCATTGTGAGAGACAGGGTTGAAAGCCTTCCTGAAGTTGAGGTAGACAATATCCACTGCCCTCCCCTTACCCATCCAGGTAGTTGTTTCACTGTAGAAAGCAATCACGTTGGTCAAGCATGATTTACCTTTAGTGAACCCATGCTGACTATGCCTGATCACCTTCTTGTCATCCATGTGAATAGAGATGCATGAGGCACTCCATCACATTTCCAGGGGCTGAGGTGAGGGTGATGGGTCAGTAGTTCTCTGAGTCCTCCTTCTCGCCCCAATTGAAGACTGAGGTGACATTTGATTTCTTGCAGCTCTCAGGCACCTCTCCTGATTATCACAACCTTTCAAAGATGACTGTGAGCAGCCTATCTGTGGTGTCTGACAGTTTCTCTCAGCACTTGTGGATGCATCTCGTCAGGGCCCCTTGGACTTTTGAATATCAAGCTTGCCTCTGTATTCTCTAACCCAATTCTCCTTGAGCAAGGGAAGCTTTTCTTCCCTTTGGTTCTGGATGGCCTGCCTGAGAACAAGAGAGCAGTAACTTGCCTACTGATTGCTGTTCACTAGCTCAACAGAAAGGTGTGTGTACCTCATGCCAGCACAATACCTTTCAACAAACACCAGGAACACCTTGCATGGTCACCTGAGCATCAAATGTGTGTCAGATTTTTTGTGTTGGAGCAGACATCTACACAGCAACAGCATATTGTTGAGGTATTGGTATTCTAAATTTGTTCTTGGAATCCAAGTGGGATGCTGCAAGGCATTTAATGATTTATGTCTATGCTTAGATATCTGAATCATCCTTTAGATAGTTGAGCTTGTAGACAAATTTTAATGATATATAACTGGATATGCTATACTAACTTAGAAATAAGTGAAAAAATAAGCAATATCTTTGCATACTAGTCGTCTCTTCCAAATCTTGGGTGCTAGGCTGTAAACAGAGATGAAATTTCAGAAATGGACTGTAACCTCTTGAAAAGAATGCATTCCAGGTAAAAGAAGTATTTCGTAACAGCGGCATTAACATTCTAGTACAAATGTAGTGCACTATCAATGTTATTAATGTAGTGCACTCTATTTGTGAGCAATGAAATGAGTGGTGATGCTGAGTTTACATTCTCACCTTGTGTTCTGTCCCTGAAGTCTTAAGACACGTCAGCAACACACTTTGCTTTCTTACTCAGTTCAGGTTCTTAAATATATGTTGAAATATCTGGTTCACTTGCCTAAATATAATTTTCAAATGTATTGAAAATCTAGTTTAGGTTTTAAGATCTTTGTCATGATTTTAGAAATAGAACTTCACTCTTGGCTAGCTATTGTTAGGTTCAGACACCAAGAACAGCTTTCCTGTGGCTGTCACTTGGATGCCTGATACACATACACAGAGACACTTTTCAAGCCAGATGAACAAATTCTTGGCAGCCAGATGAATCTTTTGATTTTATTGTTTCTTTCAAGTGATATGTGGTGTTTACATTACTCTAGGCAGTATATCTAACTTTGAATTCTCTAACCAAAATAATCATTAGCTAGAGTAGTAAAGAAAAATAGTTGTTTAAGATATTTTTTGTTTTGGCATTTTTGTTAGTTTTTTTAACATAACAAGATTTACACTTTCTTATGAGTTCTTCAACATCTATTTTAGGCCAGAATGACTCATACTCTGGAGTTCCCATTTTCTCACCCGGAGAATCTGGGTGTCAGTTCAGAATAAACACTTCCAGATTGCTGCAGATAGGTGAGATGAGTTCAGCCTGTCATAATTGAATGCATGCAGCAAAATGGAGCCATGAAACTGTACAACAATGTGGTCTTACAAAGATGTCTGATGTTTCCTACCAAATGCTATTACAGTCAGGTGCATAAACCATATTTAAAGTATGTCAGTGCTTGCTTTTGACTTGAGAAATAAAAGCCTGTGGTATTGTTGTGCTAATAGCTTCAGGCTGTGTCTTATCTTGCCCCCCTCTAAATTATCTCTTGTGGCTCCATAATAGAAGCATCCGTCAATGCATACCTACAAATGGATGGCAGGTTAAGAACATATATGGCACTTTCCCCTAGCTTCTGCATATTTCCAGCAGAGGATTTTCTGAGTCTGAAGCTGTATGTTTCCCTACTAACATGTACTGACTGGATCTCAAATGTTTGAGATCATCAAAATATTTGCCCTGTATACTCTGAACCTATGTAAACCTTTTGCCTCCAAAATTCCGCTGGTAAACCATTCCACAGGTCTGCCCCCTGCTCCCCCCACCTAGGGTGAAACATGTCTTGCTCATTCAGAGACTGAACTCTGTTGACTTCATGTGGTGGTTCTATTTTTTGTACAAGAAGAAACGGTGAGCAGTAAATCCCTACCTACAGTCTCTACATCAAGCATGATTTTTATCTTTTCCTTCAAAATAATTTTTTAGTCCTTCTAAGAAAATTATTCCATATTATGGGTGTTTCTGTGAACATTTGCCAACTTTTCTGTGTCATTTTTAAGGAGATGAGAACCATGAACATTAACTGGGAGTGTGAACTGTGATTCTGTACACTGGCATAATGATGCTCTTTTTAAATTCTTTATTCATTTCCTCGTAAAGTCAAATATATGATTCATTTTCCTACTCCTAGTGAGCACCAAGCTGATATTTTCATCTCTCACAAACACAAAGGCTTACTCCAATGGCAACAGACAGCACAGAGCCTATAATTTTATATGTGAAGCTAGGGTTTTTTTACCCTACATACGAAAAGAATAAACTATTTTTCAAAATTTCATCTGCTATTTTACCAGTCAGTCTTTTTTTCAGAGCAGGCTGCATTTCTTCACAGTCAGCCCTCATACTTACTGCCTTGTGTAAAGTTCCTAGTAGTGAAAGATGCTTCTTCCCAAATTAAGGTGCAAATGAGACCACATGCCAAAGCAATAGTACAAATTTTATTTAACAGTAAATGTGAGGTAGAGAGATAGAAAGAAATAAAAAGGGGGTCAGAGGGAGAGAGAGGTTGGTCACGCAGAAGATAGTCACTACCCTTGGGTCCAGCGATATCTCACTGGTCTTTCTTCACCCCAGGCTTCTTGGTTATAGCAGTTCAAATTCCTGAGATTGTTCAAAACTTTTCACTATACATTCTTGTAAACAGAGGAATTAATGCTCATTGTGTTATTCTATTGGTTAAATGATTACCTCGCTTCTATTGCTGATTAGTTCCATGCTCAGTCTTTCTCTTCTTTTGAGTCAGTGGATTCCTTGAGTAGGTGGGCTGTGATTGTCCCCCGCCAGAATTACCATTTACTCAGTCTGAGCTGATTTCAGTACAGTTGCTGTGTTGGCTTTCCTTGTCCACTATCAGTGATACATTTTTCTCCCCAGCTTTGTTTACCTCCCCCGTGGTCTAAGGCAATACCAGGACAAGAGTACTGCCTTTATTTTACCTCAGGTTCCCTCTGTGGTACCTTAACTTACAGTGCAAGCTCCAGGTATCCATGGAGGCTTATTCAGGGGAGGGCCTTTGGTGGCCTCAGATTTCGTCTGTCCCATAAGTTGGGGTGATCTTTGATATGCATATATGATACGCATATGAGAAGTTGCTTCTTTATAGAGTTTGCCACAGCGGGAATTCTTTTCCAGATGCACTACCCAGGATGTGCTACCCAGATTTTCCTCCACCAGGCCTGGAGTCAGCACTATCCTGTCACTCCATCCTGTGCTTATCTCATGAGAAAGTCCTTCTGTGGTACCAGTGTTTGAGACAGGAAATTGTGCTCTCTAAGTCCTCACCCCTTAACCTGTGAATTTCATTATTGTGTGCAAACATGGACATGTAACTTCTCACTACATTTTCCAGGTAAAAGTTCCAGCCATTGTGGAAAACCACTTTCCTGTAAGTAACATTTTTTCCCGTAATTTTAGCCATTTACTGATGCTGGGACCTGCCCTTTCTGTTTGTTTTCTCAACAAGCTTTGCAAAAGACCTTATGAAAAGCCGTTTAAAAATCCAAGCAGGACATGCCAAGTATATTATCCTTACCTACAAGGGTTTTGACCTCTTAAAATATTTTTAAAGTTTTGTAAAAATGAACTTCCATTTGTGGAAATCACATGGCCTCTTCTCGGTAGTTGCCATTTATTCAGGTCTCAGTCAGTGTTAACACTTTATTCATTTGCCTGCAGGATTACAGGTCTGCACCTCCCTAGGGTCCTCTGAAATGTTTATTTTCAAAGATTGTCACAATATTTTCCACTTTCAAATCTTCATATGCCAGGAGTAGATGAGATACATAGTAGATCTAAAGTTGTACTATTTCATCCTTGAGTACTATTGAGACTTCTGGGTGAATACCATCTAGCAGTGGTCATTTCCTAGTTTTTTTCTATTTCTATTTACCATGATCACCCTCCACCTATAACATTGTTTCAGTTGATCCTTCATTAATCAGGTTGATCCTTCATTAATCCCAAAATACAGCACTGGAATCTCCCCAGGTTTTCCTGCTCTGAACACTGATAGAAAAAACTATTTATCTCCTCTGAAGTGCTGGTGTTCTCCCTGAATATATCATCACTAATGAGCATAAGTCCAAAGACTGTCTCAGGGCCTTTTTCTTCTTGCTGATTTTGATGGTTTAGTTTAGATTACAGGTTACATTAGATTCTGTACTTAACCAAGTGGAAAACCACCTCAAGTTGTCAATCATGGAAATTAGCTTTAATTTGAAAGCTGGTATCTGGCAGTTATTGATTGCTAAATTGCTAAGCACAATCCCTTCAATAAGAAAACAAAAATCCTCTTTGAAAGGAAATAGAACTTGTGAATTAGCAAATACTTGAAGAAGTATTGTTTTGATCACATGTTTTATAAGTGACTCACCTACCTGTAAAGAATTTTCTTTGATTTTCAATAGGACAGGCTACTCAGTCTTAAACATTCTGATGTCTTTGACAAGAGAGAGAGGAAAGTATTTTTGTGTACCCAGGAAGAAAAAAAGGAAAAAAGTAAAGAAACACAGTGAATTTTACTGACCATTAAAAGAAACCATGCTTGTCTCCTAAACTCAACACAAAGCGTTTTTCAGTACAACCCTTCTTCAACTGTGAATTGTATTTGGGAAAATACTACTGTCAATTCTCATTCAGAGCACACATCTTGTGTGTGCAAGATATAGTCCTCTGATGAATTATGAATCCATTTCTTTCCTTCAGGGTTTGTTTCTTGAATACTTTTTTCTTGTTTTAAATATTTATTGTAAATGGACTTGCAGAAAAGTGTAGAAATGTCACCTATAATCTACTTTTTGTATGCTGGGGAAGCCCTAGAATGCAAGTCATCATTCCTCTTGCATCCTTTCTGTTTGCCTTTGGAGTGCCTTAGAGATGACTGAGGAATTTTCTCAGACTTCCAATCATTTTGAGTCAATACAGTGTGCTCTTTTACATCCCTGTCACTTCAAACCATTGCTAAATAATGTACTGGCATAAGCTTTGGGTGTAGGGATGCTAGGACCAGTGCCAGAATTAGCTCTGGTCCATAATCAAATAATGTCTTATCAGCTACTCCACTTGGGAAGCTATAACTGTCACCTTCAAGTATTTTCTTTAAGAACTTCTCTGCTCTCTTTAAGTTCATCTTTTCCCTCCTGCTGTGGTTTAAACCTTGTCAGCAGCTAAG
Source organism: Molothrus ater (assembly GCF_012460135.2). Taxonomy (NCBI): domain Eukaryota; kingdom Metazoa; phylum Chordata; class Aves; order Passeriformes; family Icteridae; genus Molothrus; species Molothrus ater. The sequence continues at coordinate 47,671,800 of NC_050481.2, forward strand.
CACCACACAACCACTCAGTCACTCCCTGCCCCAGAAGGTTGGGGGAAGAGAGTTGGAGAAAGCTCATGGACTGAGATAAAAAGATTAAAATTTGAACTTAAATAAAAAAAAATATAGAAATAACACAACAGCAAATCTAACTTGTAATTTAAAGGTAAAGAAGATAGAGAAATAAAACCCAAGAAAGACAAGTGATGCAAATGAAAGGAATTGATCAACAACAACGTACAAAAGCCCTTGGCAGTCTCTTGGCAGTGTAGCTCCCATCAATGCTTCCCCTAGTACTTTTTGCTCAGGTTCTCCCTGAGCTTTATGTCATATAGTATGGAAAATTCCTCTGGTGAGCCAAAACCAGGACACCTCAAGAAGCAGAAGTGATGAAACTTGATGTTCTGGCCCCAGAAATATTTTGGGGAAAAGCATCAGATTTAAAAGAATAAACAACACTTGTCAATGTTCTGATTTAATTAACCATACTCTTAAGGCACTGCCTGTGTTTCAGCAGATGAGCTTGTCTGACAGTGTACAGTGGGCAAGCTGACATTTCTGAATCTCCAAATCTTTAGGGTTGCTCTGAAGTTGGCATAGAACGAGTGCAGCCTTTCACTCAAGCAGCTGCTACAGTTTTAGTAACAGTTTTGTCCATGCCTCTACGCACAGAGTATAGAAATGCTTCTGAATAAACTCTACTTCCGATCCATGTTCTGTATCTTAGATAAGGCACATTCAAGATGTCACGTTTCTCTCAGAGAAGACACAAAAAGAATTGTTACCAAATTCACACCATTGTTTAATTTTTCTGCTGATGCACAGCAGAATGGTTTATTGTAGACTCAGTGCCTAAAGTCAAATTAATGGCTCATTTAAATGCCCCAATTCAGATAAACTTTTGGGCTCTATCATCAATCAAGATGGAAGAAATGAGGAGCATCTGTGAATGCACATACCTCACACAACAGAAAGGGCTTTGCCTGATCACTCCTAGTGCCATATGGTGCATGCACGATTGATCAGGAATATGGAGAAATCTGGTATGGCCAGCAGGAATTACTGGTCGAAGAAAAACACAACCAGGATGGAGATTTGCCCCCTAATTTTTACTCTCACTTTTCCAAGTGAAACTGTACCTTGAGGTCTACAATCTGCAGAATATATGGGCAGTTGAGTGTGCTGCTTGTCAGTTTCTTCGTGCATGAGATTAATATCTCTGAATTACTAAATCAGCTACTCACCAGCCGATTTAACACTCTGAAGTTTTAACCTAGAGATATATGTAAGATAATGACAATAACATTAATAAAAGTGTTTGAAAAGCAGAAGTAGTCCTTCTGTTAAAAGCAAGAGAAGTACTGCAAACTGAAGAAAATTATTTTGTATCTTTAAAGACCTTTATTATATGAAGGTACTCATAAGCCAGCATGAATCATGGCATGGAACAATTGAATTTTGTAAAAGAAATACAAATCAATTTAAGAAACAAGAAAAACATAAGCAAAATAATTATGGAAAACATATGGATTTTTTAATTTTACACGGCTGTGCACCATGCTGCATTCTATGTCTGCCAAGAGAACTCCCAAATGCTGTGAAGGAGACAAAAATAGTAATTTCACAGAATCACAGAATCACAGAATGTGCTGAGAAGGAATGGATCCACAAGGATCATTGAGTCCAGCTCCCTGCCCTGCTCAGGATATCCCCAAGAGTCACACCATTTAAATTCAGCCTTTCAGAAAGGGTCTGAGAGATTCCCAATAAGGAAGCATACCATGATGTTCTGCTCACATTGCAGTAAAAATGATTTGAAGCTAAATAAAAGATGAATTCTTGCAAACTGGAAAGGTCAAGGATTTCAAATGAAAGATTTTAGAGGAACCAAAAGCTGAGGAAGGAAGCTCCAAGTACGAGCTCAACTGTCTAAAGGCACCAACAGCCCTGGTAACTAACTATATTGTGTTCTGTGATATAAATTTCACAATATCCACTGAGTCTTTCAGTGAAAGAATGAAAATAATTATTCTGCAAAATGAAAGTTTGCATCCCTGGCAAAAGACTGGAGTGTTTTTGGAAGAGTTTGCAGACATTATTTAGATCCATTTTATAGCTTTCCCTTAGCATCTTAGCATTTTGTTAACTGGGTAAATGGAAGGAGGCAGACTATTTGTGGAAGAATTCTGCATGCCCCATGTTAAAATACTCCCACATAATTTACAAATAGAGGTCTGGTTTTTCAAACACTAACAGGATCTAACCTTTTTCTTTTTCACAGACCCCCAAAGGATGCTTCCACATGGGCTCTCAAAGGAAATGTCATCAGTATTTGTCGTTTAGTTTATGCTCCAATGTGCCTGTCTGTGTTTTCTCAAAATAGTTTGTTTGTTGCAGTGGTGAAAAGAGGGTCCTAATGATGAGCTTGTGCTACTCCTGTATATATACAGTGTAGCTTGTGCTACTCTGAATAATCATCTTCAAAAGGGAATAGGGACTTTCAGCTCTTGCCTGATTCCCAAGTGATGTAGAGATTCCAGTCTGGAAACTGGCCATTGTGACTCCATTCACTTTCCTCACTCATATTGATTTCAGAAAAACAATTAAGGACTTTACTGGTACCTTCATCTATGCTACATATACTATACTATGTTTGGAACCCTATTTGTTATTCAGAAATGAAGTCACAGCTCACTAGCTCTCCCCAAGCACACATTCTTAGAAGAGACTAGCAAATCACATTTCCATGGCAACACAGTTTCCAGAAACTCTGCTGCAAACAAAGGTAAAACGTTTTGAACACAGTTCATGGTATTGAATAAGTGAATTCATTTTCTTTTGCAAGCTACATGTCTGCAGAACTTAACAATTTTTCCAATTCAAAGAGTGAGGACAGTTATTAGAAAGATGCTCAAGCTTGTCCTGTGGCTGGAGAAAGTAAACAGAGAGCTGAGGAGAATCACATCACCTTTCCTCACACTTGAGGATCTTACCCCGTTTCAGGGGTTCAAGGCCTAATCAGCACCACATGTATGAGCTCAGACAGGAACATATTTAATTCAGGAAGACAGAAGTTTAAATCAATAAAACCAGTGGCACTACACCTAGCAAGTTTGCCCTCAACTACCTTCCTGCAGCATTCATTTAAAAGTCTTCTGTATTTTACTCTAGCTCCCACATCTTCATCCTCCTTTTGGTTTCTGAGATCAAGTCTGATATTTTCTTTTCCTGACTTAGCAAATCCTCTCACTACTGAACTCTTAAATGAAATGTCAAGACTCTCAATCAGTGGCTTCAAAACGGTGTGTTCAGATATTTACTTCACTAATCTGTAACCCCTCCCAAGTCTTTGCCTGTCTATTTAAGTTCCAAGCTCAGCCACTAACCTGTAACCCCTCCCAAGTCTTTGCCTGTCTATTTAAGTTCCAAGCTCAGCAGAGAAAATCCTTCTCCGCAGCTGAAATCTACCTGATAGAGTGGGATCTCAATATTGCATCAGTACTCAGTCGTGAGCACATTCACAATGTATCCTTTGCCTCTTCACAAATAGAAGGACTGACAATACTGTCAATTCTTCCACCCTGTCCACCTCTGGCTTCTCCTGCTTTTGAAGGTGGAAAATGGATGAGGCAAGGCAAACCTCACAGATACCAGAGACAGAGAAGAAAAAACCATGACCACAGCCTTCCCCAGCAGACTTAATTTAAAAAATGTGCCATTTAAGAATTTATCTAATCTCATTTTTGAACAATAGCAAACATTGATGACTCTACTACCTATCTTTGAAAGTTAGTTCAAAGATTAATTAACTTCACTGCTAAGAACTCCATCTTAATTTCAAGATGGAAAATGACACACTTTATCTTCCAGACACTAAATCTTGTTATGCCTTTTTTATTAGCAAGAATTATATATGTTTTGGTACTGCACATCTCTTCTCTGTTTCTACAGGAAACCTCATGAACATTAAAACTGGAAAGTGTTTATCACAGTTGTTCGAGGTCTGTTGCAAAGTGAACAAATAGTAATCATCCTACACATAAATAATTCTTATATCAAATATTTCAATTTTTATGTATCCATCTCTTTCCCTTTTTTTTTTCCCTAATGAAAGAGAAGGCCAGAAATGTTAATTCTGATTTTTCATAGGATATTAAATTTCATGGCGATCCCCTTATGGATAACAAATGACTGTACTTACAGCAAACTGTACCAGTCCTTAGGTGACCTAAATGTGATTTGGCAGGCAACAGGAGTGACTAAGATGTCACTGTCTTAATTCCTGCAATGGTAAAGAGCTGCTTTGATCATTCTGGCAGAGGAACTGTGTCCTATTCAATAGGTGAATACAGAGAAAAAAAGTTCAGCCTACTTAACAGGAAAATGTCCCAAGCCTGAATACGACAGCTCTTAAGCCTTCAAAGATGTGGACAAGACACATACCTGGCCTCACTGTTCTATGTACCATCACCAGCTATGGCTACATTATTTTTGATGTTCAACAGAAATAAAACCTCAAAGGAAGAGCAACATTTATGATCAAATGTTCCAAGGGAAAAAAATTCTACTTAATTATTGAAACTGACCAGCTGAGATCCTGAGAGATGAGGTTCACTTGCAGTGAGTACCTTGATCAGGAGTCTCAAGCTTCATTATTGCAGGCATGGCAATACAAGTAATTGTCTTCTTCCCAGGACAAAGGAGGAAAAAAACTGATCAGAAAATTTCCAAAACTCACAAATTTTGAGATTTGCTACTATCTCTATGTTTATCCAGCTCAAACCACATGCACAGGGGCACTACCGTTTCTTTTTGAAACTGGGTTAAAACAAATCTTTTTTTATGAATACCATACTTCACTTTAAAAGCAATCATTTCAAGCTGGATAGCTCTTTCCCTATCCCCATAGTAACTGCCATCACTGTCAGGAAACTGCTCTTGTTTTTAAAACTCCACTTATTTAACTTCACTCTCTAGCCATTTTTTAAATTTAATGCATTTGTAAATAAGACTGAAAAGGCTTTTAGTAATGTGTCTCTAATGTTTAAGTGCCTTTCAAAGCACAGATATCAAGCAATGTCCCAACCTTCTCTTTTAAGGTTTTATTTATTTATTTACTTCTGCCTCCTGGCTCATTTGTTACTTTTCCTTGAGTTTTTTCTCTTGTATCTGTGTTTGAAATAGGCATACAAGTATATTTTACTAACTCTGTGTAAGGTGAGGATCTGCCTATTCTGTTATTCTCGTCTATACTGAATTATCACAGAAATATTTTTGCCATTACAGAATTTTTCTTCTGCTAGTCATAAACGTTGATATCAAGTTTTCTTCAGATCTTTACTTTCAAAGACAGAATTTGCCTCCTGCTGATATAATTTTTATCACTGAAAGTCTGAACTATTACCTTGCCTCTGAATGTATGAAAACACTTTTTAGTGAATTGAAACCATTTAGCAAGGTAATTTTGATCATTTTATAATAATCTCTTGCCTTGGCCTTTATAAAAATCAGCCTTTGAAATATGCAAGATTAACAAGAAAAGGCTTAAATTACCACTTAATTCATCATATAAAATACAGCACACTTAAGATAGCAAATATCTTGGAGAAATCTAAGTACTATGTCAGCATGCACATCTTTATTCAAGTATATAATCTCATTTAAATGAAGAAAACTATTGTATTGGACAGGGCCCTACTTCCATAAAACTTTCCTGTAGCTTTTTGTCCACTGCTTTATTTATACAACTTGAGTAATTATTTTTTCACTCTTGGATAACTCCTTTTTTGTGTCATTCTTTGTTTCCATTTTAGTCCTTCAGCCCTTTAGTACTTTTTTCAATGTTTGCCAAAAATAACACAATGCTTGGTGTTGCTAATGCAGCTAGTTTATTTAATATCATGATTTGGAAGAACTGTGAGCTCAGTGATCTGAAATATGTTTATTTTTTAACATACATTCCCTTTCTTTCTCCTTTGCCAAAACTGGTAAATTCTATCTGCATCAGTTGGAGTGAATGTGTCTTCTTACATTCTTCTAAATGTGGACAACTATCTCTCAAACCTTTATACTTAGTCACTTTTTGCAATTTATTTAATCACTATTTAGCTGTAGCTGTCTACCTGAGTTCAATATTCATGTTTTAGATTGCTTAGAGCCTTCACTCTATTCACTACTTAACATGTTGTCTCTTTTAGCTTCTCTTACTGGTACTACTTATTATTTTATTATAATTATAATTGTTATGTTATTATTGTAATATAATCTTTGGTACTACTACATAAGTACCTTAGTGTTTTAGAATTTTGTTTTTGGAGTCCATGAACAAGCCCTAGTTTTTCCTTGAACTTTTCTACACTAAACTGATGCTTCCAATCAATTATGTTTATTTTAAGCTTTAGAAAACCTTTTATTTTTCCTTTTTTCTTTTCCAAAGTCTTCTTGGAAAGTAATACAAGCTGAATATTTAGCAACTTAGCAACTCTTGTTGTATATCTTAAAGTGAGATTCAGCACTGAAGGAGGGATTCACTCAAAACTACATTTAAGTCCAAGTTCTTGTGACAGTCAAATTACATATAAGCAAAATGTTTGGGAGAGCAAGGAGAGCTATTCACCCAATACAGAGAAGAACTCAGCTGTTAAGATACCATTTTAGATATTTTACACTTTCCACTTTGGCTTCCCACGGCTAGTCCAGGATGCAATTATTTTTCTACAGATCATGCATCATATATCAAAATGCCATCCCTGTGAAAACTTTTGATGTATTATGGGCATTTCAAGTGCTACCTATGCTTAAGCAACTGAATCCTGTTCCCAAGAGGTTGCCCATCTAGGTAGCTCCCTGCACTCCATGCAGTCAAGGCCTAGGGTTATCTAAAGGGTATATGAGACATTTCTATGGCACTGGCAGGTAGGACACAATTTCTGTGAGACATCTGCCCTTCTGGAGCCTCAGCTGAAGGGCAAGACTTCTCCAAATGTGGTGAAAAGCAGGTAGGCAAACAGCTAAATTAAGCCTTTGGTGTCCAGTGACAACAGGGAACACAGAAAAGGATACCTACCCCATAAAGGGAGGCCTAAAAATAGACACCTCTGTTTGCACAACTCATTAGCAAACTGAATCTCACCATCAATGACACTATAATTAGGTAAGTACTTTCTATATTAATGTATTATGCTTAAAAATGCTAAGAAAGATTTATGTTGGCTGGATAAGATATTGTGCAGCATTTCTTCCTTATAAACCTTAATAAACCTTTTTTGTACTTCCTTTGTGATTCAAAGAAATTTGTAAGATAGTACTTTTCTCTGGTGAGAAATCACAGATACTTTAACTATGATTTCACTGTTGCACCTCATATTCATGAGTATCTCTCCTCCAGCAACTCCCAATTTTTAGATACTCTTTTTTTGTTTTCTTTCTTTGTGGAACTAGTCTTCCATTTCCCAGAAAACCTTAACAAACAAGTTCAATGAAATGCCTAATTTTGACCTGTTTAATACTGCATTTTGCTACAATTGAGTCTCTTACACTTATTAAACACAATCATCTTTAAGTGCTATCCTATCTGCCCTTATCCTTGAAAGTTATCAAAAATTAAGAACTGTTTCAATTGCCATAATGAATCTTTCAAATAATGTATCTACTGAAAAAGGAGATACTTCCTCTTATACAGTGATGGTAATTAGGAAGTAGGAGTTTGCTTTGTGAATTTTGCTCTGTGAAATGAATAGACTTTAACAGTACACAGTATTTTTTCCTGTTTCTTCAACAAGATTTTCTTTGATCAGTGGCATTTTCTGTGTTTGATTTTTGTTGTTGATTTTTCCAGATGTCAGAGCCGCTTCATTGTTGTCCTGATCTCGGCTGACATAGATTTTATTTTCTTATTAGTAACCAGAACAGGATGGTGTTATGGATTTAATAAGCAAATAATTATGATAACACTGATGTTTTAGTTTTTGCTAAATTGTGCTTAGTCTAAGTCAAGGATGTTTTAGTTTCCTAGGGTCTGCCAGTGAGCAGGTGCAGAAGAAGGCATTGCTGCATGGCCAGGACAGCTGACCCAAACAGGACAAAGAGATATTCCATAACACACAACATCACACTCAGTATATAATTTGGAGGAGATTGGCTGGAAGATGTCACTCACTTCCCAGGGAGAGGCTGGACATCAATTCCAGGGAGAGGCTGGACATCAATTGCCAGGTGGTGAGAAATTGCGTTGTGTATTTTCATTACTACTACAATTATTTACTACTACTAGTAGTAGTAGTAGTAGTAGTAGTAGTAGCAGTAGTATTCGTAATAGTAATAGTAGTAGATTTTACCTCATTTCAATTAATAAACTATTTTTATCACAGACCATTAAGTTTTACCATTTTTTTCAATTCTCTCCCCATCCCACTAGGAAGCAGTGAGTGAGTGGCTGTTTGGTCCTTAGTTTCCAGCTGTTGTGGTTTAACCCCAGTTGTTTTCACTATCCAAGATCAAAAATGAAAAAAACTCTGGATGGGTCTAGTAGAGACTGGTTTCTTCTGTTTAATTCGTGTAATATTTACGTATTGGAAAAGTAAATACAGTAACATTGCTTGTATGAACTATGTGAGAACAGAGTTCTGATGTGCAAAGGTCCATAACTCACTGATGCCAATGCAGCTGTTTAAAACTGAATTAAGTGTATCCCTCCTTCACCATTTATTTTTCCCATATTCACTCAATAATTTGAATGAAGTTTTTTGTCCCCCTCTTTATGTCTCCCTCGAGCACGGAAAAGTTGGAAAAAACATTTGTATGAGATAGTTGTGGAAGTTTTTATTACAGAGCTGCATGTTTTGCAACATCAGCTGTAAACTAGTCTAGCAGGAAACAAATTTTCATGACAACATGAGAAAGGAAAAGCAGGATCTAGTACTCTAAAAAAGCCATCCTTATGTGCAACATTTTGAGTTGAGGAAAGATAATCCTAAGGGCTGTTTTCCTCAAGTAACATAAAATATTTTTCCAGCATCCCTCTACAGTTTGGTTCTATTTTCATGCACAGTGTGTCTTAGCACAGAATGTCTTACTGAAATTTAAATGAAGAAGACATGCTTTCTAGTGGCCATAAATAAAACAGCAAAATGAACACACAGATAGCTAGACAGAGAGTTAGACAGATAGGTAAGTATGCAGAGAACACAGTTCTGCTTAGTGCCTGTGACTGATAACCATCTGAAACATTACAGGAATCCAGAGAACACATTATTCTTCTGTGCAAGCCATTTGGATGGCAAGCCACACTAACTCACAAGACCTCAGCTTCGGAATGGAGTCTGGAGGGCGCAGGTTCCTCTTCAGCATAGCTTATATATGCCACTGTGTGAGGAAAAATATCTCTACTTGTTAGAGACACGTTGTGCCTACTTAAATATTTCTTACATGTTTCTGGAATGGTCTCCTTGGAAACTGGAGTTTCAGTTTGTCTGCTTATCCCTTTTGTCCCGGCTAAGGTACAAGAAATCATTAGCAAGTTGAGATGCTTTAGCCCTGACAACTTCACATCATTAGTATGCTAACAAATGTGAAGTAGAAATATGTATATGATTTTCTGCTTGTTCTCCTATTAGTCCTGCTGGAGAAATGAGTTGGTGAAAGTAGCAATATCAACCTTTGAATTTGTTACCACTCAAATACAAGCCAAAAATTATGCACATAAATATAGAATTGAAGAGGCTGGTCTTACAATTTAGATTACAAAAATACAGTAATGAGGAATTTTTCTAACTCTTACATCTCAAACTAATTATTAATTATTTGAAAATTTCAGGAAGTTTTGCATTTCAGTAGATTACATGCATGTTCATCAACACAATGACATTCAATAAATAATATATTGTATATTAGGTAGGTTGTGATCAGAATAACAGAAGGGAGACCAAAAAAACAACTTTCATAATGCTGTAATTGTTAGCATCCATGGATGGATTAGAAGAGCAAAGCAGCAAACCAGCTTTGTGTTTTTGCTGAGTTCCTTATCCATCACATTTTCCCAAAATGCCCTAAGATTTAGAGCAAATAGTTGCACAATAATAACAGAAAACATCATTTTCATTATATCCAATTTAATTTTGAAAATAAGGAGATGAACACATACTATTGAATCCCATTTCTTGTCCTAAACTAGCACCTATTCCCACTGGATTAACAATAAACAGTTAGTGCTGAAATTGGAGAGTGCTGAAATTGGAGAGTGCTGAATTTAAAAGCCTTTGTGTAGAAGTGATAAATTGCACTTAACACTGCTGACCTTCTGGGTCTTTACAAACCTTGCAGCATTTTATTTGTTACCATATTTATTGAAGGACAATATTTTTAACTTTTATTTCATACATCTTCCTCCATGGCAATTGAGTATAATTGCACTGGGCACCAGGCTATAATGCTTTGTCCTGATTTCAGCTAAAATAGAGTTAATTTCTGCTGAGTAGCTGTTACAATGCTGTGGTTTTGGACTCAGGATAAGAATGGTTTTGATAACACACTGATGATTTGGGTTTTTGCTTAATCATATTTATTCTAAGTCAAAGATTTTTTCCTTCTCACATGCTCTGCCAGTGAACAGGTAAACAAAATAAACTGGGAGGAAGCAGAGCTGGGACAGCCAGAACTGACCAAAGGGATATTCTGCACCCCAGAATATCATGTTAAGTGTATAAAATGGAGGGAGTTACCCATAATGGGAGCAGATCTGGGCTTGGAAGAAGGGTTTGTCATTGGTCAGTGGGTGGTGAGTAATTGTATTGAGCAACACTTGATTTTTTTCTGCTTAATAATTATTATTATAATTTACAGACATTATTGTATTTTTTATTTTATTTTTGATTATTAAACTCTTTCTATCTCTACCTACAGGCTTTACTTGGATTCTCCTGGACATTCCATGCTGTTGTGGGGTGGAGAAGGAGGATTGACTGAGCAGCTGAGTAGTGTTTAATTTCCAGCTGAACTTAAACCATGACATTCTTTTAAACAGTGGGCATGAATATCACTAGAAACCCTTCCAAAATTTATCTGTGTTCCCATAGGTAGGTTTGAAAATGCATATGTTAATTCTTTAAATTGATATCTAATTATATTAAAGTTACATGTCTACTGTAACACCCACAAAAACATGTGGCAAAGGGTTCTAACCCATAGAAAGTCTAAAATTTTTCCTTTCTCTACCTCTCTTTTAACCTGGACATGAAAAATAAATTAAAAGAACTAAAGTACATGAAAACAATTCTAAAGTTTGGTAAACTAATGCTGATTATGTTGTATGCAAAATATTAAAATTAGGAATAAATATTATGCTTTCCTCTACCACTGATTGTTCATACACGCAAATAATTAATGCCTAATCTGCTTAATTTCTGGGAACATAAGACTGATATAGTCAGGATACCACACATCCAGGTACTTACATACTGGCTAGCTCCAGTGAGTTCACTGAAAATTGTGATTTAATTCTCAATTTCTTGTAGCCAAATAGTTTTGACTCAAGATTTAAATTTTTTTAGTTTTGATGAAGAACACTGACAAAGTTTCTGGGTGTTTTAAAAGAAACTGGAGGAAAAGAAACTGGAGGAAATTATGAAGAGCTTAGTTTTAAACTTCTTGGACAGAGAGGCAATAGAATCATAGAATATCCTGGGTTGGAAGGGACCAACAAGGATCATTGAACTCCTGGCTGTATAGGACAGCCCCAAGAGTCACACCACACACCTAGAGCTGGTCCCCTGTGGTGAGCTGAAAGATAAAAGGTAATGCACTGGTAATGTGTTACTGCTGATGACTCAGGAAGAAGTGATCCCATTGTTCTGCATCCCAAAATAAACAATTATTTGGCAGAAAAAACCTATGCAGGTTTTTAGCATAAGGTTTAGCATAAGATCCCAAAACATGTTTTGGAATTGAAGATGGAAGCGAGTTTTGTAGAAGCTGTGTTTCATGTGATGATTTTGGCTGGAATAGAGTTAACTTTCTCCATGGTTCCTGGTATGGAGCTGTGTTTTGGGGATTTTTGATGATGTTGTTGTTTTTTTTTTTAATTTTGTTTCGTTTTGGCTTTTTGTTTGTTTTTGTTTTGTTTTGTTTTGTTTGTTTTGGTTTTGGTTTGGTTTGATTTGGTTTGGGTTTTTTAGGGTTTTTTTTTGTTTTTTTGTTTGTTTTGTTTTGGTTTGGTTTGGTTTTTTTCTCTTTTCCTGCAACTAGTGCTAATAACACTGGGATGTTTTTAATTCCTTCTGAGAAGTGCTTACACAGAACAAAGACCTTCCCTGCTCCTCACCCTACACTATCAGCAAGGAGACTGAGGGCGCACATGAAGCTGGGGGGGGACACAGGCAAGGCTGCTGACCCCAGCTGGCCAAGGGATATTCCATACCTTATGGTCTTGTGCTCAGCATATAGAGCTGGCCAAAAAGGAAGGAATGGGAGGACACTCAAAGTGTTGGTGTTTGTCTACCCAAGTCACTGTTAAATGTGATGGAGTTTGGCTTTTCCTAAAGCTGCCTGCCCAAGAGAAGTGGTGAATGAACTCCTTGCTTTGCCATGTTTGCATGCATGGCTTTTGCTTCTCCTATTAAAGTGTTTTTAACTCAACACACAAGTTTTCTCACTTTCACCCTTCTGATTCTCTCCGCCATCCCATCAGGGAATAGTGAGTGAGCAGCTGTGTGGTGCTTAGTTGTCAGCTGGGGTTAAACAAGAAGATTGGGCGATCTAGAGTAGATAAGTAGATAAAAGATAATAATATAGGCTGGTTACATTTACTTTTGTTGCTATTATTGTTATTATCCCATGGATTTGGAAAGTTTGTATTCAAAACATAAAATATACAGTTGTCAGCCAGTTATAAGAATGATGTGTCCAGTGTGCAGCTGAGAAATCAAAGGAAATAGAATAAAGTGACAATTGATCTGACAGAAGAAGTCTTGCACTGGAATTTATATTCTTGAGTTGTCTAGACACTAACAAGGAATTCCAGGGTAAGTCCACATGGCATGACATGGGCTGTCTGAGGCATGTTATTTGCAGGAATGAACAGCTCTTCTTCTGACTCAATGACATTGAGCTACCCTGGAATCAAACAGACAAAGATAATGACAGAAAAAAATTTGATAGACCAACACGTATGATGGGTAAATACGGATGTCTACATGAAGACATAGCTCAGCCTTTAAATAGTACTGTGCAAGCTGTAGATTTTTACTAAATATAGTTCCAAAGGACTTGAAAAGAGACAGTGATAAATTATTTACTGTGCTTTCTTATCAAATACTTGAAAATAGACATCCATGTTCTGTTTTCAACTCATGTAGCAACAGTAACTACAGTGTTCCAAGCATTGCTTTTCAAATAATTCAGATCCCTTAACCACAACAGACTGCCCTCTTTTTCACTCTTCACACAACTTTCAAGACCATATATCAGCTCTATAACAAAACTGAATTTTTTCTTATATAAATAAAAATAGTTACTGTTTTTCACATGAAATTTTTCATATACAGTTCAATACTTCAAGTAGCTGAATGTTTAAGAGCCATATATGAAAGTACAGTGTTAACTGTGTAGTCCCTACTATTCTAAGGAATAGACTAAAAAATGAATCAGTTTAGTATTATACATCACCAGCGACACAAAAGTCAATTTTTCACAACTTAATAATCAAAATAATGGTATTTGGTGTTTTCCAAAAAAAATCCCTATCTGCTTGAAAGCCAGTTACTACATGAGATATCCAGATTTTTATATTTTTAGCTCTGAGATCAATAAGGGAAAATTCATAACATGAACTCTACAGAATTAATTACAATATATCCATGACATCTCTGTCATTCCACCCTCCTGAATTATTTTTTAATCATCTGAATTCTAATACAGTCTCTAGAGATATAACTTGTGATGTTTTAATGCTGAGCTATGCAGAATTACATTTGGTACTTTCATTATTGCAATCCTTTTCTCTCAGAAAATATTACACCAAAAAAAAAAAAAAAAAGGTAGCAGTGATAGGTACTAAGTTTCCAATAAAATTCTCTCTGTATTTTGGAAAGTGACAAGTTTGAGGAGGGTGCAGTCATTATTTCAGGACAACAGAGTAAGAGATGAAACTGAATTATGGTTCTGAAGCATGTTTCTGGTACTCATAACTTCAGATAGGCAACGTACATTTTTGCTTATCTGGTGCTTGGGAGGGGGCAGTTATACTGAAAACTAGTGGGCTGTGAGTTTATGCAGCAAGGCTCTGCAGGGTATGTGCTGTACTGCAGCTGTAGCTATGTTAGCTCTTCAGTGTGGTCAGCTCAGGCTTTTGCAGTGAATCTGCCAAATGTTCCTACTTAAAGCAAAGATTGTTGGTTGGTATTGTGGAGAGATCTCAAGGCAGTGGATTTCTTTAAGGTGAACCTAAACATGCATCAGGAATGTATCTTGAAGATTCTCTTGCTGCAGTCACTCTGCCTAAGGGACCAAACTAGGGCTAGTCTGAAATGAAACCCATTCAAAATTTGCATGAGGATATAATGGCTGCAGCATCAGCTCTTTGGTCTGTGCATATCCATCCACCTCAATGTAATTGTGCTGTTTTGCCCCCTCTTACTGCTCTGAAGGTCACTTGCTTTAACAGCTATCATGTCAACATTAACAGACATATGCCTGCTAGCTGTCTCCCACAACAGCTCAGAAACTTCTAAATCTCCATTAATTTCAAGGAATTACCCTTATCTGACCTCCTGCACCCCTCCAATTATTTTTCCGGGAAATAGCAACAAAAATATATCATTAAAAATTAAGAGAAAAAAAATCATTTGAAGGACAGACAATAGATATGTGGATAAAAGCAAGAAATGAATGGCTCTATCGAAGGTACTGAGTTTGCTTCTTCACTGGCAAGCATGTTGTGAAGTTATGCAAACAGGTATAAATTGTTACTAAATCCAAATTAGAATGTCTATGCAAACAGGTATAAATTGTTACTAAATCCAAATTAGAATGTCTATATGCAATTTGAACTCACTTTGTAAATGACTCCACAAAATGGTCAACAATGGAAAATGAAAGAGAGTATGGTTTGCCCTCCTGTCATCACACTATTACAGACATTCATTATTCTTGAAAATTTGTGGCTCTTTTTCACAATTGTAAATCATTGAAATAGCAAATGAACAAAGAAAGAGGCTTTATATTCAAACAATCTGGAGAGCATAGGTAAAATCTCACTAAACTCAAAGAATTTGAATAAGAAAACCTCTATTATTGCTGGTGCTCCCAAAGAGTATTAGACCTGATTGCATTTTTTTTTTTTTGTACAGGATTCATAAGCTCTTTTTTTTTAGTATTTTTATAATGCCTATCAGTATATTTTACTTCTTTATCTATCTGGGCACATTTCTAATCTACGTAAATGTGGTTACTTTTCAAATTTGCATAAGCATGTAATTTCACATTTCAAGGCTCTAGGACAGCAAACAGGATGCACATGCATATTATTAGTATTTTAATCCTAAAATAAAACTTTTTTTAAAGAGAAATCACAGGCTTCTGAAGGGTTTTCATTTGCTTTTTAACAACAGATCTTGTACAACTCTGGAGAAACAGAGCTCGATCTCGTTTTGCAAACACTTCAAATGGATGTCAGAATTTTTTATTTTCAAAACAATTTCTGAAAAGCTTCTAGAAATCATTTATTACTTCCATCCTGTAAGATAGATCTTAAATGCTAGGAACAGGAATTTGAAGTTATGATTCCTTCTTGAAGCTCTTCAGAGGAGTAGAAATACTGCCAGATTTCATTCTGCAAGTTAATCCCTGTCATTTTCAGGTAGGAGCTCTACATATCCTTAAGTGGTGCAGAATTTTCTTCTGAGTTTCATACTGAAATTCTTTACAAAACATGTAAAAAGAATGAAGAAAACAAAACCCATAAAAAAACCAACATGGAAGATCATTTCCCCTGTTAATATCTAGAGTACTTGTTTGTCTGAATCAGCCAAAATATCTATTACCTTATATGTGGAAAACCATTCAGATGTATCTTTCATTTTAAGAAAGGGATAACATTTGAAGTATGTTTTATTTAGCTTCTGTTTATTCAACAACAGTGTGGATAATGAACTAATTTTTTGCTCTGTTTTTGGAAGATCCTCATTTGCAAAAAAAAAATTAGTCTAAATTCCAAACAAATACCTAAGAGGTCCATTCTTGCTGGTCTCACACAAGAGAAAGGGCTCAGGGAGTCTGTAGACCTCTCTGGCTTCTACTTAGAGCCCCCAGAGAAGAGACTGAAGGTATGGCTGTGCAGAAAGGTACAGTCAAAATTCCCAAAGGATGTGAAACAGGCATTTTGGTACATGCAATCTTAACTGCAAGGTGTTCTTACAAATATGGACTCTCAAAGGTATAGCTACCATATACTGGGTTTTCACTCTGGAAGTAAGCAGGAGACAAAATTGGCCAATATTTTGCAATACCCAGCGTACTTGGTTTGCATGGTGAGGTTTTTGGGAGCTACAGGGGTGGCTTCTGTAAGAACCTTCCAGAAGCTTCCCCCATGTCTGGCAGATCCAATGTCAGTCAGCTCCAGGGGGGACTCACCACTGGCCACAGCCAAGCCTACCAGTGATGGTGGTAGCATCTCTGGGGTAATGGATTTAAGAAGGAGGGAAAAACCCCCTCTGCAATAGCAACTGCAGCCAGGAGAGTGGAATCAGGCTGAGGGGAGCCACTCTGCAGACAGCAAAGTAAGTGTGGGAGGAGTGGAAAGAGGTGCTCTGAGTGCCAGAGCAGAGATTCCTTTGCAGCCATGGTGTGGCCCATGGTGAGGCAGCGGTGCCCCTGCAGCCCATGGAGGTCCATGAGGGAAGCAGAGCTCCACTTGCAGCCTGTGGAGGACTCCACAGTGGAGCAGGCAGATGTCTGTGGGAAACCTGCACTGGAGCAGACTCCTGGCAGAACCTGGAGGGTTTGTGGATAGAGGAGCCCACACTTGTGACCCAATGGGGGACCAACACTGTAGCAGGTCATGAAGACCTGCAGGTCATGGGAAGGACTCACATTGGAGAAGTCCATGGAGAGCTGTGTTCCACAGGAAGGACCCCACGCTGGAGCAGAGGAAGAGTGTGAGGAGTCCTTTTCCTGAGGAAGAAGGATTGGCAGAGGCAACGTGTAAGAAGCTGACCACAATTCTCATTCTTCATCTCATGCAACTATTCTGTAGCCTTTTTACTCAAAACTCAAACCACCCCCCCCCTTTTAGTATTTTCTTATTTTATAACACTTGAAAAAACACTAACATTAATTCAGAATTTAAACACAGCTGATCTAGTAGTTATCACATCCACTTCTCCCCGTAAAGGCTCCCTGTGGATCACTAAATGAAGCAGTTTCTTCATCTAAAAGACTGCATTTTTGTATCTCTTAAATAATTGTGTTCACATTGCAAAGATCTGAAGACTCCTGCCACAGTCAGGAAGGAATGTATGAGAACCCTGTCATACACAAATTGTTGGGCCCAATCAGCAGGCTAGATTTGGACAGACTTCAGTTTCTATAGAAAAAAACCATTTCAGATCTTTCTTCCTCTAAGCAGAGGAAAATGTCTAACTTTCACTGTACATATTTCTGAGGCGTTACAAATATTTTTCCAATTCAGAACTGATTTACAAAACACAGCTATATTTAATAAATGTCTACCATTGAGCATGGAATAATTATCTATTAAAATCTATGATCAAAGAAAATTTTGTACTTCATGCTCTTTAGTAAACTGATCTGAAAAGCACAGACATAGGAGAGTGTTGAAGATCCAGCACTAACAATTATTTAAAAAAAATCAAATTGTAACCTGGAAGGAAAGGCTGGTCCTGAACTTACTCTGGGGCCCTGTGTGCATAGGGTCTGCCATATCTCTCAAATCTAGTAGAGAATTCATTATAGAAGATGAGCATTTTCCCCTTGGCAGTGCATGTCTTTACATTCAGTGCTAATCACATGCTATATTCATCACTACATGCAGGCACCACCATGTGCTTATTTTGCTGGGGAGAGTAATTAAACGCAATGACATTTTGCTTGTGATTTGTTGTAGAGTTTTTTGCACGTTTTCTTTGCTGGCTTCTTCTATTAGTTGCTACTGTCTCCCAGTGAACATGTAATTTCCCCATAAGGGCAATATTAGACAAGTGAAATGATTTATAAGGACTGTTTGAATCTTTGTGTATAATCACAAACACAAATCAAGATAAATGTGGTGTATGAGAGTGAGAAAGTGTGTAATTCTCAGTAAAAGTTAGTGTTCAGACATTTCATGATAAACACAGCAGAACCACCAGAGGAAATTTTGCCCAACAATAATCTCCTGCTGCTGCTTATTTATCTCTTTTTTTCAATTGGTATTTCCTCCAGGCAAAAATGAGTCAGATGATGATGAAAACATTTGCCTTGGAATCTCCTCTTAAAGCCCACAGCCTAAATGTCAGAGCAGTTATAAAAACAAATCAAAGATTCATATCTCTAGCGATGCCTAGCATCTGTTGTTTTGTTACAACTCCTGCAATTAGAAGAAAATAATGTCCTGCCCTGGATTTTCCCAGTATGAATACAGAATTAAAAATATCATAATTTATTGCAGATTGTTGATTACAATAGTTTTTCTGGTGCTAATTTATTACTTGATATATATATATGTACATACACATGCATAAGGAAGTACAAACTATTATTGGCTATATTTATATTGTTATTATAGCTAGTACAATAGGCTAAGTGCTATTTCAGTCAGTCTTGTGTCTGTATTACACTAGATGAAATACAAGCATGTTCAAAAACAGCGTATTTGTACATCTTGGTATCTGTGGTATCAATGGTCTTCTAAATAAAATTAAAGATAAATGGGCTTGCAGAATCCATGCCTTCATAAACTACTAGTGTGCCAGAAAAAGAGGATATGCACTCATATATGCACATTTTGGGCATGCATATATAAAATTTTCATAAATAATTTTCTTTAAATACAGTTTGAAAAAAAATCTTTATGTCTCTCAGGCTGTGACTAATCATGTACTATTAATCTTACTATTAACGGTATGATAAAGTTTTCTCAAAGTCTGTTAATAAATACAAAATTATTTGGGGATTTCACATTTTAATGATAATCCTATCACCTCCACTTCTGTTAATGTAAAGTACTATTGACTGGCTGTTTTAAATGACAGTTGAACAGTTCACTGGATGGCAGAACTCATAGGTCTGTGGAGAAAAATAGTATATTTGAGAATGTTAATTGATGCAATAACTCCAATAATAGTTTTTTAAAAATTGTAAGAGTAACATTCTGCTCTCATTTCTCCAGGTGTCAGACAAGATATGCTGACTTCAGTAAATGTGATTCACATTTACGTCAGTGGTAATCAAGATTGAATTGTCCCTTTATCTACCCAATTATCTGTCTATCTCCCTGTCTCTCAATCCTCCCCCTCTCTCTGTCTCTCACTGCTTAGGTAGACAGATACAAATGCACCAACTAAACATTTAAAGAAACCTTTGAAATTAATTTGTGAATATTGGAATACTATAAAATGTGAAGTGAAGGATAGTACTTTCTTAGGAAGGATTTTATCTGGCATTTCTACTTTTAAAAAGCAGAGAAATATTTTAGAAATATCATGGTTAACATGAGTGTCTGTACATCCTTCATGCTTTGGTATTCATATGCAAAGTGAAAAAAAGAAAACCTTTTTTATAGAGTTAGCAGACCTCTCTCTTATACAAGTATGATGGTTTAGGAATGGTATTGATGCTCAGATGAAACAGAAAAAACATGATCTGTTCTCTCCTCTGCCTACCTCTGGTGAGAGGGGCAAATGCAGAGCTCCCAAGTTGAGATATGAACAATTTACTGGAAACAGCAATGATGTACGAAAAGAAGCAGTAACAGCAACAATATAAATAGCAAAAATATGCAAAGAGAGGGTGATTTACATACAAAGAAATATACTGTCTGACCAGCTGGACCCAGAGCCAGTCAGACCCTGAAAGAGAGAACAAAATGGTCTCCTGGACCATCTGTGTGCCACAACCACCTTTTCTTCCCAAGCACAGACAATTTCCTTCATAGGAAGTGAGAATCCCTTACTTCTGCCTCCTGGCAGTGATGTGCATGATATAGACCAACAACATTTATGTGCCCCCATGGCTCCAGGCTCTGCACCCTCGCGGATACTGAAAATTAATGTCAGTTGACAACCAGACACAGACCTGCTAAACATCATGAAGGAAAATAGTGGATTAAATTAGAGTACTGTTACATTTTATTAGTGAGATTTTTAATAAAATTTCAGCCTCCATGGTTGTCACATTTAGAATTTTGAATCATGACATGGAGTAGTTTGCCAGAGCACAAACCATTGACACTTGCCATTTGGACAAGAGAAAAACCAAAAGCAGCCCTTTCAGGTCTACCATCCACAGAAACTTTCTATAGCTACCTTATGGTAAGACAGAACTGCTGATAGACCTGTGGAGGGAATGAATATCAAGTCCTCAGTGCCAGCCTTCCAATGTTTCTTCCCCTATGGCACAATGCTCTCTGTAAATGTTGATTTAGCCAATGAATATAACCATCCTGCTGAGCATGAAAGTATGGATGGATAACTTATCAAAGCCTAGGGAATGGTGGGTTTCCATGGAAGATATGTGAGCTGTAAGCTCCCAGGGTCTGAGCAAACAGGACTACATGTTAGGTATCATCCAGTTCTTCCAGATTATTTAATATCATGTTCAATATTTTCAACATATTCTCTTCCATTCACAGACCTGAAAAATAAATAGATGTGCTATGGTATCTTCAAGAATGTCCTCTTTTTTTTATTGATCACACAGGGTAGATAGGTACTCTGTTACAGAAAGAGAACTTTTTTTAGTTTGTCCACATGTTACTGAAAGTTTGCTCAATGCACTCTGGGGTTCTTTTTAAGAGAAGTGCCTGAGTTTAAGGATGTTTATCTATCTTTTTTTTTTCTACTTTCTGTTCTTCTGGTCAGGTGAAATCTTCCAGGGAGAGAGGGACTATGCCCACAAGATTTCTGCAGTGGGATACTTGTGGTGACAGTGAAGAAACAGGTTGGTGAGAGCCAACATAAAAATAAACATGTGAGTCAGAAGTGGGGTTGTGTCCCATCACAACAACAAAAAAAGACTTTTCAACTATGCTGATCAGAAGCAAATATTGAGTCTTTGGGCAGAGGTTAGCCTTGAATTGCTGCCAAAATCAGAAAACACAAGAGAGTGAGATAAAAATATGGAGACTGACTTGAGTGGTCTTTCCTTCATGCCCTGAGCAGTAACTAGAAAGACTGAATGGATTAGCACACCCTTGCCTAGGATCAGTTTCAAAGAAAAAAATAATAACAAGTTATTGACTCAATTTCTAATAAATTCAAAGAAAACCATACCCAAAAGTACACTATTCCCAAGGTCATAGGTCAGGTTTACTGGGAAGCTATGGACTTAGCTGATAGCTTGAAAACACTGTATTTGAAATGCATAATGAAAAAAAACACAGCACATGAAATGCCTGGAGGAGATTGTGCTCGTACACAGAACTGCTTGGCAGTGCATTTCATGTGCCCAAAAACTGATGCAGTCATATTAAATGTCATTGCTATATGTCCCTATGTACATATATGGTGCCCTTAGGTATCTTCTTTGCCCATCTCTATTTGGCATTTGCTCTCAAAATTAAAAATGCTTGTAACAATGATATTTTTTAATTCCATCTCTTTACAAGATGGAAAGAACTGAAAACAACTTTAAAATCTTGCGTCTGAAGATGCTCCCTGGAGCAATATATTGTTAGCATGTATTGCAGATAACATTTTCACCACGGACAGCATAGGGAAATTAAGATGTCACAAGTGTATTAGGTGGATTAAAGGTTGGCTTCCAGTGGTAGAATGAAATGGCTTCTACTCTTTACAGCATCTTCAAACAATAAAGTACTCAGAGTCCAAGTGACACTCCAGAGTGAGTGGCATACATTGTATGTCATCTCCCTTACCATGTATTTTTGAACTAATTTATAAGCTGGAATAATTTACTGATATGTAATACTAAATAATTGAAGATATTTACTAAATAGTGTTTACAAAACTTTGTTTTCTACCCAAGTGCTTAGTTATGTAACAGAATAGAGAAGAGCAGAGTCTAATTCTTTATACTAATCTTTCAAAATCCGTAATAATGAGAAATGCATAATTTATATAGTGTCAGTTGGGGATTTTTTATATGAAATATGTTAGATTCTTTTGCTTTTGGCTGAGAAAGAAAACAGAGAAGCTCTTGCCAGTTTGCCATTAAACTGAGATTAGATGTTTGCTCTGGGCAATGGTTAAAAACAAACCAAACAAAATACAAACTGGCCAGCTCTGGCCTGCCCCAGCAGTTTTTATATGAGCTTACTTTCTGCAAAAGGATGGTGCAAGTAACCTGATAATGACACTAAGAAGAAAAGAAGCTTCCAGAGAAACACTATGGAGCTGTTCAGAGGGCTAGGCATTTTTTTCCAGAGCTGTGTAGATCTTTTTTGGAAAAGGCCCATGTCATAGAATCACAGAATACCCTGAGTTGAAAGGGATCCAAAAGGATCATCAGAGTCCAACTCCTGAGGAAAGATACTGGTATTTCTAGTGTCACATGAAATAAAAATTAAAGATATACATCTAAGGAGGCATTAGTTGGGCTTGGCCATCAAAGGCTTGCATAGATCAAATGAAAAGCACCCAGATGCTCTCTGCTTGCTCCCAAGACATCTGCTCTGCTTCTCTTAATTGTGCTTGTTCCTTCCACCTGAGAAAGTGATTATCATTACTTAAATGTGTAGTTGTCTTACTGTTTCTATTCACAGTCAGTGCATGCCTGCCTTACATACTGATTATAGCTGTTTCTTCACAGAATCCCAAAGGTGGCTGCTGAGCTTCATGCTATTAATTGGTATAAATATCTGTCTCCCCAGCATACCTGACCCCTACTGTCAGCATCAGTGTTGTGACCTTTGCAGACTGGATAGCAACAACTTACTTATGGAGGGAATCTTAAGACTTTTTGGATCAGAGTGCTGAGGGGTATCCATCCATCATATGGAAGGGGTTTTAGTCCCTGAATACATCTAAGATGCTCCTGTTTGGACTTTTTTATTCCACTGTATAGGAAGATTTCCAGTAGTATCCAGAAATAATTTAAAATATTCTTCAAATACTTCTGGTAGTTCTTGAATTACTCCAGAGAGCCAGTGCAAAAGCAGCATACATTTGGCAAAAGTAGAAAGAAAATCAGCAAATATTGTTAAGACTTTTCTGCAGTTGCTGCAAAAGTCGTCTCCTGATAACCAAAGATGCATTTAGTTTCAGTACCAGCTTTACACATCCACAACCTTAAAAGCAAGTGAATAAACACAGGAAGAATTTCTTGACATTATTCATAAATTCATGTTACTTTTGATACTTAAAATATTAGTGATTTGACCTTACATGAAATTTTCACTTGCATTCTCTATATTAAATGAACAGAAGTTTTTAGCCCAACTACCAGTTTGTATTCTTGCTTAAAACCTTATCATGGATCTTGTATATGTTTGCAATAATTACATCAATCAGAAAAAAATATCTGGCTCCCATATTCCCCATTTGATTGGGCAGTTACTCAATCTCAGCATTGCTGAAGACCCTGGAAACATTTTGAATTAGGGAAGGCTGATGGAGGCCAAAGTGCAAATTTTCCCACTGGCTACTGTTCTCAGGGCACATGGAACCTTGCATTTGCAGCAAATGAAGGAGAAATTAATAAAAATGAATAGCATTTTCTGAACTTGTGACCCTCTTGGATAAGGGATTTCCCTGTGTGCTTTTGTATGTGTGTGTTTGATGCCAATAGCTCCTCAGTGCTGAATGATATTTGATTAATTATAGCAATTAGCAATCACTTTGTGTCAATCACTGGATACTAAGTTGCTATAACCCCGAAGTGTAGCAAATGTTAGTAGCCATCAAATTGTATATCTCATACTATTTAAGTTCTTTTTGTCCACTACCCAAAGTACACTGCGACTCTCTGGCATCTGACATGTGAAAGCAGACCCAAACAGCAATTCAGGAATGACCCAGTTCAAGTCACCCTTTCTCAGATGTACAATACATTCAAGACTACACTGAGAATATATAAAGGGGCCCCTTTTCTCCAGGAAACAATTCAAGAAAAGAAAAGAGCACCAAGATGAGCTGGATTTTTTTCCTGGAAAACTGGCCATAACATTGCCAGCTACATACTTGAAGGAATTGACTTTGGAAATTTGATATAATACACACTTTTTCAATGTCCTATGGAATTACACAACTAAAATACATTAATTAGAGCAGTTACAATACATGATGGTATACATTGGAATAAAAGAGCTACTGTTCTGTCTGGAAAATTAGAAGAGATCTGTTCAAATCCTTGCATTGTTTCTCCAGTGTGTATTTGCTTAGTTCCTGTTCATGGGGAGAAGTTCAGACACTAGTAAATAATTTACAACTTGCACCTCGTACCTCTTGGATAATCCTTAGGAAAAAAATCATCCAGGCCTATGCCTGATCTCATAGTTTGAACTGTAAGCAACAGCATTGTTGGACTTTATCTTTACAACAGTGTGACATTATGTGGTTCATATTTGTGTTAACTCTGATAAATTTTCATTAAATATATTTACAGAGAATTTCCTTGATAAACATAAGGTGTATCATTTATTTTTGAAAAGGAGATTTTTTTATGTTTGGGTATTTTTTACTTATCTATTTAGTGACATTTTCCAGGAACATTTTCCTGGCATATTGAAATTTTCCAATATAATGAAAAATATATAAATAGAAAAATATGAAGCCAATTTCCTTATAGATAGTAAGGATGTTTCCCCTTCTGTCTCTGGAGGTCACTCATAAAGGTTTACCTAAAAGTAGAAGTTTCCTTTAAGACTTATAGTAAACTCTGTTCAGAGGTGAAGCAAACAGAATGCTTCAAATTAATTTCAAGTTTTCTCAAGAGAGGATTTGGAGAAAGGATATGTGTCAAGAGCAAAACCAAGCATATTTCAGGAATTTGCTGGAGTTCTTTTCATGCTCATAGTCCCATGGTTATACTAGCAAATGCAAGTTAAACACATAAATAAATATATAGATGAAAAAGCATTGAAATTTTAATGTTTACTCTTCCTTGTATGACAAAATGTTTTTTTCAAAATTTCTAGAATGTTTATTCGACTTGAACAGAGTGGTTTTTTGTTTAAAGTAGTTTTTGGAAGCAGGGTACTCCAGAGAGAGGTGCTTTGCTCACTGCAAACAAGACAAAGTAGGAAGATCAATTCCAATTCAGAACTGGAATAGGGGTCTTACCATACAAGATGCTGGTTTTTTTTTACTTGCAACTGCAAGAAAGTGGAACTGCTTGAATGAACTAAATATAGAAATATTATATTGGAAAAATCTACACATAGTCATAGGGGAAGGTGGTAAATAGTATCTGCACACAAGATACAGGAATAAGAAATAAAAGGTTTAGTTTTTATAAGGATGAAAAAGAATGCTCATTGAGGATCTGCACTTTCTGTAGCATTGGTAATCCATCCTGTAAGATAAAAATGCAGGTACACAGATGCTGGTGTGCAGAATTCTGGGAGTAGCTATTGGCAAAATTGTTCTCTGTGTGTCAATCTTGAATTTGGTTTAAACACTGACAGTCAGAGAGGCAGGGAGGCAACTGAAGAGCTAAAGGCATAATAAATTGTTCCTGGTTTCTGTTAGATAAAATTAAATCACTTTCACAAGGAAGGTTTCACTTGAGACTTTTTGAGCATTGGTGCTTAGGAAAGTACAAGCTGTAGCCTTTGGAAAGAAAATCTGCACAAAGATCAAGTGCTTTTGATGCAAGGTGAAGAATTTTTAATGTGCTGAAATTCAATGCAGGAAACAGCCAAAGGCAAAAATGGCAGCCTGAAGCCCTGCATTTAGTTCTGACTTTGACAGATGTCCCACGAAGTATTTTTATCCCAGCGTGAGATATTTATTGTGATTTCACCAAATTAACACAGAGCCCATAAATTTTACTTTCAAATGTTGCCATTTAGATGCAATTTCAGTTATGCTGGGCTTCAACTGTATGAACATGAGAGTATAAAGGTGTGAAAATAAAGGGCTCCTTGAAGGGCTGTCCATGGCAGATACTTTCCCTGTATGCTCCATACTTCCTGTACTGGTCAGCTGAGCTGACACATGCAGGACAAGCTGTAATTCACTGCAGACGAAAGCTAGCAGCATAGTCTGGATGAATTAGCACTAAACAAAAGCAGTAAGAGCTCATGATCTTAGCAGCTTACCTGAAGTCCCATAGAGATGTGTCAGTTCACACTACCAGTACAAGCCTTCATTTTCCCATTCTCAGTCTCCCATTGCCCTTCTCTCTGCTCTCTCGTCACTATGGTAACAACACATCATATCTGCCGAAAAAAGACCTGCCTATGGCTTCAATAACCACTTGGGGTAAAAAAGCTTGGGCTGGGCAAAGCACCAGAACATGGCAGGGCTTTGTGCCCTGACAGAGGCTGTCCCTGTGCTTGCTCTGTGGTGCCTGTGGGAAGAACAAGGCTCTGTGGCTGATCATGCACCCTGTGGGCAGCACGCAGCTGGGAAATACCTCAGGTACCTTTGTCTTCCTAGCCAGCCAAGGGATTTGCTGCTTGGGGTCTCAAATGTCAAAATCTAACTTGGATGAGATTTCCTTTCCAGAACAATGCCTCAAAGGGTTGCAAAGCTATTCAGGCAGTGGAGAAGTTCCTACAGTTATTCTCTGGTCTTTTACTTATAAGTGCTGCCAGAGGAAACATGGAATAGAGGATTCTTTCAGCTTAGCTGATAAAATTAAGAATTTATATGAAAAAGTTGGTTAGGGACAGCAGAAAACCTTTGGATTTATTCAGTTTTTAGGATTTTGCTTTTCAAAATGGGGAAGGAGGGAAAGGGGAGACCATCTTCCTGGATCCTATCCATATTTTAAAAATTCTCTTAAACATGCTTCTAAGAGAAAAATATGTAGTAAGTGAAAGTATTTTATTAATAAAGATGTTAGAAAAAATAATTCAAAAATTTTCTACTCTTTTTGACTGTTGATTGTGACTAAATTCAGTTTCAACTAAGAATAATATTGTTCTTATGGATACCTGTTTTCCTAGATTTGCAAAATGATTAAATGGTGAACATTTTTTACTCAAGAGTATTGAGGCCAACATGTTTAAATACTTTCTAATGTAAATTTGAATTTAATAAGAAGTGATTTTATGTATATAGATGCTTATTTATGTTTATTTTATTGGTAAATTGGCTAGATTTATTCCGAAAGATTTTCACAATTCATGTTTTCTCCATTACTCTCCACTTCTGATACATCTGCTTCCTGCCTTTATTGACTGAATTTGAAAAAGAAGATAACTGAAGTGTCAGAATTTCAGAATTTTAGTGAGCCAGAAATTCCAACTGAATTTCAGGCCTGTATTTTTGCATCCTTATTTTCTGTCTGAATTCTCTTCCTCAGAATTATTTTTCAATTTTATGTAGTGCATATTCAGGTGATTATGAAGCCCAGTGCCAAAAATTGCCCCTGTGCATGTACTTAAAAAAAATTTAAAAAAAAAATGGAATGTAGTAATGCCTGTGGGGAAGGGGTTGTAGTTAAAAGTTATAACTCTGGATGGTGTAGGTTCTGAGTTTTACATTTTCACTGTTTTTACAAAATATTGTTGCTGCACAAGACATGGCATGAAGTCAAAGAGAACCTGTCAGGAGGAACTGAAAAGATCAAGTTTTCTCCAAGGTTGTGACATCAGGATACCCACGGTAAGCTTTATCAGCCAGGCAAACCCTTAACTACCCATGCCTTGCTGGGACTGTTGATACCCAAACTCCATGTTTCAGCTCAGCTGCAGAGACTTAATCAGTGCCAGTTTTCCAGCTTTTCTTTTTTTTTTTTTTGTACTTTTAAAGCAGAGAAGAAATGAAGTTTTCAACTCTTTTGTAACATGAGATTGGACCAAGAGATAGACATTCCTTCTGAGAATTAACAGAAGCAACAGGGCTAGCTAAAAAAGAAGACTTTTTTTTTTTAAGATATTTTTCTTGAACTATTTTCTCATTACTTTTGACATAGGAAGCAATCACAAATGCATCTAATGGATGACTGTTGACATCCAGGTGTTGTATATTAGCATTTATCTGAATGACAAAATACCAGAGTGGACAACTGCTTCTGCAGTTTTCCCAAAAAATACTGCTGTCTACCAGAACCTTTCTGGAGGCTGGAGTTTTGTCTGGAAATAAATATACATTTTTGTATGTGAAGTTAAGCAGAATATAAAATCTGAAATCTTAGATAATACATAGATAAACTTTTGCATTTGCAAAGTCATTTTTGGGGAGGAAAAGAAAATTGTCCTTATATTATTACAAAATTACCTAAACATTCTCAGTCACTCTTTCCTGAAAAGGCCTGAAAGACTTTTTAAGTTTTTGTGAGATGCTGCTGACATCAAGATGAATGATATTTCTGTATGGAAATACACAGTTGTGGTCAAAGAATCATCAAAATTATTCCTGGAGAAGTAAATAGCCAATGACAGCAATACAAATATCTGCTCTAAGTCCAGAAAAAGACTTTCTCTTTTGTATCATAGTACATGAAAGGAAAGCTTCACAGGAGACTTAAGCATTTTCTGCTGCTAAAATGGTCTTACTGCTAATCTTGTTTTAATGGTGAACATAATATTGCCTTTCCAAATATGATGGCAAGTAAGCTGGTCCCTCTAGTCTCTGTATTTAATTACTCCTCAATTCCACACCCAAACCAAGTCTCCATTCTGATCTTTCAGACTAATTTCCTTGCAGTTACTCTGGGAAAACCAACATGTCATTCTTTAAAATCTGTCCTTTACGAGTGTTCTGCACTGCATAGTTGGCATGAGAGTCGTGATCTACCACTGGCATTACCTGACTGACAGATATCGGATTTATCTGGCAGTAAACTGACATACAGCTGGTGTTGCCACCACTTTTCCTTCTTAGCTTCATATCTTTAGTGTAAGTTGCTACTTTTAAGCACTAAAAACAACACAAAGGATGGATATAAGTCATTTATACAAGCTAAATTTTCACCTCTTGAAATCTTCTCAACTCCTGAAATGATTTTAAATAGTTTTGTGGCATCATCCTCTTTTCTACCAGAGTTTTACACTATTATTTACATTCTATCTGTCTGTGTATCTCAGGTCAGTAAACTGAAAAGCCTCCTGTTTGTGTTATGTAACTGTCTTCTGGCAGCTGGCTCCAATGTGCACCTCTGTGAATGTTGCCATGGAGACTCCAATTTAGGAGCAACGGGATTTGAGAGTTTCCAGCCCAGCAATACGTGACAAAAGAAATACAGAAATTAAAGTGGTGCCTGCCCTTCAGATGGGAGTCAGGCAGGTCTGCTAGGCCAGGCTGGAAGTGGGGCTGGAGGGAGTAGGATGTTGCTTGCACAAGTGATTAATTAATGCATTACAGTCCTTGTTATTCCTCTCTATAATTTTCCTTTTCTACCCAGCTGTTTTATGAAACAGAATTAATATTAAATGATAGCTCTTTCTGACTAAATTACTGCAGTAGCATCCAATGTACACACTTTCTACCTTTCCCCTGAAAGGGAGCCCAATATGTGCTCTGCCCTCCGATGATGATTCACTAATGAACTGGTTTGTACATCTGACTTGATAGGTATTTGTCTCCTGGTGATGCCCAAAAATATTTGCTTACTTTTAGTTCTGTGATTTCATGTTGTTTCTAGCCCTTCTCTCACAGAAGACTTTGACAAAAGTTATTGACTACAAGGACACAAGAAAAAAAGGCAGTGAGAAATAACTTACTAGCATATTAACAGAGGAAGCCAGCACTACAGATTTTTTTCCTAGTTAGGTGTAAGCCAGTTCCCTAAGAGTAAATAACTTATACCAGAAATCATAATAACCTTTGCCTCAGCATTTCACAAGATTTATTTTATAGGCAAGACTTGTTTGACAATATTCTTTGTGGAATTTTTTAAACATTTATATGAAGAAGGGTATCTGTAAATCTTCTATGTTTTGGTTTTTTATTATTTTGCTTTGCAACTCAACATCCTGTGAGTCTTGTTCCATTTGGTAGAATGATTGACAGAGTTTTGGATTAACAGCTGCTGTTTTCTTGAACACTGTTATGAAAAAGATGAGACTGGAATTTAGTTTAAAAAAATGTAAGTAACAGAAAAGTTGGGGTTTCTCCACAGATAATATTTTGCTGGTGTTGACTTTAGTCCACATTTTTTATGTAGGTCTAACTTTGCTTTGACAAAGTCCTTTCTAAGAAAGAAAGGTGGCTTATTTTGCTGACAAAAACTCATGATGGTGCTACTCCATTACTATGTGCAGGTGGAAAATGTATGAGGTGGTCAATCAGTTCTGTGTTGTACCTTAAGGTACAATGTTCTTTAAACCTTTAAATGTTCTTTAAACCTTTAAACCTTTAATTGAGAATATAGTAAATATGAAAGACCACTGTACAGAGGGAGCTAGGAATTTAAAGCTTCCTAAGAACAGGATCGGTTGAGGCTGCCACCACATGACCAAGAAACCTGGGCTCCATTGGTGACAGGGTTACATCTGTCTCTCTTCGAGAAGTAGGGAGCAGGAATAGGCAGCAAGTGATCTTTAGTGACCTAGGACTGCAGAAGGGTCATAATTCAAGACCCCCTTCACCTCAGATCTTAAAAAATACAAGCTTCTCTTTCACTTTAGAAATTCTTGGGGCTTCTCAATACTGCACTTGTGTCCCAAAGGGCCTCTCCTCCCTTTGTGGCTTCCTCCCTCTTTGTCATACTGAGGTACTCTACTCTTTGCCATAATGCCTTTTGGTCTTCCCACAACACTGCTCTGAAGTAGCAGTGGCCACCAGAGCACGTAAGTGACACAAAACCAAACCATGTCCATGCAAAGCACTGCTGTGTAACTGCATTTGAGGATGCAAGTGTTCCCATAAGATCAATGTTCAAAGTAAGAGAAAAAAGAGCAACCTACCTCAACAAGATTCAGCTTGCATCAGTCCTCTGCTTTAAATCAGCAAATACTCTTTTATTCCAGCAAAATTGTTTAGATGATGGTTCACATTCCCGAGGTAAATGGTAAATAGGTTTGCTTTGACACGAATGAAAGGGTCAAGGTATTCAGTATTCTGTGCACAGTCAGGAAGGATCTAGAAATGTGAAATATAAAGGAAAGTAAGGAAGCACTTCTGTGCTGCTTGGAACTTCTTGATCACCTTTATCACCAATACTTTAAAAATTTTTCTTCCATTGCTACCAGTTTAGCTTCATAGTTTGAGACTTGAAAAATACGAAGAAGTAACTCAGCAGTTCATTGACTACTAACTGTGGGAAAGTTCTAGAGATTTTTTGGCCAACTCTGTATATGACCCTATTGCCATAACTTACTATGAAGGAAGTTTATAGGCACAATAAGGCTTGTCCAGAAATTTTAAGATATAATAGTTGATAATGTACTGGTACATAATTTATATATTGCTAGTACTAATGTACTGGTACATAATTTATATATTGCTGAAGTATTCTGTGGATTCCTGAATTCTTTGTTACCTGAAAAGAATTAAGAAAATCTAAGTTTGTGTTAACTCTGAGTCTACCACACAGTTATTTTTCTAATAGCATGTTTTGCACCTTTTCAACTGCTTAAAAATGTGCTATTTAAGTACTGAACAAGTATAGTAGATTGGGTGATGATATCCATTCAAGACTTCAAGTAGATATTGAAGTTCTTCTGTATTTCATATTTCCTTTGTTCTGCCAGCTGGAGGGTATTCCTAATTTTTGTTCTCATTGAAGCTTAGAGAAGCCTAACATCAGTAATACTTGTACCCTGTCATCGCACCGTTAGCAGGTACCAGCAGACTTTGTTCCATGAGAAGAAAATCTTCCTGCTGTCTCAACAGAACTGGCTCCTTGCATCTGTGCCACCAGACCGTGGCAGAAGAGAAACAAATGAGGCAAAGCATATGCCAGACCTGATGGATCTTGGCTTCTTGTCATCCCTCCTCAAACAGTGTAATATCAAGCCAATCTTTACCTTCTGTACCCTTCAGTGGCCTCAGCCTTGCACAGAATCTAGGAGACTTAAAACTCTTTTTATAAAACTTCATGTATATTTCCAACACTGTACATGTTTTTGAGAGAAAACAATGATTAAACATAGCACTAGCTGAGATAATGGCCAGAAAAGAGTTTACAGTAAAAACATAAGATCATATATGCTTCACAACACAGGAAAGCACAAATTCCTTCTGCATATTCTAGGAATGTATGAGGCTGGCAAATCATAGTAATGGGAGTACACAGCTCTTGAATGAAATTGTTACATGTATTAAAACCAAAGACAGCAACCATATTTGCCGAACTTCCTCCTCACCACTCATATATTTAGTTCAGTCCCACTAAGCATTCATATTTAATTTGCTACTTTTTCCAAGAATATTTTCAAGCCTTCCACCACTAACTTAAAGACTATAAATGATCTTTGTGATCAAAAGAAGTAGAAAAGCAGATGAGAGGGGAAAATAACATTGGAGACAACTAAGACCTATGATATAACCTAAGACAACAGTAGTTTTGAGTATGAAGAAACTTTTTTTTTTCTGAAAATGATATCAAAAATCAAATAATACGTTCATAATTGTAATAACAATCAGACATGGAGAAAAATGTTACCTGTGATTCAGAGCAACTGACTTTAAAACAGATTACAGGATTATGCAAATGAGTACATGCATTAGGCAATATAGTTTATTTAATCATGCTCAGACCACTTAAAAGTTAATAATAATTCTAGTTGTTTATAGGTAATCAGAGGAAAACCTCAGTAACACACATGAATTTGATAGGAAAAAAAGTATGTATAATGCTTTAGAAATATTCATTTAAATCATATGCAGTTAAATGTTATAAATTGGATTACAGATGGTACAAGAATCCTTCAAAGACTGCTACAAATTTAAAGATGCAGAATTTATCCAGCACAGCTTTTGGACAATTCACTATTTTCATTAATGGATATAATGTTTTTATAATGCATCTTACTGTTTGGCTATAAACACTACATATATTTGTTATATCTATTACATGGCCAAGATCTATCAAAAGCATGCAATTCCTGATTGATGCAACTTGTAGGAAAAACAACACTTTTTCTCTTTAGATTTTAATATGAAAATCAAGATGCTTTCAGAGGTTTGAGAAAGTAAACACAGAATGATGGGGGCCAATGAAAATATATGCTGACTAAGATTAGACTGTTTTGCAATTGTCATGAGATAAGATGCTGTTTCTGTAGTTTGGGTTTTTTCCCTGTTCTTTCTCTTTAATCTAAGTCTTTCTCAACCTGCAATTCGTTAACAGTATTCAAAAATTTCTACGTAGATTTCTTGTTCAAGTCAACAGTAAAGGAAAAAAATTATAGAAAAACTTGTTTTGTTAGATCTTTTCATAAATAGCAAATAACTTCTACTGTAATTAAGGTGAAACATATGAAAAAAAATGCAGAAAGTAGTTTGGAATAAAGGTATTTAGCAGGCACTTGGTGAAAGAAAAGAAAAAGCAGTAACAGCAAAATAAGTACAGGGAATGTGAAGTGTTGGGAGGAAGCAAAAAAAAGACTGTATAAATGAGAACAAAATAGTTTGGGGAAACTGAAAAGGAAACAAAGGCATCAGGGGCATGTTTTCTGGCAGCATCCGTGAGTTCAAACATAGATGCAATAAAATCTACAGTTATGTCCTAATTATAAGATAGATGGGATAAAATTTGTAATAATGATTAAAAGGAAAATTGATTTAATGAATACTTCAGTATGTTGAAAGAGTGAGAATTTACATTTTCATCTGGTAAAGATGAGGAATTCAATCACTGGGTGTGATTCATCAAAACCGAGATGTTTCCTGGGATGCATGAATATGTTTGGAGTTCTTACACGCTGTCTTTGTCTTATGTGGTAAATTGAGATTTTGAAAACTAATAAATATGATGGTTTAGGACCAGACACCCTCTCCCCTCTGTTGAGAAAGACAAAAGGCAGGGATTATGGACTGAGATGAGAAAAAATTACTGGAAGCAGCCATGAGATATGAAAATGAGCAGCAACAGTACTCATAACAAAGGTATACAAAACCAGAGTGATTTACATTAAGAAATTGATCACTGTTTGACCTGACTGGTGTGGCCCCAAGGCAATGAGCAATGGTGCCTGGACCCTTCAGCCCATTACTTTTTACCTGCTGCTCACCATACTTGCTCCATGGGAAAGGAACACCTCCCACTTCTAGGAAGCAAGAGAGAGTCCCTTTTCCCCACCCCTGGCCATGATGAAAGATATTATGGAATAACACAACATCTTGGCCATGCCCACACAGCTCCTGGCTCTGCCCCCTCATGCCTACTGTGAAAATTAACCTGGTCCTTGGCTGAAATCAGGACAATTATGTAATATTTATCTCAATAAATCTTAAAATTTTGTTTGGAATTGCAGAGAGCGGAAAGATGGGAAAAAGAAAGGATGGGAAAGAAGTGCTCACCACAATTCCTGGTAGAGTGAAAATTTTCTTCCCATCGCCAACACTTAATGTGGGCTTATGGAGTTGGTTATAAATTGATTATTATGGTAGCAATACAAACTGGATTAACTGAAAAGTTGATAAAGAATAAAAAATATTAATAAAGGGCATGAAAGGACAGAAACACTTGTTACATCAACACCATTCTGTTTAGTGCATTTAGGTTACTGCTCCATGATATCTTAATTTAAAAAAAAAATCACATACAAGACCAGCAAAATTCAGGCAAATGGATTAATATGTGGTCAACTAATTTCTAAAAGTGGGGAAACGCACTGAACTGAACTAGGAGCTAGCAGTGACAGAAGAACACAAATTGAGCAATGTTGATTTTAAAATGAATGTGACAAAAGATACAGCTCTGAATTCAGCATTGTTCAAAGAGATACTAAAATACAAAAAACATTTCCTGTACACATGTCCTTCAAAAAGCTTGTATTGAAAATAATGAAACGGTAAAAGGAAATGGTGCATGAAAAACTAATAAGAACACTTTCAGGGCTTAAGAAAGGTAGGTCTATGTGTTCTACCTAATTATAATACTAAAATTAAGACCATGATTTGATTTGATCATAACACATACCTAGCTTTGCTGGATAAGGCATTCATCCTTCAGTGTTTAAAGAAAACAACAAAGATGGTTGGGATTTACTGAAACATGCTGAAAATGGAATAGCATTATTTTCCTTATGGCTGAATATGAATAAGCATCAGAACATGTGAGATGGATTTTCTGTCTTTGACTGTCTTCAGCTCAGACTCTTAGCCCTTCTAAACACATCAGATTTGGCTCTCAGTGAAGGGAAAAACCCTGGAATTTGATAACCCATGCTATGAAGTGCATTAGACTAGTTCTGATAAACATTTTTGGTCTTAGAATATGAATTTGAGAGCTTAGGAAACAAAGGAAAATGCAGAAATAATATCCCCATTTTTAATCAAAGCAGCATAACAGGGAACATGAGATTGCACTTTAGGCCCAATGAGCCCTGCATCAAGCCTTGCAGTTAAAATACAACATACCGTGTAATCGATCCATTCCTGGGAAAGTCAGAAGTTTAATGGCAACCTTGTTGTATACATTAAACTGGAGAACTGAAAGAGAGTCCCGGCTTCAAGGTTTCAGCACATGACAAATTGCCATCCGTGCCAGTATCAGATGCAGGGTGATCATAGGCCTTGAGTAGGCTCAGGTCTCCATGGCCACCTTCAACAGAGCAGGAGGAAAGCTGCAGCATGAGCAGCAGTTGGATGATCATGGATCAAGGTACTAGGGGGTGCTAGAAAACATGCCTGAACTCAAAATAGTTGGGAGGCTCTGGTTCCCAATCAATTTCCTTACCATGGTGCAACCATAGCTTTGCTATCAAACTCCAGTACACCTGTCATCATCTTTTACTGTAACTTGGTCACCTGCTATTGGTGTTAGTCTTCACAAGAAAAATATGGAAGCTGAGGTGTCTCGGTACTTGAGGCAGCATTGAAATCTGTTGCTGTACTCCACAAACCCCACAGAAATACATCCCTGGAGCCTGCATTGCAGAACACCTGGTGTGCATTCTGCACAGCATATATTTTAACAGTTTTAATTTGAAAGATTATTTTCAGTCCTGCTTTACATATTTCACTTGTGATCATAAACTTTCATCAGCATTTAGTAACAGGATGTCAAGGCAATATGGCATATGCTTTCTAATTGGTATCACAGTCTTGCATTGAAGTGGAATCTACTTTAGAGACATCTGCCTACTTAGTGTGTTATAAACAGAATATATCCTTTTTCCTTCTGCTTGAAGGATTACATAAGTACTTTTTGCTGGTATATTTAAAGGGCTTAAAATCAATCCTGTAGCTGGATGTTTTAAGAACACCAACACAGGAATAACTTCCCCCACTTAAACCAGACAATATTATTAAATCTTATTTATTGTTCTTCAGGTTGCATTCCAGATTGTTATGCACAAAAAGTGGAAAATGTTATTCAGCTTGTCTCCCTCTAAGTCTAGACTTTTATTTTGCCTACTGTAGTAACATAACACAATGATCATTAAAGGTGATTATTTAAAACAGGTTTGCTTCTAAGATTTCTAAGAATCCGACACATTTCTTACCCTTGCTACTCTGAGCTACCAAATCACAATTAAAATCAGGAGTTAAACTGAAAAGTGACATTCTACATGCAGGACCTTAAATTAACTGCCAGGTTATGTCAATACAGTCATAAATTGCTTGAGTCAAGGAGCAGACTGAAGCCTACAGAAGCAGTGATCTCTATCACCTCTCCATTCATCTGCACTGACAGCAATATGTCAGCCTGGACAGAGTGTTCTTTACATGATTCTCTCTTGCTTTATGTGACCTAAGATGCTTTAGGAAGGACCCTGCTTGGTGACTCATCTGGACCAGATGATATTACTACAAGACAAACAAATATTTTTGCTGGGAGGACAGGGTGGCTAGGAGAGGACAGTCGTTGTTCCCATCCACATCATGACCTGATGGTGTTATCAGCTCAGATGTTCTGCTGCATGATCCAAACCTGAACATAATTACAGCCTGGCACTGAGTATTCTGATCATGAGTCTCTGAGCTCAAGCTTAGTCACAAGCTGCAGATATCAAATAACTACCCTTATATCTTGTATGTACTCTTGGGAAACGTCTGTGCCCCTGGCATTTAAATAGAGGGATTGATTTCCAGAGATGTCAATCATTAATTAATTTCAGTGATGCCCACTGAGGAACTGGTACTTAGAATTTTTAAAAATAAAGGCATTAGAATTCAAGTGGCTAAATATGAATTTAATAGTTTAACTACAGACAGAAAATGTTTGACTGTTTCTTCTTTCCTTCTCCCTAATATTAAGGAAAGTAATTTTTTCTCATTATAAAATAATTTTAGCAACATATCATTAAGCAATTTGTACTCCCATTGTCAGGCATTTAAGTTATGCTTACAGTTCAGTACCATATAGAGAAAAGTGATAATCTCTAGAGAAAGTGTGCTGAGACCTGAAAATATTATGTACTCTATTATTCATAAATTTTTTGTGAATTTTGTATCCTTCCTCTGATATGAAGCCTGCCTGTATTCATTATTACTACATAACACAAAGCATTATGCAGGTCACTGGAGGTGGAAGGATTTTCACAGGTCATTCATTAAAAGGATCAGATGTTTCATCATTAAGTTTTAACATCATTATGGTTCTCTGTGTTTATATCCACAAATTCTTTTCTCCTATCATGCAAGTTCTTTCATGTGTTTTAACATCTTGACTCAATCAAGGTAAGCTTCTTGTTAAAAATGTGCATGTACAGTTGCAAGTTTATAATGTTGGCTAGTAATGTTGTAAAAAAGTCTTTAGCTTCTTAATCAAAGAATTTTTATATGGGCCCAAATCCTGATCTTCCCAGACATGTAGGTATTTCTCTTGCTCTACACTGAATTGATCTTGCTCTACACTGAATTGATCTTATGTGTAAAAAAAAGCTGTTTCAAGATCATTCAGGGGACAGAAAGTTTTCTCTAAACATTTTAAACCTTCAATAATTTTCATATTTTGCAATTACTTTGATTCTATTTCATTTTTAAGACATTTGACTAATGCTGTGGGTAGCATGAAACCATTGTTGGAGTTCTACATGAGTGCTTTTTTCAAAGAACATTGCAAACAACTACAATCATCACTGCCTGTCTGGAAAGAGACCTTCATATCACAAACTGGAATTTATCTCTTTGAGAACATTCATTTTGCACTTACCTTGTTTCAAACGCATTGAATACTAAATGAAAATTTTAAAAAACCACTGGCAAGCTGGTGCTGAAGAAACAATGACACTTGAAAAACAAAAATATCCTTTCCATTTTACTTAAGATGTCATCACTGCTAGGGAAAACCTCACTGCCAAGGTAAATTTGGAACCAACCCTAAATATTTTCACTTCCTCAATAAAAATATAAACACTGAACGCTTAGAGCCTACTGTGCTGTCAAACAATCCAAGGCAAACTATGCAGTACTTTGTTGTTTCCTAAATGCTAGCCTGTAGGAGACAGAAGAACTACTTCAAATCTTCTTTGAAACTGTTAACCCCTCTGACAAATGGAATTTTAAAGAAGAGTCTTAAAAAGTGATTGTACTTTTTCCCTCAGAAAGTCAAATTTCACTCAACAGAAAAGAGAAATCATAGAGAGCTTATTATATCTTCTGTATAAATACAGTCAATAGCAGTAATCTTGTGATAACTGCAGTTCAACAGATAGAGATTAAGAAACTAGAAATCCTTTTTTTCAGATCTGTCATATTTGAATGGATGAAAAGTCTCTAGCTAGACTAGCAGTTTAGAAAGGAAAATTTCTATTAGGAAACTGGAAAGGCTCCAATATGGTTTTGTGTGATGATATGGATGAGGCATATTGCAAACTGTTGCCCCTTAAATCTAGAGAAAGATGGGGAGAGGTAAAAGAGGTACAATTCAGACATTTTCTTAAAAAATGCATACTTTCTTGTATTACTTTAAAAGGCAGAAGGAATTTGAGAGTTTAACACAGGTGTACCAAAGATTCTTGCCTATTTTCTGGCTTACAGTGTTTCCATCTTTCTTAATCTACAAAAGTACATGATTACAGATTTTTATTCCAGACGCATATGACAGACTGACCTGCATAAATCTCTCATCTTAGTCTGAGTATTTAAAAATGGATATGATTGGAAAGGTCTACTGTGTCAATGGGAATTAGACTATTAATGGTATAAGGGGATGCATTTTATACAGCTCATTATGAATTTGAATATTTAAAGAATTAGAATGTTTTAAAATGCTTTCTACCCATAATTATAATGAATATTAAGTATGAATAAAAAGATGTTCATGCATAATACTTGCTCTTTATTAACCTCAGTCCCTGAGCATTTCAGTTTTAAAATTAAATTATTGTGTGTCTTTTTTTTCTAAAGCTAATGTCATAGCACAAAGCCAATCTGATATAACCATTACTGAAATAAATACCAGTAGAATTATTATACAAATACCTGTTTTAATAATGTCATTCAGCTTTTTGATAAATAAAACACAGTTGTAGATTGCGGATTTTCAGAATATGGAGTCCAAAAGTGAATCACGTGTTAGATTTTCATGTGGTTTCAATGACCATTTTGGCGAATCATAAGGCAATCAATGTCTTTAAACAGTGTCAGTGCTTTTCTCTCTGAGACATCTGTACAGTCCAAATTGAATTTTAATTTTTTAAACCTAAATGTAAAAGAAAATACAGGATAACTTTGTCTGGCTTGATACTCAGATTGTTTTCAGGAACATAAGAGCCTTAATGTGTTCTGCCAGTTGTGAGTCACACCCTAGATTTTAACAAGAGTGACCCAGGAATTGTGCCAAAAAATACCTCTATTTTATGATGGCTTAGTTCTCTGGAATATTCTTCCTACAGACGCTCTTTGCAATTGACCTATAGTAAGTCTGGCTTGTTCTGAAAGGCATTGGCTGCACAAAATAGCACACAAATCAAGTGTTCTAATACCACATAAACAAACTAGAGTAAAAAAACATAGCAAGGGATGGCTTCAACTTACCTCTTCCTAATTTGTTGGAAAGTGCTGAGATTAAATGGATTAGCTGTATCTTAAAACATAAATGAGTATTAAGTGAGCTCAAAATCTAACTGGTAAAGGAGGTGGTCAGAGTAGAAGAGGCATCCTGGATTAAAGCAATGAGATACCTGTGAAATAGAAAGAATTGAAGCTGATGGAGAAGACTGTGGAAAAGGAAATGGGAGGTAGCTAAGGGTCACAGACAGGAATGGTGTATGCAGAGCTTAGAAATGAAAGGAGGTTTTGAAGCAGCTGCTCAGCATCGTGCCCAGGTAGTGAAGGACTGAAAGAGCCATGGCAGGGCCTGCATCCATGGCAGCTCAGTCTGAGGAGCTGAACATCCTCCAGAGGACGTATAGGCTCACAACCTTCAGAAAGAACAGTTGGTTTTGTTTTCCAGAATAAAACATGGACTTTAAAACATCTTTGGTGATTTGGTCACAATCTCAACATGGGAAATAAAGAGAAAAAAAGATGATGAATTAATTCTCTCTTTGATTAACTCTTCATGTATGTTACACTTATCAAAACTAAAATTTTATGTGATTGGTAAAAATTCCTAGTAATATGTCAACATAAACCAGTAATATTGTTCAAATATTGCAATATTTTTCAGAATTGAAATATGGCAAGTTCAGTTGCCACTGCAAAGAGGAAGATTAATAAAAAGAGAGCTATAAAATAGGATCAGCAAGAGTTTTTGGGTAGCTTGCCAAGGCTTGCTTCCAGCATTCTAATACAAAAAAGTGGAAATGAGATGAATAGTGGGATGCAACTAAATTCCAGTCTTCATTTTCTCTTCAGCTTTTCTTTTCTCTCACTTGTTTACTAGCAAGCTGTACAGGATGCATATGATTGAATATACACTGTATTTGACCCTGAGTGAAAATTTGTAAATCAAACCAGTTTTATTTACTTTACTCTGTGAAATGTGGTAAAGTATATGTATGCTGTATGAAGTGCTAACTGAGGAATTTATATTCTACTTGACCATACATTAAGTTAACATTTGATTGGCTTTTATAAGATTCTTTTCAGACTAAAAATAAAACTGAACTAGAAATTATATTCAATTATATACCAAACCAGCCAAAACAAACTCTTCAGAACTGTGACCCTTGGATGTGCTTATTAACAGGTATGATATTTATTCGATCTACAACCCTTAGAAGTGAAATGTATTATTAGGAAGTGTGTTTCTAAAAATGCCTTGTCTCTACTCTCCTGTAT
This sequence comes from Molothrus ater, assembly GCF_012460135.2. Lineage (NCBI taxonomy): Eukaryota > Metazoa > Chordata > Aves > Passeriformes > Icteridae > Molothrus > Molothrus ater. The sequence continues at coordinate 47,713,409 of NC_050481.2, forward strand.
CTATCTTTCCCCACACTTTATTTGAGAAGTGTGAATTTACAGCAATAGGTTTGTTTCTTTTCCCCATCCCAATGCTACAGCTTCTGAGAGTTTTCTCATTTGTGTGTATCCCAGTTATGATATGTCCGCTCTGGCTCAGACCAAGAAACTATTAACAGCCCTGGAGTCTCTAAGATCCATCTCTGTGCCTGTTCTTGGTCCCCAGAGTGGAAGAATGATACATTTAGGTCTCTTTTTGAGCCTCTCCCACCTGACAATACCAAATGTTTGGAAGAGGTGGAATGGCTTTGCTCTGGCCAGGAAACTAAATGGAACTTCTGCACAGAGCAAGGTCTCCCTTGCCCAGATAAATAGATTTCTCAATTATTAAAATAAACCTAGATGGAACTTTTTGTTGTAATTAGTTTTGCTTACAGGAGGAGAAAAATATCAGAATATTTTACTTCAAAAGCCTTTAATAGCTTTGCCATGAAAGTCACAGGGATTTGACAGGATCATCTCAACAGAACTGGTATAGTTAACTCAGCAGTTCCCAGAAGATATGCTGAAAAACTGTGGAGCTGAGAATTGTAGTTACCTACTCCCTTGGTATGCTTTGTAGCTTGGTGGCAGTTTGGAACCTGAAAGACTCAAATTTCTGGGAACTTCAGGACCTACATTTTAGAAACCAGGAAATCTGAGGTGCTTCTCCAGTGCCTTCTCTATGAAGACACACCTAAGCAGGCAGAAAACGTTTCTGAAAGAGAAATCAATTGTGATCTTCTGGCAACAGCCACGAGCTGGGTGAAGGAAGCAGAGAGCAAAAGCAGCTAGATAACTCTTCAGCTTACAGTAAGTGAAACTCCAGAAGCCACTTTAACCTGATCCAACCTCACTTAGGCTGCTGGGAAGACCTCATGGAGTCTAACATCCTGAAAACTAAAACTTTATCTAAAGCTTTATAGACTATGAAGTTACTACAACACAGAAAACCATTTATTTTACTTGCCTGTTTTATCATTTTCTGTACCTTGGTATGGCTTTATTCCATTCTAAGGTTTTCCCGTGCTGGTTTTTCATTATAATGAACCTCAGAAGTCTGAACTCAGTTCAGCTCATGGACCATTTTTTTTTAATCTCATAGATGCAATAGAGTGAATCATGGCTGGTGACTTTTCACAAAACAAAATTTTTCATTTAGAGCAAAGATTTTCTTATAAAACATATCCCAAACCAAGCTTACTATATATTATATGCTATCTACATGGGAATCAGAATCACTAAGGCATTTCTTTTCCTTTTCTATTCAACTGTCCACACATCCTATCCCTGACTTCATCCTCAAATATTTCTTTAGGGTTAGAAAGCAAATCACAGAAGTACATATTATTTCCCCCATGAGTAAATTTGGTATTTAGAAAGACATTTATTTCTGTGTTGAGACCATCTCTACCATCTCTTCAGAACATTTTTGGAAGTTTAAAGATTTGAAATGCAGTAGGAAAATCATATCAGTCAACTCAGTTGGTTAGCTTCCCTAAATACAAGAAAAATAACCACTTCCATGTTATTTTCAGAGTAGAAATTTAACTTACTAGTTCTACCACTATTTCTTTATGCTGTATGTCTCTAATGCCTACATATTACTTGATCTCTTTTCATATCTCAAGTACTCTGAAGAGTATTGTCCCATACAGAAAATGTATTGAATACAGAACCTGTCTAACTTAAGTTACTGGGTACAGGACTGGATGAAATTTTATTCTGTTTATCTGGTTTTGAAAATGAAACTCTTGAATAAGCTGCTGTGATCTTGAACAGGATCTTGTAAAATTTTCATAAACTGGTTTCAAACTTCATTTTCTTTTTTTTTTAATGAAGAGGACATAATAAAAATTTCAGTTCTTACCCAATGTAGTACACCTAGACTAACATTTATCCTTATTTTGGTTTTTGGCAGAAGGGAATTAAAAGACTGATAGCTCCTTTGCCATTATAATCAACAAAATGGTGGGCAAACTGAATCAATCTTACTTTTTTTCTATACCAAATTCACCTGAAATATCTTGTTCAAGATCACCATATCAGATTCTTTCACAGGTAGACTCCAGATATATTAGCTTCAGTAAATTTGTAGTCATTAAACTTGTTCTGACAAAATCTACCTGCAATTGACCTTTGTTGCATTTTATCCTTTCTCCTCTTATCACTACATCCTTCACTGAGCTTCCCTTCAGAATCTGTTGTAAAATCCTGAGTAAGATCAACTCATTGGGACTTTCACCTTTTTTTTCTTCATCTGTTCTACAGGCAGAAAAATACTGACAGGTTCTTTGAAAAATCCTTGCTATTAAACATTCTGCATCATATGCCATTGCTATTAAAACCTAATACTTCACAGGATTATGTTTTCTTAAAAATTTGCAAGTATTTCTGGACAAATAGCAATAAAAAAATTCCCTTGATTCTCATTGCTTGTCATTCCAATGATAAATTTTAGTATAACCAAAAAATGCTGATTGGAATGACCGTACAAAGTTTATTTAGTCAATATTCTTTCCCTAGTCAGTATTCTTTCTTACATCAGTGCATGTATATGAAGGAAAATAGAATATTATTTTTTGCTTACTTTCAGTTTATGATATAAATGTCATTCCTAAGACTTCCAACAATGCAGATTCCATAGCCCTATACAGTAATCTATTTGGATGCATCACCATCTCTGAAGGCAATACAGAAACCAGATATCATAATATTGGACATTTCTCTTAGTACCTTGTCTGATTATTATTTGCTTATTTTGAATCTTCCACCCATTTTATCACCTTTCATGTGTTCAGGAATTTATTTTCTGTCTTTTCACAGTTATCTTTTGCACTTTAAATGTGGTTTCTGTATCACCTTCAGAGCTTCTATTCTACAGCTAAGCAATGCCCACACTCTCTCCCATACATCATCTCTTTCAAAACACTCTTATGGTCTGTCCCATGCTTTTATTATTGGGCCATACCTTTTCTGCTTTGCAGTATCAGAACCTGGACAAAATTTCCCCTAAAGTTTTATCAAAGCTAAGTAGGATGTATTTCCACATATATTGTATTAGTTATTTTTCTAATCAAAGGAAAAAGAAAGCTATCACTTTTACCAGAAATAGGATGTCATTTTGTACTTATGATGGGACTGGAATCAATGACACTCAGTTTTTCTTCTTAGGAATAATGATTTATCCAGTTCTGCTGTCTCTGTTTACATAGTGATTACTCTATTTAAATGTACAATTTCCCATTTGTCTTATTATAGACATAATCCATGGCTGTTATAAACTGATGAAACTCTACTGAGATTCCTGGTTTGTTTGAGGATCTGGATCTAAAAATGAATCTATAGGAAATTAATGGGTTTTTTTTATTTTCTAATTTTTACCTTAAGTGTGTTATATTTCCAGGAAGCCTTTTTGTTGATATATTGTAGAAGCTAGAACTGTTTCTTACTTTTGTAAAAAAATGGAATGTGGGCTAATGTCTTTCATGTGAATGTACAGTAGAAAATTGTTGTTATTATTATAACAAAATATATACCTAGGCAAAGTATTTCTCGTTTATTAATTTAAATATGGAAAACTATATATTTACAACTGAGGAACATTTAGAGGTATAGTATATTGGCTCAAAATGTGCATATTAAGAAATCTATTGCGCTATTTGATATATTTCTATGCGAGTAAACTCATTAAATGTATTCCTTTTGTTGCTAAGTTCTGAGGCTTGCTTGCAGTTATCATTATTCTGATAACATATTCTATGTATAAATGTAGTCTCAAGAAACAGCACATTGTACTCAATGAAAAATCCATCCTGTCAGTCAAGGCAGATTTGTTAAACTCTACTAAAAGAAGATGGGAGAGAAAAGTCTTTATTTATCTTATGATTACTTTGCCTTAACTCTCTGCCCTAAATAAAAAATAAAATTCAGAAATAGAGAAATAACTGTGAGAATGAGTCACCAAATAAGTTACGGCATAATCACTGATGGAATAACTGAGACTGATAAAGGTAATAACATTTCTCTGTATTCTTAAAAGAACCTGAAATTAAGTGGTAAATACTAAACTAAACCCAAAAGATAAATCCATGTTTAGAATTATAGCTACTGTTTCATACAGAAATTATAGTTTCTGCAGACAAGCATTACATATGGTTGAAAGAAATATTACAGAATGTTATACACAGGAATTCAGAAATAGCCAAATATCACTCAATACCACTGTCTCTGTTAGCAGCATGGTGTACAAGTTTGGCCGCACTGAAGTCAAAGGAATAACTTCTACTCCTAGCATCTATTCAAAATCCTTATGGGTGCTTTGACACCATGACTCAAATTATGGTTAATCAGTCATTCACGCTTCCTTGCAGGCTTGTCATTCCAGTTAGCTGGGGATTCCTGATCTCCCTAAACACAAATTCAGAAAAAATAACAAATTAATGAATTAACTTTCCTACTTGTCCTGAGGCAGTTTAGCAAGCATCAAGGAAGAGTAAAGAGACATTGCTCAACAAACAGTAAACACTGCTTGTCCAATTTCTGGGATCCAAAGATCCTAGATACAGCTTCCTGGACATAGAATATTGTTTTCTGACAAACATCTCTACATGGCTGCTAATTGTCTACAGAACAAATGTTAATTATTTGTCATGTATGAAAATCTTATCTTTTGCATCATGGATTCTTGGCTTGTTTACAACTGCCATGGGGAATGACTGACCATTTGCTCTTGGTCTGTGACAGTCTAAGATCCAGCATAGTTCAACTGGATGTTGGGCTGTTGCCATCATTATCTTCTCAACATTAATACTTCCTAGAATAAGAACTCTGGAGTAGCTGAGAACTTCCCTGTAAATAATCATGTACACTTTTTAAGATCAGCTATGCATCTTTACACCAGTCAGTTAATGATGCAGACAAGTATCTGTCTATACCTGAAAACAGCTACTTGAGTTTGTAAATGCATTCTAATTTCCAATACAGATCCTTTCACAGGATTATATCTGTATTGTTGAGGGACTTCAAAATGATGGAAGTATAGAACTCTTTTCATCCAGAAAGCACTTGGTCTCAAATAAAATAATTCTCATTGTTTTTTTAATAATATGTTAATCCAGTTTAGCACAGATCCTGAGAATTTTCAGAGTTTGAATATAAACTTACCTAAACCATTCCCTATTTTTCAAACACTTTTTTCCATTCTTTCTTGTAATTTCCATGTACTCTGTAGAAAAAAAAAATTAAACCTAAACTGATCAGCTCTTGGGTTTCAATTCGAATTCATCTCTTCTGCAGTATTTCATCAAATGGATGGTTTTGCATTTGGTAATCAAATGCAGTTGTAAGTTTAGCTTGTAGAAGCAAAACAGTATTTCGCCTAACACACTGACAAAAATATCCTCTGCATACCATGGGCTACTACAGGCCGAAGTGACTAGAAATTGCAAAAATCTCTTCTTGGAGCATTTTGGAAGCACATCACCCTTGCTCCAACTTTCTCAGCCCCAATTACTCATTTAGCTTCAATGAGTATCCCTTAAAATCACACCCACTTACTGACACATAGTTATATTTCATTTCACAATATCTCTGATATGACTTTTGGAATACAGCTGTGTCAGAACGTTTATGTCAGAGGCCAATTGTAAGAAATAATTATGCTGAAAAAAGGTAAATATATGTAAATTATAGCTGAAGAAGGTGCTTAGAGTCCTCTTTTCTGGATCTTCTATGATTCAGCTATGAGTGATTAACCCTCACAGCTGATCTCACACAAATTTGTGCCCTGAAAAATTTAACGGGTTATTTATTTTCCTCCTCATATGTGTTTTCTCTTCTCCTTCTTCTTCATTGTCTTTTGCATTCCAACTTATAACATGTGGCAAGATACATAATAAATACCATTTCAAGTGAAATAACTCAAAGATTTTTGAGATTTAAGAGCATTTCATACAAAAATGCTGAAACCATAAGCATCATGGAGCAAGTGTGTGCATCACAGAGCATGTGTGCAAGGTACCCAAGGAGGTGTTACATTGCTGAGGGAAATATGCAGCTCACTGATGCAACAGGGTAATATTAATTACATGTCACTGTCGAGCAGACTTTGACTTGTGATGGTAAGCACAGCCATTATTTAATAGACTGCGTGGTTCAGTACAACCTATGCTCCATTTAAACTTGATCTAAAGTCACAATAATGCTTTTTTTTGGTTCATGTGAATATTTTATGTTCATTAAATTAAAAGTTGTTTCATTGCTGTGTTAGCGTGTTACATTATAACAGTATCAGTGACATAAGAACCCAAGAAAGCATGAACAAATTCAGTATTTCATACATCCCAAGTGAATATCCTTTCCCCACTAGGGTGCTTGTGTTGCTAATTCTCTGTTCTTTAACAAAGAAGAACAATAAATTTTGGATGGAACTCAGATATCAGAAATGTAATCCAAATTTTTCAAAACATTCTTGACAGCTTCAGATTCATGATAAAAGTGGGAGATTTTTTTATTTTTCCCTGTGCTGAACTTGTAGAATTATTTGGAATCCAGCTACAGGATCGGCCTCCAGCTTCCTGGTGAGAAGTCTCTGTAGGCTTGAGGCAGGCAGGGGCTCTGAGCCTCCCAGGCTGACAGGAAAGAAGCTTGTACTGCAGCATGGTCTAGAGATTAAGGAATAACTTTATCATGAATTTTTGCCCTTAGGACAATCAACTTTGATATGCAAATCCAAATTTAATTTGATAAGGTTTAGAAGTACTGCTTATTGCAAACGGTAGGTAGTGCAATAGATGCCAGTACTTCCCTGCTTATTCCAAGAGAAGAAAGGGAAAATAATGAGACAATTTAACAAGAATAATTTTAATGAGAAAATAATTTTAAGCTATGACAGAAGATACATGCAAATATTGATCCCTGGGTCTCTGACAGAAGAAAATATCATGTAAACTCAGCAAAGTTCTTATTTCATATCTAATGGGAGAAATTCTATTTGTGACTTCTAAAACCATCACCGGTTTCTTGTTGGATGCCCAGAGATGTGGATTATATAGCACTACAGAAAAGTAAAGAAATATTTAAATAATTGCCTCGTTTCACACATCAGCTTCTGACATTCAGTATGCTTTTGCTTTCTTAAAATATCTAAGCTCAATAATTGTAAAAATCATTCCTTATTCTGTTAGTATCCTGTAAAACCCAGAGCACACTTAAATTTGTAGTGTTATTTTACTGAAAGAAGATATTAAGCATTTGATATGCTTTAATTCATGAGGTTTCACCACACAGGGCAAGTCCTATCTGACCAACCTAAAGGCCTTCTATAATTGAGTGATTACATCAGTGGATGAACTTCATGGGGTTCAACAAGGCTAAGTGTAAGATCAGGGAAACACCAGGAATCAACACAGGCTGGGAGATGAACAGATCCAGAGCAGTCCTGCCAGGGAGGATTTGGTGATGCTGGTGGATGATAACTTCTTTGGTTAGGGTGAGAGGCTGGACATGACCCAGCCATGGGCACTCCCAGCCCAGAGAGCCAAAGGTGTCCTGGGCTGCATCCAGAGCCCCGTGGGCAGCAGGGGAGGGAGGGGATTCTGCCCCTCTGCTCTGCTCTGGTGAGACCCCACCTGCAGGGCTGCAGCCAGCTCTGGGGTCCTCATTTCAGGAAAGACATTGATCTGGTTGGCCTAGTTCAGAAGAAGGCCAAAAAGATGATCAGAGGGCTGGTGCATCTCTCCTGTGAGGAAAGGCTAAGAGTTGGGGTTGTGCTGTGGCTTAACCCCAGCCAAGCAGCCCCATGCTGGGGCTCTCCTCTGCTCTCCCCTGCCAGAGTGCCTGGGGAGAGAATCAGAAGGGTAAAAGCCAGAGAACTTGTGGGCTGTGGTACAGCCAATTTAACAGAGAAATCAAAAGCTGTGGACACAAACAAAGAATTAATTCACTCCTTCCTGTGGGCAGGGAGGTGTTCAGCCATCTCCAGGAGAGCAGGAGCCCATGATGCAGAACAGTTACTTGGGAAGACAAACGACATTACTTGAAATGTCCCCCCTCCCTTCCTCTTTCTTCCCTCCACTTTATATACTGAGATGATGTCACATGGTCTGGGATATCCCTTTGGTCAGTTTTGGTCACCTGTCCTGGCTGTGTCTTCTCCCAGTCTCCCATGCAACCCAACTTCCTCACAAGTGCAGATGTATGAAAGCAGAAAAGGCCTTGGCTCTTCTTCATGGGTTTGGGTGGCATTTTGTAATTGGGCAGAAAAGTCTACATTGTGGGCTCTTTGGGATCAGTTATTGGGTTAAAAGGGAAAATAATTTAGGTGTCCTTTCTTAATTGGATAGTTTAGTCTTAAAAGACCTTGCGACAAGAGATTGTTAGCCATTTTCTGCCTTCTGATGAAAAGCTGCCAAACTCACAGTGGTGAGACTGTTTTACTGATAAGAAATAATAAACACTGGAGCCTGAACATTAACTACCATCTCAAGTGCCTTCAATCCAGACCCGAGAAACCCACAACTGGTACCTGTACCGGGCTTTACTGTATGCCCAGATGGCGGTAGTAGATTATGGTTTCCTTCTTGTATACACACTTACTAATGAAAAGGAAGATGTGAAGAAAGGATGATTTTTGCCCAGATATCACTCTGAGATACAGTGGGGTGTGGGTAACACACTGAAGTGCACTTGGGACAAGAGAAACTCTTATGGGTCCCCTGGTTTGGCTTACTATCTATAGAAAGAGAGGAACAAGAATAGTTTAATGTGGGGGACATGATTAAGGACTATAAATGGATGAAATGAGGAGAGATATAAAATAGTCAGAACTTCTAAAAATGTCTTTTTTACTGGCTTGCAGGACAATTTCCAAAGGTCAATGGAGAAAATGTTAAATTACCTAACAGCTATCATTTGTACCTTGTGCCTTACAAGCATAAGGAAAAATTATTTTTCTTCCTAAAAATGGTACTCATTCTTTCAGTAAGAATTACATGATTCTGGGAATTTTTGCAAGAGTTATTCTCTATATTTTAAAACAATTCTGAAAGTAATTGGTCTTGTTTCTACATCTACACAAAATATAATCTTTAAGCTAAAATTAATTCTTGCTGATTGCCAATGTTTGATGATCTTCTATGCATAAATCTGATGCAAATACTCCGATATACATTTTTTTCTAAATCAGATCTATTTTTCAACCATTTGATTTATATGGTACACTAAGGATACATAGTCTTTGGGACATTAAGAAGAAAAATTGAGCAGTATTCATGTTCATTTTAGGTTTGTTTTGAATACATGTGCATTTCCTCAAAAAGATTGATAGAAATAATAAGAGCTTGGAACTATGGTTCAACCCCAGTATTTATTTTCAGATCTGTAAAGAATATCTGAAAGTATAGATCAATTCTTTCAGAAGCATGTGAAAGTGTATTTTTCCATTTAGAATTAAAAAGAAATTTTGTATTTTTCAGGAAGAGGAAACAATAATCAGAAAGAAATTTTAAACCTAAGACATAAATAAAGTAAAAATCAAATTTTGGTGAAAAAAAAATTCAAGATAAAATTGCTCAGAAAAATCACCAATTAAAAACTAATTAGAAGTGTTTCACCAGTGTTTCTGGGAAAGGAAAAGCAATCCCTAGCACAATAATTTCATTTAGGTGGAAAATACATCAAAGAGTTTTTGTTGAAAGGAAGAAAAGATAACTAGTTGAAAGAAATGAGTCAAAAAGAAGTGATGTTCAGTAAAAATCTAGATTTTTCACAGTGATCTTTCTTTTAATAACCTCAGTTTCAACAAAATTCCCTTCTAACTGCTGTATGTGACTTTCCATCTATATTTACATTGTAGGTCAGACACCTCAAAGTGAGAGTACTTTCAGAGCCATATCCTGGACCCAGAGCAGTGGTGTACTTTTATCTCTACATAGACATAATCCAACCTGCCTGGAACCACAGCATGGAGTCCTGAGAACTGAAATGCAGCTGTGAGCTCAGTAAGGTGGACATAGATGAAGAAAATGAAAAAGATAATTTTAAAATGAAGCAAAAGACTAAAAGAATAATTGACATAAAGAATATTAAATAAATGAAACCTCAAAAAAAGCAACAACAATAGAGAAATAGATCAACCTACAGAGTTCAACAGCTTGATATGCAAGTGAAAAAAAAGAAAGATAATCTTTAACAAGTCCTAACAGTAGGTAGAATAATTGTCATATTTAATAAGGGTCTTCAGTAACCTAGCTAGTATAGACTAGAAATGTAGTAGCTGGGATATGCCTAATTACAAGGTTCTCATTCAGTTTAGTTATCTCATCAATTTTTTTTAATGAAAAATGATATATTTTACAAATATCTGCATAATTATTTAGTGGGTTTTTTTTAATCAGCCATGTTTCTCTGTGGAATGGGAGGAAAGAAAGGTGAAGAAAGAAGTAAAGAGGGAAATATGACTCAAGAAAGGTAAAGGTAGTTTTACTGGTTAAGAAAAGGTAAAACAACAATTTTCAATGGCAAAATATTTCAAGCATAGGGAAGGAATATTTGTGTCTAGAGTCAGAAAATAATTTAAGCTGGAATAGAGAACTACAGAACCCTCTGTTCAAAATAGAAACAGCTCTACAGTACTTTTTCTTAGCAGAGACAAAATAGGAAAATAGGCTAGGTGATTCTAGAGAGGGAATGTCATTTGATCAAAAGCAAATTAAAGTAATGACAAAACTCTAAGGTGTTGGTGTGGAGACAAGATTAATAATTCCTGTTCATGGGGGTGAGCTGTTGCTACATGCTCAGTAGAAGAGCTTCAAAAAAAAAGAGGATCCCATTTTAACTTCTTGGGTAAAAAGCGGAACACACACTTTATCTTGCAACTCCAAATTTCCCGTCAGTTCAGGTTTTCTAAAATTAAATTCAACTGCAGAAATTATATACTAATTTATTTAAATTATTAAATGGAAAACTAAAGTGAGTTTCCAGTAGTATTATATCAAAGTTTATTGTCAGGGAATGTCGAGAGAAGTACTTGTAAAAGCATAGGCAACCCACTTATTTGCCTTAAGATTTTTCTTTGCTTCTTTCACATCTTTCCATCTGTAGAAGATAATTAAACACTTTTTATATTAGACACCTTTTTATTATCAGATATTATTTTAAAATTTGTTTTCTGACTTCTTTTTGCAACTGCACAAAGAAGTGGAAAAACATTTTTGCCATTGTATAGAATTTGATATAAATAAATCATGGCATAATCAAGGGGCTGTTCTGAGTGTAAACGTGACAGTCACCCAGGGAGCACATGATGACTCACAATCACTGAGGCTGCACAGATACACAGCTCACTAGCTTATTTAAAGTTAGTATGGTTTCCCTGCCATTTTCATCAGGCCTGGCTGACAACTCCAAAAATAGTCCTTGGGAAAGCATATACAAACCTAGAAGAGAAAAGGGATACCACTGAAAATGGCCAACATTACACATTTGTGATGCAGTAACCAGGATGTGATAAACCAGAACTGTCACGTAGGAGAAGTGCCATTTGGAGTGAGTGTTATCTGTGAGTCAGATACTCCATTGTCACTGGCAAAGCCTAAAGCTTTTCCTTAACTCAGTTGCACAAGCTTGTTAGCAGTGTATTGTGGGATAGCCACAAGGAATAGCTAGGATTCCTTCGCTTTATCTATGTCTCCAAAGCCTTTATGGGCCTTATGCTTTCCCTCTAAGACTGAACTACAAGAAAACCTGAGAAATAATAATCGTGATGTAGAAAGCACAGCTATACACGAGTAGGCTGCCAGTCATGTTCTAGTATTAGGCTCTACTTTTTTACTTGTTTTTGTGGGGTTTTCTACAAATACCTTTGAAAAGAATCCACTCACACTGGAATTTTTGTCTTTATTCATTGCAAACATGAAAGTTTTCAATAGTTTTGTAGTGATAACATAGTTCTTCTGAAATGCAAAACCTACTTAGAATGCCATTAGATTTTACTGTTCAGCTTGGATATTTTGGTAAGTGTAGAGAATGTTGAAACAGTTTATAAAGAAAAAAAATAGTACTGGAGTGCATCAGAGAATCTTGGCCAATTTTTGGTTATTAAATTACCTTGAAAGCTGTGATAAAGAAATAGCATCTTAACATGGGCTATTTACTACATGTTTAATGATAATTTAAAGAAAAATATAAGGAGTCATCTGTGAATTTTAAAATTTAACATTATTTATTATTAAAACGTATTATTATTTAATATTCTTTATGTCAAAAGATTGCTAAGAATTTAATGTAATCTAAAGGGTTGTATTGCACATTTGTCTGCTTTCACTAGAAGTCTTACACCTGAATTTATTTGTTAACACATGGTATACCCCCAAAATTATGAACAATATTTTGTGAAGCAATTCCTAAACCACAAATGCACAAAAGTTCTAAGAATTCATGCTTAGGACAAGGTGTTATTTTCAGAAGGCAGGAACGCTGGTTATTTAAAATGAGCTCAGAAAATTGATCCAGAAGCAATTGAAACACAGGTCTCTAAGGGACTGTTCAACACTACTTATCAAAGCTGCCATGTGAACTTGTTTTCCTTCAAAAATGTTTTCTTTGACACCATATATAATAAATCAGCCTTATTTATTTGCTGAAAAAACGGAAGGAGATACAATAAAAAAAATACAGCACAAGTTTGGCCAAATATTTACTAGAAGTAGAAAAAATGTGGTACATACTGTGGAGGTATGTTTTGAGATAGCCTGATTTGAGAAAATACTAAGTACTTGTGGTGGTTTGACACCATGACAGTACTATACCGCTTGTTTACCTTGATAGGTTTTGCAGTTCTTGGCTGCTGATCTGTGATACAATCAGATTTAATTAAGCACCAAGAATTGTATTAGCTAGATAATTGAGAGATTTATAGAATAAAAGTGCTTTTTATGTGAAAAAGAGATTATTAATAAAACAACATTATTACAACTCAGTGAAATTATACTGTTTCACATAAAGTTGAAGCATAACATGTCTTTCATCTACACTTATTACATTTTTACACTCATTTACACTTGTAATGTGCAAGTGCAAAATGCTAAAATTAGGCAAAGTTTTATTGTAAACTCTTACCAAATTGATAAAATTGAAAGAAGACCAAGCAGAGTTGGGAGCTTACTGACAATTACATATTCTTGAATTTGAATCTAAATTGTCCTTCCACTATAAGCTGGTTGTGAGAAATTTTTGACACTGAACACCAGAAAAAAGATGAAAGCATCTAAGCAGGAAGACAAAGTATACTAATTTACCAAGGAAAAATATGGCCATTAAAACTATTATGGTATATGCTGTTTAACAACTACTAGAGTCAACTTTCTTCATAGATTTGCTTTCAGACTAATGATTCAGTAACTCAACAACAAGTCTTTCATACCAACATGATGGATAACAAAGCATATTTCATACCACTAAATCCATGCAAAAAGGCTTTAAATTATCCATTTGGGCAGCTCAACACAATTTTCAGCCTTTTGAGAGTGCTTGTTTTGCTGAACACAGACTTGCAACTTAATGAGAGTGATTTAGCCCTTCTGTTTCTGTCAGAATTCTCCATTTATTACAAAGCCATGAAGAAATCTGATACAATGTGTCTTAAATTTGGCATCACTCAATAATCAAAAAAAGACTCTGACTCTTCCTGGATGTGACAAGCTGATCTGTCCTCAGCTGTTGTCAAGAAGATTGCTAAATTTTGTTCCATAAGCCCATCTGCTATCATCATTCTTTTGACAGAAATGTTAGCTAAAAATGTGGTGTCCGCTTTCTCATCATACTCTGCAGGCTTTTTATTTGAAAATTGTCATTAATTGCTTTGCTATCATTATAACTATGTGCTTTATTTTACTTTTTAGTGTGACAGCCAGGAGTCAGACAATTGTCACTGATGAGAGCACTTGCAGATGGAAATGAGACCTTTAAGAGAAAGTGAATTACTATCAGAAAGGGTGATGGTACAAATAGAAAGTTCCCTTCCAGAATAATAATGTACATATCATTATAAGCAGGATATATAGAATCAAAACAAAACCAAAAACTATGGCACATAGTAAAGTATGGGGAGATTTTAAGGACACATGATGAGTCAATTCCAAATGCAAAAAATAGTTTGGTACCAACACAAAAAGATAATTTTTTTTTTCTTCAGTAAGTAGTCATCTAGATTTCAGTAATGGAATGTATAAATGCCTGTCTTTAGCACAGAAACCAGAGTACATAATTTGCAAGACAAGAAAATGAATGCTTTCTCTAAGCCATGTTGTAGGCTATCGACTCTTCTAGTATGTTCATTAAGATGGTTTCATTACAAAATTGTAGCTTAAGAGACACTGTGAGGCTCATGCAACTGCATTTCAAAGAACACAAGAACAGATTTCAGAGCAGGAACCTTGTTTTGAAACAAGAGTCAGTCAAACACAGGGGCATTGACTTTCACAGACGCATACAATGATACCACAAAGTTTTTATCAATAGACTGTATTAATACCTATAGAAAAGTACAGTACAAATATATAAAAGGTTTAGTAGTACTCCATTGAAGGAATTAGTTTATTTTGCTCTGTTCTCTGGAGATATAATTCAGATTTACTCCTGTAAGGTATGTTATGCTCCTTGACTCTTTGTAGATTAAAATTGCCCAATTCTAAAAATGTTTTCCTGATTTCTGTCCAACTAGTTGAAATTGTACTTCTTATTTTCCACAATCCTTTTGTGATGGTTTTGTTTCATATGAATAGAGTTAATTCTCTTCACAGTAGCTAGGATTGGGCTGTGTTCTGGTTTTGTGCTGGGAAGTATTGGTAACACAGGGATGTTTTCATTACTGCTGAGACGCATTTACTCAGAGTCAAGGTCTGTTCTGCTTTTCACCCCATCCCAGCAGAGAGGAGGCTGGGAGCATACATGGAGCTGGGAGAGGATGCAGACAGGACAGCTGATGTCAACTGACCTTGATGCCTTAAGTTTTAGCTTTCATATTTTTCAGATTTTGTACTGCCTTAGTGTGTGACTCTGAATCATGCTCAGCAGATGCCATACAGATGGAAGAAGTCTCTGTCCACGGGGGCTGCTGCTGGGGGACTGGCTGGCCATTGTTCATTTAGTTGTGAGCAATTGTTTTTAAACAATTTGCCTTCCTTCCAGTATGATTTCTGTCTCTTTTCTTTCCATTACAATTTATGACTATGTTTTATGTTTCAATTATTAAACTGTCTTTATCTCAATTCATGAGATCTCACTTTTACCTTTCTGATTCCTATTATGTGGAATAGGAATTATGTGGATCCAAAGTGTGGATATTGTGTAGAAGTGTGGATATTCTGTTGAAACTATCTCAAAGAAGTACTTACTAAAAAGTAAGTAGGAAAGCTGTGAAGAGCAGTTAGCATGGCAAAGGCCACAGGTCAATCTCCATGGAAGGAATGAACAGACTATGGACAGAGAGACTACAAGAGGAATGTAACATGACACCCACAAAATGACAAGTCACATGGCAAGGGCAAAGAGAAAGTATTTATCAGATGCTCATTGAAGACATGAGTTAGAAGCACCCTAAGAAGCTAGCATACATGCAGTTCAAAGAAAAGAGGAGATCCCTCACACAACAGGCAAGTAAACTGTGGACGTCCTTGTTGCAGAAGGTGGTGAACATTGTAGCTTTACATGGTTCAGTTGGAAACCAGACAAACTTGTGGAAGGCAAATCGGGTGAGGATGTTCAAAAGCAGCTTCTAGCTCAGGCAGATCCTCAGATGCACATTACTGAAGACAGAAAGAATATTTAGGATTATAATCCTTATATTTATAACCTGTTCTTACAAGCTTTGTGCCCACTTTGAAAGGTGATACTAATCTTGCTCCTACTCATTAGCTCATTAGAAGTTTGCCCACATCTCATTATGTTTAGTAGCACCTCCATACATATGAATTAATACAGCTGAACTTCAGGTTATCCTGAAAGATAAATTTATACTTAGAGAGTTGAAATATAAAAGATGGATGTCAGAGATTTGCCCTTTGCCCTTTAACCAGCTGTGTGACATCCAATACAACTGGGCACAACACCGGCTTTTCGGTGAGAAGAGAGGAAAGAACTTCTGCAAAGTAATAACAGCCATTAATATGTTCTCTACACATAGTTCTCCAATGACAGTCCCTCATCAGAAGCACTCATTAAATCAGGACCATCAAACTGGGGTGGCACTGAATCCCTGAGGATATTTGTTTTCCACTGTGCCTCAATAGAGCTGAAAATAATAGACTCCAAAAGCATCCACAACAGACTGAATACGTCTGTTCATAAGAGACAGCCCAAATGCATTTCTGGACTAAATATTCTGTCTCAATAGTGCCTGTTGTGTGATATGAACCCTGAGTTGAAAGCAAGAATGATGTTGATGCAAACCAAAATTGTTGTTAAGATGGGTGGATCTGCAGATGGTCCTGCTAGTGTCACAGAGATGCATGTTTTCTCCTTCAGGGAAATTACTTTACTATTTATCTAAAACATTTGTAAAGCCCCTGTCCTCGCTTGACAAGTCTTGCTAAAAGGGGTTTAATGTACTACTTTTCCCTGAGTGCAAAAGATGAACACAAAAAAAGTTCCCAGAAGGTTAAAACTAAATTTTACAGGCAAATTTTAGAAGATCAGGAACTTGGCAAAATTTAAAGCAGCATTCATTCAAAATAAAGTATTTCAAGAGGCATTGAATTAGAAAACTCTATCCATCCACCTCAAATTACGCAAATTTCAGGAAGAGGAAATTAGGAAAAAGAAAAGGAGAAAAAGAGAGGAAAAAAAGAGAGAGAAAAGAAAGATATAGCTACCACCCTGGATCCAGCATGGGCTCAGCTTCCCTAAAATCCAAGGACAATAGGGATGTGACCACATGCAGTCATGACAATGATGTTTATCAGGGCTATGATGTTTATCTGCTCCTGTTTCCCCCCACACCTGCCCTAGCTGGGGCTTCTGCTCATCCACTGATGCTCCATTTGGGGTTCAGGGGCAGCGTGTGGGGCATTTCTTCAGTTGTGCCAGTGACTGACAGACAGCCTGGGCTGGCCTAGACGCTCCATGTGGAGCAGAGCACCTTTCCACCTTGGAAGAAACTGCCCTGCCCCATCCAGCTTCAGTTGTTTTGAATCAGCAATAATTTTCTCTAGCCTCTTGCAACATTAAAGGGTGTTTATTAACTTATGTCAAAGAGTTAAAATATTTGCATAAAATTTTGACTTTAAGTACTTTTTTAAAAGTAGCTTGCTTACAAAATCTTTAGGAAATTGCTAACACATTTGTACCAGGGGTCAGCTGTTACTTGTTCCTTTGGTTTTCTTACTTTTTATTTCATATCCTTTTATATATGTGACATTTATCAAGGCATTTTGAATTATAACAAGATATTCAGTTGCTGTATTAGATCATCTGTAGCAGCATCAAACATCTAATTTTTACAAACAGGGAAACAATGAAAATGTCAAGGTTCAGAAAAAAGCAAAAGCAATGAACATCAATATAAATGAGACATTCTGTAAGATTAAAATTGCAAACAGACAACCCTGTGAGGTCAGTTTTACCCTTTCTAATGTTTCAAAAGGATCTATGAATCTGACCTCTCATTTGCCAAAATGAAGAGTGCTGTTACTGATACTGCTGGGTAAAACAGGATTTCCTATTAGTCATCTACCTGGAAAAGATGTTGAGTCACTCAGTCAGTGGCTATAAAACTAAGCTTAATACAACAATCTCCACTTCCCTCAAGATTTGATTTTTTTCCGTTTCACACAAGTAAAACTGTAATGTATCATTTTGGCTGTAAATTGATTTTTTAAAAAATTGGTAAGAATAATCATAAAATAGTTTTTTAGAGGGACAGTTTCTAGAACCCAAACCATCACTGCTTACTGTATATTTACTAATGAAATTTCCTAATGGTTTCCATAAAACTGACTTCCAAGACTATAACTCAAAACTAAAAAGGATTGTACAGTCATCACATACTTTACTATGATACCCAGAAGAGAGAAAAGCATCAGCACAATAATTAAAATTAATTAGGTTGAAACCAGTTCAACGGTTTAAACAATAGCACTATCAATCAAACTTACCCACAAGATGTTTTAGTCTGCTGGGAATAAACAGATTTCAAAGTCGTAAGACCTCACTGCAACATAAAGTCCAGGATCCCTGACTGACTACAAAAATCATTAAAATAATAAACAGTCTCTGTTCTATATATTCTGTGTTGGTGACAAGTACAATTATAGGTCACTGCTGGTTTCTTTTCATCAGAAGTGCAGCCTGCTTTAAGGAAAGATGGAAAGTATCTCGTTGCTTGGTATTACTGGTCAATATCTTAGCAGAGCAAAGGAATAAAGCATGCGTTGAACAAGCATGAAATTTCATGGTAATAGAGAACTGACAAAGAAGTACGGTATGCAGAACAGAAAAAAAATGTTAAGGAGCATTTATCGATACATGAGCCATGCACTAAGAAATCTATTCTGCATCTGAAAGTCCGCAGTCTTTCAGCCTTACTGTTTAGAGATGCTGGGTCTTTGGAAATTACAGTTGTTTCTAATGAAAAAGAAATTATTGCTCTTAAAATTTTTGCCTGTGAAACAGGCAAAAGAAAAACACTTTACTTAACCAGCAAGGAGATGTGGTATTTCAGCAGTTATTCAGAAGAGTAATTTGATATCCTGTGAGGTATGGCATGTTAGATTATAATTTCAAATTACGATCACTAATTATTATCACTAAGAACAACTTGCCAGGGGGAGAATGGTTTATTGTAGTGGAACTATGTAATTAATGCATTACTATGCACACTGTGTTGACCAAAACTCATTTCTTCTTAGTGCCCACCTAAGGTTTTGTTCCTTCTCAGTGTTAAAAATAACCTTGGTCCTAAAGATTCAATAGATAGAGCAAAAGAAAGACTTCATTCTCATCTTTGTAAAAGCAAGGGCAGGTTGAATTGAGAGTTTGTGAGACTCCTAAATTGCTCCATTCCATTATGACAAGCAAATTAATCCAAGCAATGGACTCAATAAATAAAAGCATTATGTTTAGTCTAGAAGTACATTGGACTGAGAGACTCTCACTTTGATTATTTAACTCCTATGATTTCCTGTTTTGCACAGTCAGCATGTGAGCTGCAGCTCCATAATCCTAAAAGAGCTATAGCTCAAGTCAGATGCTGTGTGGTAAGTCCAGAAATGAGTATCTCAGAAATAGATTGGTGGGGAAAAAAGCTACCTGGGACTAATGCACAAGAAAACTTCTTTTAGTGATACAGTTTAATTTTATTTCAGTTGTGAGCATACCTAAGGGTTCTTCATCACCTATTTTTATTCATGACAGCACAGAAGGGAACTGTGTAAGTGTAGCAGGTTTGGCAGAGCTACTGCACTTGTGGCAGTGCCATGCCAAGCCTGTTTCAGGAGGGGACATTTGTACACAGTACTCCTTTCCACAAAAGGATGCATTTGGAAGGAAAAGAGGTTTCATGATTCCATAGGTTTCCACATTCAGTTAGTTTATTCAGGAAATATCTTTCACTTTGTGTCCAAACTGAAAATTTAATGGCATATTCTAAGTCTCCTTCCTTCTTCCAAGTTCTACACTTCCAGACCTTGTGTCGGTTCCAAGCACCATAGCACCAGGAACATCTTGTAGGCCTACAGAAAAATGGCACATGATAAGTAACAGACTCAGGAATATGTCAGCAATCATCTTCACAGAAGCTATAATACAGGATATGATGCCATCAAGCTCCAGTTGGTTTACTGCCATACATTTCAACATGGTGCATTATCCTAGAACATTTAAATCAAACATGCAAGTCTCACGCGATGGAAAGGAAGGATTTAAATAAAAGAAAAGACACAAAATCAAAGCTTGCATTCTAAAACCCTGAAAAAAAGAAAAATGACAAACCCAGATACAATTAAGCTGTAATTTCCAATTGTGTCTAGATTACTCATTTCTCCTTCCTCATAAGTCTTACTAACTTCAATGGTAATTTGATTTGGCTTAGGAGAATGTAGATACTAAATTATTTTGGGGCATATTCTGGATAATTGGATTAAAATGGATTTGAAATCCACTGTCACAAAGGTACTTAAGCAACTCACAATGTAGCAGAAATATTGGTACCTGAATAAGCAACTGTAATTAGTATTTCAATTACATTGTGTTCCCTGATTAATTACAGATTTTAAAAAAACCCACCATGTTTCCTGAAAATGAAGGATCAAGCTGTTATGGAAGTAAAAAGGAAAGAACTGCCCACAGAGAGTCAGCATCACGTTTTCAGACAAGTCTTCACATCCTGCCATGCCAAATTTCTCATAAATCCATGACTGTCACTTCAACGGTTTGTCTAATGCTTTCCTTTAACATTCCCCAAAACAAGTGCAGAGAATACAATTTATGCTAGAAGTGTGATGGATGTTATGTTAAAGGGAACATATTATCTCCAGGTACACTCAAATATATTAAGTTGCAGTCTATAACCATAAGACTGTTTCATGGAGCCTTTGCCTTGTGGCAATAAAAAAAAAGACATTAGTGCTCTTTTACAAGAAATAAGAGAGATGGAGTCATTAGTATTTGTACAGCAACCTAGTCAATACAGTGATTTAGTAACAAGTTTGCGTACACTTTAATTATAAAGTTCGCAGAAATAATGCATTATCTGAAAACCAAAAGACATATTGCCTCCTAATGTAGGTCTACTGAGAGCTATTTCCATGGATAATTTGACTCTAAATTCTCAGCTCCACAGACTACAACAGGCTGCCTGATTCACACAATTATTTTGAATTACAAGCTATCTATTTCCAAAACAAAAAAGAAAGGGCCGAAAGAATTTTCATGAGGAAAACTGCCATCCAGGAGAACCAGAATAGGCATTTAATCTCAACCCAACTGCCTAGATCTTCATGCAATTCCAGAAGGCATGCAGGAGCTGAAGGGATGCCAGAAGATGTACAGTGCACATCTTTGCTTCAGGAGGGAAAAGGGAAGAGACCAGTTCTATGAGAGAGCAGAAAGAGAAGCTCAGGTAAGGGAGACAGAGGCAAGCAAGGGAACATATGAAGAACTAAAGCTCTTCCTAAGCTTGGAAATCACAGTCTTAAACTAAGTTATGAAAAGGAGACATCCTTTTATTTGATTAGTGTTTCAAAAAATTTTTGTTCTTTTATTTTTGTTCTGTCTTATTATGTTTTTTTAGCCGCTTCTGACCATGATAGATAGCCTGCAGATAGGTAGCAGTTTAGCGTCTACCTGATAGATGAGAAAATCCATGCTGAGAACAGTTCAGATAAGGGCACAACAAGGTACCAACTGCAAGGTCAGCTACTGAAATACTGAAAAAAAGGGACAATACCACTGGATTTTACAGCATTGATTTGTAACAAAATCAGATTTTCAATTTGATGGGAGTTATCAAACAGAGATACATAATTGCTTTGCAATAATAACAAAGGAGACAATGAAAATTGAGTAGTGTTACTTATGTTTTTCAAACATTAAAAGCATTATTTATGAAAAAGAAAATGTCCTGGCTACTCTGGACAATTATGTGACTAGTAGATAAAGGAGTAAACATACATATATTCAAGTACTAATACGTCCATAAAACTGGAAAAAATGCTTGAAGTTCTTGATTCTTCAGGAAGCTGAAGCGCAGTCCTCCTTCTGGTTTGCTTTTTATTCAGAATGCCTGTCTAGGACTGCAACAGCAGTCAGTTGTACAAACTTTGACAACTCTACATTTGCTAATTCCAAAAACTGCAAAAAAAAATTTGCTCAGAAAAGAAATTAATGCTGAATAACATTGTAAAATAATTGAAAAATTATAGATGCTGAGATTGAAGCAGTGCTCAGTGTATTTCATGTGTTGCCTTACATTTAAACTGCATTTAAACTAAAATTGTTTAAAACATATTTACTCTGTCTTTGTAATTCTGTAATAATATATAAATTTAAGGTTTTTTTCTGCTTTTCGGTTTTTTTGTTTTGTTTTGTTTTTTTTTATTTGTTTGATTTTTCTTTTTTGAATGCACCACAACTAGCAAAATCTCATTAAAGAAACAAGAGCTGACACTTCAGATCTCAGTATGTTATAGTATCCTTATTTAATGCTGGATGCAAACTTAGGACAAATATTTGCACTGCCATATTCTACTGTTATTTTCAGAGTTCTGAAAATCCATACAAACTACAAAAAAATAAGAGGTAGGAAAGTCAGCACTTGCTAAGAATTTACATTGTAAAGTACCAGTTCCTCCAACCTCAACATACCTATACTTAAAAAAGACTGGATCTTGTTGTCTGTGGGACCCTGATATGATTTCTACCAAGGCTTTTGAAGCACGTGGAGGAAGGCATGCCATGCCACAGTGCTCCTGCACAGCACCAAATTTCCTGTACTCAGCCCCTCCTCTGCCTTCTTCCATGAGAATCAGCTTCATCATGGACACCCATCATTTGACTGGCAACATTAAACTCTGCATGTGGCGTCTCCAAGCAGCTTTTGGTTGTCACTTTCACAATATGGTGGTGCAGGGTGAAGTCAATTTTCTGCTGGGAATAAAGTTAGATGCTGTGAATGGGGAGTTGTAGGCACGAGGGTTTCACTGAGGGCAGAGACTACACAGGCTTTGAAAAAAATACTTAAATGAAAACAGACCAGTTTTTTCATGCAGTATTTTAAGGAAGATGGGAAGGGCATTTAGCTCTTTATTCATACCAAAAGCATAAGTCTAGTCTTGTGCTATTAAGTTTCAGCACTTATTTACAGCAAGTTTTTATTGTGGCATCAGAGAATTGGCTATATTTAGACAAGACAATCCCTACAATGTGCTAAAGTGTTAGCAAATTTTGATATTTTTTTATGCTGTACCATGGTCATGGAAATTTTTCTAGCATTGATAACTATATGATGACTGCTGAATTTCTTCTACACTATGTGGATTTGTGTACTCTAGAATGTAACAAAAAAAGGAGGAAATTAGTACTGCCATAACACTATCAATGCAGCCAAAATCTAATTTCCTATACTTCTTTTTCAAATGAAAGCACCCAGAAATACACCACAGTAAATCCAGCATGCAGAATTTTCAAAGACATTCTGACCATCTAAAGAATCCCTTTACCTGACTATTTTTGTTTTATACCTATATTTTCTTGAAAAAAAGTCTCTTTCTACTTCCTGCCAACTTCATTCCAAGCACTCCTCTGGGATCTGGTAAAAGAAAGCACTATAGGTTCTAAATTAAACTTGCTCTATAGCTGTTCATGAATATCTAAAAAATACTTGCATGCATGTTTAATGTTGTCACATCTTCCAATTCACTGTGTCATACTTACATCTCTCAGTGATAAGGTGTGTTATAAACATTTTCTAGTTCAGTAATATAAATTAAGCTCAAATTATTTGCAGATGAACAGACTTGGAGGTGAGCCCAGGGTAGAAATCATTCCTATGAAATTTCTGAAGGAGTCCCTTGTATTCTCCAGTGCTGGAGTTATGTAGCAGAATAGAATTATTTTGTAAAGGGTTTCTGCTATACAGGTTGAACTATACTGAACACTTCAAGGCACCTATAATACCTGAAAACTATAGATAAACCATTTCACTGATTATATGTTTTTTCTGCAGTACCTGCAAGATATAAATAAGGGCCGTTCAAAATCCATGTCTAAATTATTGGATGTAAAATTGATTTCAGCTAAAGAATTTTTTCCCTTTTGTTCTGTCAAGGTTGCTATTATTTCTTTGTGAGATTTTTTTTTTTTTTTTGAAGCTGAGGGAAAGCTGAGAAGTGTCAGCACAAATACCAAATATTTCTACTAGGCTTGATTTCTCTAGTGCTTCATCATAATAACTGTTTTCTTTCTGCCCTCATTTACACCCTTTGATATGAATGACCTTCCCCACTGCTTTGCTTCTCCTGAGAGCATTGTATGGTTGTATGATTTAGCTTCTCTCTTCTATTCTCACTGGAGAGGTGATCACAGCTGACCAACTGAAAGGCTTTTGGAAACTATCACAAGAAAAACAAGGGAGCAGGCAGTCACCCCAAATCTCACATCTTGTGTTTGCCTGGACATTGTTTTTCTTTCAAACTTCTGCACAAATAGAAAGTTTTCTTGTGGACAACATATGCATTTTG
Organism: Molothrus ater; assembly: GCF_012460135.2. NCBI lineage: Eukaryota > Metazoa > Chordata > Aves > Passeriformes > Icteridae > Molothrus > Molothrus ater. Next base: position 47,737,660 of record NC_050481.2, read on the forward strand.
AGCCAGCCCCCAAGCCAAGGCTGTAAGAACAATACAGGTTTCAAGCTCCCATAAGGCAGGGGTGAAGGCTGCACTGCACTCCTCTATTCATCGTATGTGGGGGCTGCTTGCTGAGTTGGTTGCTTTCCTTCCCAGGGAAAAAAGTAGGTTATGGAACATGGACCCCCTCTTTTTTCTTTAAACAAGTAGTATGCAACAACACTGCAAAATTATGCAAATTACCTTGTCACACATATCAGACTGACAGTTCCAAAGAGACTGGAAATTGCCAAAAGATTTCTAGCTCTAGGCAGATAATGCCATTACAGTATGGTTTAGAGCCCTAAGACCCTGATAAGAACTCACTTTCTTTAGACTACCACTTTCACAGACTGCTATTTCAGATATATGTGCTCAGCTTTGAGGGCTTTTGGTTTTGTTTTTTTGGGGTATTTTTTCCTTTTGTCTACATATGGTATGCAGTGTTTAGACTTGTAGGCAATAGCATGAAAAACAATCTAAATTAACTAGAAGCAATGTACTACTAAAATTTTCAGACTGAGCTGCAGGTCATGGCACAGATGGGCTGCCAAATATTTGTCAAAACATGTGGCCAATAATCAGAAGGTATTTCAGGCAGAATTGTTAGTGAATCAAAATAACCAGAAAAGCTGTTTCGGAGAGCTGAATTAAATAATATTAATTCCCTTTAGGGAATAGGATAGGGGATATAAGGTAGAGGATATAAGCTCAGGCTAACCTCATTCTTATGTTTTTTCCAAAAAATCCCATGTTATTCAACTTAAACTGATCCCTTCTATTTCAAAGTCTCTTCATGTTTTCCAAAGAGCAGGAGTAGATGCATTTCATAGCTTTAAGGAAATGAGACATATTGAAATATTAGATAATAGAATCAATCACATTATAGTTACAATTCTACAGAGACCTGATTTTGAAAATTTTACTTTGACTTCCTCTTCACTGTGCAGGGAAGACAGATCTGTAAGTGAACAGAAGAATATCCCAGTGGTTCTCAATCTGTATCTTGGGCAGTGGTAGAACAGAGAAGTCTTCCCAGGGTAAAAAAAATTCTATAGAATATTCTCTAGTGATATTTCACAACAGCACAATATTTGGGGAAAGATGCTGCAAAAATTGTGCCCATAATTAAATTTATTGAAGACATGAATATTTGTCATACAATCCAAATTTGCAGGTTTTTGTGGACAAAATAAATCTCCGTATATATGATCTAGAACTGTATCTATATTGTCTCTATCTATCTCTACCTGAATAAAAGCACTCTGATACTGCAATGTAAGACTTAGCATCTCAGGTGAGATTCAGCTTTTAGGCTGGGTCAATGGGCCAAGGACAGTGGTATGAGGTCCGTCAAGGCCAAGTGCCAGGTTTTGCACTTGGGTCAGGACAACAACACTACAGGCTGGGGGCAGAGTCTTTGGAAAGTACCCAGCAGAAAAGGACCTGGGGGTTCTTCCCTGGCTGAACATGAGCCAGCTGTGCTCAGGTGGCTAAGAAGGCCAATGGCATCCTGGTCTGTATCAGCAATAGTGTGGCCAGCAGGATGAGGGCAGGGATGGTCCCCCTGTGCGTGGCACTGGTGAGGCTGCAGATCAAATCTATGTCCAGCTCTGGGCCCCTCAGAGTGAGAAAGACATTGAAGGGCTGGAGAATGGGGAAGGATGTAGAGAGTAAACCTTACAAGGAGCAGCTGAGGGAGTTGAAGCTGTTTAGCCTGGAGAAGAGGAAACTCGGGGGAGACATTATTGCTCTCCACAACTGCCTGAAAGGAGGTGGGGATTGGTCTCCCAGGTAACTGGTGACAGAGTGAGAGGACATGGCCACAACCTGTGCCAAGAGAGATTCAGGTTGGACATTATAAAGAATTTCTTTACAGAAAGTGTTGCCAAGCATTGGAATGGGCTGCCCAAGGAGGCGGTGGAGTCACCATCTTCAGAGGTGTTCAAGACTGGGTGTGGCACTTGATGCTGTGGTTATTGACAAGATCATTATGGGTCAAAGCTTGGGATCAGTGATCTTGCAAGTATTTTACAGCCTAAATGATTCTGTGAAATCAAACTCGTGTTCAATATGACAAATAAAGCAAAATATAACAAAGCAAAATATAACAAAGCAAAATTATGATTTCATTAAGGCCTGCAGCAAGAGAGTTAACTTACTGTATGAAAGTATACAGAAAACCCATTTGTCAATTTGAAGGCAGCAGTATTACACTGAACACATAAAAATGCCCGAATGAAAATCTAAGCTGTGATCTATAGGTAGAAGTAATGAAAAGAAAGCAAAATAATGAAACAACTGAACCTGAAAATCTGATTCACATTTTCATCATGGTGAAATGTTATTTTCTTCACTGAAACAGGTATGTCTATATTGATGATTGAGACAGAATTTTGCAGACCACATTTTTAGACTATTTTCAGCTGATAGTGCTCTATTACTGCTATCATCTTTGTTTAATCATTAGGTAGAGTAAAAAAATGTTAGTTTCAGTAAGAGATAATGCATAGGTTCTTCTGCTGACAAAGCTGAAGTGTTTCTGGTTTTCAGCCGTATCTTGCTGTGACAGGCAGTTATAAGCAAGGTGATTTGCTCTGCTGGCTCTGCTTTTTATATCATACTTCTTTTACAACAACAACAAAAAAGAAACTTACCTGGATAACCTGACTTAAATATTCCCTAGAGTGTCTTTAGCCAGAGAACTGATAAACAGCCGGGAAACTAAATTTAACTGATCTCTCAAGTTTCCATCTTAAATTGCAAAACCTTAACTGAACTTGTGTTTACTTGCACAAAACTTTCAAAAGGCGAAAGTCTTCTCAGTTTCCACTACAATGACAAATTTACAGCCACTGGTGGGACACTGCCTGTGACAGCAAAGGGCTGCAGGTCCATCCTGTGAGAAGGGATGAGCTGCAGCACCTGCTGACGGACTGAATCCCTCTCTGATCCCACAGGAGAGTGACACTTGGCAGCTGCACCAGGAGCAGCTATCCATTCACCTATTTAAACCAAACATTGCTTCACAAGTTTTTCCTTTTCCCCATCTCATTTATTTTCTTGCTTTGTCCTCCCCCCCTCCCACCTCCCTTCTTCACACCGCTGCCTATGTCTCTGCTACACTTTGGCATGAGCAGAGCCATGGGCTGCCTGCGCAGCAGTTTCAAAATGATGGCACAATCTCTCTCACAGCACTGATGAGCAAATCTGTCTGCAAAGGAAAGGGGATGCCCTCGCAGGGACTGAAGGATGCACCACACCAAAAGCAATATCAGGGCTCAGAGGGCTGCACCTCCCACTGGTAGCACAGGGGGTGGTTGGCAGAAGCCGGCACAGGAGACATTCTTACTCACACTTGCCTTGATCTGACTTGCTGTTATTTAGCTCCGTTTCATTCCTCCATGCCCCCTGCTGTTGTCCTCGCTGCTCTCCCCTAAACTGGGCTCAGATGAAACCATAATAACTGTGAGAGTGTGGATTTCACTGTCACAACTTATGGCACGGCATTGTTTTCCTCACTTTACTAATGGAAGAAAAACTGGGAATCAGGTAGAATATAAGATTCAGATTCAGCTTATGATTTGGACATGACTCAGGCCATACAAACTAAGGCATTAGATAAACATAAGCAAAATCTTATTGCAAAATATAGATGCTGCACTGCAATTGACCTTTTCTAGTTAGGATGTTTTAAAGGAAGAGAGAAAGAACCTATAAATCTCAGGGGTCCTGTGCTTTCCTGTAACTGTTGCAGTACATTTATCATTGTTACATAACCCTAAAAGGTTTCATTGGCTCTACTTTCACTGGCAAGAACATTTTAAATGAAAATTAATACATGCATATGTAGATCAGTCCACAGTGTGTAGCTACCTGGTGGGTAATTCCCAGATGGGGATTTCTTTTTCTCTACATTGGCTTTTTTCTTTTCTTTCTTTTCCTTTTTTTTTTTTAATAGCTCAAAAATAGCATGTGGGTTATATAACTAACAAATGAAACCAGAGACAAATCCTAGCCTTAGGCGCCACGTAGAAGAGATGGTAACTGTCAGCCTTGACTCCCTGGCTGTCAAATACTGAATGGGATGTTAGCTTCTCAACAATACACAAGCTTGGAAATGTCACCAATATGGATGAGTCAGGGCTATTATTCTGATCCACAATAAAAATATCTCTGTGGTAGCCAAGTATTTTATCTGTACAAATTAATGTATACATTTAAATATGCCACTGTAAATCACTGCTAAAATGCTCTGCAGCAATTAGCCAAAGGCTGCTGCTCTGACATTTTGTTCTAACTCTGCAGACACTTCAGAAAGAAAGATTGCTTGGCCACGAGAAGACCTCCTACTGCCACTACCAGTTTAGGAGGTACTCCCAAGGTTGTTTCTCTGCTACACAACAATTTCTTTGTACTGTCCACATTTGCATTTATTTTGGATCCCTAGGTTGCTCATCTCAGGGTGAAATTTAGAGAAAGTGATCTGTATATCATAATAATATTAATAATACCTTCAGATTAGAAAATATTGTTGTTTTTTTGGTGGATGGGCTCTGAATATAATGCAGGTATCCTTCAGCCTTGGAAAATAAGGGAGAATTTAGGATTTTTCTGATGGAAAACATAAGCCTCTCCTGGTGCAGCTTAAGACTGTGTCCTCTTGTCCTATTGCTAGTCACCTGGAAGAAGGGACCAACCCCAAGTCTGGCTTACTACCCCTAGGCTCATCTCTAAAGAGCCTGATTTCATCCTCTCCCCACTCTGAAACACGTTTAAAGCCCTCTCAATCAGCCCTACCAACTCATGGGCTAAAATCCTTCTGCCCTTTCTAGATAGATAAAGTCCATCTGACTCTAGCAGACCTTGTGCCAAAAAGCTGCTCCATGATCAAAAACCCCTAAACTCCACTGATGGCACCAGTCCTTAAGCCACTCATGGGTAACATGATTTTTCCTCTTTCCTTTCATCATTCATCACTGCTCCTGAAAGAATTGAGCAGAGCACCACCTGCACTCCCATTTTCTAACCTGTCATGGAGAAAGTAAAACACTATTGCTACATCAACTTTTTTGAGTACCACATCTGATTTATTCTTGGAGGATCCCATACAATTTCTGACTGCTTACAGGATGCTGGAAATTGAAAGAGCCAATAGAAAACTTTGAGATATTTTGGCTGAAGGCCAGTGTATTTGTGCCAAAGATAAATTTGCACATGAAAGGTGCAAAAGCAATAAGGAAGACAGAAGACAAAGGCAATGAAGATCAATTAGCTAATTAAACTTGAAGTAATCACTGTCAGCCTCAAAGTCTTATTATGTAAAAGAACAAATATTTCTAGTTTGGTGCAACTGGAAAATATATCAGCAAGTTTTTTCTTGGTACACCAAATGAATCTCTTATGCTTTAACTGGGTGCCTAAGATGGTACATCTAAAAATACCAGCAACATTTTTTAAAATATTATTGATTACTCCATTTTTTCTTTTATGAAGTCCCAACTCTTAAACTGAGTTTACATACTAAAAAACTTACCAGTAAAAGGACATGCTTATAAGTGACAATGTACCATTGTCTCTTTATTGGATGTCCTTTAACTGCAGTCAATGGCTGTATTGACAGAAAAAAAAATTAACTGCTACACTTCTAAGGCAAATGAATTAATGGATGACTTGACTATATTCGCATGCATTTGTCCTCTATAAAGTAAAACCTGATTGCAAAATCTAGAAATTGGTACTTGTCAATATTTTCTTTCTTTTTTTATTGTTGTTAATGGCAGGGATTTGACCCAGTCCTCAGATCTAGTAGACTCTCTAAAGCTCGGAGATATATTTTCAAGATGAACATAGAGAAAACTGAATGAGAAAATGACAAAACAAGCACAGCATCCGAACAATGTCTTTTCATACATCTCAATGCTGCCTATAACCATCTCTGGACTTCACCTTGCCCAGAAAAACAAGTTCAGTGTTTGCAGAAAACTTGTGGCTCAATATGCCTGAGTAGAAGCTCAGAAGTGTTCCATACATTCTTCTTGGTCATTGCTGTATGAACACTCCTTTTACATATTAGGATGAAGCATGGACTTCTGCAATAAGCAGAGAAATATTTTGGGCAAGGGGCAGTTAAATTTCAAAACTGGCTCACTTTGTTTCCCAGAAATCACCCACTTTTCATAAGTTATCAACACAGACTTCAAAGGCCACCTCGTGACATTAAGGAGAAGGAAAAGAAGGCAACACATATTAATCAATACAAAAGTCTCCTTGCTATGGTCTCTTTCAAACATGGGAACTCTGAAGCAGTTATGAAATTGCTTTGAATTCTCTGTTCATTTTTGAAGCAAAGGATGGTGATACATTTTAGTATGCTGAAATTTTTGGATTTAAATTGATTTGGGGAGGATATTTGGAATAAATATCTGAAATTTTCACAGTAACAAATTTACTTCTCAAATCATGAGTCATAAAGGTAGAGTAAAAGGGACATTTGCAGTCCCCCTGAACAGGTTGGCCTGTCTTGTGTTTGAGCTCTCCATACAGAGCAGCTTACATTTCTGCTGGATTACCCAGTGGTATCTATAGAAACTGTGCACTTGCATTTACAGATCCAAAAATAAACAAGTAGGGCTACTGTTTTTTACCTGTCCCTTTTAAGAACAGGCAATAAATAGCTCTCTTCTTCCCCTAAAAATAAAACCCAAAGCATTCCTGAACATTCCCAAATGTTCAGTAAGACTAAAATAGGACAATTCCAGGTCATCATAGAGCACTTAAGAAAGTGCCCCTGATGATTTATGTGCCAGAAATAGTGGTTTATTTTTTAGAATTCAAAATTTACTTCTTCATTAAATTTACTATAATTTTACACCAAACTAAAAAAGGCTTTCATAAGTCAACAATGATTTAATCAGAAATTTTTAATTTTCTTCAGATGTGATTGTCTTTCAATTATTTCTCTTATATTCATGCCATCATTAAGTCATTGGAATAAAAATCTTAAAGCACTTAAGGAACAATTTCTACTCCTGTGGCCATTGGAATGAGACCCAAGTTTCTAAAGGGCTTTGGACAGGTCAAAACAAGAATCATATACTTATTTAATCATAATCAGTTGAAAACACTGTGCTAAGGGGCAAAAAAAAAGCCAAACTGAACAGAGCTTGTTTCTAAGCTTCACCTTTTCTTTAATAGTTTGGAGTTTTGCTTGATGCCAGAGCAAGAGCTCCTATCTGTACTATGACAGAAGACAGTACAGGTCCTTACTCTTGCAATCAAACCGTTCTCTCAAAAAGCGTTTTCTCCTGCCTGCAGGGACCAATTTCAACAGCTACTATCACCCTAATCCAATAGACTGCTGTCTTTTATTACAACACAGAGGGAAGGCTGGAATCAAGATTTTCATTTCTATTTGGCCTGCATCCCCCACACACAGTTGTGTGTCCTTATTTTAATCTTCTCTCCCACCTGCTTTGACAGAGAAAGCTTTGCTGTAATACAGTGTGAACTGTGGTGTTCAGATACTTAAATGATCTAATGTTGTGTGACCAAAGAATGGGAGATCACACAGGAAAAGAATCCTGCCAGAAGGTGTTTGATGCATGATAGACAACATCTATTTCATCTGCAATGTACAGCAAAGATTTGTGCAGAAGATGTCATAGTTACTGAAAGCAGGGCTTTGGCAGGAATGACAGAACAAGCTGCTCAGTCCTGTGAAGCTTAGGCACTTCTGCATCTGTGCAGAACCAAGTCCTTGGGTGCATGGGGAACTTTATATGCCCATGTAGTGCTATTTAGGCTCTTACAGACCCTGCCATTAGACAGTCACAGCCCAGGACATTGGTCTGCACCACCACCAGGCTTAGATGTTTTAATCTATCTGATGTCTTTGCTTTTTCATGGAAGAACAGAATCCTTAGCATCTTCACCCCTGCTCACCATTAGTACCTGTCAGGGACCTATTTGTGCCCTCCATGACCCCTTCCAGTAACAAGCCCTTGAGTTTCTGTCCCATGGAAACCAAGATGTTGGGGTTGGAGTAAAGAACATATGTGGATCTCATTCTGTTGCTGTATTAGGATGCAGCTAAAAGGGGTCAGCACCCAGATTCAGGAGCTGAAAAAGGCTGCCAGCTCTTACTCAATCTTTAGCTCCTTAAAAGATACCTCTAGTTTCCTTAAGTCATCTGGACATGGCCCATATAGTTTCTAAAAATCCTGCCTGATGCCTATAAATAAGTATTCTTTAATTAGTATTCTGAAAGTCAGTGTTCAGATTAACTGATTCACTTATTGGAATGATAAATGAGTCTGCTTTTAGCATCTATTGAGAAGGAAGAGACTTAGGGAAAAAAAATGAACACAGACTGAGCTATAATGCAGTAGAATACAGAATGGCTGTGGGAACTGACACAATATAGGAACACAACAAAATAAAATAAGTCTTCCTTTTCCAGGAAAGGAAATTTGTGGTTTTAGGATTTTCATGCAGAAATATGACCATGACAGGAAAGGGGAGGGCTTTTCTAGTGTGCTTTGGTTTGTTTGTTTGGAAGTGGGAGTTTTGTTGGGAGTGGGGGTTTGGTTGTTTGGTTGGCTAGTTTGTTGATTTGTGGTTTTTATTTTTTTAATTGAATAAAAAAAAAAAGAAACTCCCAGGCTGGTACTTTAGCAAACAATCCACTTCTTTTTCTGGAAGTGTCTGGAAATCCAGCATGCATATTTACTTATATGACTGCTCAAGCATGAATGGCTGCTCTTTCAGGATCATCTAAAAGGCAAGGTTTGAACAAAAATGTCAGTTTGAGGAAAAGGAGGGTCGGGTTTGTAAACTATAAGGTCTATGGGACAAGAGCTATCTCAAATTATGCCCCCTCAAACTCCATCTGAAATAATGGGCTGTTTTTAAGCTTTCAAAATAGATGCATAAAACAGAAGGAAATAGAAATCCATCCTGGAAATCAGTAAGAAAGCACCAAGCTCTTGAGAAGAGGGGAGGAAGTCCAAGGGATCCATTGGTAAGGCTGCCACCAAAGGTTGCTACCCTCTTTCAGGGAAAGGACCAACATTTAGGTCTGTACATCTTCCTAACCTTTTTTGACAATTAAGAGAGTGATAAAGTCCTCTCCTCTCCATAGCTCCTGCTTTCTCTCATGCCCCACTCCAATCGCACCCTGATCTAATTTCTAGTTTATCAATGGAATACTGAGATCTGGGAAGATGGTAAACTACAGTTTCCAAAGTGTCTGAGACTAAATCTGTATAAAAGCTTTCACTATTTTATCGGTACTCATTACTATGACTCATCACTACTTTGGCAAATAAAGTGCTGAAATATTTTTCTAGGTTTTTCAGGCTTTTAAAAAATGCACATAACAATCAGAAGGATGTCAACAAACATATCAGAATAATTTCAGGTAGAAATTAGACACTTTGAGATATGACTGATATTGATGTCGGCATTTTTTCCTCTTGAGTCACTCACCTTTTGGATTCTATCCAAGTGGCAATAGAGAATAACTCTTGCAAAGTAAACACCTAAACTCCTTTCCAGGAGAAGAGGAAGAGTTGATGACCTCTTAAGGAAGAGACAGATAAGCTGGCTCTTCTTACCTGTGCTTTAGCTGATAGGGAATTCCAAACACCTACATCCACAGGAAATCCAGGGCTCCAAACCATGCTGTGAGGGCAAATATTGAAAAAAAAAAATCTCTTTCCTTGAAACAGATCCCAGAATGACATGTGTGTGTATAAAGTCTGGGCAACTGTAAGAATATTTCTCACTGTAAAATGAAAGGACTGAGTCACAAAAGGATTTAGGAGAACTGCCATATTTCCTAACTTCAATATAGCTAGAGGCATGCTTTCCAACCATTCCTGATCACCTGTCACCCCCAGTTACAAAATGAATATTAAAAGTAATGGATGTTTAGAAAATTATGTAAGATTTTACAGAGCCTGTTGTCACTCAAATTTCTTCTTCTTTAAAATATAATATTTGTTTTCCTATCCCACCCACGTATAAAAGAGATGTCGATAGAATATTTATGTTTGTTACTTGATTTACTTAGTAGAATTCCACCGCTTTACATTCCTAGGCACATTTGAATACAAAGAAATTTTTCTTTCACAATACTTTTTGGTATTCTTATCTCTGATCTTTTTAGACAGGAGATAAAAAAAGCAATGGAAGATGGAAGAAATTGCTCACACTGTATTATTAAGACATCTCTGAAACTAAGCAAGTCAGAAAACTCTGGAAAAGCTTGTATGTGAGAAAGTATCTGTCATAGAAATGTGGACACATGAGCAGCAAGTGGCGTATTGAGTTCTAACGTGGTTTTGAATGTTAAATGTTCATATTTGCCTAAACTGTGCCAGAACAGAAATTCAAAAGCTTCCTAGTGTTTTGATTTGATCCCTTTGAAGCAGTTTGATTCCCTGCCAGAAGAAATAGCCATGCTGTTCATGTTTGAAAACATCTAACTTGAAAAGATAGAAGTACTTCCAAACTGTTATTTGTATATATAGGGGAACAGAGGTTCCAACAAGATAAAGACTTAGTTTAGGCTTTGATAAATTTAATTCCCTTTGTCAAACAACTTGGCAACAGTCTATTGTTTCGGTGGAAAGAAGAATTTGACAAAAATGATATTTCTATAAAGGCCTGATGGGTTTGGATGGCTTTAGTTTACTTAACACATAAATGACATTCTAGATATCCTTAAAGAAGAATCAACAAATTGTAACTTAACATTGTGACATTGGAAAGATAAGGTCACAAATGAAACAGATTAGATTCTGGTCTGTTATCAAACAAAAGAAGACAGCCCCATCATCCTTTTGGAACAAAACCCACAATCACTTGAACAGCAATATCCACAAAAGTATATTACTCTTACCTCATGGATGAATCTGTTATTAATGAAATATGCTCTCTATTGAAAGATGTTCCTTGATTATGCATATTATTTCTTCTGCTCAAATTAGCAGAAAGGGAAGCAGAATTCAGTGGGGAATCTGACCATGAGAATGAAAAAAGGCATGAGAAATAGTTTTGCAGAATTACATTATCTTTTACTAGCTCTAAAGAAAAATGAGGTTTTGCAATCAAATTCTTAAAAATTTTATTCTCCATATGAGAGTCCCACTGCAGGCAAGAATGATAGGGCCAGAAAAGACAGTGAATAAGGAAGTTTGTGTCTCTGTCAAGGTAGATAATTGTCTGCATAGTTCCTGAAAGATCAGTATTTCACAATGCAAAACTATGAGAAGACCTAAGGCCACCATATCTTTCATTACAGATGCCATACTACAGACCTCCTTAAGATAATTAATTAAATCAATTGGTCATTCCTACCTCACTGGCAAATTCTCTCTGTGGCACATATCACTAAAAGCATCATGATCCACTAATAGTCCCAAGGCAGAAAATGCACTGGGAGATGCTGCAGCTCCTTCTCCCCCTGGCTGTGCATCTCACCCCTACCCCAGTGTACACTGCAGAGGTGGCTCATGTTCCCATGTAATGAGTTGTTTACCGCAGAAACAAGTCTCCAAAAATAAATCTCAACAAGGAAAATAAGAGGTTTCTTTCACAGAGAACTCAGCTTTCCACAGCAGGGTTACATGGACAACAGCTGGCCTTTCTAACAAAGCCTGCAACTTCTTGATAGCTGATGGAGTCTAGAGGGGCTAGGCAGCATAGTCATCAGGGAGCAGCACAGGTCTGATGGCTGCAAGCAGTTACAGTTTCTCATTAATACAGTACTCAGAGCAGACAAATATGATCATTCCCTCCTGCTCCATGGAATGGTGTGTTATTTTGAAAGGTGTCTTGAATATAAGTTGCGCTTCGCTGGTACTTCCATACTGAGTGTAACCTTTTTTTATCAAATTCAGAAGTGCAGCAATTGCTTTGCATGCACAGACACAAGCTCACAAACACATTCCTATTAATAATAGCAGTGTTCTTTAGAGATAGCCAGATATTATGCACACAATTTTTTTTTTGGTTAATCAAAACTCAAGAATTTTTTTAATTCAATATTTCAGGGAAATACTATTCTGTACAATTTCTTTTAAAAGTACATTGTGTAACTTTTAGGTTTGAAATCTCATAATAAAAACAAACTCCCTCTTCTTCTTTCTAAAATGTACTTACAGATTATTACATAGTAATATAATAGAGAAATTAAAATAATTTCACTGAATTTTGGATAACAATCTAAATACAGTTATTTGTAAAAGGTTGAATTCACATATTTTAGTCCCTCAGCTCTGATTTTCAGGTTCAAGCATGACTAACCAAGCAGAGAATTTGTATGTACAGCCAAGCATTTCTGTTAGCGATGTCAGCAAGAGTGACATGGAATAAAATTTTGCATAACACTGTCCACTTTTGTCTTAATATGCATTTTCCAATCACATTGGTTAGATGACCTTATAAAATGAATTAAAAATAAATCCTTCACATTGCTTTGCTTAGGCTTGTAGCAAGACTTTTCATTTTTTTGTCTACATGAAGAATATTTTTTCATGAAAAAAATAGGTAAAGCAATAAAAGGTTGATAAAATCAAAGTACAGCCAGTTCCATTGAGAACATATTTTCTGTTGAGATTTCATTTTGATTGAGGATTTCTGATCAAATTCTGCTATTTTTCATAAGACAGAAACTAATCTGATTTTTTGAGGTTTTCTTTCCATACTTTATAGATTTGAAGATGTCAAATCATTTCAAAGCAAAGAGTTGGCCACGGTTTATAATCTTGAATGTACTGGGAAAGAATTCTCACTGACTTATCTCTCCTTAAATGTTCATTGTGAGTGCACCGTAGGCCTGGTGGTTTTGAAATCAACATTGTTAGAGAAAAGCTGCCACAAATTAAAATGAAAACTAGAAATCAAATATGTCTTCTTTTTTTATGTGAACCATGATTTTCATTCCAAATTTCCCAATGGCAATATGAAAGGGACCATTTGCAGAGGCATTCATGAAAACTTGTACCAATAAAAGAACTGAAAGTCTAACAAGTCTTTTTTCCATGTAATCTTTATTGAGTGCTTGCCAACAGCCCCACACACTGACCATTTCAGCCTCGTGCTCTGGGCCCCAGGGCACACCCAGCAGAAGAACAAGAAGGTTGGTACAGGATACAGGAGCTAAGTGGGAAACAGTTAGTGGAAACCACATCTGTCTGAATTAGTCTTGCCAGCATCTAGGAATACATTTGAGATCTGTAGAATGTTCATTAATGTATATCATTATAAAATGTAAGGGAAAAAAAAACAAACTAAACCAAAATTCTTTCTATTTCCCTGGTTTACCCTTCCCACACTACTCCCAGGTCAACAAAACTCTAAATTTTGATTTTTTGTTGCAAAACTAAATAAGGATTTCTTTCTCTTTTACTAGGTCTCAGAATATTGACATTTGCAGGAAAAACATTGAAAAGTTGCATTCAAGAAAGACAAAGAATTCTAATGGTTTGGGATGAAAGGGACCTCAAAAAATCATCTTGTTCCAGCTCCCGTGGGCAGGGACACCATCCACTAGACCTGGTTGCTCAAAGCACCAGCCAGTCTGGCCTTGAGTGTCCCCAAGTCTTATAGGAAAATACCCTAGCTCAGAGCAGAAAACTGGCAACTAAGATAGCCAGAAATACAAGCTAATTTTATCAGCCACATTGCCTAGCACAGTTCCACTGCCTGCAGTAGGCACTTTGCTTTTTACATATACTGAGATCTGGTTCTCTCTCAGCTGCGTTTTGAAGGGAGTTTCCTGCAAACTCCTTTCTCCTAATTAGCCCATAAAGGTAAATTGGGCTTCAGTACAAGTGTTTTGATAACCAGCATGGAGCATGGACGAGTGATCTATTTTTCCTCCAATTAGGAAAATCAAGATGTGTCTCAGACTTCCTGCTATGCCTAGAAACTACCTCTCACTTGTACTTGCATTCTTTATTAATACAGCTGTGCTTCCTCCATTAACTCCATTGTCTTTGCAGTTCCATGTAATTTGGTGTCATTCACAGCACGCTGACTAAAGGACAAGTATGAAAAAAATCTCTTTTCTGTTCAAAATTCTAATATTATAAAGAATCATGAAATCTGTGTAGAATTTTGAAATAGTTCATTGTCAGCCAAGCCACAGTGGCCTAGCACTCTAACTTGTCTTTAGGTTTCTCTTAGAGTTTTGAGACCTTTCTTTCCTGCTTCAGCTTCCCTTTTTATATTTGACGAGAGCAATGCATTAGAGTATTGGTATGTTCTCATACTCTCAAGGTGCTCTGCTGATACACTATTGATGAGGGGGAAGTTTACATGGAATAAAATTTATAGATCGGTAGTCCCTGGTATTTTCCCCATTAGACACATTTCTGTAATTCTGGACTCTCCCATACAACCAGCTAAATGAAAGTGCTGATTTTTCCCTAGTAAAATCCTTTAAGTAGGTTGCAGAGGCCAAGAACTTCACAGTGTTTCTTTTTATTTGCTGTAGTTAGTGTGAACATTGAAACCCATGTTTGCAATAGGAGTTTGCAACGCCACCTTCCCTCTCCTGTAACACCAAACTTCATTAACTGCTTCTGTTTGGTTAGTTTGGGGTTTTTTTTTCAGCTAGCACATCAATATTTTGATAAGAGGTCCTGAAGAAAATGAGCGCTTAGCTTGGTATCAAAGATAATTTTTGAGTTTTCAGACTTAGACTTGTTCTGACAGATTTTAAATCCTGACACTTGCAGGCAGTGTATATACCATACACAGTGTAATCAATCTAATGACAAATATCAAAGGTTAATATAGATCATTTTAAAATTTATGTAAGATCTACAGTTAGGAAAGAGCAACTTTTTTGTTTGTTTGTTTGTTCAGGGGTTTTTTTTGTTGCTTTTTTGGTTTGGTTTGGGTTTTTTTTTGTGAATATTCTTTTCCTTGATTTCACTTTAGATGTTGTTTTTTTTTTTCCTAAACTAAATAAACAAAATTCTGTCCTTTATTTGTGGGGTAAAAAAAAAATAACCATCATGTTTAACTTTGCTTATCTTCTGTTTTGCCAAAACTAATGAAGAAAATTGCATCATGTTCCCTTGCATTAGCTTTGTCTGAAATTTTTTTTCCTATCTTTACCTGCATTGCACATGATGCATTGTGAAACTAAAAATTATATGCTATACTTTCCCTTATTTCATATGGTTTAAATTCCTATTGCAATAAAAAACTGTTTTGCATTAACTTCCTCTGGCTTGATTCCATAAAATACTATAAGCACAGTGGGAATCAACTAGAAAGCTAGAAAATATCATCATAGAAAAAACTACAATCTATCAATTACTACTTTAGTTCTGAAACATTTCCTCTCTTCTCTCTGATAGTCCTGGTGTGATGATAATATTTTGTAATAAAAAATCAAGTAAAAAGCAAGTTCAATCATCTTCAGATGATCTGGATGTTCACATTAAAAAAAAAAAGCTGATTAAAGAAAAATAGGTATTCCAGAACTTCACAGTGTTAGGAGAAATTCTTCCAATTTCCTAGGTTGCATGTAACAAAACTCATACTACTTTTATTTTCCATACACACATACAATTTGTCCTGAGCTTTATAGAATTTTGGATAATAGAATCAGAGTATATTTTGAAAGGATTGAAGGATTCCAAAGAAACTCTTTCAGGTCTAGTAATTTGCTGAAAGTCTTTTGGAATTGCATTTCTCAACTTTTATTTCAATACTTCTGGCTCATATGGTTAGTCTTTTCTGGAATTAAGTCTCAGTCAAGTTTCAAGCATTATTTGTTTTATCAAAATACTCAAATCAGCAGTCTAATACAAATACAAAAATTATAAGTGAAAAAAGCTGCAGCATTTTTTTCTAAACTGGTATGCACTATAAGAAAATAACAACAAAATAATTTTCTGAACATAATGAAAAAAGACAGGGAGATTTTAGGTCTTAAAAGCTGAAGCTCATCAAAGTTTACTAGAGTCAGGCAAGTTACTGTTTCTTCATCTGCACAGTGATCCACATTGCAGACTTCCCACATTCCCTTTCTTTTTTGCTGTAAGTGGGGAGTATTCTAGGTTTTCTTGTTTTAAGGGATGTGATGCCATTTTTCACAATCAGGTCTGCAGACATCCTGATTCTTTCTGTGACATGGAAGCAGAACAGAGAGAAACCTGAGTACAGTGGGATTGGATGACATGTCCAGTTGGAATTGGAGACAAAAGAGAAAAGCAGATGCCATTTAAGCCCAGCTGGCAGCTATGCACCACGCAGATGCTGGCTCACTCTCCCCTGGTGGAGAGGAGAATCAGAAAGAAGAGGCAAACCTCCTGGGCTGAGATTAGAACAATTTAATTATTGAAACAGAATATAATGATTTTAGCACTAAGGATAGGGGGAGAGAGTAACAGAACCCAAGAAAAAGAAGTTGCTCACCACCCACTGACCAATACTAAACCTATCCCACAATTGTGATAGGCCCCAGTTTCAGGTAACTCCCCCAGTTTACATACTGGGTGTGGAATACTGTGGTGTAGAATATCCTTTGGAAGAGTTTGGATCACCTGTCCCGTCTATGCTCCCTCCCAGCTTTTCATGCAGCTCCTCACTAGCAGAGCAGGAGACACTGAAAAGTCCTTGACTTAGTGTAAGCAATACCCATAACAGCCAGAACATCTGTGTGCTATCAATATGATCCTCATACTAAATCCCAAACACAGCCCAGTACTAGCTACTAAGAAGAAAATAAACACTGTCTTAGCCAAAACCAGACCAAAAGAAAAAAGAAAAAGGAAATATCTTGCTCTCTTATCTGGAAACACAGGTTTCAGAAATAGGCTGACCAGGAAGTCAGCTTGGTGTTTTTCAGGCATACGACAGTAAGTGAAGTTTTGAGGATTGTCTTACATTAACCCAAGCTCTCAGTGTAAACATGGCTTTACATTACTCGTATCTGAATACATGGGGAGAGTGCTAACTCACTCCAAGAAACCACTGTCTTGCAAGTTCTTTAAATATTTTCTATCATTACAGTTCACAACCAAACTAACTAACTGCCTAAGCATGACGAATTTCAAATTTTGTGTAGTCAGGGACATGAAGAAAGTCAATAAAAGTTTGCCACAAGAACTACTTCTCCTCTGGCAATTCTGCCAAATTTTAGAGAATCTGATGTAAAAGAAATGGATTTCAAACAGGCTTCACTTCTCCTCATGTTTGTTTTAATGTACAGAAACATGAGAGTCAAGTCAAAAGGTGAGTTGTATCACGCCTGGGGATCTGTCAGCACAATGTAGTATTATGAAACAGGGCACAGAATCTGTTCTTGCCTTCTGTCATGTCATTCCCTATATAACCAGCTTTGGAGTGATGAAACTAGGAACAGGATTTGGGGCTCGCACAATGATTCACTTTTCCAAGCTCTACTGAACTCAGCCAAGTCCAGTCAAAGGCATCTTGGTCCATTCTTTGAGATACTAACTTCGCCATTACAATGGAATTTCAGTGCTCATGATCATGAGTTAAACAGCATAAATGGAGAATCACCACTCCTTTGTAGTCAGTAAGGAAAAAATGGAAATGCCACATGCAACATTAACATGGAATGACCAAAGTAGCATGTGGAACTATACAACAAATGTCAGACTTTTTTCCTCTTTCAAGAGAATTGCTTTTCACAATTAAGGGGTTTTTTTTTGCTTTTCAGAACTATCACTCGTTGCATTTCTCCTCACCACAAAATTGTCAGTTATGTTTCTCTTCTCTGATTCAAGTGGTTTATGACTCATTCCTTTATTGTTGTATGCTATACTGTAATTGTTATTTCCATTATCTGGTACATGAGTCATTTTCTTTGCAGCTATTTGTTACAAACTATGATTCTCATGTCTCTTAACATCTGTTTGAGTTCCTTCTGCATTGATGATTATCATATTTTATATGCATTGGATACAACTTATTTCCATCTCAAGCATTTCACTGCACTGTTGTTTACTATATATTGAGCACTGCAAGCATCACCTGTAGAGCAAAAGTCTTCCTTGAAATTTTATTCTGCGTAGTCCTGTTCTATCCATTTTCCTGGGCCATTTTGTCACAATCATTAGGAAGAAGCTTTGGAATTGTTTGATTTTCCTGATGTCATATATAAAGGTCAATAAGAAAATCCTTTAAAAGTCAACACTCTCTCTTTTGCATGTGATATATTATAAAGCAAAACAGTGAGTGAAATTCTTGCCTATACTGAATCTAGGGGGATTTTTATACTGACACTGTGGAAAATCATCTGAAGTCCAAATGTCTTCATTTCACTGCAAACTGTGCCTAGCTGTAAACTAAATTCTTAAATGTATCCATTACTCATGAATCTATGCTATACCATGCTACACGCTGTGCTAAATTTAAAACTGGAGCTGGCAGATATGATGGGTAAAACCCAGGCTGTGGATGAAGGCCAAGAAAAGGTCCATGTTCAATTGCAGTCTCTTTTAATTATTTAAAATAGCAAGACAGAAGAATTGTGGAGGTTTTATCAAGGTTTTGTCCACACAGAAAAAGTCTACCTTCACGAATGCGTGTCTAAGGGTACTCTTAGGACATGAATATGCTTACCAACACCATAATCCATCTCAGCAGAATAAGTAGTCTTCATGTTTAGCTGACCTTTTTTCTTTCATTTATAGACATTTTTGCCCTGAATTTCCTGTATTACTATACACATTTCCATCTGAACAGTATACTTGTTGTCCCTTATTTCATGTTGATGGTTGATTCAGGCTGTCTCCTTCCAAAACAAGGGAAAACTTCCTGAACCTAAATTTGCTCCTTCTCATGACCTAAAGGCAGTAGCATCTTATCCTGCACTGCTGGTTTTACTGAACACCTACCATGAAGAGGAAAAAGGGATGCACTCAGAGTGGTCACATATGAACATAAGGAAAATAAACTCCTATTTGCAAAGGGCAAAATTTCTTAGTGCAAAAGTTCACTAAATGTTACATATTATGTCTAGTATAGCAAGAAAAAAGGAAAAGTAGGCATGGACTGGAAGCACATGTCTATAGATTTTACTCCTGTATGATGTGGTGGGAGCTAAAATTTCATCCCTTGCATCCCCCAATGAGGAGACCAGATACAACAATAGGGAATGGTACATAACTTCATCTAAAAAACCTCTTTCATTTTAAGATGTAAGAGAACACAGAATGCCAGACATTTCTTTATATTCCTCAGACAAAACTTAAAATGGTAAGCACAGTCCCTATATTCCTTTTAATACGTGCAGCTTCTAAGTGAAAATTAGAAAGTGGTATTTATAATAAAATTAGAATTAGGTATATTACTTTTAATGCTGCAGTTTCGGAAATATAATACATACATTCATAAGGATAGTTTGTATATATTTTCCAGCTTTAGATTTATAAGCTTATTTTGAGTCAAGTTTCTACAACTAGTAATATCTACCAAAACCTGCTCATGCAAACCCAGTACAGAAGGTCATTTAAACATACGAGCATATTTTTAATTTTGCAAAACATAATTGCATTATGGACTGTTTCTTTACAATTTTCCTGATTTTTCATTCTGCTAGTAATTTATTTATAACTTCCTGCCTATTTCTCTTATCTAATGATTTATTGGCATTCACACAGTGAGAAACTTTACATATTTTATGATCTTCCAAGCCATGTTTGTAAGAGTTGAAGTTCTGGCAATAACTCATACCAGATCTTATGTAAACCTTTCCAAGGAAGAATTGGAAGCGAGGGACAGAGACAAAAGGCCTGGTAAGGACTAGAAGTTTGCTACTAAGCCTTATTTACACAAAAAAATAGGTTACAGACCTTGCTTGTACGACACCATGTAAAGTGGGACACAATTCTGTTTTGAACAGAGTAAGAAACATTTCAAAGCAGCAATTTTCTGGAGAAATAACTGAATTATTTGCTACAAAGATATAATGAAAGATTAATTTTGAGCCTTCTCCAAATGTCTGTTTATTAAGTTTTCTGAATCCGAGGCTGAGGTTCTGTGAGTAAAAAAAACACTAAAGCAGAATACAGCACTGGTTGAAAAGAAACTCTTCACCTACAAGTTGAAGGCCCTTGACTTGCAAAAAGCAACATGTCATGTGGCCACACATTCAAATGAAGTCCTTGAAATCAAAAAAAGAAAACCACCTAAGTTCAAACTAAATTAAATGTATCTCTGAAGAGGATCATGAGATCTGATCTAGCTAAGCCATTTTAGGAGGGATAAATGGAGATTTCCAGTTCTTTCTCCATTAATGAAAAAATGCATCTTTCTCAATAAGGAACATACAGATTTACAGATGCTGATAAATTATTTTCCTCTAGTTCTTCTGTTGGCAGAAAAAGGCACTACATTTAAAGAGATGGAAAAAGTAAGAAAATAGAAGGTGACAAGACTTAATATTGAAACAGTAATCTAGATTCTCCTGTAGCCATGATAATGTGTGCAAGTTATGCTATTAAAGCATACTCCTGCCCCAAAACACAATATTGTTTTTTTTCGAAAATCACCTAAATTTTAGTACCATGTTAACGGTAGATGGCAGACTGTAAATAAATCTCCTAAATGACATGGAAAGACTACAATGAAAGTAATTTTTTAGTTGTCACATATGCTGTACCACAAATAGGTATAATTTAGGAGGTAAATTTTTAGTTTTACTAAGTGAAACAACAGAAATCCAACTCAGAGTAAAACAAAAACAACCATTCATTCCCTAGATGGTCCATAGGAGATGAAGGTTCAGCTTATTAAATGTTTACAAAACCAGTTTTGCTTTTTTGCCCCACAGTAGTGTGCCACCTTGAGTAATGAACATTCTGCAAAAGGATACTATGTTTAGACATCTATGAGAAAGAAGAAGAGAGAAGGTTATAGAGAAGGTTAAAGTAAACTCAATTATAAATCTATGACAATATACTATGGATCCACATGTCAATCTCTGTCTATAACTGAACCCTAGTAGCAATATTTATTTTTCACCTGTGTGTCTGCTAGCCCTCTCCCCATGAGGGTAACATAATTACTAAGAAACAAACTCTGATATAAATTGCTCTGTGTGTAGCTCATGTGAGGCTGAGCCATAAATTGCTGTCACAGTATTATACAAGCGCACCTATTATGAAAAGCAGTTTGCAAAATTAAGAAAAGCTAGTCATAAAATGGCTTCATTTAACAAGAATTTCTGCTAGCACCCACAAAATCCTGCACTGAAATAAAATGAGGACTCTGGCATCAAAAGCTCACAGCATAAGTAGAAAATTAAACAGAAAGTTGTCAAGAAAGGGATCAAACTTGTATTTTAAATAAAACATTAGCTGCTGTCCAAAACTGACATCCAAATCCATTCAAGTCATCAGGAGATGAGATATACAAGAGAAGCAAGTATGACTACAGATGCCTTGAACTTTTCAAATAAGACAGCTCTGAAGGTCCATCAGATGATCTCAGGTTTGCAGCAGTTCTAAGAAAGACAGTTCAGGCTCCAGATGGGTTATATTTAGATTCCTGTTAGAATGCCATAGAACCACAAACACTGGACAGCCTTTGCCCTGGTTATGTTTCAAGGCAAACAGGAAAACCAGAGGCCCATTGAGGTTATTTGGCAAAAATGGTGTTTCTCTGAAGTGAATTTTTCAGCTTTTTGCTACAAAGAAGAGGATGACTTGTAAGGTAAATTAATCAAAGTTCAAGAATGAAAATTAAAAAGGTTTTATTTACTGCTTCCAAGTCCCCTTCAAAACCTTTCCTTTATTCAAAATTAAATTTTTTCATGTTGCTAAACCCTGTTGTAGTTCAAGCTGAACCAGATCCATTTGCCATGCAAACTAACGCGCAGGTGACAAAGGGCTGCTACATGACTGATGTAAGAGGAAAAGAAACAGCAGAAATTGGTCAAGGAGCTATTTGGATGACAAAAGAGCAACCAGAGAGAGAAGCAATTTGAGAGGAAGATCACAGTTGCATCTGGGTCATTAACTTCCATTAGTAACACGTATTGCTTAAAACTTCTTTCTGCTTTGTTTGCAAACACCACATAGCTTTATTGCTCCATATTTCTTTCTCTTTTTTTCACCTTCTCTCCCGCAAGAGTTTATAGCTTTCTGGAACTTAGAATCAATTTTTGATATAATGAAATTTCTTTTACATTTATTAAAACCCTCAGAGCAGCAATATGAGGAGAGCATGTGAAAGCTCAACAGTGGAGAAATGGAATTAGTCTACAGAGGCAAACCCAGCACAGGTAGTACTCCAATTTTGTAAAATCAAAGTGAGAGGATTTGCACTTCCAGGTGGCCTTTATCTTCATATTTCACAGCTTAAAGGACAGCTGGAAGTGTTTTGGAGAGGCCCAACCCCCTATGAACAAGGAATAATTTAATTACAAAAGGAAGAAAGAGCAAAAAGAAAAAGCTGGCTGGAGTTATATCAGTAAGAAATAAAATTCCAGTTGTCTTCTTGTTTTACACCAGTAGTTCACTTGTGCTGCTTATCTCATAATAAATAACTGGTTATGGCCTCTTTCCCTGCTACATCTTTGTGATAACAACAAATAAAATGAATTGTTAATAACTGAAGGTCCAATAACATTCTGGGTGATATAGGGCTTCTTGGGAAATACATACTCAGTTGTTCTGGTTTAGGGCAATTGGGAGAACACCTCCACATGAGGTCCCTCTAGAAAGCAAATTCAAGTGGCCTCTCCCCCCACCAGTTTGGGAGATATAAACCTCCTTTGAGAGAAGTGGAAAAAACTGTTTATTTAACAAGAAAACTACTCACAAACATGAAAAAAAAAAAGAATAATATTAATCAATGGCTCCTCTTGTTGTTCTGAAGAGATGACAACCTCAGGAAGTCCATTTCAAGGGGTGTAGCTCGACTCGCTCAGTCTCTCAGCAGCTCCTGGTGGGCCAGAGGCGTGAACTTCTGGTGCTCTTCTGGGTTTTCAGTCCAGAGCAGGTTCAAACAGCTCCAGAAACAAAAAGAGAAAACTTTCTCTTTCAAAACTTTTAAACAATCTTGAGAAAACTTTCCTAGCTGTAGCTAACAAGGAAAACCAAGGAAAAAGAAAAGAAAAAACTCTGTCTCTCTCTCTTGTTGTCTATGGTGCAGACAACACACACCCAGAGAGAGCCAAAGCTCTTTTCTCTATGGTTTTGAGTACAGCCATGAAAAAATTCTACCGTTTTTTCCTTCTCCCCTACTTCCTCTCAGATCTAGTTTTAAAGGCACAAAACTTATTTCTGGGCTGAACAGACAAATGGGGATACAATTCTGCATCATAATGTCACCCCAGAACATCAATCAAGACTTCATGGAATACTCCTCAGGAAAGGAGTACACAAATAAGTGTGGTTGATCTATTGATTGCTTTTTCATACAGATATGACCTTTCATGAATATATGAATAGGTCTTTACAGCTTTAACTTTTGCTTTGCTGTGGTTTCCTATTGCCACTTTAAATTGAAAACAAACTAAATACAAGGATCCCATGTAAGGATATGCGGGGAGATAGATCTTGTAAAGGAGGCAAGAAGACAAACTTTAAGGATTTATGAGATCTAAATTAATAATGTCAGTCAAACAGGAGGAAATGGTGCCCTTTACAATTGGCTTTATGTTGAATCCTGACTTTGAAAAAGCCTTGCTTGTTACTGGGAATGTCTCTGCTTGCACCAATTCTTTTTTACTGTGAAAATGAGATTAGAGTATTCTTAAAAATAGACATTACTCTGTAATTTCAAACTCCTGAAAAGGTTACTCCAGTTGTAAAAAAAAATCATTAAAATAAATTCTTACCAAAACCAGAAAATTTAAGGTCCCAAATATTTGTGCTTCAGGAAGTTAGGAGTGAACAAATCCAGAATTATATTACAAATAACAGAATGAATTCTGAAATATTAATGACATAAAACTTTCTCCACTCTAATTAACTATTTTATTTTGAAGAGTAACAATCTACTTTGACAATTTAAAGATAGTGATGCTCTTCAGAAGAGTACACATGGACAAAAAAGGGTATATTCATATTGACCATATTCTACAGTCAAGGCAGGTTCTTATCCATCTGTGTATTAAACAGCCTTACTAAAAAGCCTCTTAAAACAAAATTTCAATCACTTCTCGTGAAAATACAAGCATCTGTTACAGAAAATATTGATTCTATTTTGGAGTCTGATTGAATATTTTTGACTGCTTTTTAAGTTTGAAAAGCAATTGGCTTTCTTCTTGTAGCAGTATGCCTGGGATATCTCAGAGTACTACAGCATTCTCGAGCACACCAAGAAATGTCTTCTCAAGAATCAAACCATACCTAACTGGAGATTTTTTCCCAGACATCCTCAAAAGTCCATGATGCTGTTATGGCTTTCTGTCAGCACAAAACCCATAGACCTCAGTATTCACTACAGTCACCATTGTCATCTTGACTATAACACAACCATCATGCATATGTGTCTTTTACATCACCAAAATCTTCTTGAAGACAATAAATGGCACTCACATATGCATTTAAAAACTTTCACAGATTGATCCAGAAACCTATGCTTATATTGTAACAACTTTTTCTGGACAATCACAAACTGTTCCTTCCAAAACCACATACTTAGTCACTGAAGACTGAAACCCCATTCTGAAATCACACCCAAGAAACTTAAATCATGTATCCTGCAGGCTCACTGTGCCTGACTGTAAGAATATAATTATTCAAGTGTATACATTCCTAAATCTGTCTATAAGGTAGAAGATGTTCATGTCTGAACAGAAAGATATTTAATTTATGGGCTTTTTCAAGGGTTTTTGAGCTGATGAAGTTTTAGGGTAATCATGAATAATTCCCAGATGTTTTCTAAAAGTTCCAAAATAATCACATTGGGGAAGAGCTCATGCACAACCACTGCATACAAAAGTTAATTCATTTTCATGGTATATACCAGAATTCTTGAGAAAAATCAAGCTGGCTGCAGCTGCTGACAACTCCTGAATATTCATGTTGTTCAGAGGGTGGCTTGCAGCCTGGCAAAAGCAAACAATGAATCTGTCACAAACAAAATAAAAGCTAATTCTTGCACATAATTCTCTTCTGTGCATCTTTGAATTCAGATAAAGGAGAATAGTACAGTACTTTAAATATGGCAAGATTCTTTAAAATCAAAAAACATAAGGCATAATAAAACACTGGGTGCACTTTAAAATTTATTTATGTGACTGAGTTTTTTAAGAATTATATACATTTCTTATTTTTCTTAGACCATGAAGCATATTTTGCACAGAGTGCTGGAAGTATAAAAGAATAGTAATTACTGTGAGAATTTGGTTCTACAGAAGGCACCCTATCTGCAAAACCTGGAAGTTTAGGAAGCCTCTGGAGTTAGAGGATTTGTCCTGTGTTTGTACAGCACAGCAGAATCTCAATTCACGACCACTCTGATGTACTACCATGTGTGCTCACAAATCACAGCAGCAGTTAAATGAAAGACTATGTGGTATCCATATTTCTGCTTTAGAAGCACCTATATGATGTGACAACAAGGTATAAATCATTTACCTTTCAGTACTCTGGAATATTTTACAGGAACAAAACAAGAAATAAACAATATCTCTACCAACACCTCCTCCCCCCCCCCAAAAAAAACCCCAACCAAACCCAAAACAAACAAAAAATACAAGCTAAACACCACAAACTAAAAAAAAAAAAGCCAAACCAAAGAAAACCCAACTTAATATTTTGCCTTGCCCAGTCTGAACTGAGTAGTATGATTGTAATCACACCACTTTGTCCTGGATACTTTATTAAGAAGTATCCTTTTATTCATAACTGGGGATACTCTGGCAGTTTCCTCAGTCCATATAATTGCAAAAACCTAGCTTTTCTTCATGAGCTACTGTTCTTCATAAATTCTTGCTAAGCTGACTGAATTGACACTCTTTCTGTCTCAGGACTTGAAAAATGGATAATCTTACATGGACTTCACAGGAACTGTCAGGTCCCATCCCGCTAATCAAACACAAATATCTACAAGAAGACACTTTCATTTTCTGCAGGTATACACCTCTATTAACAGCTGAATCCCCTCAGTAAAGTTCTCTACCTGGCTATTGGCTGCAGGGACACAGAAGCAGACTTGGCACCTAAAGCCCGGCTGTGATGGGGAATGTTTGCAGTCCCTGGGGAACTGTGGCAGCCACCATGTGTGTATCCAACCACAGCATAGCTGCATGAGAACATCTGTGGACATGAAAAGTTGTCAGCTGCAGAGACTCCTTGGGGGAAGTGTTCTGTTCCCACAATACTTGACTGGACGGGCAGCAAGTGTGGCAAGGGGAACACAGGGTCCAGAGCCTAAATATTTCATTTATTGGTGCCCTTTACGTGGGTGAAAACACACACTTGTGACTTAGAGACCCACCTGGTGCCCAGGCAGCATCTGCGGAGTAGGTGAACTAAAGCACTGTTAAAAATAAGGTCATCTAAAACAGCACTGCACACCTAAATGTGCACAATGGGACAGAGATCTAAGTGGCAATGAGGCAACACAGGAATTTCCCTTCTCTGTGACACCTCATTTGTGTTTTCTTAGGGTGCAGTTAATTAATGAAATAGCCCAATTAAAATCAGCCTTCACACAAAAGCCTCCTTGAGTAATTTGGACCACTTGTTAAATGACAACATAGACATCAGGAATATGAAATAAATCTTTAACAAAATCCCTGCATGAATAGCTTCAATAGATCTACCAGTCAAACAAACATGAGGAAGAATATTTACTTTAATTTTCCTTTTTAAAAAATAAAATTATCTCTTCCTTTCACTTAATCCTCACTCATTAAATGTATCAACAAATATTTGCACTGTTTTTTCCTTAATTCTTTATTCAGTCTAATTCATCGTATTAGTTTGTTTTCAAACTGTCCAAGTTTATTTTTATCTGAATAATTCAGTAAAAAAGCTGGCACTGTACAAGTCAAGCATTATAACAATATTTGCTTGAAGATATTTTGAATTTCATATTAATGAGAAAAGGGAAAGGGAAGAGAGAAAGGGAAGAGGGAAGGGAAATCTTAAAAAAAGAAGAAAAAAAAATCAGATTTATTACAGTGCAGTTCTTATATATTCTGCATAAAATTAACAGGTGTAAGGTAAAACTAGATTCTAGTGCAGAGAAGATCTTTTAAGACAGCAAATGGAATATGGGTTCTGTGGAATGAGCACTGAATCCTTCAAATAATACCAGAAAAGGAATTTTAGCTTCCAGTCTATACAGACATCTGTTACAACCTCAAAGGTGAAATTTAACTTGAGTTGAATAGGTCAGCCAGGTCTAAAATTGTTTATTTGTTACATTGAGATGGTTTGAGTTTATAATTATTAATGTTACACTAAGTATCCATATAATATCCATATAACAAACAAAAGATTTTTCTAACTATCCAGCTGCCTTTTTTTTTTTAAGTTTGCTGACTTTTACAAATTACTCTTTTGCTTGGTCCCAGACATCTGCATTTTTTCACTTTCCAATAATAGGTGCATATGCATTCAGTCAAACCTGCAGACTGAGCTATACAGGAGTTGCTGAGATCTACTTGTTCTGCACTGTGACTCCAAGCTCCTGTATTCTGAAGCTTTTGGCTCTTTAGAGCTCACTCCACCTCTATGTTATGGTGCCTTCATAGCACCTATTTATAAGACAAATCATCCCTGATTTAACTTAGCATGCCAGTTAGTCACTGCCTCTCTTAGTGCAAATGCCTCCCTGGTGTAGCAGAACCTCAGCTTAAGAGGTAAAACACTTTGAACTTTAACTTACTTGCAAAAGTTATCAGTGGTGGATGGAGAAGGAAGGTTATGCTGCTTTTGGAGTTAAGAGTGCCAAGCACAGCCCAACTCATCAACCCAAAAGTTAAACATTCTGAGCATGTAAAGAACAATTTCTGACAGAGTATGCCACAGGAGAGCATGTGCCAATTCCTGATGAAAGAACTAATAAGTGATGGTACTGATAACTTACTTGAAGCTGATGAGCTAAAGGCTGCATGTCTCACCTACAAACATGACTAACAATCACTTTGGACTGTGAAAGGCCAGTCCCACTTTTAAAGACAGGGTCTTATAACACACTGCTTCTTGGAGTGCATGTGGATTTTCCTCCCTTAAGCTGAGATGCTTTTCAAGTTTAATCCTTCAGGCACAGAAAAATAGATTTGCCAACAGTCATTGGTATGGATGAGTAACATCAATCTCTACTTAATTATTTTGCTAGATTTAACATCATTGCTTTAATATTGTTTCAATAAATAATGCACATTACTAGTAGTTCTAATGACCTGTGCTGTGTAGCAAATAATTCTGATAAAAGTCTTTTAGTCTAATCATTATCACAATTATCATCGATTTAAACAAATAATTTATTGCTTAAAAAGAAATATATTTAGGTTGTCATCCTCAACCCTGCAGGACAATGTTGTATAAAAGCTCAGTTGCACCTATATAACCCTTTTCACAAATTGTTGACCAAATCTGGGATAACTGGATACAGGTTATCTGAGAACTGGATACAGCCACACCTAGACTCTTCACTGAGAAGGAGTTTAGAAACCAAGGGAAGTCTTTCTGAACCTCGTGACTCAACAGGAGGGTCTCCCTGACAAAGTTTGTCTGAAATTTCCATTCTGCCTGGGACACCGTGAACCATCCATGTAGAGGCAATGACAGAAGTAGCTCCATCAGGATCACATCCAGAAGGGCTTTCCTGTTTCTCCAGCTGCCTCCCCAACTCTCACAAAGAATCAGGGGGAAAGACTTCAGAGTGAAATGTTTTCTTTATGCTGAAAATTCTTTGTGCTGTGAATTTGCAGGAGGTGCCAGACTGAACATAATACCAAGGTAATTTCTTAAGGTTTTGATTTTGTTATGGAAAAAAAAGCATTTGACCACTCCTCATAGTCAAAAAAATAAGTGTTCTGTGAAATCTTACATAGACTCTGTAGCAACAGAACAGGGATAAAAGAAGGGATGCATGCTATAAAAAGAAAAACATCAGACCTTTTTTATTAAGTATGGGATTAATATATTCTTCCCACCTAGCCATTATAATATACTACATGTGTTAGTGGTACAAACATGAAAGAACCATCTCACAGTTTGGAAAAAAAACCAAAAAAACTAGTGGATTTTTTGTTTTGTTTCCCTACATTGGGAAATTTTTCATCATATTTCTCTTCAATTGTATATACATCAGTTTCTAATAAATGAAATAATAGACTGGTAATTAGAAGCAAGTATCCCACATTCCTATGAATGTCAAGCTGACTCTGTGGTCAAACAATGAGCTGATGAAATTTTATTTGTAAAGGATAGGGAAAAAAATTCCGCCACTCCATAGCATCAAAGGAAAATACCTGAAGCCTTAAGCAAAGTAGAATCTTCATTACATGGCAATTTCATGAAGTTTTGCAATTTAAAGATAGTGGCAATTCAAAGGTTTAACTTTTAACAAAACAAGACAATGATATGGCAAAGCACAGAATTAAACTCTGGTGGGAGTTCATGTCTATCATGTCTATTACATTCAATTTGAAATAAGAACATTAAAGATCATACGTTGTATAATACACTTCAAAGTAGCATTTTGAAAAAATTTACTTTATATAAGTAAATTGAGAAGCAAATCGCCATGTCTCCTAGGGTTAGTTTTTTATTCCTAATCACTTCCTGCAACTCTTTGTGCATGTTGAAAAGAAATATTTCATTATTTTCAGCCCTAGATTACATTTTAATATGTACACAGGAGTTCCTTAATGTGGGATATAAATACAAGAAAGTCCAGATTCTGGGCTACTGGATCAGGTTCTGAATTCAAGCTACTTGCCAATAAGAAACAGGAAGTAAAAAGGAAATTTAAAGGGGTTTTATGTAAAGCATCCTGTGACCACAACAGTGCTAAAGCTGAAAATGAACACCAGATCTTTGCACTTGTTGAGTCTCCAAAGTCTAAACCCTATCATGGCAATAAAAAATCTCCAGGGTTTAAGTGCACAGTGGCCATCCTTTCTCTTCTTCCATTTGGCCTAAGCTGTACCAAAACCCTGTTGCCACAGTGACTCCATGCCACCTTATGATTTTAACTTGTCAAAAAAAGTGAAGTGTGGCAGTACAAAGCAGCTATATTACAAAAAAATCTACCCAAAAGATGACCAATTTTTAGTGCTCCAGGATTCTTGGGAATGATGCACATGTGCTGAACTGGTTAAATTCAGTCATTTGTGTTGGAACTTCAGCTATAGTGAATGTTACAACTTTCCAGTGTACATGGGTGATTAGTGTTTCAATCAGTTATCATTTTCAATTTTTTTTTAAATCACATTCTGCCAGTCAAACTTTGTCACAATTTCCATTTGGATGTACCTTTGACATTGTCATAAACTGTCACTTCTGCATAGTGATAAGACTACTGTAAAGATGCAATAGACACTGTTGTTGTGATAAAGACCATATGTAGCTTTCAGATTAGAATGGAAAAAATTCCCCCTCATTTGAAAAATGAATGCTTCTCACATATATATTTATAAATCAAAGTAATGCAACTGCTCAAAAAAACCCCAAAAAACACAAAAAAACCAAACCAAACCAAAAAAAAACAAAAACAAAATCAATGAACCAAACAAAAACAAAATTCCTAGCCAGAAACCTGGAGTTCACTCTGCATCATAGTCTTATCTGTACCTGACATGCCCATATGTTGAAAATGAAAACCAAAAATCCTACCTGTATTTACAGATGGTGACTCTGTGACATGACAAAAATTGCTTGGCTTTAGGGTGTGTAGTTTTTTGGGCTTCTGTCATGGCTATCACCACTGCCAATACCTTCCCTTGCTTGCTTTGGGATGGGAGTGAGCTTGGAGAAACATTACCCAAACATTGCAAGGTCACCATCCAGGCGAGTGATAAATTTATATTGCATAACAGGATTTTGAATTCTTAAGCTATTTTTTTATTATTTTTGTTAAGATTCCCAAGAAGTTTCTATAGTGTACCCCTCAGAAATTCTTTGGATAAGCATCAACACAGCAAAGGGCTTTACACGTTTTGTCTGAGTCTGGCACAGGGTAGGCTTTTGTAGCTGGGCAAAAAGTCTTCTGTTTATTTAAATATTTTTTTAAACTCTAAACTTCTGAAATTTACACAGTAGATACCCAGTCCAAAATTCACCCTATATTTATCCTGAGGCATATTTTCTTCTTAATATTTTGATTAATTTATGTTTGCACATCACTGCAATTTCAGAAAAATATTTAGGTCATATGCAGTGAAGGAAGGTAGAAATCCCTGTTTGGATATTCCACAAGGGAAAAGTTGAAATTTACGAAATTAGTGCAAGTTTTCATTTCTTCTCAGTTGCCTAATTGTATCTCCTGTTCCCATAAGGACCGGAGGAAACATGAAAAATCTAAACATTACCTCTGTCATCTTTTGCAGATATACAACTCTAAAGAAATAGTGACATTTTAAAAATGTCTGCCTATTAGACAGAATATTTTTGATATTTAGATAGAATATTTTAGACAGAATAGATTAGACAGAATAGATTAGATTAGACAGAATATTTTAGATATCTAATATCTATTAGACAGAATATTTTATCTCTCATAAAATTCCTCTATGGATGCCAAAAAATTCTGCAGTTATCAGCTAGACATGCAACTGATGTAAAAAGAATGTGAAGAGAGTGAAGTACTAAATATTAAGAGGATCATCAGGAAGGAAATCTTTTATTCATTCAGTCAATGTTTTTGACAGGAGTGTACTCCTATTTATCAAAAAAAAACCACACACACAAAAAAAACCCAGGTTTTTCACCACTTCTAATGAAACAGCATAAGAAAAGTATGCACTTGTTCCTATTCTTTGTGGTTTTGGGGATTTACACTGGTCAGAGTCAGGAGAGATAAACTAACACAAGTACTTCTATGATTAGAGTCAGAGAACTAGAGATCAGACAATGAATATCCCCCTTATTCCCTGTGTGTTCCTTACTCCAGCCTTAAACTGTCCTGCAATAGCATTTACCAAGTAACCTAGAAACAGAATATTGCCTGATTGATCATGATTAGTTGCTCTATTTCTTATTTTACAGGAATCAATATTCTAAAGCAGGTTGCCATAGATGTCTGGAAAGTTACCCGCTTTCCTAATTATGAACTTAAGTGCATACCAAAAGTTCTTTCCTGCCCTGGTTTCGTGAGAGTGACTTTTGAATATCAGCTTTCCTTGGCTAATGTTGGATGACAACCATGTATTATATAGACTATCCTTGTTACAGTTCATACCAGACTTAAATAGCCATTCATTTTCAAGGATAGTTGTATTTCCCTTTTGTAGCAAGGTAAGGTCAACTACCAAAACCTCTAAGTGTGGTGTTTCTCTACATGCAATAATTATGGTATCTTCCTGGCATTGCTTCTTTTTTTTTTTTTTTCTTTTTATTTTTAATAGTAATAAATCTTCTCGTAATCAGTTCCTAAAAATTTGGAATGTAATAATAGATAGATTTACAACTACCTAAAGCATGAATCCTCAGGAGAAATGTGAAGAGTGTGCTAGCTGGAGTCCTCACAGTGCATCTTAAGTCCAAATGGCTTCTCTACAAACCCCAGAGAAAATCTTGAAGTCTTTAATGGGTATTTTCAATAAATCTGACTCAATAATGTATGGGTATTTCTATGTCTTGGAAAGTCCCTGATGCAAAGACATCTAATTAGTGGTCTGAAAAAAAATAGCACATAGATTGTGTAATAACAGTTTCTTATGATTACTACTAAGAGAATCTCATTTCAAAAAAAGTCAAAAGGTGAGCATTGACAGTAGAGTAACTGTGCTTGGGCAGTTAATGGTATGAGATGAGTACTGTCAGGTTTCCACTAGACGTTACATCTATCATTAATGATTTTTTTAATAAGAAAAAAATCAAGCCTTTGCTGGTTTTCCTTACAAAATATGCATCATAATTAAAGTAGCATATGACGAATCTGGGATGTATTTATGTTAGTATTAATATTCTATTAGGAAAAACAAGCTTCTCATTAGAATAGGATGTACTACACCACATGTCTACTAAAACACTTGGAGCATATGAGAATTTAAATTCATCTATTAAAGAAAGATGTAATTCAGTCATTAAAAAAAAATCTGAACACCATTACCTCCCTCTCAAGAGTTAAATGCCAACTGTGGAAGGTCCTCATCTTCCAGCAGCATCTGGCTGCTTGGCAGGCTCTGTGGGCGGCTGTGCTGGCAGCATCAGAGTGGGTCTTGGGACCATCACGTGGTTAAACTGCTGAGGGCTGTGCTGCCTCGTTGACCTGGATGTCATTTTCATTTGATTCATTTCTGCTTGTGCAATTGTATTTGTCTGTGAAAAGGTTTCTAGATAAGATTAGAGCAATAATGTTAAATATTCTCATCTCACATCATTGCTATACTTATCTTTTGTTCATTCTGCACATTTTTCTTCATACATTTTTGCCTTCGTTTCACTACCAATCAACTCTGAATGTCAGTATTTCTAGCACTGGCACTTCTATTAATACATGACAACTCCTTTTTCATCTTTTAGACTTTCTTTCTCCATTCTCTTTCCTGTGGTTCAGCTTCAAATTCAAAGAGTTTTTCAGAAAAGAAAAACTAATAAGTTTGATTTTATTGTTCTATTTTTATTTTTTCTTTCTTTTTTCTCTTAATCTATTTCCTAAAGATATCTTCTTGTATTCTGAGGTCAGTCTAGGGCCCAAATAATTCAAACATGGATATCTGAATATATTTAAATATTTCTTTTAGAATATTTCCATTAAACTAGGCCTGAGATTTCCACTGTAGACTGGAAGAAGTTTCTATAAAAGGCATATTTTTCAATATGCTGAGATGAAAGCATCTATTCTCCTACCCCTTCACATATATCTTCCCAGCATGTTAGTAAAGATTTCTTATGCCCATTTACTACATGGGTTCCAGGAGAGCACCAAGGTACCTTCAAGGACCATGCCCCTTACATGACAGGGCATTTTTTAGAACTCAGAAGTCTCAAAGAGACCTAGACAGAATTAAGTTGCTTCATCACTTCCAAAGTTCATACCTGGTTTCCTGAGGGCACACACTTTGCTATGTGCCTACATTTTTGATTTGACTTTCAGATGAAGACCTCTGCCTCTAAGTTAGAGGTGGAAGAATTCTCCTTTTTTTAGGGCCAAGTTTAACAACATAAACTTCATTTATTAGTAACAATGGTCAGGATCCTTACCCTTAGCTCTTCATATCTACATTGCAAGGGCACATTAGCTCTGTGCCCTTCCTCCACATAGGTGTGCAGAAGCAGGCAGAAAATGAAGAAAGCTCTGCTCCCCAGCTTCCCAGACAGGGGAACAACACAGGATAGTGTCAGCTACCACTGGAAGAACAAAGGAAGGAGGACATCCTTTCCTCCCCACTGCTGTCTGCCATGATGTGAAAAATCAAACCTTAAGAAAAATAATTACAAAGGAGAGAAACAGGAAAATAAAATCCCCAATTAACACTGCATTTTGTATGTAGAATCACCCACTTTTACCCCTCTTTTCCAATATCTTTCCCCTTCAGTTCAGAACCCATTATGTTAACAAGCTGATTCCTCAGTGGCATTCATGATGTAAAGTAGAGATTTTCAATACTGCCTAAAGGATTAGTTAACAGAAATTGAGCATGTAATTCTCCTTTGAAAATTCGATCCTTAGACTTTGCCCTCTAAGAGTTTACAAATCCCAAGAAGATAACGTTTAAATTCAGAATCACTTCATTATAAAAACTGTGCTATTTCATTACAAGACCCTGCTGATTTGTAAGCAAACTTTAAAACTCTTTTACCAAATTAAAGGCATTACTTCCCTAAATTCATCCATTCTGTGGCATCTTTACTTCTACAGAGAGATGCGATTTTTGCATACTTGATGGAAACAGAGCTTTGACCAATTTAGAAGGCAGATCAGCATCTCAATGTGTTAGGGGGCATTCAGCATGTCACCCTCTCAGCGAAGTTCATAAGTACTGGAACTAAATAATGAATCACTTCATCAGACTAGTCCATCACTGTTGACAATATTGATCTTTCCAATATTTCTACTTTCTTTGCAGCAACCTGAAAATGTTTTAATATTATCTCAAGAGCTTTTTTATAAGCTCTTGAAATAATATTATCTCAGCTTATCGCAACAGATTTTTTATAAGTAAGAAGCAATACACAGGTATAATAAACCTACTAGTAAATAAATTCATAGTACATGCAATTCAGAACATACATTTTGCTGAAGTGTTAAAGAAATGCTGCCTTAAATCTTAAAATTAGAATGAGCCATAAAATCTAGACATTGTTCACAGCTATCATTTTCAGTAGACTTGCTTACCTTAAAACAATGTATTTGTAAATTGAAGTAAAACTAAGACTCTTCAAGACATTGTGAATATATTGTTGTGGTATTTGACTATGTAGTATCACAGAGCATTTTAAATTAAGTATCTTGGAAGCAAAGGATTGTGAGGCCTGTAATTCCCAAGGTCCTCCTTGCCATTTTGAAGGCTGAGGTAACATTTGCTTTCTTCCAGTCCTCAGCTACCCCTCCTGACTACTGTGACCTTTTCAAAATGATTGAGAATGATCTAGCAATGATGTCCATCAGTTCCCTCAACACTTTTAGGTGCATCCCATCAGGAACCATGTACTTCTGGATGTCAGGTTGGATTAAATGGTTTCTAACCCAATCACCTCCAAACCAAGTGAATAGGAACCAATTACGTTTGTGGACAGCATTAGTTCAGGAATTTTATTAGTGCTGATCAATCATTTAAGTTCCCTTATATTCATACAAATATTCCCAATGACTCTGAGATGAGCTCAGTTGGTCAGAGCATGGTGCTAATAACACCAAGGTTGCAGGTTTGATCCATGTACAGGCCATTCACTTAAGAATTGATCCTTGAGTCTGTTCCAGCCCAAAAGGGACTGTGATTCTGTGGTATAATAGTGTTTTTAATTTAAATATTTACCTTTTCTCCTGAAAATTTGATAAAGAAAAAGACTGTTTGTAAAAAGCCTGATATGAGCAGAATGAGGATAATTTCTAAGAACTGCATTTCCTCATACTGAATGCTTCATATCTTTATAATTTGCAATAACCTGAAGGTCGTCTGAAGGTCCTCCAAAGATGTAAAAGTAGCCTCCCCAATCAGAAGCAGGATACCAACTCATGTCACTGAATTCTATTTTTTCAACTCTGGGTTTAATTCATAGATTATTCCTAAAACTTTAAACTTTAATCACAAGATTATGTGAGTTTTCCGGTTTTATTATAGATTTATTATAAGGATGTTGTGCTAATAAACCAAACACTGTCAGCTGTAAGAATTAAGAAAAAACAAATTGTGTTTTGGCCTTGGGGTTATACTGAACTACTGTGATAATACAACAAACTCCATATTGTGAGTAAAAGAAACCATAAAGCATGGCTTAAAAACTAATGCAAGATCATGAAAATCTTTTCAAAGGTTTTGCTTCATTCAGAGCCTTGTTATTTTCATACATGGAGCTAGGCCAACATATCAGGAATATCAAGTTGATTAACAAACCCAGAATCTAAATTAATGAGAGAATCAGCCAGCTAGCCTATTTATCTGCTTTTAAGCATTGATAATATGCTTAAATATGCTTTAAAGATGTTTTGCAGAAATAAGCCTGCTTGCACGTTTTCATGACCCCCAGTGCTATCAGGAGGGAATAACCAACCTAAAGAACCCTGAGAGCTTTGCCTGCACACATATGCACACACTTGGTATGACTTTTATTAAAGGAACCCCACAAATTTTGAAAGATTTGGAATTTGAACATTCTTCCTAGAAAGTCTCAATCCAGCTCCATGTGACAATACTTCAGGGGATAACCCTGTGATGTAGTTTACCGGTAAAGTCTTATTTGCTATTCACACTTCAGGAAACACCTTTTGTCCTCATCACATCCCTCATCCTAATCCAAGTCAAAACATTGTGAGTACAATTTTCTTTCACTAGTAAACATGGCCTATAAAAATAATAAGGGAAAAAAAGAGTAATTTAGATAATACAGAAATTGAACTTATTGTGTATTTGAATTCTACAAACAAGGAAGCACACATGCACTGGTCCAAGTTCTGATCTCTGAAATAGGAGGAGGTATAGATACTCTTTAGTCCTACTCTAATAGGTACTGAAAGAGTGTACTTCTGAGAAGTCCCAAGGATGATGAGAACAATTCATAAGTGAGGTGTTCTCTTTTATCCTGATCCAACCCTATTTTTAAGAAAACCCTGGAAAAACCAAGGTGTTCCTCATTTATTATTTGTTACATATACTTATAGAGAAGCTCCTTCTATTGCCATAATTTCATATTAATTAAACAAGAGTAAAAACGATATGAAAATGAATCAAGAAGTATTCACTTGCAATAAACCTCAAATATTTTAAGTGCCAAACATTAGGCAATTTCTTTCCAGATGACATTTTAAACTAATGAGTATCAAAATGTCATGCTATCCTCGGAAATGAGGTATTCCCAGTTAGCCAGTCAGAAAATTACTATGTCAGTTTGAATGACCAGCTTCTGTGGAAAATGAAAGAATTATCCACCAAGTAGAAAAACTCCAGCAAGAAGGTTTCACACCTTTTTGGTTTAACACTGTGCACCTTGTATTCCTTTGACTGGAATATCTGTCTTACTAGCAAATTTTATGTGAATGCTACAATAAACCAAAGCCTATAATATATGTAATATTTACAGAATGATCAACTTTATGTTACTATAAGTAAAATATAGTTAATATAGTATAAAATTATATTAATGTTATTTCACATTTGGAAATATAAGAGATCTTTCTTGCTCAGCTTTGTCTTACCATTAATTTACAAGTTGCTGACAATATAAATTCTGCTCACATTTTTTTTGTGTTCTAGCAAACTCTGAAAATCATATACAACTTGGATTTCTTATGTTACCCTCTGTGAAATCAAATGTGAAAACCAGCGTTTACAGTATAGAAATATCTTTACAAAGTACTTCTCAGATTCTACAGCACCAGTTCTAAAAAGAACGTATTTCCTATGAGGACAGAGCATTTCATTATAAGTAGAATTTACTCTTGGTCTCCTCTACCTTTGATAATCATTAATGACAGCTTCAGACAGAAAAGGGCAGATATAGTAAAAAGGTGAATATTATGGGTTTTAAAACTGCTGTTGCTAGAGGCTACATTTTCTTTGATAAAAACATCTGCAAATGTGAAACTCAGTGTTTCCAATAGTTGTATTCTTTTCCATATCCAGATATAAAGTCATCAACATAGGATTCTAGACAAAGAAAATTGGAAGCATGTCTTCAATGCTTAAATAAATAATTAATCCTTAACTCCTTCTTCTACTGATTTTAACAAAATCTTTACAAAACTGCTTTTATAGTTGAGTGCTACTGTGAGCTTATTAAATTCTTTCCAATACTTCTGATCAACAAGGTACAGTATTACAATGTAACATGTCGATATAAATGCATAGATTCCACTTTTGATTACTCCACCAAGTACTTCAGGGAATTAATTTCTCAAATTGTGTTCAAGCTGTTGCATTGAAATTCTTGAAGAGAGTAACTGGGGCAGACCAATTAAGGGAATAAAGCATTAATTTTCAACACCAGTAAATTCCAGCAGAAGAGTAGCTTTGTTTAATGATTCACTGACTGCCTAAACATGCAAGAAAGGACTTTATGGTAACATTAAGATCCAAAGAAAAGAACATTTTTGAGGATTAGGCTGAAATATAGTTTTGACAGATAAGAAACTGTACTACAGTTGAAGATCTATTATTTACTTATTTACACACACTGAATGGCAACCTCATGTAGAGAAAAATTACAAAAAGAGTTCTGTGGTTTGGTTTGTTGGGGGTAGTGGGGAGGTAGCCCCTACTCAAGAAATTCCAAGATTTAATGTAGCCAGAGTACGCACTTGAAGAGCATTGCCTGTCCAAGGACCTTTGCATATGACTAAAACTGTATGCCATGCCAAGTAATAAAAGCAGATCTCTATTTTTTCCACATCAGGTACACATGTGGTGAATTTCTTTCCTCCTGCTCAAACACATCAAGTTTGCCTGGAAAGCTCAAGATTTTGGCTTAGTAGAGACAGGAAATTATTAACCTTCATAGGAGGTTTGCTACAGGATGTATCGTATTTGCTTGAAAGTTGCATGAAAACCTCTCTCACATGCAGAGTCACATGCTAATGATAAGTGTCACAAAAGATCAATATGAAAAAATTTAGCTCACAGTTCAAAGGCAATTTCACATCCCTGCTGAAGACTCCAGTCTGTCTCAGAAAATGTCATCCCTGACTCACAGCTGTGAAGATCTCTCAAAGCAGTGAGTTGTTGATAGTTCAGTCCCCAGAGGGCACAAGGAAACAGTGTAATTCTGTCACTAATTCAGTCCTATCCTCTAGGGTGAGCAGAGAACAAACATGAAGGAGGAAAACTTCGTTTGGGTACTCAGGCACTAGATTGAAGCTGCTCTGAGTTGGAGAATTAAAACTGACCCTGAATATTTTGCTATGGAACATACACTCTTGTAGCAGAATGCTCCTTCAATAGATAATATTCTTCTGCTTTTTGGGAAGAATTCAAAATAGAATACTGGCAGTTTGTAAACAACATAAATTACTAATTATTGTAAAAGACAAGTTTTGCTTTCAATTTGCTAGCTTGAATCTGTCGTGTCCTTGATTAAGAAACTTAACCTTATAACACCATGGTAAGATCATTCCAAACAAGAAACTATCTAGCACCTAAATGTTTAAAGTTATTGCTAGATTTACCACAACCATGACATTTAAGCCACTTAGGCATATATAGAATTCCCACTTGTCTAAATTAAAAGGGCTTGCCTGTATCTGTCTCTCCATCTGTGAAATTAGGGCTGAACCAGTCCTCTACTTGCTTCATATAAACTGTGCAGATTTGGAAGGAAAGAAAATTGCTATATCAGGACCTCCAGCTTACACTATCATTTTTCACTAACACCATTACCCACACAACATTCAAGTTCAAATAAAATATATAATATTATCCACATTTTATTTATGTAGACTATGATAAGGGTTGTGACTACACAATCTCAGTCTCTTTGCCTCAAGGTCACCCTTAAAAAAGGCCTATATGGATGCAGTCCAA
The DNA here is from genome assembly GCF_012460135.2 of Molothrus ater. Classification (NCBI taxonomy): domain Eukaryota; kingdom Metazoa; phylum Chordata; class Aves; order Passeriformes; family Icteridae; genus Molothrus; species Molothrus ater. Next base: position 47,777,987 of record NC_050481.2, read on the forward strand.
GACATTAATTCAAAAGAAAAACATAGGCAAAAAATTTATCATGTACACTTAAATGAAGAAATCTCCTTGCTTTTCTTCAATCAATCTTTTGGAGGGGATTTGTGAACTCAACAAACAGATCCTTATCTTTCAAGGTAACTCCTTTGGGAAGACTCATCCAGGGCTATATTAGTGTACATTACTTTGTCAGTTACCCATGAGCATTCCTTTTAAAGCCTTACTCCACACAAGACATGAGACGTTCTCTACTGCATCTCTATAATTTTGTACAGCTTGGTTGTTAATTATCCATGCATACTACAGCCTCACTTCCACCAAGCTTAACTCTATTTAGATGGTCTAAAACCAGCTGATATTCCCACCCCTATAATGAAAGGCTCCAAGAACACCTGTTAAAGCATGGCTGGATCCACACCTGCTCCTCTTAAAGGCCCCAGGTCTCTCACACCATCAGGGCAAAGTTCTGATAGTGCTGCTAGAACATGCTTCATTCCAGATTAAAATAAAGCTGTAAAATAGACACACTCTACTACTGTTCTACACTAGTGTAGGTAGTCTTGTCTCAAGGAAATCAAGAAAAATAAATGTGCTTTAAGAACATTCTGGTGATAGAACGCTTTCTTTTGTTTAAATACTTATGGAAATGCTACCAAAGAAAAAGTTGAAGCTGTAAGTAGCATGCAGCCAGTGAGGGACTTAACCAAAGCTGGAATTACATAATATTGCAAAAAGAAAAGGAAGAGGATGAGAAATTCAGGAAGGTCTCAGAACAAGCATTTGTTTAGTGCTGCAATATAACATGCATTAGACAAGGCTGAGATAAATTTGCTACAGAATAAGCTGTTTCTAAAAATTTATTACTTTGGCATGGTAGCAGAGCGTGATTACATTTGGTAGAGAACTGGAGGCCTGGGTTTGATTCCAGGTAAGTGTTCCCACCTGTAGCTGTGCACCACTGCAAACTTCTTCAGCCTCAAGCTCCAAGGAAGAGAAAGTGACCATGTCCCTTTGGGGAAGTCAGCAGTGAGGCCTCTGCAAGCCATTCCCATTTGCTACCTTGTTTAGGAAAGCTTTTGATTGAATTCTCACAAAGAATTTATTAGCTCTTTAGCACCCAGGACATTGGGTAGAGCATGACTTTTCCTGCAATCATTATTGTGAACACCAATGGCCCAGAGATGCATTTAGATGATCCACAGCTCATAAGATTAATCTGTATCATCTTCACCTCTTTTCTTTCTTCTCTCAACATTTTCTCAGATAATATGTGTCTTGAATTGAGATTGTTAATCCCATTTTTTGAAAGGGATGGGAAAAGAAGAGGGTGTCTATTTTCTGTGTAGCAGTGGAAAGGCCCTGAGCTGAAACTGAGCAAGCTGCATGGCACGTTTCATCTGAGACGGGAGTAATGTGCCCCAGGGAAACACAGCACTAAACTAAGAAATAATAAAAAAAGAAATAAAAAGTAAAGAATCTGTGAGCAAGTGTGCTGGCAACTCCAGGGAAGCTGTCATTTCTGTTTCTTGGATTTACCTTTCTGTGCCACACAGTGCAGTCCTGACTAATCTGAAATTGCAAATACCTGGAGTCAGGGATCCCCAGACTCCTCGTTCAGTCTAATGCTCAATAAAAATGGTCACCAGTGCAGCTATTAGTAAGAGTAAGTAACATGCTGCCTGTGGATTTTTCCAATTGCTCTTGGTAACTGTCAGAGCAATTAATGTGTTCAGTGCCAGAGATGCTTCCCCTGAAGAATTTCTTTCAAGGAACAAGTTTCTTGTTTTGCCAGAATAACTTGTCTTGTTCTACCCTTATAGTCTGAGCTACACTTTAGCCAAAAACGTCTGGTGCATGAAAAAAGACACAGGCATTCAGAGTAGGTAAGACATAACATTCCTTCTATATGTGTGGTTTTTAATTTAGATTGAGCAATATGTGCTCTAAATACCTAAATGCATTGTTAGCATTACCAGTAAAAATCATATTGCAGTTATAAATTCATTATAGCTCGTTTCTTACATTTCCCACTCTGTCTGTTTTGGGAGATGCACAGTAATTTTCCCCAGGTTTCTGCAGCAATTTCATAACAAATATGCAGGTTGCTGAAACTGAACCTCCAGAACACTGGACTCACTATTCTTTAATTGAGACACAGGGAAATGTGTGATGACACAGGATCATCAGCTTATCTCCCAAATATTCCATCTTTCAGTAGAGCAGCAAAAAGTGGGATAGAATTAAATATCAAAGCTTTCCAATCCCAAGGTTCAAAAATATATCAAATTTTTGGAAATCATTTTAAAGTGCAATTAAGATCACAGGCATTTGGAGAAAGGGAATGAAGTTAACTGGAAATCCTCAGTATATGTAAGCTCTAGTTATACCTCCTCTTGACAATGTTAACCACTTCACATTTAAAAATTCATGCTGTGCTTCCAACAGTATATCTTATGGGGATTTTAAGCCCCAAATTATCGAGAGAAAAGTCTAAGGTCTTTAAAAAATATAATTAAATTTCAAATTTTTAAAAAAAAATTTATTCATATGAAAATATTCCCTTAAGAAACCAGAATCTTTATATGAAAATTAGACTAGCTGAAAAATGCCTATACCAAATGAGAATTAAAACTCACCAGAAAAAATCAAAGTCAAGGAAGATTATGCTTTATCACTCACCCTTTCTTATTAGAAAACAGGAAATCGATACAAGCTTGTTGGAGGAATGTTTCTGGAATTACTGTGTTCAAGTTTTTGTGTAACAGAGGCAAAAAACCCCAAATCAACAACAACAACAACAACAAAAGAAAAAAAAAAGATTAAATAGAATGACAGTGCAGATTTTGTATTTTGAGTGAAAACTTCACAATACAATCAAAAATAAAGGTAAAGACATAGTAAGATGAAGAAGAAACTACAGCACAGATCACCAATAACTCATGTAGGGCTGCAAGCATTTCAAAGGAATATTGAAAGCTTTCTCTTAAAAACTTTAATTGCTGAAAAGGTATAGCTCTGCATAAAGTATTTCTAAAACATTTCCAAAATATTTCTAAAACATCTTAGAAATCTCACTCTGCAGAAGACAACTACAGAAATACAGGTAAGGAACAAAGTGCTTGTTTGAAGTATATATACTTACAGACTTAGGCCTTTCATCAGTGTCTAAAATAGTGATAAATCTTAAAGAAAGGATGCTGAGACATAACCCCCAATTTATTTCCTTTTCTGTGGACAAAGATGAGGTTTATAAAAATCTATTTCCTTTCTATGTGGCTAATGTAGGACACCCAGACAGATGATGAACTTCCCAAAGTATTCCCTGCCTCATGAGTCTATCTTTGTGGCAACATATCTCCTATCTTTCAAGGACTGCCCACGGCCTAAAAAATGCCAGTCTGTATTCTGACACCTGTGCTTTCTCAGCTAATTACCAATGAAAACAAGAGTGTTCATGTTAAAAACATGTATTCAAAGAGAACTTCTTCATCAGCCCTTATTTACTTGGTTTTTTTCATGAAGGAAATAAAAAGTGTCTGTAAATAGGGACTCTCTCATTCTTTTCCTTGGTTTTTTCAATGTCATGGACACTGAGGTAAATGCACATATAACTCCAGGTTTTAGGGATCTACTATGGAAACCAGGACCAGACTGCAGCATTTGGCAGCAGATGAATCTGTATCACAGCCTCTCTTCCTGCTTCCCTCTCAAAACCTCTTATGCTTCTTAGACCATCAGGTCATGTGTTAGTAAGTGCCAGTTTCTGTCTCTAATCTATGAGTGTTGTACCTTAAATTATTTAACTAGTGTCAAATATATGTGGGCTATGAAGATATATAGGCATAAACAGTGTCTGAAATCAATTCTTCCTATAAGAGCATTGGTCCAAAATGCACCTTAGCTTTAAACTAATGGGAAGTGTGGTGCAGAAGTGGTGCACCATGGTAAAAAAACAAAACAAGAAGACGTCTAATACATCAGTATCAAGATTCAGAGAAGAAAAAGGACACTGCTTACTCAGCTTGTGAACATGGAAAATAGTATGGTTCAAATATGTTCACTTGTAAAAGAATGGAAGAAATATAGTTCAATATACTTATAGTTCAAACACGCATACAGGAGAGTGTTAGTACCCAAGTTAGGCAATGAAATCTCAATCACCAGTACATGGCTTGGAAAATGGAATTGCTGTAACTACATGTTCTTTAAAAATGTGAATTCTTGATAAATATATGAAGACAACATCAGAGCTAGGAATTTTTTGTTCCCTTTCAATTAAGATAATATTTGAATTGATTTAATCTATTTTCTGAGAGAATACACTAAATGCTGGTTTTTAATTAAAAATGTATAGAAATGGATAAGTGCCCATAATAAATAGCTGATGTGTTAATAAATATAAATATAAATTGTAAATGAAACAATGCTTTTTTGTTACCATAATTCACAGACTCCTTTACACCTGGAAAAGACCTTTAAGGTTATTGAGTCCAATCAAAAACCCAGCACTGCCAAGTCTACCACTAAACCATGTACCCCATTCCCCAGATCTACACATCTTTGAAATATCTCCCTGAACACTGACTCCACCTCTTCTCTGGATAGCCTGTTCCAATGCCTAACCACCTTTTCAGTGAATAAATTTTCCTAATATTCAGTCTAAATGCTCCACGTGGTGCTTGAGGCCATGCTGCCTTGTCCCATCTTGCACACATTCACATACACACAGAACTGTCCCTACAATTTAGAGATCATTCAATGCATTTAAAAATCATCAAACAGAATAAAGAGGCTGTTTTGTGTCTGTTTGGTTCTAGAAAAACAAACAAAAAAGCTGAGTTAAAACTCCCTTTGCTTCTATAATACAATGCTCCTGAAAGAGATTCTCAATGATGAGGAAAAGAGAGAAAGATCTAGTCCTGAAGAATATACAGAGTATTTGACACAGATGTAAACCTTGCTTAGGAATAGAATGGAAGTTCTGACTCTGCACAGTTTTACCTGGGGTGTACATATTTGCATCCACAGAAAAAAATTGTGGACAATGTTATTTAGAACAAAATTTTCAGGAATGGTATTTTACTTTTCTGCTGGTGCCTCAACTTTGTAGTTAGTCTGCACACATTCAAACTAATAAAGAATTGCTTACATAAAGAACATGGCATATGAAAGACAAAGAAATGCAGTCTTGGCAGAGTTCACAGACTGACAGGCAGAAACCCTTGCTTGCCTCAGTGACAGCACTTCCCCCACTTTGATTTGAGACAAGGTTTCTTTCACAGACATTAGGACTAGAATTAGGACTAGATTGTTATTAAGATTATCTCTTCTGATGTAAAGCACAAGAAGTGATAGTCTGTCATCCTGCAACTCCTGAGCTGTAATTCAACTGGAGCAGACCATTTAAAAGAAATCTTATTTTAAATTGTTCAGTGATTGATTTATTATCCCTTTGAAATAAATAGGAGAGAAAAAGAATCCCATTTAAAAAAATTGTTGTTGGTTGAAGACCATGGATAAATTTTCAGGAGTACTTTAGAGATGAGTGGTCTAAATTTTTATTAACTTTGGCATGGAAGTCATACAGGAGCATTTGAAATTATAATTTAATAGCCAATTAGGACATAATACAGAATCTTTTCTCCTTGCTGCTGACTAAAAGCTGTTGATGTTGTGATGTGCATAATTTAATATATAGAATCAACTCAAATAAGATTAATTGGTGTATTTGTTAAGGTTTTCAAGTTATTTATGTATCTTTTGACACTTACAAAACAAACATACACACATGAAATAGATAATTACAATCTTCTGGAACTATGCAAGTCTGTTTTCTAATTACTTATGTGACTCATTAGAGTGTGGTGACAGTGTCAAGTTCTATCAAAGAATGTCAAATTGCTTGAATCATGACTGACCCGTGCAGGCTTAAGCAGCCTGGGTGAGGTAACACAACATGACATGAAACGTCATGCAGTGTCAGAAGGTCATTGTTTTTCTCTACACACATCACTTGATGAAGCAAAGCAAAATTGTGTGTTGAAGTTCTCACTGGTGAGAACATAAAATATTGCAACTTCATTGCTGTTTATTAGGAATAAGCAAATGAAAGAATTAAGGTGCCTGGATTTACACTTGAACAAATGAGATAACTGATCGTTGACAGAGAAAATTCCTACTGTTTGTTGCATGCTTAAAAACTTTAAATCCATGTAAGTGAAGAAACCACTATGTAATTCTCCACTATATTTCTGCAATATTTTTAACAGTTTAAATTGCATCAACGAAAGAAAAGGCAAAAATTTTAAAATATTTGTTGCTTTGCTTTTAAAGAAAAAGACTTCACAAAAATAAGATCATGAAAATGTAGTGACTTACAATAATGATTTGATAAAGGAAATGAAAATATTTCTTTCACTGGTATATCATAAGTTTTTTGCAAAAACTTTCTTGAAGCCACTTACAAGATCAGATATGTATTCTAATGACAACACACAAATTAGAAAAATCTATGATACTGTTTGCAACTTGTAGAAATAATAAACCCCCCTCTTTTTCTTTTCTCACAGCATATTGTACATCTCATTTCTTTTAAAATAGTAACACTGAAAATGTTCAGCATAATACTGGAAAGTAAGACAGTGCTTTATATCTCTTTCTAATTTCTACAGAACCACATGTCTGTTACACATCCCACTCTTATCATTTTTATCTTCATTAGCAATTCCCTTGTCAGTATTCTATAAAAAAGTACAAAATGAATACTTTTTTAGAAACCTAAACTCAGCTGTCTCAGTGTCTGTCAAACTGATATGTACCATCTTTATTTAGAAAACCAAGTCATCCTGTTGTTCCATCAGTGAATATAAATATTGATATTTTATGTAAATAAGTGCATCATGCATCATTACATTGGAAAACTCCTTGTCATTTTTACTCCCAGACTAAATAGCTGAGTTATAGTTTAAAGATGTTTAGTACAATAATGGTCCCTCTTTTATGATCTTAGGTAGAGCTTTTCAAGGTAAAGTCAAAACATTATTTAAAGGAAGCTAGTCTAGGAAATTAGTAGAGAAATATAGGACACTGTGAAATATATATCAATATGTGACAAATGTGTAAGACTATATCTTCAAAAGAGTATTCAGTTTGAACTCAGGTTTTCTTGAGGAGCAGTAATTTTGTGAAGATTATTTGAAGGACAGAAATTTTACACAGTTCATTAATAGCAAACATTTTAGTTTCTGATTCATGTAGACCAAATTAAAGTTATCCCTCCATATTTGAAAGGCAGCTTATTTCCCCGAAGAGCTGTTTTGGGGATTTCATATCTCAAATAAGCAGGTAAGCATCTTTTCTAGGTCAGAAAAAAATTTGAGTTATAGAAGAGTGAGCTGACTTTCCATGAAATAATTCAAAATCTTCCATTCCATTCCCATATTTTAAAAAAATCAAAGACCTAGAAAAAATTTAGAAAATTAGATTATTGATTTCTAATTAGCTGTTGTTCCTCTTATTTTAGCTATAGAATCATAGAATATGCTGAGTTGGATGGGATCCATCAGAATCATCAAGTCCAGCTCCTGGCGCTGGACAGCTGACTGCTAACTACTTGCTTACAATAATTTTTAAGTCTGTGTTCTAGCTGAAAAGAAAAGGACTGGTGCAAAATTCAGTGTTTCCATCTCCTTAATAAACAATTAATTATCCATTACCTGATTTTAATGTCCTGTAAGAGTCTTATATGTCTTCCATATGACCATGGAAGAACTATCCTAGTGTATTTCATATATATTCATGTTGGTATTATTTCTTACAGCCAAGGTCATGTTTCTTTCTCTAACTTTTTACTTGTATTCCTGAATGTCTTACAGATATTTATTTTCAACTAAATCAGTCTTAGCAATGCTTATAATGTAGTATAATACCAAGAAAATTTTCTCCTTGTTCTAAAAAGGAGCTGATGTATCATAACTTTAGAGGTCTCTGAATTAAATCTGCAAAGTAAATCTGAAAGCAATTTTATTTGTCATTTTTCACAGGGATTTTCAATGGTTACCTTTAGCAAAATCCCATGCCAGTGAAAGTGAACTCGAAAGTACAGAATATATGAAGCATCTCCCCATTAAATCTTCTTATAGAACTTCCACTGATCAGAGGACTGATAGGCTTCACAGCAGGAAAACTTTTATCAGTATGTGTTTAAAAACAATTTACTCTCTGACTGTCCAGGTCTCCAAGGACAAATTTAGCAATGAAAATGAGAGGAAGCACTAAAAGTGTTAAACCAAACTAGAGGGTTTGTGTGTGTGTGTGTGTGTGTGTGTGTGTGTGTGTATGTTTGCAGTGCACTTGCATAGCGTCTTCGGAGTTCAGAGAGGTGAAGTTCTCCATGTAGGCATATCCTAGGCATGTCAAAAACACACAGACTAATTAATATAGCTTAATGTATAACAGGAAATTTTAAGAGAGCATCACATTGCCAAATTTAGTGATTTTGTCATGAAGAATATAAAACATTTCATAAGTTTTAAGATCCAGATTCAGCAAAGAACAATTGTTACAGTATCCTGAAATAAAATGGTTAGTCCTTTTTAAAATAATTATCAATATTTGGAATTTCTATTAGGTAATTAGTATTTGTGATTCTTATTGAAAATCTTCAAAGCCTAACAAATTTTGACTTGTTGGTTGTCCATCATTGACACTGCACTTTGTCTGCATACAGAAACTCATAATTCAGGTTTAAAGTGAGAGACATTTTGTATTTGAAACCCTCACATCACTGCCTCTTTTAAAGTGATGGAAGTGTTAAGGGGGTATTCCTAGAGTGTTTTTGATGCAGTACCTTTTGAAAGCAGCAGCTCATTAATATTAACACCAGGTTTAATATTAATGATAGAATTTACAATATGGTATTAAAAATTAAATGAACAGAGTACTGTGCAAATACCAGTTATGCACATGAATATAAAATGGAATATCTCATATGGGAGTTTATTCTCCATCCCTGTGCAATTTTGACTGCATATTACTAAGTTAACAATCTGCTAAGGAGAGATCTAACCAACAGAGTCAGCTCACTCAAGCCCCTCACAAATTCTTTGTTTGAATATTATTTTCTAGAGCTGAAATCTTGGAAGTGCTTTGGTTTTACAGTTCACCTCTTGAAGGCATAGTATAAAGTCTTTTAAAAGACTCTGAAAATAGCCCTTTCGTATTAAAAACAAACAAGAAAACATCTAAAAACAAAGACCTAAAATATTACCTGTGTGCATTTTTGCAAATATCATTTCTTGATGCACTTCTTCAAAACTAGATGACATTTTTCCAGGGTCTGTATTCACAAAGGACACCACACAGACTTTGTCTTAGCAGCTGCTGCAAAGTTATATATGAATATTGTCCAAGAATGCATAGTTCCTCCCTGTATATGCACAGGGCCAGAACAGCTACACTTCCAGCATTTCCCATTGCAAAAACCACCAGGACACACAGGCTCTGAGGTTTATGATCCCTGCTCACAAAGGAACATATGGCCACCCTACATCTGTGCATACATCTTCACCGCAGGAGCAGAGCTACATTGTTCCCAAAACTAAATAGTCGTATATTATGAAAATATGCCTCTGCTTGACCTTTTTCTATTTCTGTGGACCTTCTGGGTCTGTTCAGCTGCTACTTCCAGAGACAGAAAGGTGAAGGAATTCCAATTTTTAAAACTGAAATGGGGTTAATAACCTATTATGATCACAAAATTTCCTGAACTGCCTCAGCTGTAAAGTCAAAAATCTATGTTTTGGTGGAACACAGGAATCAAAACATTGTTTTGGGTTTTTTTTCTCACAAACTACAGTGCTAATAATTATGCAGGTAATTAATATTGAGATAAACAGCTGCAGTATTCTTGATAGTTGACACAAATAGTAGTGCTGCAGAGTAAACCCTTAGTATGATCAGAAATGGCAGAATCTGCATTTTATTGAGAAAATTAGAATGTACATTTAGAGATAAGTATCAGTTTTGAGTATCAGACTGTTATCTTCAAGGAAAGTTTAGTCGGAAACTTAAACTTTTCTCTAGATTTGCCAAATGGGAGCATTTTCATGCATAAATTCATCAAAATTCCCTTTTCTACAGTGTATCCATAGGAGCATAAAAATTGGTTTCACATAAGATGACTTTTTTATTCTGCACTCTTTTTCTTCTTATAAAAACTATGACTCTCTTCTCTCATCATTGAACGCTTGCTTAATCTGCAATTTGGAAGCAAAACATGCAAAAATAAATTTGGGGAAATCATTGAAATATCACACATGAAGTTCCTTTTTATTTCCTTTTTTTCCTTTTCTTTTCCTAGCTTTCGTTTCTTTTCATTTTAGCTCTTGATCCATGTGGCTAAATTCAATGTGTCCTTATAGTGTGGAATTTATATATATTGTTAATATATAAGTATGTGTGTGTGTATATAGATGAAATGAAAACCTACTAAATAGAAACTGTGGGCCATGAATTCATATTAGCATTTGCTTTTTTCCATGAGTATTCTTTTAATGACAGTTATTCATATTTAATAAATCAAATAAATTATTTTAATCATAAGCTTTATTATAAGTTCCTTTTCTTTAAAGAATAATGTTCTTGATTCTGTATTTTTTCTCATAAAGAGGAAAAATAAAATAATCATGGAAGTAAAACCTAAGGACTTCACAGATAAGGAAAAAGCTAAAAGCATCATTTAATGAAAAGCATTGTGTTGTATGATTAGATTCATTCAGTATCATGTCCTGAGTTCCTGAGGTCATAATGGGCAGCTGTATCATGAAATAGGTATATCCTGTCACAGTTTTGTGTATATTGGCATAATATAAAGCTTAAGCAGTCTTTGTGTTGGAAAGAAAAAAGAACTTTTTGTGACAACAAGTGAGGACAGAGTGGCTTGGGATGGCAAGTGAGAATTCAATGAATTCTGATATCACAAAGTTTTCATGTTGCATGCAGACAAATATGTGTTTTTTACTCTTCATTCACCAATACTGTACCAAGACACATCCTGCCTTTTACTTTCTTGAAATAGAGGATTGTCCCTTCCAGCTTATGTCTCTACTGGAAGCAGTAGTAGAGCTGTCTCAGCATCAGGGTCTGAAGGCCAGAGCAGTGCATTTCAGGCTCTAGGAAAGAAAGAAAGTTGTTTATCAGCCTGTTCACTTGGATACCCTATGTTACATCCATGTAAAATTATCCCTGGCTTCTATCATTTTATCCCACTGCAGCTGTGATCTGCAATCAGGGTCTCTGGCCACCCACAAAATACTGAAGGGTTTGAGCTGATCTAAATTTCAGCATTACAAAAAAAATATTACAGCTGTATTCAGGATTGCTTCTCAATTCCTTCTAGAACCAAGTGAATTTTAGAGGTTCCACATGATCTTGTTGCTCTCATCAAAATGTTTCCTGAAAGGCCATTTACTCAACAGAGAATCCTTTCACTCCCCATCTCTCACCTAAGCATGGTTAATCTGTAAGCAGTACCTGCCTCCACAGCTCTGCCCTAAACAACAGTTTCTGCAGTGAGCTAAGCTTCCTAAATCAATAAAATCCCAGTCCCAGGGTGAAAAATGTTCATGTACAACAGAAACAACAGTTTCTGACTCTGTCAGACCAGAGGCAAAGCCTCTGCAATGGACACATTCAAGATACATTGTTGGTTCTGCGTGAGCATTTACAAATCCAGAGACAAGACTTTGTCCATCCTTCTCTGAGTGTGAAACTTATGACATTTCATTTACTTTTTAATATTTTTTTTTAGCAGCAATAGCAAGCAGAAGCAATAGAAGTGTGAAACTATCAGGATTCTGACTCAACTGTAACAGAAACTGACATTCCTACACACACTGTTGTGTTTCAGGATAACAAAATACTTTCAGAAGAAAACATAGAGGTCACTCCCTAGGGTAGTGGGCTCTTGCTACCTCTGAAAAACAGTACAGAAGCCCTTTATTACATACACTATAGCTTCAAACCACTATTTCAAGAAGAAAATGAAAAATGCCAGTTTTCACAGATAAAGGGAAGTTTATAGTTTTGACCTTGCAAGTAGGCAGTATTGAAATCCCATTAGGCTGAATCCTACTAAAATCAGAACACACATGGAAGAATCATTGGGTCAAGTTATAGTCAATGGTTCTACTTTGGCAGAGCATTAATAGAAATTTCCATTATATGTAGTTCTATTTTTTTTTTCTCCTAGTCAGGCGATCATTCCTCTGCATGAGAACCTGTAGCCACTTAATACACATGCAGTTCAAGTTTCACTTTGCAAGCCCTAGCCGTCCTTTCAAAAAGAAAAAGGCCCTGTCCACCCCCCCCCCCAAAAAAAAAACCCACAGAGTGCAATTGTTCAAGGCCTTGAATAACCAAAAATTGACCATTTATTCCTAAGTATTCTCTTCAAGAAAGTAACGTCAAGTGTCTATGTCGTGGTTTGAGAGGAAGTAAGTTTTTTGGAATGCTGTGGTCACACCAATGGGTGCTCAGATTTGAATATTGGCACCTGGTGTGGCCACTGGGGGACATAGATACGTCTCTGAGAACATTGGGGTTAAAAGCAGAGCATTCCCAGGAAACCCCCTCTGGGGTTCCTATGGGGAAAGAGTTCGGATCTCTCCCCTGTCCAGCTGCTGCTGGGCGGGGCAGTGAAGCCATGCGGCCGGGTGAGGTAAGCCGGGGGCCTTGGACCGAGAGGGGAGGTGAAGAGGCCCCGAGGATGGAAGGGTGGGAGAAGCACCAGCAGGCATCGGGCAGCACCGCCCCCGCTTCCCCCCTTCTGCCAGGAGACAGAGAGAGAGAGAGAGAGAGAGAGAGAGCCTGTGCCACCTCGAAATTTGATATCATGTGCTGGCAGCACAGCCCAGCAGGCGGAGAAAGGTGGGGGGGTGCAGCGAGAAGGTGTCCGGCCGGCCCGACCGCTGTGGGAGTTTTGAGCGGGCAGAGCCCGAGCTTTTAACCCTTTTTTTGGACAATGAAAACTTTGCAGAACTTTAACCTTTCCTAGAAGAGAGATAGAGATGAAATGGAAGAAGAAATAGGCAAGTGCGATGAAGATTCGTGCAAGTGAGAGATGTCGGAAGAGTAGAGAAGAATCTTAGGTGGGAAGAGATGATGGAGTGGCCTTAGCTGGACTCTTCTTGTTATAGCCATGGACAGAACCATGTTCCTTGTGACACAGAGACTGCATCCAGGGGGAGGCAATGGCTCAGAGCCAAGAGGGATCAGTGTTGAGACCCCTTGGCCCCAGGGGGTGAAATTTGGGGGGGACAGGTGTCCCAAAGGAGAGATTGTACTCTTTTTGGTACGGGACCAAGCATCCTTAAAAGGACAACCCTAGAAGCAGCTCTGGTCCAAGTTCAGTGGTGAGAGCACTGGATATGGAAGGAAGAGGTCACGATGGCAGATGTTCTCCTGGCAGTGCCACGAGTGGCACGGAAACACACGAGGTTTCAACAGTGATTCCTGGGGAAGCCCATGGTACAAGAAGGACTCCTCTCCTCTTGATGAACTGAGAATTGATTATCTAAAGGGTGGTGCTGGACCAAGAGTTGGTGATTTGGGGAATAGATGTATTGGAAATTTGGTGGGGGGTGGAGGAAATGTTTTTGGAAGGTTTTCATTTTCCCTGTGTGTTTCTTTTTACTTAGAATTGTTGTTTAGTTAATAAAGTTTTCTTTTCTTTATTTCTAAATGGGGGCCTGCTTTGCTTATTCCTGGTCACATCTCACAGCAGACACCAGGGAGAGTGTATTCTCATGAGGCATCAAACCGTGACAGTCTAATAGTACTTATGCATAAATATTAATTTGATTTTTTTTTTTTGTGGCCACAAATGGAAAGAGTGCAGCCCCATCCTATAATAAAAGCATCTTTCCCATCTTTCAGCTCTTCAGCTCAGACACCAATATCTTTTCCAAGTCATGAAGGTTGTTGCTCTGGCACAAGGAAAAGGTTCATCCCTCCTTGCTTCACTCAGGCAACTCCCCCCTTTCAGCAGATGTTACTATTTCAAATATCTGCAAAGGGTAAGAAAAGCCTGGACCAATTTTCTCACAGAGATTTGGAAAGAAGAGAGAAATTCTGGGAAGGAAGAGGATGAAACCTCTCCCCAGCCCATGATTATCCCTTCACTCCTGTCAGCTGTGCTGTTACCTACCAGGCACAGGCTGTAGCTCATATCGACTTCTCACCAGGATTTCTGCATCTTCCCATAAATGGCTCTAAACTTCTGTTTTGACATTAGCTGCAGTCATAATGAGTAATGGGAAGTAGCTATTACACATTTTATAGAATTCATGAAGCATGTATTTGCTTTTGGCATGCAGTCCAGCAGAGAACTGCAAGATTAAGTAGTTACATCTTGCAAGCTGAGAGGCACATTTGCTGTATCGTTAATAAACATCATGGCTTTGAGTGTATTTAAATTAATATAATTTGTTAAATCTTTCTGAACAGGAAATCAATTTTACTAGGTTAGAGACAAAAAGTTAATCAAGCTTAGTCAGAAGAAAATTGGCCTTTTCAATTTTGTTTACAGTAAAATAACCCCATAGATTTTTAGCAAAAAAGAAAAAAAATCAGGGCTGAAATTGTGAAGTAAAATATGAGTTGCATAAAAGGTTTCTGAAAAGTCAGGAAGGTGATAGGTTCTTTACAGTTTTTACTGAAGTTTTTGGAATTATACAGGGAATTACAAGTACAGCTTTCTGTTGGCACTAATGGAATGTCAACGAAAACACAGCCCTTCAAGTGCTCTGTGGTCTGAGGAGCTTGTGCTGTAAAAGTATCCCTCCCAAAATAATGTTGGTTTATGCCCTATGCCCAAGACAAATCAGTATTTTTTTCTCATGATTACCAAAGTATTGATGTAAAAACATAGATATAAAACATTCATCTATGGGGCAGACCTCCCCCTGAAAAAGAAACCATTTGTTCTGATCTGTCTCTCAGCAGTCTTAGCTGAATGGCTGTGGCAGAGGAGAAATATTAGGATTTCTAAGTGTCTTCATTTTCCCCTTAGAAGAATTTATGAACCAGAAACAGGTACTGGCAGGGACCAAATAATAGAGAAAATAGAAGCAAGGAATAGACTTTCTGACTATCTGCTGCACTGTGGTCATGGGTAATTTGCCAGAAGACATTCCCAGATAGTGGAACACAGCCTTATAATTTTTATTTCAATGGCAAAAAAGATAATTATTTTTATTTGTATGTTTCCACTTTTTAAAGTTTCCCAAGGACTGTTCACTGTTGAATGACCACTTAAACTCATACCTGAAATAAGATAGGACGATATCAAATCTCAGAATGGCTGGGGGGGACATCCATTGCAGATCTGCCATGTCTCCCTTCAGCACCTGGAGCAACAGCAGCAGCAGCAGCAAGAATTTGGCCTTTTTCTTTATTTCTTGCTCTTTCATATGATGCTGTCTCCCTGTTTACAAGAATCTCTTTCAGATGTTGCATTAACATAATCTAAATCTGACTAGGTGCCAAAGTCGTCTTCTGCAATGATGTAATTTCTTGATTAGTTAGAAATAAATTTATATATATATATATATATATATATATATATATATATATATATATATATATATAAATATATAAAATCTTGATGATTTTTGGTCTGATACTCTAGATTCATAGCAGTGATAAACCAAACTCTTCAAACTACCTGGGCTTGCAGTTAACAAGAGTTTTCTATTTTGAATATGCAAAGCAGAGGAAGGGGGAACTCAGAAAATTATGAGTTTTGTATTCAGCCACTGTCTTTTTTTCAATTTGACTTCTGTCATCACTTTGCCTTTAATCAGGATTCATATTATTGTCTCGCCTCAGATTACCTTTCTAACTTTTTCAAATCATTAAAATAGAAACTCTAAAATTGAACTTCAGAAGACATGCCTCTATAAATTTTCCAGTACTTTTTCCTTCCTTTAATCAATCATTGAGACTAGACTGCAAAGTAAATATTAATCCTCATTGTTCATTTCCCCTCACATTCATGCTTTCACTTCTATCCTCACAAATGTACACATCTCTTACAAATCCAGTTCTCGCTTCCCTTCACTTTTCTTTTCATTTTCCAAGTTGGCCCTTCCTTCTTTCCCAGCATTGTTTTGTGTATTGACCTACATACATTTAAGCCTTAATAGACTTCTGCAATATTTCTGTAGAATTTTTTTTTTATTTTTTTTTTTTTAGTTCCATGCTTTGATCTGCATCAGTTCTGACTCTATGTCCTTTCTTCTGAAATTCTGCACAATATCCTTTCCAGAATAGTCATGGCTTTCACCTCCATCCCCAGCTCCAATCACTGCACTCTGCCACGTGCCATGTTATCTCCTTTTTTCCTTACAAAAAATTTGCACCTTTTGTCTCTTTTTGTTTTTCCCCCACCTTGTTCAGCAGGCTAAATCTCTCATCCCTTTCGAATTTTTCATGATTGGTATTTTGGAGCTGCTATTCCAGCAACAAGACTATACATATGACCGATTCCTTTAAATTATTCCATACTAGTGAACCTGATTTCTAAGAATCCAGTTCTGTTTTTCACAAATTGTCTAGATATTAATGGTAACCATATGATTAAGAAAACTCCATCAGTGCCTAAATCCTCTCTGACATCAATTCTCAGTAGTGATGTTGAGGAAAGAACTTCAGCTACAATTACAGAATTAAAGCTGTATTGACTTTTTACTTGAGGCTCCAACTCTCAGTAGACAGCTAAAGTGATTCTGTGTACATGACAAGATCATAACCTCTGATGTTAGAGCTACAATAATTGTAATTACTGCCTAGAGAAAACATACCATTTCACTTAATCCTTCAGGATTTCAGTAGCCATATTGAGCTCATTTTTTGTAACTATGATTCTCGTGACAAAATTTCCGTGGATGGGAAAAATAGCTCTTCTGACTGAATGTTTCATTTCTCTTTCAGGGTTGCACTGTCCATGAATAGTTTGATGTTTGTATCTACTATTTCAGATTTTCTAATATTGTCTTATATATAATTGTCTAATATTGCCTGTCTTTGAAAGTTCTTCATCTGTCCACATACTTTGCCTTGAATCATACTCACACAGTGCACAGCAGGCCCTCACAATATCTTCTCTCTTCAGTGGCATGGCCAGGAGGTCCCATGGTGTGGCTGGAGGGTGTGTGGAGAGACTGAGGACAAAACCCTACTGGGACAGCAAGCTACAGTCCTACTTGTATCTATGGCTGCAAGAAATCACAGGAGCAAATTATCCCCAGAACTGCAGGTGGATTTTACCTCACAAAGTTCCTTTAGCTCACCCTAGAAGAGAACAAAGGATAAAACATATATATGAGCATACATACAAGGCAGATGGGCAGGAGATCAGGAATTGGAAATGAAGCCATATTTAATGTATCTCACAGAAAATACATGGGAAAAGTCTACCAAATTGACTTTTGGAGTTTTTTCCTAAACTGAAGACATCCCTTTTTTTCTGAAATCAGTGAATTATATCTCATGAACACTTGAATTCCAATCTGAAAGAATGCTAGGGAAGAATAATTTATTTTGTCCCTCTTTTCTCCTTTTTATAGGAAATATGGATAAGAGGACCTGACATGAATGACCTGTCATGAAATAGGTCTCCCTATAGTGTGGAATACAGCCTCTGCATTCCATGGGACTGGTGGTGAGACAGGAACTGTCTGCCAAACCTGGGGAGTTGTATCCTGTCTGTGTCGAAAATACTTAGCAGTTCTAAATTGCGAGACACATAAATTCTAGTTTTATGTACTGTGACATCCCTTTCAGAGGTTTCTGTCACAAAACCTGTGTAATCCTAGACAATTACATATGCATTCATAGTGTATGTTAAAATGCTATTTGCTTTCTGACCATGTTCCAAGTAAGTTCTTGTCCACTTTGAAATTGAATGACCAATGTCCAACTTTACTAGCACTAGTTTCCAACAGAGAAAATTATACATTATGGACTAATTAAAGGTCTAATCTCCTTAGGTAAAAGATCTCCCCATTTCTTCTTTATTTGATTAAGATTTTGTGTAGTGGAAAACAAAATCAGCAGGCAGATTTCACTATTGTATTGGGCTTCAGGAATAGTACATTTTTAAAAATAAATTTTGTGCTTTATTTATTATTTAAGAGCTTGAAAAAAAGAAACAGCTTAAATAGCTTAAATGTCTCTTCCTTTCTCAGAATTATGCTCCTAGGTGCTTGTCAAATTTTAACTACATTTTCAAAGCAACACAGTGAAATTCAATCAGCCAGTCGCCACTGTTTGAAAATCTTTTAGTTCTCCTTAAAATCATTACATTTTAGTTTAAATACCAATCTATGCTCCTTCCTCTCATATATGCTTCATGCCATTTCTTCTATATTTTTAGAGTACATGGAGGACAATATCAAAATCAAGGAACTAATATATGTAATTTTAATTGTTTGGAAGATCTGGGTTTTGACCTTTTTAATGATTATTTGTCTTTCTGATTTTAGAGGTACCTTCTTTTCCAGAATCATTGATGTGACTTTTTTCCTCAGTTCTTAAACTAAATTTATCTGAAAATTAACCAGAAAAAAAATTCCTGCAGAATTATCATCACACTTTTAGACACAAATATCTCACAGACAGCCATGGCAGGAGTGTGTCCATGCAATCAAGCAGAACAGCACCAAACACGCCTCCAGGTGAAGAGGCACAGCAAATTTTTAACTCCCTGGCACCAGGTTACATACTAAAGTATTAGCAGACTCATCAATATAGTAGAAAAGATGGAAAGTGGGTGCTCTGTGCCAAAGGCTAATGTCAGGTATTACATCAGGCTTCTGTAGGAGTGAGAAATCACCTCCCTGAGATTACACTGCCACTTTGTTGTCATGACTTGTGAAGGAAAACCAGCCACCCTATTTTTATAAGCCTATAAAGCACTGAAGTCCCTAATGGGGCTGCCTGCAGCCTGCATAGATGCACGTAATGTGCTGCATAACACAGCACATTAAATTCCAAAGGGGAGAGCTTCAGCATCTCTGGCTGATTTCCCAACAGGTCTGGAACCTTATAGAAAGAACAAGATGTTCAGACAAGAAGTGAAGAGCACTATGTTCATAATAGCAACTGAATATATAATGACCAACAGTAGGGGAAGAATAAATATATAGAGCTACGTGCGAGATGTGCAGCAAGTCCTACCTTGGCTTGCAGACCACTTAGAGCTAAATTCAGTGCCTGCTCTGGCAGTAACACAATTAGTGGTCCAAATGCTGCAGCCATGAATACAGAGCCTGTAGTTATCATCTACGCACCGCATGCCAAGATCATTCACTTTGCTGAGAAGAGAATTACAGTATCTAAGTGGCCCTGCTGAGCCATTCCAGTATCCAGGCACACTGCAAACTAGGCCACTCTCAGCATGACTATGGTATTTTCTTTTATATCTACTATCCATATGGTAAAAATAAGACCTGATTTTGCAAAGAGCACTGTACAGATAGACTTGCTTTTTAAGCTAAACCAGGTCACTGTTTTGTGGATGCAGTTACATGCTTAGCAATTGCACTGAACTGAAGGCACTAGCTGTAATATCAGATACTTTATTACATGATTTTCTGGAAGCAGTGATCTGCATATCCTTGTAGCACATCATTATAGATGAAAAATCATACCTGCAGATACAGAAGAGGACTAAATTAAGACAGGCAGTAAAGGTCCCTGTTGCTAGTGTCATTTGTCACTGCACAAAAATCGATGATTACTTCAAAAAGACATCTTATCTATGTGCACTGTAAAATGAAGATACAAAACACTTCGAGAATTCTCTATATGAGTCTCTTGACATCTTAAAATTTTTTCAGGAGTGAAGAACTCTATTAATATTATCTATGAAACCTGTTGCTCCCCACCTGGGATCATCTGGGAAAGGCATGAGAGGTCATAGCTTTTCGATTTCTGTGTAATAATCTCTGACTCTGAGAACAGTCATCCCTGAAAACCAGGTCAGTAATACAAAAAAATAAAAATCTTCAAATATACATTGCAAGCATGTGATAATGAAACTGTGTGCATGCTGTATCAATATTATGTCAAAGTACACATTTATTAACAATCATGACAGTTCATGAATTTTTCTTGAGCATCTTGACCGTAATCCACTGGACACAGGTTTTCTCAATGTCCTTCTTGAAATGGCTCAAAAGCAGATAAATTTCAGGTGTGAACTCACCAGTTACAGCAAGGAAAATAACTACAAAAATTTTCTTTGATCCACTGGCAATGTTCTTGTTAATGTTTCTCTGAGTTTCATCTAAACTGGTTTGTGAGGTTTGTCTTATCTGAAATGAGAGCACAATATTGGCTGATATTCAGACTGCCATCCACTCTGACTGCTCAGGCTGTCTTTGACAGGTTTGCTACTCAGTCAGTCACTTCCCAGCCTATGAAGATTTACATAGTTATTTTTCTTAGGTCTGAGATATTTATACTTTTCATATTGAACATCATGAGGCTGCAGCTGGTCCATTTTTTTTGTATTTTCCTGTGGTCCTTCTGGATCAAAATTCTGCCATTTGGCATTTCAATCAATTTTCTCCTTGATATACCATCATCCATAAATTTTCTGAGAGTGTATTATGTCACATCATCCAGCCTGCTGATGAAGATATTGAATAATACCAGCTCCAGTATTGACCCTAGGGTGGCTCTGTACCTCTGCCAAATGAACATCAAGCTATTGATTACTGCACAATGAGCTTGGCAGGTTGGCAGTACAGCTGATTTTCAAACAGTGTACCAGCCCATTTGTACAGCCCACTGTTCCTCTGTTTCCAGCAAAGAAATGCCTGGAAGCCAGAGTCAAAAGCATTGCTCGGGCTCAAGGAACATTAACCCACTCTCCTCTCAGACATATATTTGTTTTTTCCTTCAGATAAAAAGCAAGTAATGTGGTCAAGTACGTTTTACCCTGGTAAAACCAGTGGTACCCAATTTCATTCATTTCTTTCTTGGAAATTAATTCCAACAGGATATGTCTCATGATTAGGGACTGAGGTGAAGCCTAAACTTCCCTATTTCCTTCTGGCTGTTCTTTGGATGGAAGCAACATTTGCTTTTTTCCAGTCATTGGGGACCTTGAGTAATTTAGGTGACAGACACATTTAGTGCTATCTCTGGGCACCTATGGGTGTCTCTCCTTGGTAGAACTGTGTGCATATCCACAGTTTCTGCCTAGCCCCTAACATGTTGGTCCTGTTCAACCTGTCCCCTCAGCTCTTTGGTTCTCTTTTCATTCCTAAAGCATTTCATATCACATTTTTAAAGAGTGTTAAGAAATGGTTTAACTTGCAAGCATAGCAGCCTTATGAGTACTATTGATGTAATTTCAATATGTTTTCATCACCCAATTGAAAATATATTGTAATTTTCACTACATGCAATTAGAATCCAGATCAATCTCACCTTTGAAAAAGGAGACCTAAAATTATATTTCTCACTGTAATAAAAGAAGACACTTCTTTCAAAACATGTCTTTTGTAGGTATTGAGGTTCGGCTTCAAAAGAAGCTTCTGTACCACAACTCATTAAGGATAACTAATGATAACTAGTACAAAATTATTCTAAAAGTGATCTGCAGCTGAATTGATTAGTGCTTCAAAATAGGTAAATCTTTGAGCATGAATTAATTGCTGTGAATTTTGGTCATTAAGATTGATCATAGGTCATGAGTGATCAGCAAACAATTTTATAGCACTTTCACAAAGCTGTTCTAAAATTAAGATTCCTATAGAAAATAGGTTGTACAAAATGCAAATAATATTTTGCACCCCTTCAAAAAAGTAAATGAGAGGTTTGCCTCTACTTACTATTGCAATTTGCCCTATGGATTTAAGGAAAGGGCTTCAGTCATCACTTCTGAAAAGCCACCAAAAGAGTCTTCCTGAGTTATGAAAATCATTAAAAATTAATAAAGTAGATTCTAATATGGACACTTGCTTAGGTGACAACAGAGGGCTTTGATATTCAATTACAATAATGAAAGCTGGAAAGAGATCTTTGGAACATGCAAAAAAACTGACAGCAGGCCAAAAGGGTTTTTTTCCAATTAAATTAATCTATTATTATCTAGGAACCAGGAAGCACCATGGAAGTTTTGAGCTGAGTGTACAATAGAAAAAAAGGAGGAACAATGATTAACCAAAATAGAGAATCAACACCTTCAGTACTGGTAATATCCTAATGCAAAATTTGCATAAAAAGCTAACTAAATTGGCAACAAAAGAGAGAGAATGAGAGAGAAAATGATCTCTGATGCCAAACCAACATTGCTGACCTGCATGCCCTGCTAGAGGCTCTCAGGCTGTTACAGGACAGCTATGCCTGTCCTGTTGAAGGCTCTGTCTAGAGCTGAGCAATTGCAGCAGCGTTGTATCAGCCTTGCCTTGGGACCCACCTGGGACCTTTCTTTCTGTGACAGACATGCTAGCATCCAATGTTCCCTTCTGTTCAAATGCTTCAGTGCAGCAGCTTGAAGCACAGAGACTTGGTGGGGGTGCTGAAGTGTTGCACCATTTGAGCGCAGTAAGCGTGCAAATGTTAAACTGCACAAAGCCAGAGCAGGGTCAGGGGAGCCAAACCCAGTGCAGGTTTATCTGCCCATCTACACCACACATGCATACATAAACCCACCCAGTTTTTGTTGGAGATTCATAATCTCCAAAGCCTCAGTCTGGCAGGTTTGTTTCAGAAGGAAATAGCTGACTTGCTCTGAGAGAAAGCCTCAGAGTTAATGAGCTGTCACACTAACATTGCGGGATCAGGACCCAAAACCACCTTGGAGAGCTGGCTGATCTGACAGTGTTAAAATTCTCTGTTAACAGGTCATGAGATACAAGAAAAATAGAGATGGATGCAACTGCAAGAAAAACCCAGTTAGTTTAAGCACCAGTGTGCATCTCTAGAAAGCATGGGAAGTGCTTCCAAGATAGAAATGTTTGGCTTGTGACATCTCTAATATAATATTTTGACAATTCATTTGCATCAAGCTAGGCACTCTCAGTTCATTTTTATGTGTACTAGAGAGTATTTTATTCAAATAAAACTAGGATTTCAGGCAATGGCTGCTGATTGATCACCTCAGCAGGCTTAAAATATTTTATGTTAAGAGAAAGAGATAGAATTCTGTGATACAGAATTCTCTGATATTCTAAGCTTTGAAAATCAGTAAAAAAGAGCTCTGAAAGAGCTGAACCACTTCTTCAAAAAGAAGATGGGAATATCTAAATGCTGTTCCTGAGTTGTCTGGACAAACTCACTGGGTTAAATTGTAAAATTTCAAAATTATCCATTTTAACCACATGCTCATTAAATTATGAGAAAGTGAGAGATAAAAGGATGTAAGTGTCCATATTTTAAACTGTGACATTTTAAACAGAGGAAGGAATCATTGCAGACTGAGCATGTCTTTCCAATATGGAAGAAGTTAGAACTCTTAAGGAATAACTCTAGGCCTTGCAGATGAAGTTTGACTTTTTTTCATGGTTTAACTCCATCTGGCATTTACAGCTGGGGGAAGGAGGGGGGGAAAAGGTAATACTCAGAGTCATGGGATTTGTCATCCCAACTCACCATCACGTGTGCTGGAGCCCTGTTTCCTGTAGATAGCTGCCCAACCATGGGAAGCAGGGGATCGATTCCTCATTTTGCTTTGCTTTACCTACTGAACTCTATTTATCTCAACCCACAAGTTTTCTCACTGTTAATCTTTCCAATTCTCTATCCCCCTACCTGACAAAGCAGAAGTGAGTGATCACCTGTGTGGAGTTTAGTTGCAGACTGGAGTTACACCATGACAAGGATGAATATATTCTAGTCACAAAGAAATTTGGGATATTTTGCATGTTTATCCAGAATACCTACAAGGTATTTGAAAGTTTGATGTTTCATTTTGTGCTTAAAATTGAAGGATTTTTAATTACTGTTTTTAAATATTGACTTTTTAGTCAGTAATAAATATAACCAGTCTTAACCCTTACCATGTTCAGGCTTAAAGCCACCTATGAAGTAATCACAATAGAGTGCCTCATTTTGTTTCTGCTGTAAAGTGCTAGAAAATGTCTTGTTGAGTTAAATGCATGAATAAATATCTCTATAGCCTAAAGCACTTTTTCAATTCAATAACTTCAATCTTGCCTCAGGCGGAGTCTATATCAGTTTAAAAACACATTAGATTTTCTTATTGGTATTATAGTGCAATTGCATTTAAAATCTAGGACTTAAAAAAATAGAAAAGAGATGGAAATATAAAACTTATTTTAAATGTATAGCCCTCTGTCTTAATTCATTATTTCTTCTCCTTAGTTAATGCTGATTCCTTGGGCTGATCACCCCAAGGGACACATTCAGATCACTGGCTTTCTTTCTGCCATATAATGATAAGAACAGAGGCATGGGAAAGATCCTGTAGCAGTAGAGACTGAAAAAAGAGTGTTTCATCCAGAAAAATTAAGAAAGACAAATGAGCCATGATGGAGAAGGCAGCTAAGGAACTTGAGTTCATCTTTTTCCACAATAGAAAGATAAAGAACCTTCAGCGATATGAAAAGATATGAAAATCAATACTCATAAGTGAAAACATTTCCTACACAATTAGGAGTGAAGCTCTGCTAAAGAAAGTACTGTGGAAATGAAGAGCTTATCAAGGTCAGTGACAAGCAAGAATATGTGCAAAGCAATAAAGATTTTTGTACTTGAGCACAAGTGCTTTCTGCTGAAGTGTAAGCTGTTTTCTGGGAGAAGGGAAGGAGCCAGTGTCATTGAAGTTCTGCAGCCAGACTTGCATCCCCTTGGCCAGCATGCTTTGTGTGTTACAGTCAACTTGCAAGTGAAAAAAGGATCCAAGACTAACCTAAACTCACAGCTTTAATGATAGTACATTCTATCCAAAAATTGATTGAATTGCTAATTTGTCATAAGTAGTAAGAGTAATGAACCAGTAGTATTTATTTCTGCTTGCATGCTGTGCATGAACCTCTATAGCTTTAAGCACACACAGTCTTCTGAGATAGCTCACAAAGAGATTATTGACATGTATGTGTTTTCTGACCCAGACACTTTGATTATACAACTTGTGGTCATGAGTCAGAGTTCTCACATCCTGAGAAAGGAACTTTTTCTGGCTTTTTTTTCACAGTGTCATGCTGTTTTTTCTACTGTCTCAATTAATTCAGTAGAAAGTAGGTGAGTTTAACACAGAGTTTCACATCAGTTAAGTCTTGAGGAAAACACTTCAGAATGATATGCAGAATGCTGCA
Organism: Molothrus ater; assembly: GCF_012460135.2. Lineage (NCBI taxonomy): Eukaryota > Metazoa > Chordata > Aves > Passeriformes > Icteridae > Molothrus > Molothrus ater. The sequence goes on from NC_050481.2 coordinate 47,803,336, forward strand.
TACTGTTCATCTGCAACACAAAATTGCTATCATTATATTAACATTAAATTTATTTGCATGCAAGGGTCATTGTGTCAAAAATCTTTAAACTTTTAAAAACCATATGTTTTTATTCCCTATTATGAACCTGGTCTCACATTGGTCTAAGTTTAAGCACAGTGAGAAATTTTGCTTCAGCTCATTCGTGGGAGAGATAAAACATTATTTAACAGTTTTAGAAAAACCTCTTTTTTTCCTGTCTTGCTTTCTTTTACACTTATCTTGTACTTGTCTAAGTGTAATTTGTTTGCGTTTTTTAAGATCAATATAAAAACATTCTGTGTCTTTCCACTTTAACACAACAAAAAGATGCCATCATTACTAAAATTTATGGTAACACTTGACACTTTATGTTCATGTAGCATGACTTTATTTTTATAAACTTATGATAAGGTAGTGTCATTCTATTTAATTCATTAGCTGTCTGCATTTGTGTGAGTGAGAGGAGAATCAAAGGCATTGTAATGCAGCATTATGATAACATGATTGTTACAATATGAAATATTTGGCTAATTTAGTGTGTATACTATTTTTAATAAAACACAAGAAGTAGACATTATGCCTGAATTCAAAAACAAAGAGCAAACATACTTTATGACTTGGTGTCAAGTCACAGGCACTTGTCTAAGGGTAAAGGCACAACAGAAAATTGTTTTTCCTATTGTGATCGATGACAACACGATGAAAGATAACTCCACAGCTTTTATATCCTCTGAGTGTTCCTGCTGACTTCAGTGCTAAGTATTTCACTAATGAGCAATGAGTGAAGCACTGGGAGCTGATTGTGGAGTTTAGGGTCAGTTCCCCAGCTAACAGAAATCACAAGTAGTTCTGAAATCAATGAGGCTTCCAATTCAAATCCTGATTTCTGAATTCAGGAAAGAATGACATCCAATATAACATTGTTAATTGCAGCAATAATAATAGTAGTAGAGGTAGCAACTACTGTTGTAATTGCTATTCCTTTTATTACTAATCTTACATTCTCTTACATTAAGATCACAAAGGCTATTAAGAAAAGTACTAATTAAGATGCCAAATTAAAATATATTTCAGTTTATAAAATTTTGTACTTACTTCATTGAATATAAAGGACAATTATGCAGCAATTTATGCAATTTAAGTTTATGGCAGTGATCTCACTTTTTATATCAACAGTTTATTTGTTTACCAACCCTCAGAGTCTATCCCACAGACTAAAACCTGATGGATTAAGTTGTTAATTAAACCTCTCTGATGGGGGAAAATCTAGGATAAAAATGGCAGTAAGAGATAAAGAGTAAACAGATCCAATTCTGCTCATTCCAAGATCACAAAGTGACTTGTGCACCAGAAACACAAAGAAAATAGAAGGGCTGTATATTTTAAGGCACATTCCTGCAATCTGATATTTTTATACTGTGTCAGAACACAATTCCAAACATCACATGCTTACAACATGGAGTTTTGATGCTGGGATAATGACATCACCATCAGAAGCACATCTGTGATCATTTATTTTATATCTTACTCTGTATAACTTTTCACTCTGGGCTATAGGTGAACACTGCCTTGATATAGCTTCAAAAGCCTGAGATCTTCATCTCTACTATATAAAGAGTAAAGCTCTTACAGTATAAAACATAAGATAACCAGCGAGTAACAGAAGAGGTGTGGATAACGCTGTTCTCATCATACAGCTCCACATCTTTGAGCTGCTCTTTCATGTAAATGTTAACCCATACCCTTTGTTACCTTATCCATTGGGTTCAGTCCCATTTTGACCCATCTTGTTCATCCTGAGGGATTTGTATCTTCCATAATCTTGCCTCATATCTTTACTTCCTCTGATGTCTGTCCACTTGCCCATTTACAGGATGCTGGCACCAGGTTCCAGCATGCCACAGTGAAGGGCTCCATCAACCAGATGGAAAGTCTCTTGGCAAACAAGTTGTTACTCGCTTGGTCAAGTGGATCCCATTTCTTGCCAGCCCCATACCTAAATCAGGACAGACTGTCAAGCTACCTGGAGCAGAGCATTTAGAGTACCTGAAGATCTGGTGTAAAAGATGGCAAAAGTTCAGTAGTGGCTTAGTTATAACACAATCACCCCTTCAGCCTCTAACTTCTGGTTGAAATTAACTGAAAAACAGGAGAAGACAGAAATCTGAGATTTTTAGAATTCTAAAAAGGAAATGCAGAAAGGTTAACTATTTGAAAATGCAGTCCAAGTTGTTTAGCTGATAAAAGGCATGAGTACATTCTCTGTTGATTTGAAACAGGTCACTGAAGTGCAATGAGTCAGGGTAAGAGCTGCACTTCTCATTCTGTGGGATGCTGACCTAATTAGGGAAAAATGCTGGAGTGCTTGAGACTGTGTTAGGTTGTAGATTGGTTTAGAGATACCTTAATGCATTCCCCAATTTTTTCTGAGTTTTTTGCTTTCATGCTAAATTAGCCCAGTCCTGAGTCACTGTTAAGTGAGACATTTTTGAACAATTTCTTAAGATGAACTCATGTTAGAATTGTCTCTCTTAGGTGTTTTTGATGTCAGTATTGTCACCTTTATGTCCTTTCAGAAGTGTTCACTGGAATAGAGTAGAAAATAATATTTTACACATGACAAAAATGAATTTTATTGTATTTATCGTGTACAATTTTGTTAATGCTAGTTCTATGTCTCAAAAGAAGCCAAATAAATTCTGATCTTCCAATTAATTGTACCCAGAGGCAGACATAGGTACATGCAGATGACTGCCAGCACAGAAAACCTAATCTCTCCTTTTCCTCACTCAAGTTCAGTCCTCAATTTCTTTTTCTGGGACAGGTTTCTACAGAAGTGCTCTTCTTCATGGATTGTCTTCTCTCTATTCTGATGTTGTCAGTAATTTCTATGTGGCACAGTTTGCTGCCTTCCACTCAACAATAAAAATATTCAGTTTTCAGGTTTTCCAGAATCTTGCTAGCTGATTAAGGATCAGGACAACATATGTTATAACCCTGAGATCCTGCACAGCCCTCACACTTGACAGGTTGGATTCTCAAGTACCATGCACCTATTAAGTTCTATTAATTTCCAACTGTGAGGCGAGAAAGGTGGTGGTTAGTGAGGATCAATGTCTTCTCTATTGTAAATAGGCAGTCTGCTCTTGTATAATTCCAAGGGTATTTGTCTTTCATAGAATCACAGAAACAATTAGGTTGGAAAAAAACTCTAAGATCATTAAGTCCAGCCTTCAACTGAACACCATTGTGTCAACTAAACCACAGCACTGAGTGCCATGTCCAGTAGTTTCTTGAACACCTCCAGGAATGGTGACTCCACTGTGTTTCTGGTACAAACAAATGACCTGATTGAATAAAGATCTCACAGATAATTCTGCACAAATCCAAAGCTATATTTTACGAGAAATCTTATTAAGAAATACAAAGCTAATAATAATTTCAATTAATAGAAAATTACATGGGAAAAGACTTGTGATACATATGGAAAACATCAAATCTAATAAATAGAATGTAAAAGAGTTTTAATTCAATTAAGCAATCTGAGTGACATATAAAAATAAATCACTGGTTCTGCTTCTAGTCATAGAATATCATCTATATTTAGATACATTATCTTAATTATCTTTTCATCTGAATTTTAAAATAACTGTATATAGAGAAAAATAATTTACAAGATTGCTTATGAATTTTCAGTTATTTTGATACTATCAGAACTTCTTTTGATGTCATCTGCAAATTCCCTCACTATCACATTAAACTCAAGCCTGAACCTCAGCTGACACATCTTAGCTAATTCATACCATATGAATTTACACTGTGAATAATCTAATATGCTCTTTTATTAACCACTAATTATATTTTTAGTTCAAAGGAAGCAGCCTTTAGTACAGGATGAAAATGTAAACACTAGAAGACTTACTATGGCACTTTCAAGTACCAATTATGAGACTTTGGCTGATAACCTTTTACAGTGCCTATTATCTTGGTATGCAAATGCTTCTCAGTGAAAGCACACCTGCCTCTTAATGTGCCAAGATACTTTGTTTTCCTGGGCTGCTTCAAAAGCAGCGTGGGCAGCAGGGTGGGAGGGGTGGTTCTACCTCTCTACCCTGCTTTTATGAGACCTCACCCAGAGTTCTGTGTGCAGCTCTGGTGTCCCCAGCAGAGGAAGGACATCGACCTGTTGGCACAAGTCCAGAAGAAGTTCTCCAAGATGATAAGAGGGGTGGAACACTTCTCCTTTGAGAAATGGCTGAGCTGGGGTTCTTCAGTCTGGAGTAGAGAAGGCTCCAGGGAGACCCCATTTTAGCCTTTTGGTTATTAAAGGGTATGTACAAGAAATATAGTGACAAACTTTACAACAGAACATGTCACAATAGGACAAGGGGTAACAGTTTTAAACAAAAGGAGGGTAAGATTTAGACTGGATATAAGGAAGAAAAATTTTACAAGGGTGGGGAAACACTGGAACAGATTGTCCAGAGGGTTGGCAAATGTTCTGTCCCTAGAAACATTCAAGGTCAGGCTGGATGGGGCTCTGAGCATTAAGATCTAGTTGAAGGTGTCACTGCCCATTGCAATGGGTGTTAGACTAGAAGATCTTTAAAGGTCCCTTCCAACCCAAACTATTTTATCATTCTGGGATTCTACAATAAATGTGTGGCTTTACTGGATGTGACTCCCCTGGCTGGAGGCAGAGCTATTTAAAGAAGGAATATGTTCTGAAACAGAGCTACACCTACTTTTTGGTTATCGACAGATTGCCCAACAAAACCCTTCACAGGTCTTGTGTTTGATTAGGGCACACCATTTTGCAAACAGAGGGAGCACTGCAGATGGTTTCTGTCAAGTTTCAGTGCCTGTGTTGGGAGTTAAGTGTGAATTTGCCACCTAGAAGCCAGCTCCAGTTTTACTAGTGATGACTGATGCAAACACATCTGGAAGGGAATAATCATGTCTTACCCCTGAAATATGAGCAGCCTCTCTCCCACAACCATTCACTTGTGGGGTTTGAATGGACTAAGAGAAACTTTTGAGATGCGTTAGGGAATGGGCTCAGCCCAAGAATGTTGCAAAACAGAACAAAAAGGTGGCAAGAGAATTTTTACAAGGGCATAAAGCAATAGGATAAGAGAGAGCGGCTTTAAACTGAAAGAGGGTAGGTTTAGACTAGATCTTAGGAAGAAATTCTGTTCCTGTGAGGGTGGTGAAACACTGGAACTGTTGCCCAGAGAAGCTGTGGATGCCCCATCCCTGGAAGGTTGGATGGGCCTTTCATCAACATGGTCTAGTGGAAGGTGTCCCTGCCCACAGCGGAAGGGTTGGAACAAGATAAGATTTAAGATCACTTCCAACCCAAACCATTCTATGATTTTTTTAAATCTATGAGTAATAGTAAGATGCAGAACATGCCTATAATGTATTTAAACTAATATTTCTGTACTTGAGAAATGAATTAATTTCATAATACAGGATTCATTTTGAACAATTGTCTGATATGCAACAGAAATAAGATCCTGGGCCTAGTCAAGTTATTTGGACTGCATGGAGACTATCATAGAATTATAGAAAGTTTGGGGTTAGAAGAAATACAATAACTTGTATTTAAATTCAAATGTCATAATTGTGGGGCATAACTGCAACAATTTATAAAACTAACCTGCAGTCCCATCAGTTCTGATATGGTAGCAAAATTATCCCACTCTCCTCTATGCTGATCAGAAGGCAAGGACATTCACTCAGCAGCTGGTTTTTCTGATACTTGCTGCCAAAGAGATGGCACAACTAACAGCTTCTGGGTTCTGTTCCAGCTTTTATGAGACACTGTTCTCTAATGTTCTTTAAAACTGGTAAAACAACATACTTTGCCTAATCTCATTCTCTGCAATAGATGAACTATTTTGTCTGAATGTTTTGAATAAAACTCTGTCTGATGCATAAACCTACTGTGGAAAATTTCAGCCCAAACATTTCAGTTTTGGCCAAGTCATAAGCAATTTAAAAGAATGCCAGACATCTTTAACTTTATAGGGGAAATTGTCAGCTCAAATGCTACAGTCACACCCACCACCCACGTACACAGACGTGTATATATAAACAGACATATCATCAGCCATATAGCAACAAGAAATTGTTTGGATCCTGTGCTGCATTTTTTCCCAAGCCATTTAAAACTTGTGATTGTTAAGATTGCAAACTCTGAGCTTCACTGCCTTGCAAAGCTGCAGACTGTGATGGAAGAAGGCATAAAAAATAAAGAGAGCAGATTTCCAGTCAAAAAACATGTCTTGTAATAGAGTATGAAAGTGCACTTTATCAAATATTTTCTATTAAGCATGCAGGTTTATAAAATTCCCTAACAATCTTTATATTGTTGTGGAGTAATACACTTACAGCAATATTCGATTTTCATTCTGAGCTCAAAGAAGAATTTTTTTTTTTTGTAAAGCAATATTTTTCAGAAGCTGTCTGCATATTTCAGCACTACAGTATTATACTTAGATAAAAGAAAAAAATATTCTAATAAACCTTTACCAGTATTTTATATTCACAAAAACTAGAAATTACATCATAAAGAAATAAGAAGCTTGAAAATTTATCTTTGAAGAAGTCTGTGACTGTTTTCCTAAAGGGATCAAGAAATTAAAATGTTTACTAATAATTTCTATTTAATATTAATCTTTAATGACATGCTTGACTGAGACTTTCTTTTACTAAACAGGAATGCGCATAGGATTTGCTGTGTTATACTCAGACATTTCTTTTAACATAAATATGCAGTAGGTAAGAAAAAACATTAAAAACATGCTTCTTCATTTTCCACCTCTTAGATTTCATCCTTTGAATTGAACATAAAAGTCAGCCTTTTACTAGATAAGGAAAAAACCCTGGATTCAGTGCATGCATATCTATACAGACACTTGGTTGCAAGGGACTTCTACCTCCCTGTGTTCAGGCTCTCATTACAATAGACATCATGTCACATTATCCCATTGTTGTTACCCAATATCTGTCATAAATGCCAATATGTATTCATTTTGGCGTTCCAAGCATGGACAATAAAAGGAAGAACAAAGGTGCCGTGAATTATAGAGTTTCCCACAAAATCCATCTCTAAAGGCTCTTCAAGTCAATGTTTTCCTTCCTGCAAAATGCTGTCCTATTTGTTATCTCTAGAACTGACATAGGAATCTCAGTCAATGAAAACAAGCTCTTGGTGTTTTCTCTTTACAGGTGGTACTTCTGGACATGCTACTGTGCTATTGTGGCCTCAATGGTTTTCCTTCTCATCTACAATATTGTAGTTAGCACTTCCAGACAGACAGCTGTATAATAAGTCTGCTATTGACCTAGAACAAAAATTTCATACCATCTGTTATCTTGCAGCATAAAAAATGGTCATGATTTCATTTGAACTAGTCTTCTGTTTTTTTTCTGAGGTATAGCTTGGAAGCTTAAAATTGAGAGCTTGGGAAGTTTTAGCTGGAGTCATTATTCACAGAAAAGTAAAAGATTATGCTCAAATTCTTTATATACTAATGTTAAACCCTATTTTCTAATTGCATTTTAGATTATATCACTGAAAACTTGCTCATCTCCCTTTATAATTTATAAATCTTCCTTGAGTTTTAGATCTGCTCTGTATTACATACAAAACGTTAATATGCTGTCAGCACTTCTGTAAATTAATGTCTCAAGCTCCAAATGTCTTGCTGACAGGAATTTTATGAATTTCAGCTTACTAATATCCCTGGATCATATTCATTTTCCAAGAAATGTTTTTATTTCACACAACAGTCTATTTGAAGCCTCTAATCTACAGTGTTGGAGATTTGAAACTCTGACTATAGACACAGGATTAAAAAGTGTCCGTATGAGCATTACAAATATTTTAGATTTCTTAGAAAGAAGCAAAATTTTAAAAATTCACAAAAACAAACCAAAAAAAACCCCAACACAAAACAAAGGAAACACAAACACCAAAAATATAGTTAAACTTTTGAGTTGTGAGTAATTAATCTTTCCATTTTAGGATTGCTTCCTTCTCTCCATACTTTTTAGTACTGTTCAAAAGACTTGCCTGTGACTCCAAAAATAATAACTCTATGGTTGGAAAAGAAAACCAAAAAGCTAAAATCATCTGAAATATGTGTGCTCTCTCAGAGTCATCAACAACCCACAAGAACATTCAATACAAACAAAAGTATTGCAAAGACAAAAAAAAATTTGTTTTTCTAAAGCTGAGTCGCTTGCAACCTGAGTTCTGTAGAAAAGCAAACCCAATACAGTAGTTGTGCACTGCAGTGAAGTATCAGCATTAATTTTACTGCAGTAAGGTTTCCACAGATGAGGGAGTCGGGGATAGACTATTTGTAGTTGCAGTTTCTGCCTCCTGTGCTCCATTAAGGGGCTCTGCTGTACTGTGTTGTAGAGTTCTGCATCTGCCTTACTTGAAGGCCTCATCTTTCTACATAACAGATTTTGTCAGCTGAGACCTCTACTAGCTGTGAACTATTTCAAACTTTGGTTTTTGTTGATCTCTCTGGTCATTGGTGCAGAGAAGTATGCAAAAGATAACGACTTGCTCTGATAAGCGGGACTTTTATTAGAGAGTGGGAAGGACGGAAGGAAGGACAGAAGGATGGAAGGAAGGAAGGTTAGATACATACATAGATAGACACAGATTTGTTATGAAAGGAAAGAAGTAAGGGAGATGAGACTGAAATAACACAAGATTCATGTTCCAGGAGCTATCCAAGACAACAAGGAAGCAGATAACACTGATGTTTCTGTCAATCTTTCTCACCTGGCCTTTTTACTTTCCCAGCAAAGACACAGAACTCTCAGAACAGGTCTCAAAGCTGGGATATGAAATCTGGGTCCAAAAGTAAGGCATGGCGTCTGTAACCATAATAGACCACTTTGCTAAATCCTGTTGCTTTTCCTTCCTGCAATGGCATCTAAAAGTAACAGTGTACTGAGTGGTCTTCCCTTCCCCTAGATTTATTGCTAGTTAGGCTTATTTTCTAACATAAGTCTGAACTACTGTTTTCTGAAGTCATAGTATTTTTTTATTTTAATAACATAGTACTTAGACAATATAAAGAGCCTTTTTTTTCTTTTTTTTTCCAGTATTTTATTTTTTCTGCCTTTCAGATTTTTCTGATTAGTCCATAATATTAATATGTAACATGCTAGGCTGAATGCCTCAGGTTCTGAAAGCAAAACTGAAAATATTAGGTTTCAGCCCAGAAGCCTCAGCTACGTCTTGTGGGAGTGTAGCACCTGCATAAGCATGTCATAAATCTCAGGTTATTCAGCAGACACAAGAGCTATTTGGTGGACAATCAATAATAACTGCTATTATTCCTAAATTGCTGATTAACATGGCAGCACAGGTTTCAAAGGAGCCACTTTGGATGATATCTGTCCTTCTGTCATCCTGGAAGAACTTACAGGGGCCCTCAGTGGCTGCCATGAACCTCCAAACCAGCTACTGGAAATTTTCAGTCTTTATTCTGGACAAAGGTGATTTTTATGGGGAGTAACTTCTCCTTCTTAAGTGGTGCAATAACTCTGCCCTACTTGATCAGCAGGTAATTTTTCACAAGTCCACAGAAAGGGCAGAAATATGAAAGCGAGGGTCTGATCATCTCCCCATCTGTGTCCAGCCAACAGTTTCTGAGTATTCTCCCTTACAGAGAGGAATTCAGCTTCTCTCACTGAAGAAATACTAGAGCAGAATAGAGATAATAAAAGTTGAAGCTTTCAAAGAAAAAGTCGGGCTATATTTTTTAATGTATTTTTATTCCTCCCTCTCTCTCTCGCTCTTTAATACTGATGCATGGCTCTGGGGCATTCACTAAACAACTTCTATCTAGCAGGAAGAGTATTGTATTTTGCAATAAATGAGCTGGCAAATAGAAAATTATGCCTAGAAATTGAAACACAATAGTCTCTAAGCTCAATAAAGATGGACACTGAAATAATGCAAGTCTTTTCTTTCAGTAAAAGAAGTGAACATTATTCCTTACAGCTGCATGGTTTCTGGGTACCCTCATCCCAGTCTTCTGGGGTTTCTCATGGTTAATTTTAGCCACTCTCTGTTGCATAACTGTTCCTTTTAGCTTGTGACTCTGGAGTCAACCTCAGGTCAAGCTGCATCCTGCTGTAAATATGAGACAGTGTTTCCTGATCCAGATTGTTTGGAAGATCAGAAGCAGTGCTACACACTTTCTCTTCTGTCCTTCTCTTCACAGTACATTACTTAATGTGCAATTTAATTTTTAAAAATATCTTTGATGTTCCTTGAATACACATTATTATTTCTCACTTTACTGCTGCAATAAAAAATGTCTCATTTCACTGAATAACCAGTGATGCTGTATACCTTAAATATGGTGCTAACATGTAGCACATTAAGGTATCTATTACACACACATTAAAAATAATTTTATCCATTAAAACAAAAAAACTCCCAAAATAATTCTTTCAGAATATGGTGTATAGCAGTGAAAATTAAAACTCCAATGTGCTTCATTATGATAAAACAACAGAATTTAACAATCTAGCAAAATGCTGACAAGGTCTGTTTAATCCAAAAAACTTATTATGTTATTTAAACTGAAAAAGCAAAACAAGCTGTCCTACAGACACATATTCAAATATATAGGGAGACAACTGATTCCCTAATAGGGAAACAAAAGAACAAACCAATAATTATTGAGATGAGGAATATGACAAAATAAGGAAACAACTTCTCCACATAGTTAATCACCAAGAAATCAATTTTTTTTTTGGCATGAAGCGTTCCTGTTATTTACAAGTTTAGCACCTAGAAATTTCCCTTTCAGTATGCAAGCAGAAATATCATCTTTATTTTTTGAAAGTTATATAAATCATAAAATTATCATTTCCAATTTGGTAAACAGAGCAGACAGAAATTTCTGTTGGGTGTGACTGCAATGGCATAGGCCTCAGCCCTCTGAGGTTTTTTTTCGTGAGAGGAGAAAATCTGAGCCCTTCTTCCTGCTGTTCCATGAATTCTGCCTCTGTTTCTGAATAATGTTCTTAAGATTCAGGATCTGCAGTGAGTGCAGAATAGGAGGAGATGAACTTTCAGAAGATGTGGCCTTACTTAAATGCCTATGAATCTATTCAGTAATAATGTCTATAACTCTTTGCCTTGTTAAGAACTGACTTGCTGTTACCATTGACAGCATTTTGCAGTTCCTGAAGTGCAAAATTCTGAAAATGATTAAGTGTTCTTTAGATGTGAATGCCTGGATTATTTCTGTTCTTTCACAAAATTTATGACAGGTGCAACTAATTCCGCTCTTGCATATTATTCAGGTAGAAGAACTATACAGGAAGAATCCCTCTAGCTTTGAAAGGGAATCTTTCTCATTCAAGGAATTCAGTCAAAACGATTTAATTTTATTTTGTAGGTTTTTTTCTCTCTTTTTGACCCCCTGATTTCCTTAGAGATAACTGTATTTGTGAAAAGGTGATCATTTTTAGAGATATGCAGAACTTGTAAAACAGTTCCCCAAATGCTTGAATAAGTCTGAGTTTAAAACATTCCCACCTAACAGACTATGCTGATGTGGTATCTAAGTTGGGATCTGAATTTTTAATTTAAAGAAATATTTTAAATTTTGTATCCATCCATGTTACTTCAAAGTATGTGAGAATATTTCTTCCTTAATCCCAGTAGTGAGAGGGGGAGGAGAGAGCCTTCAAGTTCTTTACAGCTTTATTCAGATTGTCAGGTCCATCAAGTCTTTAACACCAGCTATCACAGGGCCCATCTCTGCTCCTGAGACTTGGAGCAGCACACATAACTTTCTGAAAGCTGAATAGCCAAGGATACTGATGTTTTCTTCCAGTATTACAAAATACCTATAATCAAATAAAGCTAGGTATGATGAGAAGAGGGAGAATTCCACTAGGGATGGGTACAGCATGTCACAAAGCATTTGTGAGACAGGTCTGGGGGCTGAATGCCAGAAGCATTGCTATTTGTGCTTAGATCTCAAGACTGGTTCTGTTCGTAGCATCTTCTAAGAACACCTTTTAAGGATGCTTGAGCATAGCACTGTGCTGCCTTCTCCCTCCTCAAAGCTCATTTTCCCTTCCTCCTATGTGTTTGTACATCACAAACAAGCACACTGCTCTGTACTATGCTGAGTCCTTTCTACATAGCTGTTAAAAGAATGCAGAACTGTAAAAAAGCATTTTCAAATGCTGGCATGGGTAGTCCCAATGGCAGAAGAAGACCTCATCCATCCTTTTTATGAAGCTCAGTGTTTATACCAATGTACCAATATCATGAAGCTAATCGTGTTGTTTTCCTGGGAAGATTACCATGTTTAGCTGAGAATGGATATAGGATATATAAGGAAATCTGTCAGACCTCAACTAACCAATATACCTAGATCATTTACCAGTGCTTCTCTGTATGTTCTTATAAAGTACCATTTCAATTAACAAATTGGGAATAACCCTTGTTTTAATAAGAATATCAGATACTTGCAATCTTGCATTTATGAATAAGGCATATTCAATTTTTGTAGTTGCAATTACTGCTAGAGCTTAGAGACTTAAAAAAGATTCTAAACTTAATTAGCTTTGAAAAATCTCCAGTTGCTGACTCTAATGATCCCTTACACAAAATAGCACACCTAAGTCTGACAAGGTATTATTTGTCTTTACAGCTGAAAAATGTTTTTTTGCCAATCATAGTATATATTAGAGTTTGATTTTTATAAGGTTTTATTATTTTTAATTTTTTCTGGAGGCAAGAACTGAAAATATATATTAATATAAAATTATGAATATACACAATCACCAAAAAAATTGTTTCAGAGATGTGTTGCTTGACATTTTAAAGTATTAAGCTGCAAAATTATTGCTTGCAGCAACTATAAATATTTCTTGCCCACTATGTTTCCATGGCAACTGTGCTAATTTATTCAGAGACCTTTGCATTATTTTAATTTAAGAGACACAATAGTATCTGTACTAAAATTGTTCCTAGATTTGACATTTTGATCCTGTCTGAAAATAAAATGTGACATGAAGTATTTTTAGACATAAGCTACATTATTATACAAAGGGTGGGGAAGATGTTTAAAATGTCTTCTGGTAGATTTATGTTGCATAAGTTTTTTATGTGTAGATCTAGAAACACACACAATTAGTCCCAGAATAATGACTCAGACATTGAGGAGGTACATCTATCCTAAGTCTTTCACAGCCTCTGAACAGAAATCCTTCACACCTAGAGTCATCCCAGAGTTAATACCTTTTGAACATTTTCACTTATCATCTTGTTTTACAAGGAAATAACATCATAATTTTTTAAAATTTTTAGAGCAATCTAGTGTCTGTATCAATCTTTGCCTTTGTTTTCAAATCTTTAAATGTGCACAATATGTGAGAGGCTCTTCAGAGAGGAGCATTTATACAACATTTGTTTATGAATTTTAAGATATTGAGATGCAACATATCAAGAGATTGTTTTACACATGCTTGTCCTTAAGACCTGACCAACACCCAAACAAAGGTGTAGCACAAAGATATTTGTCTCCTCCTCCTTCCTTGGGACTGTTCACAACCTCAAAGGCTGTCAGAAGCAGTGTCTTATGTCCAAAATGGAACATAGAACCAGGCTCCCTTTCAGAAACCTGTATCTTATACCAAATACCCTCTGATCATAGGCTTTGAAAACTGTTTTCCCTTTTGTCAAATGAATGCCAACAGTATCCTGGGAGGGGAGTATTGAAAGTTTTATGCAACTGTTGCTCATTGTCTATGTAAGAGCTCAGCCCCCAAAACTGTTATTAAAAGCTTTGTGTGAACATCAAATTCCTTTTAAAATACAGGCACTTATTCTCTGCACACAAATAAGAGTAAATTGATAGGTGTAAAGGAAATAACTTCTATTAATACCACTATTTTTTTATCCTGAGCTCAGAATCAAATTAAAGTATTTAAAATTTCACTGCCTTTTTTTATAAACATGGGTATAATTCTGTTTATTTCAGCTATATGAAAAGATGCATTTGAAGTTGAAAATCACTGACTCTTGAGAAACCTTTGTATTGCTAGTTTTTGACTGCATACAAGGATGTTTCTGAAAGACAGAATAATTTTAATTGAAAATTCAATCTGCATGTCTAATCCTAGGCTGCTTGTGACAAGTAGCTAACACAAAAAATTGTGGTGGAGTATTCAAAATCCTTTCTCTAAGAAATTGTAATAAACAAGTTAACAACTTATAAATTCCTCCTTCAATAATATGATGGAACGTTCATCTACTGAGTTTATATACTCTTCATATGCACATAGGTGGCTCAATTTTAAAATCTTCATCAATTTAAATATATCAGTTAGGAGATAACCTTATTATTCAAAGTCCTCCACAGAAATATCTTTCTCTTTAATTACTGCAACCATGCAAAAGTAGTTTCATTCATCTAGCAAGTGAGAAAATTGCTCAATGTGTAATTTTTCATGACTGCAGCACTTTTAAAGATTGAACCTCCAAACATACTCCCAGTGGGCTGCATGTCTATGTGATATTATTATGAGAAATAAGCCCAGCTGCAGAATTAGATGGTAGTGTTCAACTCAGATGTTATTTGATTACTTGCATTGATGATCACAGTATAATCTACCAATCCAGCAATAGCACTTTGTCACTTATCTTGTACATTCATATGTTTAAGGGCTTGTCATCTTTATTATTTAGATGACAAACTTGTCAGACCAAAGACTGAATATACAGGAAAGCAGCTATTGCTTTGACCTTCAATTTACAGACAGATAATTGAAACACAAAGATAATAAACAGCAAGTTTGACTCCAGTTCCTCTAAATCTCAGTTTTCTTAAAGAAATTAATTTTCTTGCTGTCTAACATTTTCTCTAGTAATTGCTTTTTCATTGTTTAGGCTGAACACTGTCTTTGGACTCAGCACATGGGAAATAATGGCAATTGCAGCCAATTGAATTAGCCTAGAAACATATTTGTGCTGATGATTTCTAAATCAAGATTTAGCAGGTTTATATGGACAGCTATAAAAAAATCACTGGAGAGCAAATAACATACAACTTTTCATCTCTGCAAGAAAAAGTTTCAGAGGTATAATTAAGTACTCAATTTCAACAGTTTTCAAAGAGCCATGGTTTAAAGTGTGGATCCACCTTGGGGACTGATGCATGTCAAAAAAAAAACCAACTTGAAAGCCCTCTTTACTGCTCCTCTTAGATATACAGTGTACCTTAGAAGAAGGTAGCTGTTTTTCATACTCTGGGACCAGCTTCATGCTTTCAGATTAAAGAGCTGAGAGATCATTCAGATAGACTATCAGCCAGGAACCATGCCCTCTATAAAATCCTACAAATTCCAACAGTATCCACTTCAGAAATTCATATATTTGCTTCAAGCTCAGCTTTCAGACCAAAGTATTAAACTGCTGTGTATGATGTATTTACTTCCAAGTTAACTTCATACCTCTTTAGGGGTATAAATTATTTTCAGCTTTGTGTGCCTTCAGCAGTCAGAGATAAAAAATACCACGTACCTGCCAAGATGTTAGAAAGTCTTAAGTTATCACTTTACATGGGGGATCTCAGAGAGCTTCCAGTAAACTCCACCATTAATGAACATAGGATCTAGTGGCCTTTAAACCTCCCAAGATGTCCTTGGATGTCCATTTAAGATAAATAGGTAAGTTTAAAAAAAAAAAAAATCCAGAAGAGGTTCCATAGGGGGTTGTCCAGTACAGCCTTCTGCTCAAGATGGGAAGAGCTTTGATGTCAGCTCAAGTGGCTCAGGGCTTGATCTAGTTGGGTCTTACAGATCTCCAAGGATGGAGACTGTTTAACTTCCCTGGACATCATGCTTCTTTGCTGGACTGTCCTCATGGAGTAAAAGCTTTTCTTTACATACATTTTCATTTCCATTTTCTTTTCATTCATCCTGGACCCTTGTTTCATTCTCCTGCTATGCACCACTACAAGAAGTGTGGATCTGCCATCTTGGTCACATCCCACAGTTATGGGAGGATGCTGGTGTATGTCCTTAAAGTCATCTCTTCAGGCTGAACAATCTACTGTCCCTCAACTTGTCCTAACAAGTCATGGGCTCCTGCAAGCCTCTGTTGGGTTTGCTCCAGTTCAGCAACCTCTTCCTTGCACTGTGGAGCGCAGAATTGGGTGCAGTACCTTGCTGTGATCTAATCATCACTGCCCTCAACCTTTTGCCTCTTGAGCTCAGCCTGTTCGAGCAGTCAAGGGGGCAGATGGCTTTCATTCATTCTAGGGAACACAGCTCACATTCAGCATATGGAAGGTTAAGTTTTCATAACTTTAAAACCAGCAGAAATATTGGCAGTGCCTTTGGCTGAATTAGTTTACTCAACTATTTTTCATTTAGATTTGCACTGCTGGGTTCCACTGGCTCTGAGATGTTTCTCAGAAGCCATCTAGAAACAAGGTAGCCAGCAGGACCTTAGATCATAGGGTAGCAAATGGTTTGGCTTCAAGTGCAGCCTGCTGTGGGAAGCAGTGGTACCATCAGAGACTAAAATTTTCCTTGTTGAAATCTGTCAAAAAATATTGTCCTATCCTATTTCAAATGTGTAATGCTTAGCTCTGAAAAAAATATTGCCTGTTAAAAATTGAAGATATTTGATACTTATATATATATGTGCATTTGCTGTACTCTGTCCCCTCATGATAATTGTCTTTTTTCTCTGTTTTCTTCTTGCATGTTTTTTTCTCCCTTTCCCTTTATCTTTCCTCTCCCTTTCTTGATTTCCCTTTCTCTTTTGGTCCAAAACAGACATTTTTCCACAGGAAGAGAACTGAGGTCTAAGATATTACATAGAACACCATAGCATCCTTGCATAGTAGAGCTTTTTTAACTACTTTGAGTTGTATTAGTCAGTGTTGAAAACTTCTACAATCCTGAAATATTCTTTTTTTTTCACTCACATATTTTGTCTGCAAAAATTTCATTACATGGATCCATTTTTTGAACAATTAACTTTAACTCTGGCCAGCTTATCTGTCAACTGAGTTCAACTGCATTGAATAATTAATTTTAGCCACATTCTGTATTGTGACAAAGAAATGTCCTGGAGGTATAGTTACTAAAACTTTCTCAGATAAATCCCTGTTTCTCGGGTCTTTTCTTTTGGACCAAGTTGGAGGTGCAGTAATTTTGCTAGTGACAACCTTAGTTGAAATTCTTCATAAAGCTACTCATGTGAATATATTCAAGATTTATTAGAAAATTAAGACACCAATGAGGTGTACTGAGACCCAGAGCTATTTTGCAAGCAATTTACCGTATCAAAAAATGTTTTTCTGACTTTCAATTGATTTTCAGGGGTTCACCAGCACTTACATAGACTATTAGGGAGGGAGCATTGTGCTTCTTTCCTTTGAAACACCTGACTTACATCCCTATACTGTCACTCATTTGTGAAGGTACCATTAAATCAGTGTAACTGGAAATTACTCAGGCTAAATTAGTGCAACAGAATGAAGCACAGATCTTAATTCAAGGTCTTTTAGATGTTTCATTGCTGAACGAAAGGTGTATGAACAAATAACAAGTGAAATAAAAATTATCATGTGTACTGATCAATTTTAAGTCATTAAGATACTAAAAAACACAGAAAGAGTTCCAGATTGTGCTCTCTGTCCTGTCAGTGTTACCATCACTCCCTGGAGCAGAGAAGAGATGCTCCCATGAGATGATGATGCTGCCTGGCAGCTGTCTTTCAGATGACCAACAGAGATGTCATTCAGATGCTGCTTTGAACAGGAGATGATCTGGCCCATTTAAGAAGAGATGATTCATAATTGCAAAGGCCCTTAAGTCACTCCTGACATGGTAGGCTACACAAGTCAGTATTACAACTGGTAACAACTGTGAAAAGGAAGTATTGAAGAATATTTCATGTTTTACTAGCTTGTATTTTCAAGATGTTCGCAATCATTAGCTTTTCTTTTTTTTTTTCAATTTTTGAAACCAACTTAATTGCATCTTGAGGGGGACAAATGTTTTTAATCACGCACCAGAGGCTAGAAAATGAAAAGCACAAAAAATTACTAGTCTCTTTTAACACAAACTTGGTAAGTTTATTTATAAGATTTGTGTTAAAAGAGCAAGAGACCATCGCTATAAACAAAGCTTATGTACCTGCACTAACCCCGCTATAGCTTGAACACCATTGTACTTTCACTGATCAGCTTTAGACTTACAGACTCTCACTACAAAGGCTTGAGGGAGAGCATTTATTCCTGTGATGGTGATGCCAAAGTGATTTTTGCTTTCATATATTCCTCATATATTTGTAGCTCTGTGGACTATTGTTGCACAGTTATATAGTTTCTTGCTAAGCCAGTATTTTTCCTACCCTGATAGGCAGAAAGATAAACCACATTCCAAAGGTCACAATCCTAATCTTGCTTTTCTGGCAACCAAGGAAGAGCTACTCTCCCAAAAGAGTTTCTCATAAACAGCTAGCAAAAGGTGGCCCAGGAAGATGCTTGAACCAAGGGAGGAAATTACCTCATCACCTGTGCATCTAATTGGGGATTCTTGTCAATTATACTTATTTGCTAAACTTATAAAACTGTGTTTGTGCTGTGTGGGGTGGGTATTTTTCCATACTTGTCCCTGGAGGTCTCTAATTAAAGACTAGCTTTTATATTACTCCCTATAGTAATATTATCTTTAAAGTGTGTTGTTTTATTTCTACATCTTTAAGGCATCAATTCTTCCTTGTGTGTTCTTTAGCACATACTGGCTTTTCACATATTATAAAAAAATAGAGGACAGAGAATTAAAAATTTTCCAAAATAATTTACTTTTGTGGTCAAAAAAAATTGTGAAAATATCATAAAAAGAGACGTGACCACAAAAAAGGCAAATGAAACATAAGCAGTGTCCATCCTTTGGGCTCATGCCATTTTACTACATGGTACTCACAGTGACCATGCTTCTTCAGTGTTTAGAGGTTCCAGGTTCTCTACAAGTTAGCTGCTGGGGCCCAGGAAATGTCCAGAGAAGGTTCAGGGAATCAAATCTGCATTCTCTTGCTGTAGACCTTCCCCTGGTCCCAGAGCACTGCAGGATGCTGCAGGAATGGTGAGGAACTTGTGGAATGCTGCAAGATAGGCAAGTACAAAAATACAGCACTTGTAAACCTGATGGATATACAGCTAATTGTGATTAGCTTTACATGACAGCAAAATAAGTTAAAGTTTGATAGCTGTTAAATCTGGTGTGCTCTTCAAATTTTTCTTTGCTCTTTATATAGAAAGATGTTACATCTGTATATATGTGCAATTCATGAGTGTAAATGTGTTTTTTAGAAGACAACTGAAACCACCAGTGACAAATATGTGCGGCAGGTTTTCTTGTCTCTCTGAAAGACTGCCACAAATATTTTGTCATCCTCCCTATCAAGTCAAATTGTGGTGTCTTGTGACAGAAGTCACGACAAAACTGTGAAGAGGGAGTTTTCATTGTAGGATGACCAGGCTTTCCCTGGCTTTGCTTCACAATAAGCTAAAAACACCAGAGAATACTGAGATAAGTGTGTTTGGGAGCATCACCTTTGAGTATCTTTTATTCTTTCAAAATGTTATAAAATCTCCATTACCCTGTCCAAATACTGTACTAATAAAGCTGCTAAATTTCTAACAGTTTTGTATAGCTACAGTTACACTACTGTACATGACCTACAAAGTAATTTTTAAAAGATCTTTCTGCTTGCATTCTGCTAGACTTATTGCTGCCCCAGATACATGCTGCAGGCAAGAAAATTGTTTGTCACAACAGAAAGCAAGCAAATTCTTATAAATGCTACTGTGAACAGACATTTGCCAAGCTTTAGGTAACCCTTGGTCTCTAAGTGTCAAACTGCAAGTGGATCTGACTCGAACACTTGATAAATCCCCTCAAAGCAAGAGAAAAAAAATAATTTTCCAATGCAATTGTTCCAAATAGAGTTATACAGCCTCTTGTGAACATTCTCTGTACTTTTTTTTCTACCTAGATAAACACATGCACAAAGGGAGAGTGAAAAGTCCCACACTAAGGTTAACAGTTATTTTCAAATATTTTTAAAGGTAAGCGAATGAAGGCAAAGAAGGGAAGGAGAGGAAAGGGAATTAAGTATGGAGGAAGGAAAGAAAGAAGTGGTGGAGAGAAAAAGTAATTTGTACCTTGAAGAAAAAGTAGTTTGTACCTTGACCAATGGAGTGCAGAAAGCAGAACAGAAAGAAAACACAATACACTCTCTGTAGTGCAGAACTCCGATTTTTGCTGGGGGTAAACAAATGTCAATGAATCAAGGAGAAGAACAGTATGCAAGAAAAGAACAGGGTTTACCATAGGTTTGTATAAGACCAAAAAATGGAAATCTCCATGTAATGGGAGACCTCAAGGGAAGCATTACAATTGCAGAAAGGTAAAACTTGAGGAGCAGTGTTACAAATTTGAAATCTCTGTGCAAATTTCAGTGCTTAAATGAAACCCCAAAATTACCTCCGATGCTAGATCCCATATATACACTATATGACATGGAGGGCCACCCACCAGCATACCTTTTTGAGATTTAACAAAAGAAAAGGAAAAAACCAGAGTAAAATAGGTCATACTACAGCTCTTGGCAAGGAACCAAAGGAGATCCATCTTTAAAAGACAAAGGAAATTTTTCTAAATTCCTATGTGGGCTAAGGAGGAGATGTTAGAAGCAAAAAAACCAAAGATGTTTCAGGTTATACCACTGAGAAGGTGCACTACATTTCCCAATATATTGTCCAAACCCTCTTGTCACAGAACTTAAGTCCAAGCTAGTTTCTCTAGTATGCAGACATGATATAAGCCTACAAATACTGAAAGAGAGAGTAAATAATGAATAATCCAAAAACGTTAAGAGATAAAGTATTTCTATATAATCTCTTGGGCTATCAGCTACTACTACCAATTTCCCGTGGAGTAAGGACATTGAAATCTCGAGGGTTTCCTGCATATTTGCAAGGTTATTGGTAATGTCTCCATTTAAATATTGTGCCAAATTTTATTTTTAGTTCCAGACAAGAGCATTACTTGAATTGTAATATAAATACATGTACTAATACTTCTTTACTATACATTCTTTATTAAATAGTGAATTTCAGTGCATCACCACTTGTGTGAGATTAACTCAGTATTGGTAACACATTCAAAGGGGCTTGAAATCCTTCCTAATGTACCCAGCCGATTTAGAAGATTGTGGATCAGATCCTAAATCAATCATTGCCTAGAAAAAAATGACATGCAGTAGATTTTTCAGCTTGAAAGACAAAGCAAATCCTCCAGTCTTTTCTGTGTATGCTTCCAATTGCCTGCTATGTCTAACTTACTAGGGCCTATGTCACTCACATGCCTTGCTTCCTTCAGAACAGAAATGATCCCAAGAGAAACACTGACACTGTGGCTATATTTTAACAAGGTTTTCTGTCTAGATTCACAGGAAAATAGAATTATATATTGCAATATAAGCCTAAAATTAAGCTAAATATGGTGCACATTATGAAGAAATATTTTTTCTTTTGCTAATTATAAATGAAACTGAATATTACATTATAATATCCTTTTTTGTACTCCTACACTAGTGTGTGAGAATTTTTTTCATTAATTTCAAGTATTTAAGTAGCTTCATCTCAGCATTTTTTCTTCAATATTTGACTCCTTCCCTTCTTCAGGTCTTTTAAAAATATCCATGAATAATCCATGTCTTTCCCTGTTCAGATCCTTTTAAAATATCTATGAATAAACCATGTTACCCAACACATTACTTTATTCTGTACTCTGTAAGAAACTCCTTTAAGTACTGAAACCAACACACCTACGTTTAGTTCAATCTAGCCAAGCAAGAGGGAGGCAAATAAAACCCAGAGAGGGTTTGATGTAGACCAAGATCAGCATATCCATCAGTCTAAAATGCTCAGCTATGTAACTTGAAATAAATAATGGAATGAATTGGATAAAAAAAGAAATGGCCAGAAAAAGGTGGTTTTACATTGCCATGGAGAAAACACTGTTGAGTCTTTCTCCATCTTTGGGGTTAAAGTCGAGAAAAGAGGATGCATCATTGGATTTAATTTTGCAGTTCCTGAATGAGAAACTAACATTATTGATTTCCCAGGCTGCTTGTTAATTAACTTTTTCTCACTGCAAACCAGCAAAATAGAATTATCAATTTGATAAATGTTCTAGCTGGATGGAATATAAGGTTTTATTGAGCCCGCAGAATATTATCTTACTCATTTTAGGAGAAGTTTCTAGCTTTATCTAAGGGACAATATCTTGGATCTGAACACACTGTTGTTGTTAATAAAAAACCCACAAACAGAATTATTAATTTAGCAAGGAGTAAACTGGTATATGGTCTCACATATCAGTTTCGAACACACAAGAATGTATTGTTTGTAAATAAAAACCTCTCACAAGCAATTTCTGAAATCAACTTGAGGACAAATTGATTTAGCAAAATCCCTGATATATTTCTTACAGCTTCTATTTACAGTTAATCCCTCAGATCATTCCTTTGTACATCAAAGCTCTATGTCACAGCACCTTGCCCTGACTGCAGGTCTGGGTGAGATGGAGCATTCCTGTGCTTCCCGTGCTCCTTGTGGGGCAGAGCTGAGTAGAACAGAAGGACTCAGACATTTCAGACTTCTTCCCACTCCACCAGCAGTCACAAGGACCACACAGCTGCTGCTGCACCCTCTGGCAAATAACCACAAAGTCAAACATACCAGATACAGTTGGACCCACTTAAAGCGATAAAAATAATGCTATAGCTGAGTCTGTAGCCATTAACCCTCAAAAGTTCTCCAAAGCATTTGGAGGCAGAGTTAATTTAGCACCCATTACAGCAGAGGACCCTCTCATCTTCACTTAGGTCCCTTGGCTCCAAATGGAAGAGCAGAGCTGGAGCTCTGCCATGATGGGGAGACTTCTCAGGGCAAACAAGCTCAAGGAGTGATAACCTGTCCCAGATGTGTTAGTCCCAGAAAAGAAACTTTGGCCAAGCTTAACTGCCTCCACTAATTCTTGTGCTCCTTCTAGGACAACACAACAATCTCTCAGAAGCAAGACAGAAAAGAAGGCAAAATTAATCTCAATTTTAAAAATATTTCAAAATGAAATTATATAGATATATATAGATAATAGAATATATAGATAATTGTGGCAGAGTAATAGGTCATACTCATAGCCTGAGTAACCTACTGTGAGCAAGTTCTCAATGGTGAATATCAGACTGCATACAGTAGCTTCAAGTTATAAATAAACAACTTCAAAAATGCAGAAAACACAATCTTTTACATTATTTTAATTACTGTATCAGACAGAGGATATGTGAGGGGAAAAATAAGTTTGTTGATCCATGCGAGATTAGAGGAGTTTATACAGTGTGAAACTTTTTAATTTTAAAAATAAATTCTCCTTTCTGAACCAGTGACAGCAGTATGGAGCTTTTGATGACAGTTTTTCTTGTTTGTTTCTTGGATTTGATATACAAGTAAAAGAGGAACATGGATTCCATGGATTCCAGGACTTTCATGAGATATTTTTAGGTTTTGGGGCACGACTGCATGTAAATTACCTGTGCTCATAGCCAGCCCACCTCCAGTGTCATTTCAGTGACTAAAAGCTGCATATGTCATCCTAATTCAAAGAACTCATAGTTCTGCCTGAATTGTAAGAAACTTTTGAAGGACTAGTACTAGGAAAGGGCCATGCTCAACAGGCCCTTTAGAAAGAGTAATATCTAATCAAAAATTAGTGAATTACATGAGGTATCCAGGAAAGAGTCAAAATTAGGAAAAAAAGGAATCAGTTAAAATAATTTTCTATTGTGAAGTTCCCAATACTATGTTTAAGAAATTAAACCAATTTTCAGCAAGAAAAAAATAAGTATAAAAGGAAAAGTTTTTGATAAATCTGTAGGATAGTAAGGGTGCAATTCAGAAATAAAAATCTACAGTGTAGATGTCAGAAGTATCAACAGAAAGCATAGAAGCCATCTCTGCAGAGTCAAAGTGGACCTAACAGGTAGTTATACACTCAGAAAACAACAGAGACACAGGGTTTTTCTGGAATTAGGTACACTAAATTACCTGCCTCTAAATAAATCATTGCTGTTTCTCTCCGCCTCTCCATAGATGGCACTCTGCAAGGACACTGAGACTCCAGGCAGTTGATACTTTTCAGCTCCATGAGTTCTTTATGAGTCTACTTACCTGCAGAGTTTTTGAAATGCATGGCTAGAGATAATAAACTACATTTGGACAAAAATTCTATATTTCCCTATCCCACGTAGCTCTAAAGTGCTGATGATACAGAGCTCACACTGAAAGTCTCACTTGCAAAATTACACATTGTCTCAGAAAGAACTTGGAAACTCTGTTTCCATCTCTCTAAGATGGTGGATGAATTAGAGATAAATAAGAGTTGTTAACAGATCTGCAGAGGTACACCTGTTTCGTTTAATTCTTCCCCTACAATTATATATGGTTCTGTCAAAAGCCTTCTTGTGAAAATATAAGTAGAACATAGGCAAAAAAGAGCATCTTGGGCACAGTATGACAACAAAACTCTAAACCAAAACATAACGTTTTCTTTCTAATAACACACCATTTATTTACACAGAAAAGATTTTTCAAGGGAATAAAAGGCTATTCAGTTAGGAAAAAATTATATGTCACATAGCTGTATTTCTAGTGTACTGGTACATCTGTCAAAGCTGTATCTGAAAGTTCATGAAACTGAAATGCAGACACAAAATCAGAGAATAAAACCTGGGCAAACATTGCAAATAAACAAGATATTTAGAAATATTTTAGGAACCATCAAATGCCTATTACTTAACTGTGCCTTTGTTTCAGATTTCTCTAACCTGCATTCATTTGGAAATCAAGATAAATATGTTAATCAATTCTTGCTTATAAAACAAAAATACTTTTCTTTATAAGTCACTAGACGGGAAAACATGCAATGTCATCTCTTCTGTACCTCTGCATGAAGAAATTTGCTTTATTTCTTTTGAAGGACCAAACTACTAAATTCGCTTACTCTCTACAGCTGTTCTTCTCCAAAAGGAGAGGCTGTTAAGTACTGGCAGAAATAAGTTAAAGAGCACAGAATCTAGTCAGTCTTATATATGGCTGATTATGTGAGAGGGAGAAAGAAAAGAATGGATGCCTTTGTACTTTTTTGTTGTAAGAAACAAATAAAAGCATGATTTGTATTAGGACTTCTGTACTTGGTTTGACTGCAGTTTAAAAGTGATTCTAAGATCATGGCAGTCTAAATTTAGAGATGTTTACTTTAGATAAAAAAGTTTTATTTTTATTCTGAAGCAAAGCATGACAGTCTGGAAGTACATTTAATTTAAAGCATTTGTGGGTTCAAGCTTCAGTGCATGTGGTAAAGATTAAATATTTGAATAAAATTGTTAAATTAATACTTTTGATAATACCCTTAAATTACTATGAATCAAGAATGTTTGCACTACAGTCTTGATATTTGAAATATCATTAAGACACAAAGACCTTTTCTCAGGGGTGAATTCAAAGTATAAGATGGTTCTTAAGCCTACCGGTGGAAAATACAAATTTAACTCACTCTACTGGATAATAGATATATATTATGCTGTGGTTTAACCCCATCCAACAACCAAGCCCCACGTAGCCACTTATTCGTTCCCCCACCAGCAGGATCAGGGAAAGAATTGGAAAGGTAAAACCTGGAAAACTCATGGGTTGAAATAAGGACAGTTTATTAGGGGAAGCAAAAGCTGCATATGCAAGCAAAGCAAAACAAGGAATTAATTCATTGTTCCCTATGGGCAGGCAGGTGTTCAGCCACCTCCAGGAGAACAGGGCTCCAAGACACATGATGGTGGCTTGTGAAGACAAACACCATCACTCTGAACACTCTGCTTCCTCCTTTTTCCCCACACTTTAAATACTAAGCATGACCTCACATGGTCTGGGATATCCCTTTGGTCAGTTTGGGTCACCTGTCCTGGCTGTGTCTCCTCCCAACCTCCCACATATCCCCAACTTTCTTGCCAGAGTGGCAGTATGAAAAGCACAGAAGGTCTCAGCTTTGTGCAAGCACTGCAATAATAAAAACATCCCAGTATTATCAACCCTGTGTTCAGTACAAATTCAAAACCCAGCCCAATACCAGCCACTGTGAAGAAATTTAACTCTATCCCAGCCAAAACCAGCACAATCAGTTTATCTAGAAATATTTTATTTAGGGAGTTCTTGTTTCATGTGGATCTCCCTGAAAGTTCTGCAAGTGCCAGAACATCCCAGACGGCTGCTGAGAAAACAGTGGGTAGTCCCAAAATTGAACACCTCCCAGTAGGCTCCTAGGACAGCAGGGGCTAAGATGAGAATAATACAAGAAGTATGAATTCCATTTAAAATCAATGAATCCTGGACTTCATTAGATCTCTTAGATTCCTACAGAAATTGAAGCAAGTTGAGGAGTCAAGAATAACAGTTCATCCTTCCATGAGTAAAATTAAATATCTGATAGAATGAATCACACTTGAAATTTCATTGATTCTCCTGCATGTATCCCATTGATTTCATATATTACCATTGATTACAAATGAAGAAAAGAAGACATTTGAGAAGACATTTGAAAAAATATCTGGGAAAATATTGTCACATTTTCATATATTTAGATAGGTCTGGCATGATTATCACCATGGTCTTAAAATTGATAGATTGTAGATAGGAGAGTCCTTTTTATTTTACTTTCTCAAATGGCCATTTTGAGATGTACAAAGAGGAGGTACTGTTATACTACTTTAAAAAGTTCTTTTAATCACAGAATACCTGAACGTTGCCAACAAATCACCTCAGATAGAGACGGAATATAGTAAAATTAGCAAGACTTTTAAGGGTGAAGAAAAGATGCATTGACAGAACTCCTGACCCAGCAGGGGTGTGACATCATGAGCTATCTCCTCTAATGGATAGCAGGAGGGGGTGGATGCTTAAGAAGATCCCAAAGAGCCTTGCAAAGGTTGTGTAAGGACTGTGGACTATCAGATCCCTGAGCAATAACATAAGGTTCCAGGGAGAATCTTAGTAAGTCTCCTGAATTTTGCAAGGATTGAGATGAGCTCTAACACACTACTAGTGAGATTTTATAGCCTTGCGTAACTGTTAAAATCTAGAAAAACAGAAATGTAGCAACTTTTGGGATTTTCCCCCCACAATTGACAAGATGCAAATATATAGGTTTCAAATAAATTTAATTTATCTTTAAAAACAACTGGTTTTAGTAATGGTAGCCCTCTTACCCTGAATTTACTGCTATGTATGACTAACCTTAACTTCAAGATGATTAAAGGCTTTTTTTTTTCCTCTCTGTTCTCTGTTTGGGGATTCAACTACAAGAGACTGTGCCAGCTACTTACAGAGCAATAACAATGCTATCAAATGAGATAAGGATCACTTTTTTTCCTGTCATGCTTAAATCTCTTGCAAACTTCAGGCAGCCAAACCCTTACACTGCTTTAAGTTAAATTTTGTGCGTGCTTGTAGTTGGAGAGGCAAAGTTTCTAAAGTGAGAAATGCTTCTCATTATTTCTGAAGATAGACAAGTCTTTGAAGAAATAGTTTTTGAAGTCAGTGTTTAATAATCTGAAAAATCATAAAAATGCTGAGAATTCAGCACAGGAATATTGCACATTAAAGTTACTTCCATTTCTTTAAAACATCTATCTTAGGTTCAAAAGTTTACTTCAATGACAATGTGTAATTAAAGACTTAAAAGTCTGGATGATTGAAACACTCTGGAGTGCAAAATTGCAGGGAAATACTGGAAGGCAGCCTTTACAGAGATATTTTAAAGACTGAATTTCTGCTCCTCTGCATGAAGTCAAGAATAACATCTTATAAGAACACACAATGAAACAAAGAAAGAGATTTCTTCATACTGTTTCTGATGCTCCAGAAATATCTGGTTCAGGTCACCTCAAGTTTAAGCGAAGCATTTCTCTAAGAATATTCATGCTATCACAGTTTTAGAAGACCCAGATTTTTGTCACTATACAAGCCCTACAGAAAAAGGCAATCCCTCCCCAGAACCTTCAAATCCAGTCCTGAAAAGAGAGAAACAATGACTTGAAATGACTCTCTAGGGTCACTCCATTAGTCATCAGCAGTGCCAAGAATAGAAAACAAGTTTTCTTACTCCATGCCTCAGACCTAATTTGTTAGACTATATTGCTTTCCAGTCAGAATGGTTGCTGTGACAGGATGTAATCATATAAGGTGGATTTCTCTTTTCAGCCCCTTTGTCCTTCCCCAGACTAAGGCTTGCACACTTCACTTCAGGTCTTCAATTATTTCATTTTTACCCTAAAGAAACTATCACAGTACTGGTCTTATATTCAAAATGTTGCATGAAGATGCAAGTGCCCTTTTTCAGTGACTCCTATGTTAAATAGGAATAAAATTGTACCCTTTTCACTTCAAGTCATATTTTCCTTTGATTTACTAATCCATTTTGTTTTATCAGCTACCTGAATCCCCACTGGAGAACTTTTTTACAAAGTAATTGTTTTCAGTGAGAGAAATGCATTTTGCAAATTCTCAGCCTTTCACAGAACAGGGAAAAATTAAATTGGACAGTCATGATTTTGTCTAGAAAATATAAAGGCTATGCTATCACTGCTCAGAGGATCACAAACAAAAATGAAATCCTATTTTGGAGAAAGCTATATTCTAACTTCAAAGCATCAATAAAAAATTCAAGAACCTAAATTTACTTCCAAAAAAATTAGCCATCCCTAACAGCTTACTGTATGAAACACAATAGGAGCCATAATTCCTTAAGCTGCTGTAGTATAGTAATGAACTATTATAGTTTTCTGTTTTAAAAAAGGTTATGCTAATGTGAAAGAAAATTGCTCTGTTGTTTGAATGCAAATAATGCAATATTGTTCCTTACTTCAAAAGCAACATTCCTCAACAAATAAACTGGCCTTTATCTGATGAGAATTCCAACAAGCAAGGTGATTCTTTAAATGAGACCAGCTAGTGATAACATGATCTTAGTGTTATCTTACTCTTTCCCACTGAACAGTGAAGTGAAAGATGATTTTCTCTTCTAGTGTTTGTATTGATCAAATTAATTTTTTTGGTACACCTTATTATGTACAAAAGTCCTCATGTTTTAGCTGTAAGTGAACTTTGCCCTTCTTATGGAATTACAAAATAGAAGTTCTACAAGGAGGATAAACAGCAATAAATGGAGCTTGGGTTTTTTCCTATGCCTATATAATGAACTTCATATAAAATTGTGATGGGAGTCAGCAATAAGGCAGCAATCCACCCTTTCCCAACCTGCACTAAGCATGGCATTGACCCTACTTAAAGGGTCTGGGCACCTGAAAATCCCAAAGAGAAGTGTTCTGACAGGCATTGTCTCTGACAGGGTTGAAATGCATTAGCTCTGATAGCAAGGAAGTCAGAGTGGCAGTGTACTAACCTCCAATTGAGTTGGTACCTAAAATGCTTTGGGTGGCCAAAACCACATTTTATTGGGTTTATATAATGCAGAGTTAAGTTCTCCATAGAATTTATACAGACAGCTAAAGAGATTGCCTTTTGTAATATGAATATATGGATCACAAGCAAAGCAAATAAAGTCTTTGAAAAGGTTCTGGTCAAAATATCAATTTCACTTGTCATAGGGAAAACCACTTAGGAGGTAAGTCCAGTGAAGGTGTATATCAAATATCTTTGCAGAAAGTTTGCATGTACTTCTCTGACTTTCCCACACTGACATGCACCCTTTAAAACCTGTTCACTCTCATTCTACCCACACGTGTCTACTACAATATGATTAAGCTTCATCTGAGAGTATATAGCAGAAACAATCCTAAATCAGTGGTAGATTACATCCATGAGCAAATATTTGCTCCATTAACTCTAGTAATGATTGAAGGCGTTTGGGCATTAGGGGTCTTACTATTTTTGAGACACAGGGCTCTTTCAGTCCTCTAAAGGTCAGACTCAATCTAACAGTGGAGGACACAAATTCTGAAGTTTGTAGAGAATGCTCCCAATTTTCTGACCTTTGAAGCCTGTGAGCTGTTCAAGTACCACAGTTTATGTCAGTTTTATTTGCAGCCTGTAGGGAATGGAAAGGGTTTCACCTACTCTTCTAAGCAGACCATATTGTGCTTGACCCCTTCCCACTTACCGGATAACATGCATTTATCAATTTTGAACAAAAAATTCACGAGTGGACCAGGTACCTATCCATTGTAATACCATTCATACATTGTGATAGCTCTGATATTTGAAAACAGAATTATAAAACAGTTCATCAGAATATAAACCCCTTTTCTTTCTTTTTGTTTATTGGGGAAAAAATTTGTTATAGTTGCAGTCTGAAAAACTAATTATATTTTTCTATTAACCTTCATTTTATATTGCAATTATTGCCTTGGCCACATGGATATGTAGCTGTTAAACCAGCTGGCACATTCAGTTTGCTGGGCTGACTGATCCTTCTCTTAAAAAGTACATAGTGAATTATGGTCACAATTTGGCATAATTTTATTGATGCTTTGGTGAGGCAGTTAAACATTTGTTTAACACCTATTCATGCTAAAATGCTGTGGAATAGCTTGTAAAAGACTATAAAATACGCAATATAATTCAGAAGTCTGACTGTACCCTTCGTTTCATTTGCACATTATTTTGAGATCATCTATTGGTCTTTTAATACTGAAATGGAGCTTATAATAAAGGTGTGGGCAAACTTTTTAACAGGCCCTTTTGGGGTAGGACATTGAGTAATGATTTTAAATTTAAAAAAGCATAGATTTAAATTAGGTATAAGAAGGAAATTTTTACAGTGGGGGTGGAGTCTGACCAGGTTGCCCAGAGCTGAAGTAGATTCCTGATACCTGGAAAGACTGATGGTCAGGTTGGACAGGACTCTGAGCAACCCCATCTAATTGGAGATGTTCCTGCTTATTGCAGGAAGGTTGGACTAGACAACCTTTAAAGGTTCCAACCCATACTATTCTATGACTCCAGGATTTAGAAGACAGCAATATTTTCTTTTTTGGTTTCATGATCTAATGAATCAGATCCACGCAATTGTTTCTACAGAGCCAAAGATTTGCATTTCTTTGAAAGTGATCAGGTCAAAAATATCATGAAGATCTTTTATAACATATTAAAGGTAATTTTTACAATACAAAACTGTGGAATAGGTTGTCATTTTTACAGGTTCCATTCACTTAAACTTTCTAATATGGTTGGTAATGAAAATGAACTTACTGCAGATCATGCACTAATATCCATATTAATATTTGCTTATAAATCCTGATAAAGTAGAGGTGAAAGCCACATTTTCAAATGGTCTCTTCTTCAGCAGTATTCAAGGACATGTTGTACAAGTGGGAGCAAATATTTATGTTCAAACTGTAATATGCGAGGATAAAATTAATTCCACTCATCTGTGAACTCACAATTAAGAGGGCTCACGTATAGAAGCGCCTCACACAGAAAGTGAATAAATTAAGAGCTATAATGGGAATACTGTGAGCTCACATGGCCATGCTGTAAAATATTTATGATAAGTTATACGTTTAGCATTTTGTTCTACTTTCAAGACCAATTTAAAGTTTGTATCACATTTCCTCTCTACATGCTAAGACATGAGCTCATCATAGAGAAGATAAAATCTCAGCTGTGTTGGAATAAATTTGGTTGCACATACATATGACCATAAGCTCTTTTGAATAATAAAATATGGAGGGCTGGTACAGTTGATATGCAAAGAGCATACAGAAAGAAGAATGCACAGAGACAAGCGGTGGGGAGAGGATACCTCAATGTATGAGCCACAGGACTGTTTCTCGTACCTCAAATCGATGCAGAAGTGACAATGAGGCACATCAGCAACAAAGACAGATTAATAATGCCACTTCTTCTCTAATTCACTGGGGAACCTTCAACTGCTGCCTGCTCCAGTAGTCCTCAACCCAGGCCTCTCTCCTGCAGCTAACTATGAAGCTTTAAGAGGGAATATCATAATAAAAACTGGGAGACAATGCGTCATCTGCGCCAGCCCATGACCAGAATACAAATTTACTGTGTTGCCTTATATATTACAACAGTTCTATTATCATTATGGTGCAAGGATTCTATAGTGCCAGAGTTTCATACCTCCTCAATGTTTCTTGCAGGCAGCTCCTCTAAGCACTGACTCTTCCTAGGCCTTGCAGCAGGCATCTAGTTCTTCTCTCCCCCAATCCACTCTTTTATGCCACTAGTTTTTATTTGCTACAGGTGTTGCTTGTTATCATCTGGCCTGCTCCTAATCTTTAGTAATAGGGTCCAGCTGCAACTCATTGGGGGATAAGATTACATTCTACATTACCCATACTGTGTTCCCCTGCATTTACTGGAGGTAGAAGATGTTATGTAATTCACTGTGTGGTAAGTATGTATCTCAACACATTGATTCACCTCTCTTTAAACGAAGTCAAAGCCAAGAAACCTCTCTTGTAGGGAGGCACTAGTATATGGATCATAATTGCAGTGGCTCTCCAAAACCCTTTTTGAAGAAGAGGCCCACAGGCTGTGATTGTGCTCCAGCTGCTGTAGGAGTGTGCCCATACTCAGGAACATCTGCTGTGATCTGAGTAAGGCTGCAGTCCATACAGCTCAGCCTGAGAAACCTCTGCAGCTCTAGGGCACAGCTTGACTGATTTTTAAACCAGAAATGTGCCGGCATGCAAATCCTGTTCATGTCTGCTGCAAAGGCAGTTGATTTATTGTAAGCATTCTCCTGGCTGTGGTTTGCACAAGAAAAATATGAAGAACATTCATTACTCTGAGTGTCCATCAGCTTTCAAGTAAAATGTTGTTTCCTAATGAAAAAAAAAAAAACCCTAAAAAGAAAGAAAAAAAAACTGACCCAAAAACCAAAAAAAAACCCAACAACAACAAAAACAAACACACAAAAACCAAAAAAAAAATAAAAAGAGGGAAAAAATGTTTAGGAACTAAATAACAAAATACAGGGGCACTATAAAAGTTACAGGATAAGACACTTTTTACCTTTGTACTTTAAATGATATGCATCAAAGAGGAATCCACCAAAAATGTGGGAAAGAGGTTGCCTTGGAGAGTGAAAGTTCTTTAAGGGAGGTTCAGATGGGAGCTGGAACAACTTTTCCCCCTGTGGTGCATAAATTGATAGCCACTGATAGCTGCAGGCTGCTCTGCTCCTGGTCACCTCTGAGCTCTACAGGTGTCAGCTACAGCAGAGTTGTCATAAGAGACAGGAATTTTTAATGTTTATTGTTTCACAGTTCTCTGGTATTTTTCTGTGTAATCGTGTTTCAAATGAGTTACTATTTTAATGATGACCCTAATTCAATAGTATTAAATTAGAACTGGCATGGAGCTCATTGCTACCTCGATGAAGATATAATGGTTAGAGACAAGTAAATTTTTTGCCAAACAAGGTAATTTCTATCTGCCCTACACACAGCTGCATATTTTTCATATTACTTATCCTTTCCATATAAGCCTTTATTTTCATTTTGCTAAGAAGCTCCTTCATCAAGTATTCTCCAAGCATGGGTACTGAATGGCATGACACTGATGCAGTAGTTCATGCTCAAGAGGTTTATATTTTTTTATTATTTTTATTAATCTTTCTTATTTTTCTTCTTCTGCCTAAAACTCAGAAGCTGCCTCTTCAGCAGCTGCAGGCCAATTACCTCTACTGACATTGCAAGGTGCTTATTAGGCCTCAGGTCTGACAGTTTCTGAAGAACTCAATTAATTGTTCTACTTAATCTCATTTACTTCGCAGCTTCTCTAAACAGAGACTCCAAATGTAAAACCTCTCAGAGCATAATAAGAAGTAGGTGTTGATTTTTCAGAAAAAAATATAAAAATCAGGACTGCGTCAGGTTCCGAATGCTTCTAATAACAAGAGCTAGATAGCTCAGCCTCCTTTTATGAGTACTAAAAACACAAGAAGCTTAATTTCCTACTTGCAGGGTTGCAATTATTCCAGTGCACAAGAAGGTACAAGATCCTGTTGAAGGTTTTCCAGCAGTGGAGACACTTGTATCTCTCACTGCTGTGTGTTTGCCAATGCCTCAGTAGCTACACACTCATGGTTGCCATTCCCTTCATCCAGGCACTCACTCACAGCTTTTCCCTCCTCAGCTGCTTATTTCTACAAAGCTTTGAAAAACTTAATTATTTTTGAAAGTTTTTCCACCTGTCAAAATTGGATTGCAATTAGTCAGTGAATTCAAATGTTATCAAAGAAGGAAGCAAGAGTCTGACAATGGAATCACACAATTCTTGTTTTTGCTGGCAATCAGGTTAAAAATCTCAAAGAAAAATCATGGAACTGGGAAAGCACATGTTAGTGAAAGTGGAATAAATGTCTGATAGCTAATAGGCCTTCAAGGATAAATTTTGAGAAGCCAAATACTACAAGAAAGCCTAGTTCTAACTGCATTTCTAGCTTTGAAATTCCCATTTCTTTGGTCTACTAAAAGATAGCTGAGGATCCTTTAAACTCCCTCTTGAGTTATGCAGAAGTAATGTTTAATGCTTCAATAGTTTCTAAAACAGATAAAAAAAGATACAGATAATAATGATTGATACCTGTCTCCATCTAAGTATCATCTTGCTAATTTGGATCTAACAGGTCACATTCTTAGACAGTTGATTGCTTCCACTATGTAATCAGGAATAACTGCACAATTCCTGCAGATATTTTAAACCAAAATTTCCAGTTGACTCATAAAGCTAAAGATATTACCTTCAACTGGCTTTTTAAGACAAAGGATAAAGCTGTACCTTTTAAAATACTGTACATACATACATATATGTATATAAGATTTATATAAAAATATTTTTACAAAGGTAATATATGTAAAGATGTACTATGCATCTATATAAAGTTTGTGTACATGCATACATGTATAAATCTTTTTGAAATTCTTATTACTCAAGGGGAATGGTAGTAAGTGCAATAAATATTGCAACAGTAGTCCTGGATCAAACTGATGCTTACAACCTTATGCATCATATGCAGGCTGAAATCTGCATTATTGATGGACCCAAGATACATTACATGATATAAGGAAGAGACACATAGGACTCAGATGTTCCAAGCTTTGAGGAGTCAGAATTGCTTAAATTTTTATTTATAAGTGCAAAGGATTATTATTAATTGCTGTTCAAATAAATTATATGAGTATAGTTGGTTGTGGGGGGCTCTTCACAAAAAGCTTGCACTGCCTCCTAAATTCAGATTGTCTATAAACAGTTTTTTCTAAGTGTTTTGCTCTGATATAAAATAGACCGTAGATTGTGTTCAGCTAAAAATACAACGTGCTACTAAGGGCTTCTGCACAGGGAAGTAACAAACACTTTGGAAAGTGTTTGTAATTATGTAAACATCATTTCTAGTATCTTTGAATAAGATACCATGTAAACCTCTTAGGGTATTACCTAAACAAACATTTTTCCACCTCCCCTGAAAAGAATGCAACATAGCCTGTTTTTCCCTTTTCCTGAAATAGAACATTGTACTTTTCCAAGTTGTTTCCAAGTCTGGAGAAAGATGAGCTTAGACTGGGGTTCAACTCTGATTATTCTGCAAAAAATTAGTTCTGTATTTTTTACCTTCTATCTGTACCTTTTAAAAACTGTGAATTATGGTTTTGAGAAATTCAATTTGCATCCATCTTCAGCAAATAATGGGTACCATCTGGACTGATTGGTATGGAAATCAAAACTAATTGATCCTGCCATTTTTTGAGTCTTTTACAGAACATGAAAATAGACAATATTATGCTTTCTAGAGCTAATCAAAACTGAACATCAAATTACTCAGTGGTAGGTTATTAAAAATATTTGGATCCTATTTTCACTGTTAAAAGATCTAGCTTCACAAAGTGCAAAGAAATTATATTTCTTAATTACTGGAATCGGCTGGCAGAGTGTCAACAAATAAATCTAAAAGCAGGTAAAATTACTAATATTTTTTTTCTCTCCATATACTTTCCCTCCAGGGTTTTTCCTCTCTGACTCCTTCTTAGCCTAGATATCTTCCATATTTTTCCCAGTCAACAGCTCTTCACTGAATAAAGCATTGCTGACCCTGCACAGAAATTTTCTGATGGTGAGTGATTGCATCCAAAGGCAGCAGTATGCCTGTGAAAATCACAATGTGGTTTTAGGGCTGCAAATTTTTACCTCTTCAGGAAATAACCACCCCATATATCCTAGTCTGGGAAAGGACAGCACATCTTCTCTTTGCTCTGAGTTTCATCATATCAAAACAGCACTCAAAATGAATCAAACTGTACAAGTTCTAGAAAATAAAATATTTAAGCTGGAACAATATGTAGAGAAAGAGGTTTATGGTTGAGTAACAGTTCCTATATTCTGTTGAGAGGCAGTACTAATGAGTAAAGTTACAGATTTCTTCATGCCCTGAAAAACAGAATCATAGAATGATTTGGGTTGGAAGAGATCGTAGAGATGATCTAGTTCCAGTCCCCAATGGTCATTATTTTCAAACTCTTGACTCTTGCCTAGCAATAGATCATTGAAACTTGCTTTGTGTAATTCAAATTCAATTTTTACTACTGGATGATATAAAGAGGACAAGTGTTTGTCCAATTAAAAATAGGACTTTATGTTCCTCTACTGGATGATCATGCATGTAAGAAAACCTTCTGTTTTCCTGGATAGTCTATATTTTTGAGAAGATAAATCATATTAGAAATGCTAGGCTATCTGCTCTGGAGAAACTGGGAAATCACTGCTTTGAGAATTTTTGATGCACATACCATAATTTCTCTCTTTGGTACTTAAGCAGGCACTGGTGCTAATCCAAAAACATTCAAACATATGCTCAATATGAGAAACAAAAAAATCTAACATTTCTTCATGCCTCTTCTCTGGTGAAGAATGGCATTTGGGTATGGGCCAGTATGAGCCAAATTAATATGTATTTATGACTGTCAGCTCATTGATGTAAGGAGTATCTAAAATCCAGGCAGGATATTGTCATCTTTTCCTGAAACCATTTTTTCTCATTTGAACCAGTTAGTAATTTTTAATGTTTTTCATGCATGTATGTGACTTGCATCTTACTTTGGCATTGCTTACAAGAACTCCTAGTTACTTTAATAAGTTTGCTATGACAGTACAAAAGTTCATTTATCAGTAAACTGCAGAATGTGGGAAAAACATTTCACATAAATGGGAGAATACGTAACCATGGAAAGCTAATGGTCCTCACAGGCTGAGCAAGTAATCTTGATTTTTAAAGGCAGAAACATATGGAGACCTAAAATTCTTTCAGGAAGGCCAGATGAAGAATCCAGATTCCTGACCTTTCTGCAAGTGCAGAAATACTTTTTAAAAATTTATAATTTCAAATACTTAATGTTCTCTTGAAGGATTTAAGTGGAATTAATGACTTTAAAAAAGTTAATTATTTGTAGTCAATCAAAACAAAGATATGCATTTGCTAACGAGGAAGGACTGAAAAGCCTTCACTTAAAGATTTGTGTTTTCTATATCTCCACAAACAGACATCTCTATGGGGAAATATACCTCAAACATTTGGTCAAAACTTGCCCAGGATTTTCAGCTCACATATGGAATCTCACTGAAGGTAATCAGATTTCATGTTTGAATGACAGGTTGAGGGACCTCACCCTAAAACTGGGGTTTTTGAAAAAGAAAAAAAAGGGAGAAAGGCGCAATTTCTGAAACCCAAGATATATCTGGGAAAAAAAGAATGAGGACTGAGATAAAATGTAGTGTTTTCTGCTCTAAAATGGAAATAAAGACTAGATATATATATATGAAACTTTGAAAGAAATTATTCAGCCAAAATCAGCACCATTGTAAAATTCATAATAGATTTGCAACTAAAACGAAGCAAATTTGGTTCTCCAGCTCTGATTACCCAGTTATGTTTATGGGATGGCATGTCAGGTTTTCTGAAATGGTTGCAGTGACAGTGGAGTGCCTCATAGCTACAGCTATGCCTTAATTGCTGAAAATTATAAATTGAAGAAAACCTTAGGATAATATGTCCTAATGAATAAGGAATATAGAAAATACCTCAGGGAGAAGTAATGTTTGAATTATTAAGTCAAACTTGGCAGAAAATATCCACCAAATAATATATTCTTTTTTTCCCAGCTGGTGAAGACAAGAACTGTGCATGTAAAAGCCTAATCTGAACTAAGCTAAGCTAATTCTAAAAATCCAACTATGGAAGAAAAGTCAGTGAGTGATTTCACCTTAGTTTCTCTTCTGGATGTCTGTAGCATTCAAATCACCAATTTCTTCTGATAGTTCTCAGGATTAGACACTGCTTAAGTAATTTCAGCTCCTTCTCTTTGAGTTCAACAGGAGATCAGAGTAATGATTTAAGCCTCTCTGGCTTGAGGAAAAACAAAATTGTTTGAAATAAATTTGCACCTGGGTTTTGCCCCATTCTGTGGTTGAATCTCTTTGTATGTATCTAATTCATCCCAGTGTATCTCTTTGTTCTCCAGGGAAAACCATCTTGTGTTGCTCCATTAAACTCCCCAAATTTTAAGTTATGTTACCATTTCAATGACCAATTATCTTATGAAATAAGATAAGATTATTGGATAAGATTGTTACTGTTAGAAAGACAAACACAGGAAACTCAGGACATTTAAGAGTCCTATAGGTCCAGCACTGCTTTTAATCTGCATTTCAGTGATGGTCATTAAATGCATATTCTTGCAAAAGGATTGGTATAAGAATAATTGGCAGAATACACTGGAAAAAACCATATGCTTTGAATGGCAATTAAGTGTTACTTGATCTTTATCTAAATAACGAAAGGGAGATGAATGTCTAAAATGTAGATCATGATCAAATAACTAATTTACAATATAATAATAATGAATGAAGGAGGTTTGGTAGTGTGGCTTTAGCTTGTTTTCCCCTTCCTGATTAGGATGATGTTAAAATTATACAATGACTGATAAGTATTATAATAAACATGATTAAACTATCTCCAAGCTAAATTATTAAAAAATATTTTACCCCTTCCCTTCAGCATAAATATTTACTAAAATTCAGATGTTTCTTTTGTGCAGTATTCTGAAAAGAAAGAAGGGAAATAGTGCCACTTTATAATAATCAGTGACCTAGAACTCTCTTGTCTGGAGAAACTGTCCTCATTTTTGAAAATTACAGTCATTCGTGTATTATTAGTTTCCAGTATGTTTGTGTCCATCTCTGTCACTGAACCTCAGTTTTCAAGGAACTTTAAAACAAAAATAACCAACCTCAAACTTATTAAGTTATCCCTTCCAGAAAGCTGACAACTTAGATAAAGCATAACCAATTTCTGTCGCCTACCACAACTCACTTTTTTCATTCCTTTACAAATTTATGATGCTTCAGGTTTCTCTATGTTTGGGGAAACAAGCTAAGCTTAGAAGCACCTGATTTGATAAGAGGTTTTGAACAATATTTTGCTAACTTTTGACAAGATAGCTCAGGGCTAGATCTAATAAAAATACATTATGCTTCTTCATTGTGAAGCTCTGAAAAATTGATTTTTATATTGGATTGGACCATTGGCTTGTTAAAGAAACTTAACTTGATAACAACACCCTTTATCCCCTTAGGAGCTATCATTTCATGTTAGGAGGACTGAAACAGTGCAGCATATATAAGGAGTATTATCTAGCCTTGTGGGGTCAAGGAGTTATCTTGCAGCACAGCCTGAGTCACAGGGCTGAGCACTGGAATAAGAAAGCAGGGCACAGGGTTCCTCAGGGGACAGAAGAGAAGGAAAGAAATCTTTTCCACTCTAGGATATAAAGTTACAGCAGAGCTCTTCAGCAGCCATTTAGCAAGGCTAATATTCTTGTCTCCCTATTTATAAAGCCACATTTTTTTCATTATTTTCAATTGCCAGGGATACATAAAATAAATATAGACAGGGATGAACCTGTCTACTGCAGCTTGCTACATTCCTCTCTTTGGTTTGGTAGTCAATATTTGTTATAGCTCTCTGCTCAGACCACTTGAGTACTCTTAATCCACTTCAAAAGGCTTGTTTGCTTTATGTTATGCTGAGATCACAATTTCATAGAACACTGTTCCTGGCCCAACCTTCACATAAATTACATAGCTTTAAATCCATAAATATGCTCTCATCAAGATTTACCTACTTGTCATCCAGATTGATTTGCTTCAATATAATTCCTCAATTTCTACTTTCTTGAACTCTGATTCCTTTGAAATGCACATTGCAAGGAAAGGTAATGGTAACAAACAGTGGACAGAGTCATGTATTTGGTGACAAACTCAAAAGTAAGAAGAGTATGATTTATTCATTTTTACCTTATAAATAGCTTTGAGATCAATTTTCTAATACAATGTTCAAGATATTTATTGTCCACAATATATTTCTACTGTTAAAAATCACTTAGGAGTGCAGTAGCCCCTCGCATTGAAGAATTCATGGCTCAGTGAGATGT
This sequence comes from Molothrus ater, assembly GCF_012460135.2. Taxonomy (NCBI): domain Eukaryota; kingdom Metazoa; phylum Chordata; class Aves; order Passeriformes; family Icteridae; genus Molothrus; species Molothrus ater. The sequence goes on from NC_050481.2 coordinate 47,844,032, forward strand.
GATGAGATATGTATGCTTTTTTTCTCTCTGAGTAGCTTGGCCAATGCAAATAAAGATGGAAAAATGGGCTTCTGATAGTTATACTCTTTCTCAGCTTTAGAAAATATGATATGTTTGAGCTTTCCTGGGGAGGCAGGGGATAGACAAAGCAAAGACTTGCCCTAGGCATAAACTGCATTAACATTCTTGATTTTTAGAACATTCATTTTAAGATTATATATGATGCAGCAATTCTGAATTGCTTATGGAAAGGTTTTTAATGATTATAAGTAGTTTAACTAACAAAAATATACTACAACAAAAATATTTTTGCTTCTCCATTTTAAATATAGTTTACCATGGATTTACAAGGAAACAAGTGTGGGAAATTTCTTAGTCCTCAGTACGAGAGCAACACAGCAGGCTTAATGGCAAAACATGGGAATAGCACACTTTGGCAAATTGTTTCCTGTCTTTAATCTCTATAACACAGAAAAAACAAAGAAAATTACTCCAGGCTGCCTGAGTTCCAGGGATGCTGCAGCTTTCCTGGCTGATGGTTTGGTATATACATCTCTTGATGCAGAGTGTCAGGCAGGATAGGTCCAAATGAGGAAGGGCACAGCCATGCTCCTTTCTCAAGCACCTGGTTACCACTCACAAGAGCACGGACATGGGCATGGCTTGCCTTGCAGGGATGAGGAGAGCAACAAGAGCTGGATGCTGTAATGAAAGTGAGTACTGCTGCTGCTGTCCCTGTAGAGCTGTTCTGCTGTGGCCTAAAAGCCAAGGCATTCAATGGAGAAAGGGAAAAAAAGAAAACAACTCTTAGATATACAGATACAAAACCTTGCAGATTTAAATTACTAAAATCGGTGGAACAATATGTGTTGTTCCAGCTTTATTCAAATCTTATCTGCTTTGCATTCACTCCATGTTTTTAGTATGCAGAGAATGTTTTACAATGTATGTAAACTCATACGAATTGTGCAAGGCAGAAGTGAAATGTTGTCTTTGAAGAAATTAAATTGTCATTACAGTTAATTTTAAACTCATATGCTAAAATGAATTTGTATTTTATGGTAAATTAAGAGAAAGAGATTCTATTCCTTTTGAGACTAGTGGTGATCTTTCTTAAACTCATTTGCCACAGAAACATTTCACTTTCAGTGTAATTCTATCAGGTATACTCTACTTGTGTATAATAGCTGGGAGAGTGTGAGAAAACAGCTCATGAATCTTTAGTAAATTATGTTTATCCCTTCTCTCAGAGCTGCATGGATCTTGCCTGCCCTCAGCTGGATTTATGAAGGGTTCATTGAAAAGTGGTGGTGAGAAATGTATTTGAAAGCCAACAATATATCATGTTGTATAAGAAATAATCTTTTCAGTCTCACCGATGACATTATGTTATAGCTAACAGAGAAGAGAGTCCTTTGGGGAATTTCTGAAGCTAAAAATAAAACAAACAGTAGGAGAAAGAATAAAAATGAAGAAAGGTCAAACAAAATGTTTGACTAAACAATGCAGCAAAAGAATAGGCTTTCTGGTCCTAACTGTGCATAGGACAAAAAAATGCATTTATTTCAACTGAATAAAATACCATCTATTTTGCTGTCTTCTGGATATATGAGGTTTCCTTTGGTCCCTGAAAAGGAAAATCTCTATAGAAATAACAGAGCACTTTGTGAAGCAGCAGTGGTCAGAACTGTTCTACTGAAAAATACATTCACTGGGTGACATCCAGAAAAGCAATCAAAGACTATATGTTCTTCTGTGTTAAATATGTTTCTCAAAGGATCTGAGAATAAACAGACACAAAGCCCAGCTAAGCTTTAGCAATAATTTCCTGTTTTGTAATAAAAAAATACCGGTTGCCAAGAAGGTCAAACTGTAAGTTAAAAATTAATGAGTCAGTCTTATACTCCTTATGTTTTGTTTCCTTCCCATATCTCTTTTCCTTGTTATCCTATGAAAAAGTCATGCATTGATGAAGAGTGGGATTAGGAGAGGAAAACAATAAATCCAAAAAAATCCAAAGCCATTTATAGGTTTTGTCAAATCCTTGTAGATGACTCACTCTCTCCCTCCATTACCATGTATGCTTCTGACATCATTCTCCAAATGATGTAAAAGATGATGTATTGCTATTCTTCTTAAAGTCTTCCCCTGATGTTTTCTTGTCAAATAAAGTACTTCATGAAACAGAGATTTGATCTCAGATCTTTTGAGATCATATGCCTCTGAAAACCTTTTCAGTGATATTGGGTTTATTTATCTTGTTAAAGGTGTCACCCACCAAAGATCAAGCTGCTATATGAAAAAATAGTTAAATTATGAAAACCATAATTTTGTTGGTAAATTAACAATGCTGCTGTCTCTTCCCTCTTCCTTTCTCTCCTGCCCATCTGAGATGAAAGAGACAAGGATGCCCTTATATACCTGACTTTCCCATCCAATATTTGAAAACATAATCCATTTCTGCAACTTATCTTAGGCATCAATACCTCCTTACTTGCAAAACTCCCATGATATTTCATCATTACAGCTCCCCAGGACATGTATGGTGGATTGATCCCATGTCACATAAAAGCGAGATCACCACCTAAGAACTCCTTAGTTCTTAGGCATAATGTTAGTTGAAATAAAAAGAATAAAAATCACATGCTGCTAAGGTCTTGGTCACATCAAATCTCAACCATCTTAATTTATCTCTTAATATACTCTTGGAAAAAAGGAACAAAAAGAGCAGTGGAATATAATGAAGAACTACCGCATAAATTATGCCAGCACCCTTCCTTATTTCAACATGTGTTGGGGTCTTGAGGAATATTTTTATCCTATTAAGCTATACTAAAGCTTTTTCTTATCTTTCCAGAGGTTTTGCTCTCATCAGGATTCCAACAGAACCATAGATGAATAGGAGTACGCTTTTAATTTTTCTGCCTTCCTGCAAAGGCAAGATGAAGATCTTTTTCTTTCAGCTTGTGTAAATTCCAAGCTATCTACACTATCAATATTATTAGTTACTTTTCTGACATTCTGTTGAGATGCTCAGGAAAAGGTTACAAATTAGATTTCAATTATGAGAACATCAAGTGAAACATACTAAGGAAACCCCTTCACATAACCGGAGAATCATATAGAAGGGACCACAGCAGGTCATGTGGTCCAATCTTCCTGCTTAAGCACAGTCATCCTAGACACACGACACAGAATTTTGTCCAGGCAGTTTACTTTAAACAAGGCAGTAGCAAATCTTGCCTGAGCAAGTGCTTTTTCTGGTCCCACACTCTCAGAAGAAGCAGCACCCAAACCACCCAAATACAATACTATAACAGTGGAATAAGAAGCCAAAGCCAAGAAACCATCAGACCCCAGTCTGACTGATTCCTCTGATATCAGACATAAAACTTCAAAGATAAAGAGATGGTCTTTGAAGACCAAGAGGACTTTATCAGTACAAAACCACAAATACTTGATCCCATGAAAAAAGCTGCACCATTCCTGCGGCACAAAGAAGTGTAAGTGCAATTTCATTAAAGTGGTGTTTAGTTGTTTCAATGACCGCATGGTGCTTTTTAGACATTCCCATTGTTGTCTACATATGAACATTTTCAGTATTTCTCATCCCAAGAGGCATGGGCAAGAACAGAATATAGGAACAAGGAAAATGTCATTCGAATCTTCTTCTCCGAGGTGTATGGCTTTTATTTTCCTTTGGGAAGCCAAGACAGACAAATGTGAAACCAATGTGGATGAGCCATTTAGTGCAAGATCAGAGTATCTTGCACTGCAGTCTCATCCCATGGCCACTGGAGCGGACAGGTGCTGGCTAGCCGCTCCTGGAGTGACCAGCGGAGACCACAAATCCCGCCACTCCTAGGTCCTCTGTGAGAACCCCTGGGTAGTGGCTCCGTCTGTGGCATGGTGACGCAGGGGAGGGAGGGAGGGAGGGAGGGAGGGAAGGGAAGGGAAGGGAAGGGAAGGAAGGGAGGGAGTGGACACACGTGTGGGGGCCAAGGCACTTTATTGACCCAGGCAGCGCCAGAAACGGCGTCAGAGAAAAACCCTTGGGGAGGCACTTATAAATGGGAAGGGCGTGACACAAGGAGCCACGAGGGACCAATGAACGAAGCCCAGGGGAGGAGCGAGGGACATAACAGAACCAATAGGAATGGCCCAGGAGAGGGAAAAGCTCAGGGGACAAATCATATGTTAGGTAAGGGAAGATTGACATAGAAAGTTCTCGAAATTAAAGGGGGTTGGTTACAATGATGGACAGGTAACTGGCAGGAGGAACAAACCATTATGAGAGAGAACATGGGGGGAACAGAGGGTCAAACCAAATCTTAACTTATAAAAAATAACCAACTTTATGACAGCTGTATGTGTCCTGTACTGACTGGAGGTGAACTATTCCATAGCTTACACAAGAAGACTCATTTGCAGAGATCAATTAACCTTTACATCAACAAACACAGGAATTATCACTGATTGAAAGATTTTGTGCGTAGCCACTATAAAAAAAACAGACACATTGATAAACCTGGACCTTGTGAGCTTTGCCTACCCCCAACTTGCACACATTCAAGATGCAGAGACAATTATTTTTAAAATATATGTGGTCCTAGAAATGGGAGGACGTAGTCAAAGGTCAACAACCAGTAGAGAAGGCTATCCAGTTACTCACCAAAGTCATCAGGTACTTGGGAAACAGAATGTTTGGAAGCCAAATATTTTATACTGTTTTTTTTTTTTTCATTAAACTTTGATTCACCAAGAGAAGATTCTGAGTTTCCCTTATTTTCAAACATGCCTAGCATTTTTGTGCTTAACATGTTGCATTCAAGGCATTTATGTGAAACTAACTGTTATTGAAATATCTGAACATTGTGGCACGTCTTACTGATGTCTTTAAATATAAATGGATCAGAAAGTACTTTGCTTTTATGTTGCATCATTAGCTGAAGATAGAAAGCTTCACTTAATTTGCGTGGTCCTTAAAATTTCCTACCAAATGCAATGCCATCATCACAGAAGCATTAAATATTTCACAGCAAATTTTAGTGAAGCAGCTTGGATTACAGTAAAAAGTAAAAGTCACTTCAATATAAACAAAGCCACACAATATATATTACCTATAATTCCATTATTTGGGATACCTTGTTTGTTGAGTTTTGCAGAAAGCAACGTCACAGGAAATAATTAAAATGCTTAAATACATAAAAAATCCATTGCAAAGGATTGATCTCCGGTGCTTGGCCTTGTGCAATTGATTATTCCACTGGGAAATCTGTGGAAGGCACTGTGTTTGAGGAGTTAGTAATCTTGAGCCAGCCAGCCTTGTACTGAGGGTGTGAGGGGTCCATAGATTAGGGCACTGTAAGGGAACCTGCTGCCATGTCCCATGCCAGCCCCTAGCACCACTGGTGTTCTCTCAGAGAGCATCCAGTCTATCAGGAGACAATACATGGGCTGGATTTTTACACAAGATAAAAGGCACCACAGCATGGGACGTGGGAGGACCCCTTCTATGGCTGGCACCAGTGCAGAATGGCATGGGAAAATCTATTCAGGACCTGTTTGGTGCTGCATGAAAACAAGTTTTCTAGCATCTGAAAGGATAGAAGACTTACTCTCTATCAGTATTCCTCTTTTTATTCTCTTTTATTAAGATGTTGCCAAACCTTTCTCATAAAGATCCTGAAAGAACCTTCTCACCACTATCAATACCTGTGCAGAACAGTTTTCTATTTGAGACTAACACAATTATGCAATAATGTAATGGCTTATGATATATCACCCTAAACTAAAAACTTACAAAAAACCATATATATTATTCAGTAGTATACATCACAGCAGGTTGAGAGGCATTAGGTAACTATGTGAAGTTATTGTGGCAGAGAGTGCTTACAGGAAGTCCACATGGATATCTAAAATGCAGTACAAGCACATCTTGCCTCTATAAAAGCCTTTGCAAGTGGAGGCACAAAGTGTTGTAAGAGCCAGTACCTCCTAGGAATAGTCTGGCTTTGGCCTTGTTCACCAGAACCCAACCTCTAAATTTTCCTCAAATACCTTGCTTTTGTTGATGGCTTTCTCTCCAGACAGGTGTCCACCTTAGGCCTGCTGCATTGTTTGATCCTATGTCTCCTGGCCTAAAATCATCATCTTTCTGCAGCTTTCCTTCTGCCCTCTAACCTAGCCACCAGACTTTGCTTCTCTAGCCTATATCTTATGCAGTGCTCTTCAGCACCTTCAGCCATCAGTGGCCATTTCCAAGTCAAACACCCTTCTTTTAGGGTTATTGATCCTGAAGAGTTTCTGATTGCATTGCAAACAACACAGGTATTACCCTTACAGCTTTTTAGCAGACTTTAGTACCTTGGTTTTTTAGGTGATTACACTCAGTAATGGTTCTTTAACACAAAAAAGCCTACGGTAAATATCCCAAAAGGAAACATTTTTCAGGTTTATCTCAGTGCTATTACATTTGTGTTCATTGGACACTAATGCAACCTTCCTCAAGTATAATTTAACACTCTAATATTTTATTTAAACACATACTAGTATATTTAAATCTTCAAATAAATCAAAGAAATGCAAACCTACTCTAGCAAATGAAGGTTACTTCATATTTGAAAAGCCTTGGCAAATTATTCACAGTAAGAGCATAAAAGATGAGGAAATACTGTGGTTATATTCAGATGTAAATTTCAAAAGTTGTTTAAGTCATTGACCAGAAATGGTCAAAAAACAGCAGTCACATCTGATATTAGTCAGAATAAAAGTGTTAATGAGAAAGATACAAGCTTGGAATGACATTTTACTGAACTTATATACCCATAAAACATAATTCTGTTTGACTGATTTGAAAATATTCCTTCATAGCAAGAGCGCCATAACTGATAGGTGTCATGACCACCTCCAGTACTTGATTATCTTGTGGCTAGGGCAAGGCTCATTGAAAGTCTGATATAATTTTCCACTCTTTTGCACTAATCATACAGATTTTCTTTTTCTTTGGCATTCACATAGTTATGTTCTGTCACACTTGCACCAGATGCATCATAATTTGATGAGTAGCTCCAATGAAAATAGGTTACTACCTAATAGAATACTACTCAAAAGGAAACAGGTTTTCCTGTTTCCAGAGTTTAGTCCATGGCAAAAATTTTCTTTAGAGTATGGTTATTATGAAACATTTTATTAAATTAATTGTTTACCAAGAATCCACCAAGGAATAAACTATTTTGTAAATCACAGCCCCATTCATAGAAATAGGGCAGTATTTTGGCTTTATAATGCATACCAGGCCTACAGGACTTCCAAAGTACAAACCCTTCCTCATATCTGTTGTATTGTTGTCAAACCTGAATTTTAATCTTAGAATCCAGGACATATGAGTTTTTAAACAGATTTTCTACTTTACTTGCTTGCTGCATATTGATTTGAAATAGTGAGGCATCATATATCCATGCCACAATAGGACCACACATTTCAATAAATGACTATGATGTGACTGATGTCAGCTGCTACCAAAATTATTGATACTGATGAATGTATCTGTGTCAGTATTCATGCTTATTTTGTGCTCCATTAGACTTTATTTGCAGTTCATTCCACTCCCTGACCTTCATGTTATGAGGAATAAGGAGTTCCAGTTCTTGTCTCCTTGTCTTGCCTCACATCTCCTTATCCAGGAGTTTAGTCCTGACCCCAGATATCAGATCAGATATCTAGGAGATATCAGATGAGTGCAGATAGATGAGGAGGATGGAAAGGAGGAGAGACCAAAACATTCCTGTGTGCATTCACAGTCTATCAGCATCACATGACTTTTTGCCTGAATGTATTATTGTATCTCAATACTTCATTATAAAATTATAGTTTATGATAATTTGAAATATCTCATTTGATGATTTTAAAGGGACCATTCTCCTTTGCACTTAAAAAAAAAAATCCAGAAAATGGCATAAGCCTTCATAGGGAAGAATGAGTGATGAGCAATGGATGAGGATAAGCTCTGGATGGGCTTGAAATCAGGTACTACTAGATTCCAGAGGGAATTTTCGTGTCTACAGATAGTTGATATATAATGAAAACCACTTTGGCAAATCTATCATGGAGTACGTAATATGTCTTAACAAGTGTTAATTGATTATTAGAAATTTGTTCAGCCTGACATATTTTTATCTGCCTCATGATGAATACTGCACAGCTGGATTTATTTGGCTCTGTGTTTTTTCCTTGTAAGAAAAAGTAGTTTTCTCTTACAGCATGTATTCACAGTGAAATTCACAGAGCAAAAAGGAAGAACACAGAACTTCCTTCATTACTCAATATCCAAGTCAAATAGACATTAATTAAAATTCTCCATATCTGTGTCCTTTCTGTAGAGTCCACACAATGAGAAGAGAAAAGGAAGGTAGATAAGAGGCCTGTCGAGGTCTCTGCCAGCTCTCATTTCCCATTATTTTTGTGGGCTGTTTTTGAGATGTGCTAGACAAAAGAAGAATAAGATCAAGAAGCAGCAGCAATGGCATAAACTGAAATAGAAAAGGGGCATTCAAGAAGGATAGAACAGAGTTTCAGTACCAAGCTGTCATTTCAGGCTGAACCACAACAGATTTATATAGAAAAAGCAGTTCTTATAATGGCTATTGGGAAAACAGTTAATGTTTTAATTACTACAGGATTAAACCATTAAAAAATAAAGATCCCAACTGACAACAAATACGCATCAGCAGTAAGTTTGTGTTATTTGCTTAACAGTTTTAAGTTCTATAGTTACAGATATTTAAAATTTATTTTCCCTTAAAACTTTTAGGAAAAGGAAGCAGTTCAATATTGGTCTGACATAGAGATAGAAATTCACACACAAAAAAAATTAAAATAACTTGATGATATTCCAATAAAACAGAGCAGTGGAAAAATCACTGTGCACTTCAAGTAAACACACATTACATGCTTGGTGAGATATTCAAAATAATGAGTACATGCTGACTTGTACAGGAGACCCACATACTTCAACTTGAATATACTTCACCATAGCTAATGCAAATGAAGAAAAACTATCATATTTAGGCATAAAGGGAAAAAAAACTCAAACCAACAATTCAATTATGTAAACAAGAGGCATGATTTCCCCTCACAGCAGCGCGGCCATAAATTCCAGATAAGAAAAATTTTGACTTCCACAGGTCTGAGATGAGAATCAGCCCCAGATGACCTTTGCAGGAGGTAATACAATCTTCTTTGTTACATAAACACAATTTGAAATATGGATTCTGCTGCTTCCCAGACAACTGCTCAGGAACTGCACTTAGGAGTAATGCTATGTGAAATTCTGTAGTGAACCCCAGTCCTGGGACAGTTTTTCTCAGCTGATCCCTTTAAAAATGGTTGCATAAAGAGGTTGAAGAGGTTTTTGTATGCTAAGTATTTCTTGACATGGTAATGTTGATAGCTATATCATTTCTGTTAAAAGCTGCTCTTTACTTGTATTTTTAACAATTTTCCCTCTAAGTTGTAGCTTTTATTTTCTCTTTAATGCTTGCTACTCCTTTCTACTAAAGATATCTTGTTTCCTGGCCTCCTCATGCTCTCTGTATTTCAGATTTTAAGGACACTAGATTTCTCAAATATTTCTGTGATGATATTTCAAGATTTAGCTGTATAAAAGGAAGATATGTTGGTGTTCCTCATTGTCAAAATCCTGTTTTGACAGACTTCCATCACTTACACAATGCAGATTAAACTAAATAGAAGAGTGAAGAGAAGGCAGGTAAAAGCTAAACCAGACAGATGAAAAAGGATGAATTTGAGGGACTTTCAGTGTCTCTAGTGCTTTGTCTCTTTCTGAGTAGAGTCACTCTGAGATTAATGGACCTATGAAACATCACGAGAAAATGCAAAATTCAAACTACTTTACTATAAAATACTTTGATGGAGATATCCTTACAACAGTAACATGAAATTTCCTGTACCATTTATTCAGTTCTACAGCATTCATTTTTAGGTGACTGACAAGATTTTAAAAATTGTATTGGTTTCTTTCTTTACCAGCATTTCTTTAAAATGTAGGCCATCAAAATAATTTGACTTGCTTCTGTTGACTATGAAAAAGAGTGCCAAACATCAATCTCAAATTACCTTGAAAATGTCACAAAAGTAAAAGGGAAAGAAGACAATTCTAAGACCTGTATATTGACGACAGTACCAACAAATCAATGACAGCTAAATCAAGCAAATAAAATCTTTGTATTTCCATTTACTCAATGGTTTTTAGTCTGATGTCTGACAATGCTGTAAGATGCATAACAGTGAAGGAGGAAAGGCAGAGCTTTTTAAGAGAAAAGCTTCTATAGCTGTTTGAAACAAATGAGGAAAAAAACCCTTCAAAGTTTGAATTTACAGTCTAGGTATACACACTTCTACTTTGAGCCAATTCTAGAATCTTGAATGTACTCATTTGCTGCAATGAATCTAGTTAACAATACAGGAATTTAAGGTTCTTAATCCTATTTTAACTTGCAAGGTTCCTTTTCAATCCGTCAATTATATAAATTGAATTTGGAATATTAATCTGTTTTCTACCCAGCAGCTTCCCTTGCCAAAACTATGTGTCTAATATCAGTGAAGATACTCCTTCTGTAAAATCACCTGAATTAGATCCTTAACATTACCTGGCATTACTGTCCTCAGCCAACAATGCTGTGTTGCTATTCAGGTCTGGTGGTGTTATAACTCCTTAAGCATCTCAGATTCAACTGCTTTCCTACTAGGAAGGCCTTGGGCTGTCATGCATCTTGCAAAGGGTTTTGATCCTGTAGGAAGCTCTAGATGCCCCAGGTGATTAGATTCTTAATGCAGACCTCTTCTTCACTGCCTGTCTCAGGTTAAAAATGTTTTGTAAGCACATTTTTCTCCAAATAGAGAATACCTAATGCAAATAGGCATGAGTTGGCTGCAGCCAGGCCAGCAATTAGAGGTTCAACCAGGATATAAGAGCTGCAAGTTCACATCACTCTTTCAATGGTTGGTTAATTATTTATATATAGTGGAAGAGTTCCAACAAGAGAGAAAAAAGGTATTCAAGCTAGAACACTCAATTGTTTAATGATGGGCATTCCTAGAGGATATGGATTGCCATTCCTGAATTGAATTCAGCAGAATGGGAATTTGATTTCAGGCCAATGTTATAATTGCTAAGATAATGCATTTCTAGGATAAGTAAAGTTTTGGGGGTTTTTAAAATTTTATGTCACATACAGAAATTAAACATATAATTGTTGAGAAGTTTGTTTTCATGGGACCACAAGATAAGAAAGATCCCTGAACAATCCTAGAACTATTTATGTTGGAAAAAACCTCCAAAATCATTGAGTCCAACCTTCAAATGAACACCACTTCCTCAACTAGACCACAGCACTAAATGCCACACCTGGTCATTTCTTGAACGCCTCTAGGGATGGTGATTCCATCACCTGGGCAGCCCATTCCAATGCTCAACCACCCCTTCCAGGAAGAAATTCTTGCTACTGTCCAACCCAAACCTGTGGTGCAACTTGAGGTCATATCCTCTTGTCCTGTAACTTGTTGCCTGGGAGGAGAGGCCAATCCCCTCCTGGCTACACCTCCTTTCAGGCAATTGTAGAGAGTAATAATGTCTCACCTGAGTCTCCTCTTCTCCAGGTTAAACAACACCAGCTCTTTCAGCCCTTCCTCATATAATTTACTTTCTAGACTCTTCAGCTTTTCTGCCTTCAAAATCTAGTACTTCAATGTCTTTCTTGAACTGAAGAGCCCAAAACTGATCACAGGACTCATCAGTGCTGAGTATGAGGGAACAATTACTTCCCTGGTCCTGCTGGCCACATAATTTTTGATACAGGATGCCATTGGCCTTCTTGGCCACTTGGGCACACACTGGGTCATGTTCAGCTAACTGCCAAACAGCGCATCTAGTTCATTTTCCACTGGGTCATTCTTTTTATCACTATATAAACCTCCCCTGGTGCAGCTTTCTACTGTTCCTACATGTTGTCTCACTGGATCCCCTGAAGAAATCAGTAATTATGTTCAGACCAAGGTGGCCCCTGAAGTCTCTCAATTTAATAGTATGATAAAGACATGTTCTGGCCTCCACTGGGGTATTTGCACAATTCCATGGGGATGATCTTGCTTTATTCCTTTACAAATAGCTGGGACATTGATCTTTAGACAGGTTTCCATTATTTTTGATGGTCTCATATACATAGAGGAGCATGCAACACAGTCCAGTGAATTTCAGAACATTTCTTATCCCAGCTAATGTCATACCCAAACTTTGAAGAAACACCAAGTACCTTGATTCCTCTGCATGCAAAGAGCATTTCTTTGACAACAGACTGTGATGTAATGTTTGCTTCATAATAGTTATATCCTAAATGAATGATCACATTATTTTAATCAGTATTATTTAGAGATTTCTAGATTTATGCAATATGGCTGTAGAATGTAATTTTGGAATTTAGAAAAAAATTAGTGAATGCCATATTTGTTCTTGAAGTCATAATTGGCAATGCCAACATCAACATGTAAAAATTTCTGTCATGGAAAACTAAATCTAGCTAGCTAGATTTGGATTCGTGAAAAGAAAAACAACATCCGTAACACCAATATGTTTTGACAAGTATTTAGACAACTATATGAACATCTCAGAATAAATGGCATTCATTTCAGGAAAACGTCAAGAAATTAAAACTACTATGGCTGGCTTTGTGCATTTTTAAATAATTGCTAATACTTAATAAATGGACTTTAAAAGTCATTCTCTCCCCTCTCCCCAGTTAAAATAAATACTTTAGATTCACTAGCTTCAGAAAGAAACCCTATTCTTTTTAGATGGATCGGAAAAAGCATCTTAGACAACAGCTCTGTCAGAGGTGCGAGTCCTATACACTTTCATTACAGCATCTCTTAAGGGAGTTTGAGTATTTTTGTTTTGATATTAATAGTTATATAATTAAATCTATTACTTAAATTCAGGATCATGTACAAAAAGAGAATAACAATATATGTATTTCTTAATTTTCAGTTTCAGTGTATCATGATGGATAAGGATAAGATTCTGAAGAGCCAGGATACCATTAAATATTTGATGACTGTGAGGTGCCAAGTTATTTCTTGCGACTTATGATACTTTTTCTCATATAAGTAAAAGAACCATCACTTTCTAACACTCTTTTTAAAATATTTGTGTTGAAAATTTATACGCTACAGTAAAATAGTTTAAAGGCACCACATTCAGGTCATGATCCAGGCACACCTGATTGCAGTGGTGAACAATTCCACTTTTTTCTTCCATTCAGTGAAGTAACAAGCACTACCACTTGTTTTACAATGTTGTCAAAATATTTTTCTGTATTGCTCAATTCTGAGAGAAATGTTTAAAAGACATATGTAGATTCCATGAGATGCATTCACTGACATGTACTTAGCAGAATTTATTTCAAAAGCAGAACCGTTCTAAGATAAAAAGTTTAAAGTAAGTAGAGTTTAGACTGATCTGGCAATTCTCTGCTGCTAAAGAGGAAAGTTAGATACAATTAATTTAAAAATTAAATTTTACTTGCAATACTGTATGGCATGCGCAGGCTTCAATGTCTGTGAGACAGGAAAACAGAGGAAGAATGCAATACTCATTTAAATAAATGAGATTCACATCAGGGAAGGATTTTACGTACTTATGACCTGAGTAGAAGATACTAAATGATCCTGATCTGCTTGGCATACTGCTAACATACAGACCTCATACACTTTTTAACCTGTATGTCCTTCCAGTTTCAAAATATTTCCACTTTGGAAAGACCTGGGCTTAGTTCCATGTGACTTGATTCCAATGATTATCTCTTGGATCAAGGTGATCATCATTATCCATGTGAATTGACAAATAAATATTCCTCATAGTATAATAAGAAAATAAGGAAGGAAATCCCCTGGGTTGCTATCCTTTTGTAATTGTTGAAGACATTTACTCCATCAAGTTCACATCTGAAAAAATTTAGAAAAGTAAAATTTTCCTGAGCTGGCTAGTGTTTCTTCCCACAGTACTATGGCAGATGAATAATATACTCTCTCTCCCTCTCTCTCTCAGTTCTTTGCTTTCCAGAAAACATGCAAAGAAAAAATGCGTTAAGGTAACAAAATGATCATCAGAATGAAACAAGTATTTTAATGTAGGGGGATAGAATATAAGTAAATAAAGGTAGTAGAGAAAGTAATCTTACCCCTTAAGGAGTTGCAGCTGGGTTAATTATCAGAGATTGGCAACAGGCCTGATTTTAACAGGCTGTAGCTGTAGCCAATGAGAAGAGTGTTATAAAAGAGTGGATTGGTTGGTTGAGGGGAACCAGAGTCAGTTGGCTGCAAGAAGAAGGAAGAGTCAGTGCCTAGAGGAGCTTCCTACACGAAACATAAAGGAGGTACGAAACTCTAGCAATATGGAACCTTCGCAATGTAATGACAACAATTTTAATGTATCAAAATAATATTGGCTCTGGGAAACAAATTTTCCTACATGTTTTAACATGGATCTTCTATTAGAAACATTACAGAAACAGGCTTTTCATTTCCCCCCAACCAAAAATCACTCTGAACACAAAACTTGCTAAGGTTTTAACACACTTAAAAAGGTATTATATTTTAGATTTAAAAGTTTGATGAATCTTGCTAATTCCATTTCAGAACCTAGTATTTACTAGGATAGAGGTTAACCTTGGTTACATATAAATTAAAATTAGAATCTCAGCTTTACAATTCAATTTCCTTTTAAATCTCATGATCTCTAATGATTTTAAAGTATAGGACACATGGTCTTGGTAAAATGTGAGAAAAGATTGTGTCTAATTTATGTCTTCTGTTAAAGGGAACTATAATTATCAAAATTTGTTACACTGCCTTCTGTAGCCATTAGTTCACAATAAGTAGAGTAATAATGTTTTATTATATTACTTTTGTGAATGAGCTAAGTAATTTCTGTATGTATGCAATATTTTGTGCAGTAATGTATTATCTAGCTCATTATATTATTATTACATAATGTAATTATTATGCAAGCATTATTATTACAGCTGTAACAGAATTTTGCAAATATTTGTACTTGTATAATATTTTCCTAGTTCCTTTCAGGCACCACTTCATAAAGGCAGCAGGAATTTGGTGGTAGTTTAAAGGGTTTACTATATTCTGGTCTTAATCATGATCAATTGAACAATTCAAATCCATTTTCTATAAAGACATAAAGGTTATCCATTGCTCTAAATATGATACACTGAATACAATCCTCCAGCAATAGAACATCATCAAATAAATCCTGACTTATATTTAGTACCACTATTATTCACTACTATTGAATGACACTGAGAATATTTTTAGACTCATTATATTAAGATGTTTTCAAACATAAGTTACTTGTCAAAAAACAAAATTGATGTAAATGATATCTTGAACTGAGTAAAATTATGCTATTTGCATCATCTTTGAGCAGGATGCTTGCATTACCATATCATAAAGTAACCTTACTCCAGTTTTCTGGGTTGCTTTTTTTCTGTTACTGCCAGTAATATATGTGCCTCAAAGCATAAGAAAACTGCTTTGTCTCCATATCCTCCTGAGCTGTAGCAGCTTTGTTTTATCCTGCAGGACAAAGTCTTGACTACACTTTCGTTAGCTGACCCATTCCCCTCATGCGTTCAAAGTGTACCTGGGGAGAAAAAAAAAACCAAACAAAAAACCCAACCATTCAAAATAAAAAAAAGTTTTGCTGTGTTTCTGTCTTGCTGAAAACCCCACAGATTTAGAGAGAAGCTGGTAAGCTATCCTGTTGCCCTTGGGTCATCAACAAAATCACATGTGGGCCACATCGGGAGATAACTAGAAAATGGGCTAAAAGCAGGTGCTAACTTGAGGATACTTCTGGATTAATAGAAACTTACCTTGATTCCTTAAAAGGCATGCATTTATCCCACTACAGATTTTTGTGAGAGCTGTTGAGAAGCAAGCAAGAAAGTGTCCTGCAAAACATTTGCAGTATGCACCTGATTCCCTTTGCCTGGGTACAAGGACAGTTTTATGGCTTACTGAGGGTGCAATGTGCATTTCAACTCAATATTGATGGTACAAACTTCAATAGTTTGTACCATCAATATACATTGTAAGTCAATATTAAAGATAAACCAACCTCAAAAGCAAAATTAAGTTTGAATTAAAGTTGTGTTGTTTTGCATTGCTCCTGCTCCTTGTTTGTACAAAATCTGTGAAATTCTAGGTACACAAGTGACTCTCTTAATTACAGGTGTTCTGGAAAATATATCAAGTTTTCTGACTATCAAGGACATTTTTAAATGAAAGAGAGCTAAGGGTTAAGGTCAGCCATCCTTCTTGCCACAAGACAATACCATGGGAAGCATGTCTATGCTATTGGCAGTGGTACACGTGTTCTAACATTCATGGTCAATGCTTGCAGTCAGACATTTGGGACTTAACATACTTGTAACAAAATAACAGCATGTACCATCTGCTGCAGGTGTACACCTCAAAATATTGCTCTAGTACACACACATTTTGCAAATACTCATGTCTCAAAGTGAGTCCCATTTTCATTTCTACTTTGCATACCAAACTACATATTTCACTTAGGTTAGCCATTTTTTGTTATTTGAAAGACTCAACAAAAGGCTTTTATCTCTTAGCTAACAGAGTGAAATTCTGTTTTTTCTGTAGAAACAGCATGTAAAGTCACCTAGGTTATTCTGGTAACACGGTGAGTTCCACCATTGCCATTTTCCCAGAGAAACTGTGGCTGCCCCATCCCTGGAAATATTGAAGGGCAGTTTGCATGGGGCTCTGAGCAATCTTGTCTAGTGAATGGCATCTCTACCTGTGGCTGAGGGGTTGGAATTAGATGATCTTTAGGCCTTTTCCAACCCAAAACTTTCATGATCTAAATGCACTGGATGAGATCACTGAACAGAAGATTACAATATAGATTGTCTTAAATGTGTAATTATTGTTTTTTGCATTGTCTTCAGCATTTCCTTAGGAATTGTTACAGTTCAGAAGTATCGGGAATGGCTGGTAGGTGAGAGCACCTGCAAAAATTCATATCAAAGATTACAGGAACTCCTGTCAGGGCCAGGACAGCCAAGTGTCAAGCCACAAGCCATGTGTAATGCTACAAGGTTTATTGCTACAAATAGTCACAGGTGTTTTAAGTATTACTTCTAGTATCACATTCCCTTTTTCAAGTGTTTGGGTTTTTTTCTTTTGTTAAAGCTACTTCAAGTACATATGGAAGACTTTTTTACTAACTGGAAGAAATATCCTGGAAATTGAAGTTGATATTGAGTTTGTTTCCTGAAGCATTGATTTTTCTGTTATGCTAAAATGCAAGATATTGATCTGTAGAGTTTCCTCTCAATATCCAAATACATCTATATATTCTGATGGCATTTTTGGTCTATGTTTCACATGGGTCTGTGTGCTGTCCCATGCTTTCATGTTGATCATCCTGTAATTGATTTCTTCTGGATATTTGTGACTAATGTAGTTGCTGTTGGAGGGAATAATTTTTTACTGTATTTGTGATTAAATGTTATCTTGTTTTGTGTAAAGGCATTTTGCATTAACATTTTCTGAGCAGTAATTTTGCTTTCATTTTGTCTGAACACCTCCATGACATATTTGGATAAACAACTATACTGAGAGCAGAAGTGTGGTGCTCACAATCTTTTAATTCTTTATTAGGAGAGCTGCAAAAAATTTCTGTACTAGATTTTTGTTTGCACAGAATTGTTAGAGCTGCAAAAGACCTCTAAGATCATTGAGCCCAGCTGCTAAGGAGCACTGTGTTCAGTACTAAACCACTAAACTAGCAGCCAAATGCCCCAACTACACATTTTTGAACACTTCTAGGGATGGTGGTGACTCTATCATTTTCTAGGCAGCCTGTTCCAATGTCTCACTACTCTTTCAGTAAAGGACTTTTATCTAATATCAAAACTAAACCTCCCTTGGTACTCCTTGAGGCCATTTCATCTTGTCCTATATCTCATTACTTAGGAGAAGAGACTGATACCCATCTTGTTCCTCCCTCCTTTCAGGCAGTTGTAAAAAGTGGTAAGGTCTCCTCTGAGCCTCCTTTCTTCCAGGCTAAACATCCCCATCTCTCTCAGCTGCTCCTCAAAAGCTTTGTGCTGCAGACCCTTCACCAACTCCATTGCTCTCCTCTGGACTGACTCCAGCCCCTCAAAGTTTTTCTTGTAATGAGAGGCCCAAAACTGAAGGCAGGACAAGAGATGCAGACTCACCAGTGCTGAGTACAGGGGGAAAGCATTGTTTTAATTGTAAAATATCAATGATGAGATCAAGGTTTCTCCAGTTTCATGTTGCTATTCTAGTGTCAATTTGATTGGCTGCATGCTCTGTATTCTAATACAGACACTTGATTTTCCTACTGTGAGCACAATGAATTTCTCAAACTGTTTAAATGTAGTGTAACATACATTATAGTCCTCATTTTGATTAAGTCTTCCAGAATTCACATAATAGTCAGTATCATATTGTACATTCTCTCAGGTGCCCTGTGAATCAAGTCAATTAATGCCTTTGCAAAGGAATTGTTTAATTGGTGAGCCTAAAAAAACAACTGCAAGTAAGAGAGTTTAATAACCCACAGACATTTGGAAGGCTTACATAAACACTAAACTTTAAAAAAACAGCTAAAATAGAATGTTTCCTAAGAGCAAAGAGTATATCACAGTTTTGAAGTCAACTAAACTGTAGAAAATACCAGTATTTTCAGAGAAAAACATTGAGGTTCAGCAAGATTTAGATTCTTCTTCTTAATGCTATTTGAAAATCCCTAGGAAGCATTTAACTGGTAATATATAGGGGGCTTAATATTTGGTCTGCTCCTTTAAAATGTTATTATACAGAAAAACCTACAAAACATTAAAATAAGACTGAGAAATGAATGGTAAAATCCCAGCTTTTGGACTGAGCTGAACTTTTTGAAGAATGATCCTTCCTTGATACCAACACACAATTTTTTTTGTGTACCAGCTGGATTTCATTGCTATAGGAAAACTGTCTACCTCAAAGGCAAATTCAAGGATGAGTCATTCAGCTCTGTAACAAGAAACACAGATGGAAAAATGCCACAGCTGCACAGAGCTGGGAGCAGAAAAGTGCACGACCTTAATGAATATGCTTTTACATTTGACAGACTCCATCAGAGAACTCGCAGTAGCTGCAGAATCCTATGGCACCATAAAAACATTTTGGCGTTGTTTAATCCCATTGTTGCAAGGAAAAGTGTGAGAATAGAAATATAACATGGAAACTGCTTTCTACCCTCGTTGCCTGGATCTGATATGTTTCTGGAAAAAAAATTCAATATAGAAGTGCAACAGCCATAAAAAAGGCATGCTTGTATTTTCCATTTCCTTTTTATCCATTTTTTTATTATCTTCCATGACCTTTGTCTTCCAAAACATTTTCTTTAACTCATCTTTGTTTTCATTCCTCAACTCCAATTTTTGCAATTTTTTTCCCATCTTCCAAGGAATCTCCTCTCTTTCTTTGACACATCTGCTGCAGCTCAACAAGGAAAAATATGCATGTGAGATTTAATAACCCTGTGCAGCAATCCATGCCAGAGGGTTATTTGAGAGAAAGTGTCCTTGCAGAAAAGAATTTAACATGTGCAGGATCCATGGCAGGCCAAAATCCCTTGCCCTCATGTATTCCAGGGCAAGAACAATGTCTGAGAGTGCCTCATCCTCCCCTCAGAGAGGACAGCTTACATCAGCATTCTGGATGTGCATCTGAGGAGGTGGGCTGGCAATGAGCAGGGAGGAGATGTTATTTCAGCAAAGGCCATGACAGATTCAGTTCAGATTCTGACTTATTAGTTGCATTCAGAAATGTTCACAGCCTATTACTAAAGAAAGCATTTAATGCTCTGAATCACTCTCACTGTTAAACCAAAAAGAGTAACACTCCTCCCTCCACATATAATGTATTACAACGAGCAGAATCAGAGAAGAATAGTGGGTGCAGATGCTTTTTTCTACCCACATAAAACAAAATATAGAATTTCCTGTGCATAGACAGTAGTGGAGAGCAAGGAAATATTTCATTGGACACTCAAGAATGATCTAAAAATAAAAGAGGAAGGGCAAAAAAAGATATTGTACATCCTCTGAGTAGACTTCTTAGAGTTCAGGGATTGAAACCTCAAATGTGTCTACATAGATAAGACCCTGATCTTCAAGAGCAACCTTTTCTTTCCAACATCAGTTATTCAGTAGTCAATTAGGCAATGATGTTCTAAAGAATCATTTGTCCTGTTCAGTAATACGGCTTTCTTATACACAGAAGAAATGTTAGCCACAAGCATCAATATATCTCTTTTCTTCAGAGGAACACAGCTATATATCACCTACTGGAACATCAGAGCTGATGATACTGATAAGAAAAGCCAAATGCTGAAAGCTTTGCTGCTGCTGTTTGAATAGAGAAATGAGATTGATATATACTGAGGGTCAGTTTTGGCAAAGAAAAGATCCTATAATTTCCATGCCCTCTATTTCCCTTATCAAATTACTTTTATTTTATTCTCATCAGCTAGACTATTTTCAATTCCTGACTTATATTTCTGGTTTTAGGCTGTTTAAACAACCTTGATTTTGCATAGCTTCTCATGGTAAATCACTGTTTAAAACTGTTTGATCCCTAACTCTGATCATACCCCACAAGGAGCATACAGAAGCTATTTCTTCCAAAATATAACTAACACAGAGATCCTATTGGAGCTATTACTTCAAGCAGCTATCCATTTATGACCTGATCTAAGCAAAGTTTCTCTAATTAAAATTGCTAAGATAGGAGAATATTGTGGAAGAATGTGGAAAAGATATAGAGCCATAGCATACAAAAATATTTATATAAGATCAAATGTACCTGTAATGCAACAACACTGAAATCAGTAGTTTACATCACATGATGAGTTCAGTCCTGACATATTCTATTAATAAGGAAAGTTTCATGGCCATATTACTACAAGATATAATTCTATTGTCTTCCTGCAATTTACTTCTATTCTCTAGAAAGACTGGTAGGGGGTAGGTCTCTTGCAAGGGAAGATAAAATATTCTTAACCAGGTCACAGCCAGGGTTCTAGGTATTTTTGAAAATTAAATAATAGCATAAGAGATTTCCAGGCTTCAAATCTATGGTTGATTCCAGCTTTTGCCTGGAATGCATGGATGTTGACACAGTGAAAGTCTTTCTGAGAACAGACCTGGATCCAGCAATTCCAGAGGGCCTCCAACATGCTGCACATCCAGCAGCCCTCCCTCGGGGCTGACTTTGTCACCTCTGTGATGCAGAGTACCTAACACTCTCTGGTCTGAGACACTTAAAATCAACTGCTGAATCTGCTGCAGGTCTCTATGGTTACATTTACAGTCAGTTGCTGCTTTGTATACAGGAATAGATGGGATTTTTAAAAACTCAGGCTGCTTTTGCAGAATGACAATCTAAGTTGTGACTTTCTTCCCCCCAATACACTGAGAACATATAAACCAATTTTCATAAGACAGGGTAAACGTAAAGGTAATGCCCATTATTCCAACACAGACTGACAAATTGCTCAGATAAAAAAGTTCAGAGGGCAGGAATTATGGTAGAATAGGCCAGCTTAAAGGTTTTAAGAATGAAACCTCATAAGGGCCTAATAACAGCCATTTGTGTAGACTGCTTTTCTTCCCAAAGTCCTTTCTTTGCAGTCTAGACCTTTGTTTACTTAAATCCTGATAAAATTCCCAATTCATTTTAATTGTTCTCCATTAGTCTAAGGATATAAATTCAATATTAATGTAAATTAAGTGCAGCTCCTGTACTAGTGATGCACAGATCATTGAAAAGAGTGAAGAGTAAAGGTATTTAGGAGCATGTATTCACCTCATTTTACATTAACTAAAGATGAAGAAAATCATAAGTAGATTTCCCTATGATTATTCATCTCTGTAAAAATATCACTGGCTTTATCTCAACAGCTACAAGAGACCAGGATGTCAGCTTTACATTTTGAAACACCATCACCAAAATGCCCTCTAGCAGCACTGACTTAGTGGAGACAATGCCACCTACTGAAGTATTCACATCCCTTGCTTCAGGACACTTTCCTTCATCACTAATTGTCAAAGCAGAATTGACAGTGTTACCTAGAGAGCTGCTAAGTTTAAACTCCATCACTACTGTTCTCAAAAGAGATGAGGGACCTCTTCTTCTCATCTCTGCTTATGATGGTAGAAGGAGAAGAACACAAGCTATTTCCAGGCACACATATTTTTAAAAAAGCCAGCATAATCTAAGCCCTCACCTTCATTTCATTTTCTCTTGAGATTTTTTTTCTCCTTCACAACTGGAGCAAAAGATGCTTTCATTTCTGTTCTGCAGCTTTTTTTTCCTACCTTAGAAAAGGCCAGATGAACACACAATCTGCAAATGAACAAAATCATTGTTATTTGCTCCAGAATATTAATTACTAAGGTTTCCTCTCTAGGACTAACATTGGTAAAAGGTAGTGGGTCTTATAGGAAAAAAGACCACTTAACTAACATATCCTAAACATACATAGCAGAAACTTCCTCCAAAGAACTGATTTTTTAAAATGTATCCTACACTGTCAAAAGAGCTTGTTTCAAAAGCCTTAACCATTAAAATAGGATGAGAGCTATCTTATATAACAGTATTTAAAAGACACTGACTGCATAAAAACAGCTCAGGGAACTGTGTAAAGTTTTAGCTATGTCAGGATTTTTGCTCTATTTAAAATAAGCCATTCTACAAAACACAGCATAAATAATCAGCAGCATAATCCTCCAATTCTTCATCATGGGAGGAGTTCCCAGAAAGTTTTCCTAACAATTTGTGTACTTTTCTCTCTAACTGATCAAAACTTTCCACCAAAACAGAAAATGAATATTGTTTAGCCAGAAAAAAACAGACATATAAAAAAACCTAAAATAATGGTAGGCATTTCAAAACATTCATAAATGACAATAAAATGAGATTTTGCTCTTTTTTTCTTTTGGAAGTCGGTGCTTCTGGAGCAAAAAAAATAGCATAGGAATGCTGCATTCCTGTATGATCTGACAGTTTGATA
Source organism: Molothrus ater (assembly GCF_012460135.2). Classification (NCBI taxonomy): domain Eukaryota; kingdom Metazoa; phylum Chordata; class Aves; order Passeriformes; family Icteridae; genus Molothrus; species Molothrus ater. The sequence goes on from NC_050481.2 coordinate 47,867,232, forward strand.
TAAAATGTTAGCTCATATCTACCTTAGAAAGAATAATGTTCACACATAAGAACTAATGTCAGGGTGAGGTTTAGGGCTATTCAGAATATTATTTCTTCTCGGTGCTCCATCTTATAAATTATGCATGATAGATGGTGATGTGTTCTCTGCCTGCCTGTGACTCATGTGGTCAGTACTGCAAAGGTACAGAGGAATCAGAAGTGAATCCTTTCTCTGCTAAGCAAGAACATGAAAGCCCATCCACAACAGTTATTCTGTGGTTTGAAGTTAATTTCAGCTGCATTTTTGTTTTTCTTTTTAAATAGTAAATTAAATATTAAAGGAACACACAAAAATTCTTCTCATTTTCCTTAATTTTGTGTGCTCTTTGGTCAAATGAATAAACTGAAATGCAAATGTTATATATGAAATTGCTAGCATTCACAAATTTCCCAGCACTATTTTCCGAATGAGCATTTTTCCTTCTCCTCATGCTTTTAAATGAACTCTTTATTGCCAGCCATTGGGATTGGATATGTGCAAATGCAGATGGCCACTATTATCTGACAGAAATTCTAAATTTTTTTTTTTTCTACATAAAGGGTTTATAGCGAAACAATTTATCCAAATAGAAGTCGCTTATTTGACACAAGCAGTGAGAAGAATCAAACCAAGAGTACCATACCCAGACTTGTATCTAATGGGTAAGGGCATGATATAAGTGACATGTGCATACTTATAAATATATAATGTACAGATTCAGCTCAAAGATTATAATTGTTTTTCAGAGCTGCATTTGTCCACTTTGTACTTCAAATCCCATTTTAACAGTCAGGGTTATTTCTCTGTTCATTTACTTTTGCTTGCTTCTCTTATGCAGTGCTATATAAATGGAGCTTCTGTAAAATGAAGCAGTGTTTTGTTGCTGGTGGCATTGATAAATAAAGAACAAGATACTATAAATATTTTATGGAGTTCCTAAAGGCTACATTCACTTTCAGATCCGACTGCATCAGAAGTAGATTCACTGGGAGCGTGTTAGTTCATCCGAGACTTGGTCTGTTCACTTTGGTTCATTATATTCACATAAAATGGCAGTAGCTGATCATTTTTTTCATACTGCTGTTACAAAAAACCCTACACAACTGCAGTCCTGATTATAGCAGAGCAAGATGATGTCATCACACTCACAAACAGCAGCAAAGAATGTTCTCAGTGACAGCTGGAGTGTTTGTTCAAGGCTAGGTTGCTATGTTGTATTATGTTGTGTTTGTTATTTCATGTTATGTTGCTGAATAAAGTACAGCCATGCAAAGAGCAGGTGGTTCTGTGTAGGGATTTCAGTGCATAAAGCTTCCTGTGACAGATATCCCCAGCTAGATGGATATGCCAGTGGCTTGTGCATGCTCACACTGGCCACAGCAGAATGAACTTTGTGAGCTTTACCCAGTCTGACACCGTCTTTAGAGCTCAGCATTCATATGAGTCACATAGCCTGCCACCAAATGGTGATTTTATTTGGTATTTTGCTTTGCTACTCAGGTTGTTTTAAGTATCATTTGACTAAATTATGATTACAGTTATTGAAACGAAAACCATTAGGAAGCTAATGAAGGACCTATCCAAATATCCACTGCTTGGCATTTCCATGGTTTTACCGAGAATGGTTCGATGTGCCTCTAAGGAACATAGTACTATTTAGATTTTGTATTCAGCAAGAAATATAACACAACCACTCATTTGTCCATATCTACAAAGGAATGATTGATCCAACTGTTACCAGTTAAAAGTGTTTTCATGAGATAGGACCAAGATATTTTGGGGGTTTTGTTGTTGTTGGGGGTTTTTGTGTGGTTTTATAACTAAGTCAACATTATTTGCTTTCAGATTATATAGTGTCACTTCAGGCCAGAAAGAACTTACTCTACTAAAATCACAAATTTTGGTAACATTTTGGTGTAATTAGTATAATTCTCAGCCCTTCAGGTACTTTTGAAGATTTTCAGAGAAGAACTTTGCAGAGAGTGCAGACAGAAAACTAGATTTATACTATTTTCAAACTTCAGTGATTTGTTTTGTAACACTGTTTTGCTAAGGAGATTTCACTCCCTCTTTTAAAGTGTCTGTAAACTGAAACAGGTAACTGATTGTCTTCAGTTTCTAAACAAAACTTCTGCTTTGGAAATGTTAGTACATATTGACACTTTTCTCATACGGTCCTGATGAACATGATGCAGAATTTCTAAGAAGTTTTCATTAAATGAACCAGCTAAATGCTTTCATACTTGAAGGTGTAATTAGACATAAAGTTCCTTTGTGACATTAAAAAAATTATCAGATGAAATACGTCCTAGTTGACTGCTTACTGTCAGGTTTTCCAGCTCTACATTTTTAAGAGTAACAGGATTCAAAGTCCTAATGCTACCTTAAAAAAAAAAGAAAGTTATCTGTGACAGTCAGTCATTCTATCTGGTGAGTTTTACTTCTAGGTTCTGAAGCTTTGTGAAAGGACTAGGATAAAGAACATGAGTAACAAAAGCAAGAACATGCAGTAAGGAGAACAAAACAGAAGAAGGTCCAGAGGCAGAGCCCATGGTGTAATCCTAGGAGGGGTGAAAACATCAAACAGCAGCTCTTTGTGCACCCTACTATTGCACTGTGTATCCCACTCCTTCATAATTAGTCATAGCTCCTTCAGACATTCAACCCCTATCAGAGCAATCAAGTTTTGAATTTCTTTTCTGCATCACCAAGGACCAAAATATATAGCAATTTAATCTCATTAATGCTGAGAGAAAAAATATTAATCTGCCTGCCTTCAAACAGCATATCCAAGAATTGCTGTTGCACCAAAGGTAAACGAATCACTCACCCCAAACTCCCATCCCACTTGCAAACCTCTTGAACTTATATCTGCTGCTCTCTCCAGCCTACTTGTGCTTGCATCGGTCCCAGTCCTGCATGTACCATATAGTAAATAAGTTCTATAAAACATGAAAATTTTATCTGTTTATTTATTTAGAAAATAAAACCCCAGTTCTCCCCGCAACCTCTCTTGCAACCCTCCAAGTTACAAGAAGGTGTTGTGCAATGTGCTGCAGAGGCTACAGTTGGAACAAGAATTAAAATCCGTAAAGATCAAAAGGATAATGTTGGTCATCACCAATCGACTTCCATTAGCTCTAAATTATATACAGATTCACTAATATTAAAAAAAATAAAGATAAGAACACCTGTTGTCTGAAAAGCACCTTTGATAAAACTGCCAACAATATTTTAAGAGGTCATAGGTTTTTAAGTTTGGGGTTTTTTTACCTGTTTCATGCAGCAGTTGGGGCTCACCATCTGTTGTGAGCTGAGATTTCAGAAAACAGCCAGACTGGTCAAATCCATGATGTTTTGCCAAGACACTAAGTAGAAAATGCTTTAGGAATACTAAAATAACTGTGGACATTATATATCACAACTATGAAAAGAAAGCAAGGAGTTGAAAACAGAAAAAGGAATTAACACATACAAATTTTTGATTGTATTGCCATTATTTCTTAAGGAGAACTGCTGAGTAATTAAAACACTGTTGATTATCTTCCACACCAACTAAATTTTCCATGTAATACTTCCTGTTCTGTTGGGCCAGCTTAGAGAATGACTAAATATTGGTTTCCTTAGTTTCAACAGTTGTAGCATAAGCCTCTCTAAGCCTTTATCTCTGTTAATTATCTTTTTTTTTTCTCAAAAAGACATTTCAAGCTAACCCTATTACAAAACAGTGCTTTAGAAAGCTATCAAAAGCAAAGTTTAAAGAATCATCTGATGCCTCTTTTCTTTAACGGTGATATTTCTTTTTGATCACAGAAATGTCCCAATTCACAGTCATCTGGAGTTCCTACTTGACTAATTTTTTGACACTCTCAAGTGTTCAATATCTCCTTGACTTCAATGTTAATTCTCTGGCTTTTTTTCTGATTCTCCTGCTGAGATGCAAGTGATTACATATTCAATTAAATCTCAATGTCTGAAGATCTAACATTTTATTAAATGGAAAAGTATAGCTACATAAACCATACATACACAGTTATACACACATGACAAATATGCCACACTCAGCTTTTTCATAAGAAAGCAAGCAGAACATTTAACAGCCAAATATTTTTAGTCTCTGAAATGTACATTTTTGTCATGTTGTGATGTGCTTACATGTGTCAACATGCTTAAGCTATTATTAATGTACATCGTCTGCTTAGCTTACTCTTTTTTTAAAAGAAACCTAAATTTTCTTTTTAAGTTTAAGTCTAAAAGCCTATCACAAGACCCTCAGGAAAGGACAGGTTTACTCCTCAAAATACACAGATACAATGAAACATAAACAATTTTCTAACTGCAAACATGACCTGTATGCTAACAAAATGAACAATTCTTTTGCACATGGGACTTTGAGCTGCCCTTCCGATATGTAATATTTTGATCCATCAAGGTTTCTATTTTAAAATATGAAATATACTCTGAGTGAAGTATGTTGAAAATTGCACATAATTTAAATATTTGTCACTTACAGTAGTTATCGATACATGATTCCTTGTGGATATTTTGCACTTGAATGCATCATTGAGTTGCCTCCCTACTAAAGCAGGTTTTATTTCAGAAAAACATAGATTGAAGAAAGTATTTACAAAGGTATACACTCAGATTCTACAACAGAAAAGACTATACCCCTACATGAGTACAGAAGGTATGCATGAGTCCTATAATGTAAAAGAAAAAAAAAATCTCCTCTTGAAATATAGCAGATGTTAAATTAGATGTTAAATACAGAAAGCATTTTTGTTGTTCAAAATTATCAGCATTGTCTTGGGGTTGGTGCTCTTCAATATCTTCATCGATGACATAGACAGTGAGATCAGTGCACTCAGTGAGTTTGCAGATGACACAAAGCTGAGCAGTGCAGGTGACAAAACAGGATGTTTTTAGGGTGTTTTACAGAGGGACTTGGACAACCTTGAGAAGAGGCTTACAACAACCTCACAAAGTTTAACAAGTACAAGTGAAACATCCTGCTCCAGGGTCAGGGCAATCCCAGACCCGAGCCCAGACTAGAATAAGACACCATTGAGAGCAGCCCTGCAGAGAAGGGCTTGGGGGTTCTTGTGGATGAAGCATGGCCTCAGGAACAAAATGTAAACATTGACTATCTGCTGCTGTGGAATGCAACAGGTAGATCTTTGATTAGCCCATGTTAGATGTTTGCAATTAATGGCCAATCACAGCCCAGCTGGCACGGACAGAGAGCTGAGCCACAAACCTTTGTTATCATTCCTTCTTATTCTATTCTTAGCTAGCCTTCTGAGGAAATCCTTTCTTCTATTCTATTTTTATACTTTTAATGTAATATATATAATAAAATAAGAAATCAAGTCTTCTGAAACATGGAGTCAAATCCTCGTCTCTTCCCTCAACCTGAGACCCCTGTGAATACAGTCACATTCAATATTTATTGCATAAATATATTTCAAGATTTATGTAGCCACTTTCTACATAGTTCTTATTTAAGTAAAAACATTTTCTTATAGTTTCTGCCTAATTTCCAGCATTTCATGAGTCTTTTGAACATAAGAAACTCTCTGATCAGGTCATCACATGGCTACAGGTGTGACATGGTAAACCCTGAACTGCCATTCTGGAAGGAGGAACAGCATGGTAAATTTAATGTTTGTTTCAAATTAAACACTTTTCCAGCTACAAGCTAATAAAATGCTGCTTTAGGTTAGTATTAATTCCTGTATTTACTCATTGTAGATACAGTGATCTCCAGGCCTTTGATAGCCACGAGAACATGTAATATTTGTCAGTATTAACAGAGAGAAAAAGAATTGTTGAGGACAGAGCTTATATGACTCTTGGGGGATTAAATCCTCAAGTCCTGTTGGCCAAAGAAGGTAGTGAGAACTGTTTATCTTCCTTTCAGATCCAGGACAGACCTTTGTGACACAAGCAGCAAGGTCTCCCCCTGACAAGGCAGTAAGGTGAGGGGCTGTGCAAGAGAGGGCTGCAGAAACCTCTTCAGTAACCCAAGCAGCAAAACAAGCACAGACACAGAGTGATTGCTGAATATTGTCCCTGGCCTGAACCTGTGCTCTTTGGCCTGCTCTGAAACTGTACTGACTTCTGCATTCTCTAGTATTCATCCTCTGCTCTAAGAATAATGAATATGAAGCTGCTTTAATAATATGGTCCTGTTGCCCTTCTCCTAAGCCAAGGAAAAAAAATATCTGCACTGCAGTTTTTCCGTCTGTTTGCTAGACATAGTTTTCTCATGTGTGCGGGTACTATTAAAGGTAAGTACACCTATTACTGTGTTTCATGGGAGTATTATTTAAACAAAGGAATTTAACTTGTCACATACTGAAAGAACAATAAATATCTGGGATACAGTCTAGCACCTCGTTTTCACAATCCTTTCCCTAACCCATGAACAACAAAAGTAAAGCACAAGAAGTAAATGACTGTATCAGTCCAATTGTCTTTCTGCTGTTAGTTATTACTAGGCTCTGCTGTTTCTGTACCTCATAAAAGTACGAGGGCAGAAGATTATCTCCTGAGCCATTTGTGCACAGGCCTAATGTCCTCAACACAAACTCTCAATTCCAAAGGAATGACGCTTGAATGTCTGAAAATTTAGGTCTTTTCCTTACAATCCTGTCATAAAAAACTGACAAAAGACATCACTAGAAATCAATGAAGCTGGAGAAGACACAACAAATAGACTGTCACATCTGAAAGGTAGCATAACAGATCTTGAGAAAGTATTTTTATTGATAGATAGTGTCTGAGAAGGGACACAGATAAGTCAGTGCCTCAAGCAAGATTGAATTGATTAAAGTGACTCCTGCTTGAGAAAAGATGGTGAAAATATGAAATGCTTTATAACTTTGCTTTGCCTCCAGAAATTATGTCAATGTGGAATACATCTGTATTTGTAATACTGCTTGAAAATAGTTTCTGGTTTTAAGTTTTATATTTTGTGGTGTCTTAGACTGGGAAACTACTTCCCAGCTGCAGATGAAGTTCTTAAAATTTAGCAGGCCAACAAAACGGAAAGGATCAGTTCTAGCTATGCATATGTACCTCTTGACATCTCCATAAAATTTGTTTGTTTTAGGCATTGCCTGCTGAGCCTACAGAAAAATTCTCCTGGAGTTTGCTCTCTAAAGCTGTGTTGTCTGGCTGGGTAGGAGCTAATAGAGCTTTTGTTCTATTCTGGGAACTGCAGAGCTCTCTCTGAAGGAGTAATTTTGCTTCCTTATTACATTCCCATTGGATGCCGTATCAGGTTCCTACCATTCATTCATAGGTCTGACAATCCACTGGTTCTTGGGCAATTGTTTCATTTGCAAAAGATATTTGATGGCTCTGGCAGACAGGCATGAGAAAAGTGTTTATATCAGTGGGGAAGCAACACTGCACAAGAGATCAGAGCAAAAGGTTCATACCATCTGCAGTCAAAATAACCCCTAAAGAATTAAGCAAGTCAGAAGCTATTTTGAATGAAGGGGTTGGAAATTACAATTAGCTCCTTTTTAGATGCATATGCTGTACAAAGACAGATGAGTTTAGTCCCAGCCTATATTCATATTTAAGCTAAAATTCTCCTCAGTGGGTTTAAAATAACACTTTCAGTTATTGTATCTGACATTTAATGGGTAACTGCCTTGATTGTGCTGCTGAAAGACACTGAAAGGCAAAAGCACAAGTCAGAAGTAAACAAACACTCCCTTTCAACTGGAGAGAGTTTTACTTACTCCCATGCAGAATGAACTAGCCCTAAGTAACACCATGTTGAACACCCACACATGTGACAGAACAGCTCCACACATTCATTTGAGTTTGCATATTTCAAGTATGGGTAGAGATGCATAACTAGTAATAATGCATAATTATGGAATAATGAAGGGATGAAGTAATAAACCAAGTCTCACACACATCCATGCCAGGTTATGACACTCCCTGTGTACCAAAAAAATTGAATAGTGTTTTGAATTGAAACCCTCACATTTGGGTTTGATTTTCAAATACCACCTTAAAAGTCCTACAGCTCTTCAATTCTCTTAACTGAAAACAGTCATTTTGATGCAAAACTGAAATCGAGTCCCTGTTTGCAACTGATAATAACTGCCCAGGTGACAATATCTGCCTGAACTCCTGTGCATCCTGCTGTGGCCTTGCACAGTTCTGAATAGCTCTCAGGTTGGCTGTTGATAATTGCTGCCCCGAGACACGTAGGATGTCTCTGCTTCAGCCCGCGCAACTGAAGAATGAGTCTGGACTCTTCACTTTTCAGGTCTTGAGGTTGTTTATTAATTCTTATCCATAAAATTTTCTTTCTGCCCAGCTGAGATCTGCTCAGCAAGGCAGCCACGAGCACTCTGACGGCCCCGAGGCAGTATCATCCTTTTATACTACAAACTACGTATATCATAGTTACTCTTAATTCCCAATACCTATCACCTAGGTTAGACAGTGCACTTCTACTCTAAACCAATCCCAAACTGCCAACATCACAGCAGAAAATGGAGAACAAGAAGAAGAAACAAGAAGGACTAGACGTGCCCTAATTCCTCCATCTTGTCCCCATAACCCCCTTACCAAAAATCCTAAAATCTACATTTTCACCCTGTGAATATTTTATTATTATGCTATTCAAACCTGTGTGACTTTCACGTCCTCATACAAAGCTAGTAACTTGCTCCAAGGGTCAAAATCAAATCCCCAGGTGTTCTGGGCAGCATGCCAGGGTCTCCAAGCCCCCCAACGGGGTCCTCAGCAACTCTGGACACCCAGAGGGATGTACTGAGTTCCGACAAATAGCCATGCTGCATTCAAAGCCAAAGAGTGAGCAAGACAGGTTCCTTGCACATCCTCAGGCTTTCTACCAAACCCACAAGGGAACAGGGTTTCACAAGCTCCTTTTCTACACCCACAGCAAGGGGAGACCTTGCTGCTTTTCTACACCCACATGAGACATAGCCTTCCACATACGTCATTCAACTTCTAACTACTGCCCAAGGTGCCTGTTGAATTTAGCGCTCCCAAAAATGAACTTTCCATCTTAACAGAAGCACTGCAAATTGCCAACAGGGAAAGTGCACAAACGTTTCAGATATGAGCCTTTAGGATACTGAGCAACTACAGAAAAATACTTGAGGCCCACAGGAAAGGGGAATATAAAGCTGCCCATGAAATAACATGAAATGTGTCTTGAAACAACTAATCTATAGGAAAAGCACAGTGCTGCTGGCTCATTGCACTTGGCAGTTCCCAGGTTCACTTTTTCTCTGCTCTGTTGATTATGAGAGATCTGTCATTTCATCATTAATTTTTTAATAAATATCTGAAACAGTTATGATAATTCTAAAGAAAAACAAAGAAACCAAAAAACCAAAATTAAATAATGGTTCTCTTTGTTCTAAAGAATAAATTAGCTATGATTTTTCTTTCATATGTACCTCTTAATTGTAACTAACTCTTAACTGTTTCTCAACTAGTGGGTGAAAGATTGAGCATAAAAAGAGAGAGTTCTCCCAGACATATTCCATACAAATCGCAAATAACTAGATGTCTGCTCCTTATCTGAATTGTATGTGAATCTCTCCACAAAAGATATTTGCAGATGAAGGACAACTTAATTTGACTTGGAGATACTAATTCTAGTAAACATATACATACTTGGATTAATTTTAAAATTAATGAATAAGATTTTTTTACCATTTTTTAATAACTTTTGTTTATATTTTTGGAAAGAAACTCTGTAACAGTAAATCTTAATGCCAATTATGTAATTACACTTAGCTAAATTATTGAATAATGTTATATCTTGATTTAAGAATCTATTTTTCAGGTTTTCCAAGATCTTATGACCAAAAAACAGGTCTTCTAGGTCAGCCCAAAGGTCTGTCATCACATATGTGCTTCCAAGGCATGTCAAATGCCATTTCCCTAGGGACTAAGACAAGAAGGACATGATGAAAATTTCTGATAGCTTCCACCAACAAGACATTAAGGGACCTTTAAAGATTGTACAAGTACATACATTTTAAATAGATTGTCTTCTGTGAACTTCAATAGCCACTTTTAATTTATACATTCTGCTGCAAGAAGGTCCTTAACTTATTTATATGCTGTACCAAAAGTAATCTCCTTTTGTTTGTCTTGATCTATTTTCCTCTTAATTTAATTAAATGACACTTCAAAAGAAAAACCCACCTGCACACTTTATTATGTGTTTAATCAATGACCTTCTCTTCTAAAGGTCCCAGGATATCATTTTATTGACTCAAACATGAGTGTGGTGCTGAAAACACTTCATTTTTTTTTTAAGATTACCCTGCCTTTCAGGTTCCTGCTGATTAAGTGGGGAAGAGTTCAGACCTTGTCTTCCTCACAAAGCCAAGACTGGTTATAATGGTGCTGCTTATTTTGTGAAATTGAATCTTGTCAGCACAGAATTGAACTAAAATCACTTCTTCAGATGGCCTTTAACAACTGATCCGACAAAGAGAGCAGCACGGAACAAGCTGCAAATATCAATAACACTATAACAATACAAATATCTTTCCAAAACATTATAGGACTGTTACAAACGTTTGCAGTTGCTGTGCAGTTGACATGAATGTGCAAACATATAAATAGGGAAAGCTGCATGACAAGACACTGCTTTTAAAGATGGATTTCTGGAGTCCAGTCAAAGCTGCACTATGGCAATGGCAGAAGAAAAACAGGAAACTAACTACTGCTATATTTTGCTTTAAAAAAATACCAAAAAAAAACCTCAGAAAAACTGAGATAAATTTTAAAGAATCTGCATTAAAGAGAAAAAAGGGGTATCTTTTTGTAATAATTTCAGTAACAACATAATCTTAGGGTAACCTCTAGCAACTGGCCCATGACTGCTAGAAAAAACAGGTAGGCCTAGTGAAACTTACCTTTTATTTTCAGAATAATCTTCTTCTTTGACCATTTGGTTCAGAGAATTACTAAGTCAGTCTCCTAGAACAAGCCAGCTCTGCCTATTCCTACCATTCTCCCTTTATTTTCCAATGAACTCTTTTGTCCTTTGGCCATTTTATGAACAGGATAGTAGGAATACACACAGCAGTCTCTGTCAGGAAGACTAATGGGTGGTAGCTAATTATGCAGCTAGTAGCTTCAGCTGGAAGTGTTCAATATTAGGCAAGGCATCCTGACTGTGGTGGAGTCTTATTTAAATCTCACACAGACTCTGGGAGGTTGTTTCATTCTTGTACAGCAGAGAGGGAGGGGGGAAATCAAACATGGTACCATACTTCAGAAGATTAATGAATGCATCTGTTAGAACTTCAGCTCCAACACTGAGGTTAGCACTTTGTGCTCAGCAATATGTTTCATGATCCTGTTCCTGTACAAGCTGAATTTACATTTGGCAGAGAAGGATCAAAAAGCCTGTGTGATTTTTAATGGACTAATTAAGTAGGTTTATATGCAAGTAACTGTGATTGGCTGCAGGGACAGTGTGTTGTTTCTGTGCTCATCAGTTGGAAGTCATATACTGCAACTTATGTGGACAAGTCAAAGGAAAATTTACAAAACAATTAAAAACATAAATTAAAGGGGGGGTGGAGGAAATCATTGCAACAACCCTTCTTGAAAATATTAAATATTTTCATTAAAATTTTTCATAGAGATTCTACATTCTTTCATCTATAATTGTCAGCAAGTATGCTTTACCATTTAACAAAATTATATACACGCAAAATTACTACAGTAGAAGGTCTGGAATGTTGAGAAACAGAGTGAAAAAATCTTTACATTATAACACTACACTTACAACACTATAAACAGGAAAAGATGACTAATATAGAATCAGTACAAGAGGGGAATCAAACTTAATAGCATTTTCATCCACTTTTAAAGGTATTTGAAAATGTCTTCTATTCTGATCACTGTAGGTGTGTTTGTCAGGACAAAACAAACTGAACAACTAGCAGGAGACAACAAAGGTGATTAAGAAACTGGAGCATCTCTCTTATGAGGAAAGGCTGAGGGAGCTGGGCCTGTTCAGTCTGGAGAAAACTGAGACTGGACCTCATCAATGTCTGTGAGTATCTGCAGAGTGTCAGAGGCTGCAGCCAGGCTCTCGTCAAGAGGGGGGGTGACAAGCAATAGGCCTGGGCAGAAACTGATGCGCAGGAAGTTCCACCTGACTATGAGGAAGAATTTCTCTGCTGTGGGGGTGATCAAGCACTGGAACATGGACACAATCCTGTGCCATGTGCTCTGGAACGACCCTGCTTGAGCAGGGAGGTTGCACCAGATGACGCTCTGTTGTTCCTTTCCAACCTGATCCAATCTGGGATTCTGTGAACTTGAAGAAACCAAAGTAGTTCACTGCATTTTGTTCTAGGCTCTGTAAAATTACTGAGCACAAATTGGAGAGCTCAGATTTGCAGCACATGCCTGAGTTTATCCAATCCTGTAAAGGATCCATTTGTGAGACAATTAAGTAGCAGAAGGCCTGAAATACAATTCCCAGTCCATTATGGAGCTGGTGTACAAGAAGAAAAGACTCTGAGAGACAGAATGCAGATAAACTGAAGAAGATGGCAGAGGTGTCAGTAAAATATGAAATTAATCAGAACACTGGTATGTGACTACTAAAGCTATGGACTCCCCAGTATATAACCATTTTTTTTTTTTTACTTTAAGAAATAGCATCAGGTAAATTGGTTGGCTTGAAATAGAATATTTTTTTAAAGCCATTCTTTTCATGCAAACTGTCACATTTTCTTTCCCTAATTTCTAATATACTGCAAAATATTGTGGTTCAGCACTCTTTCATTTTTTTTCTTCATAACAACTACTAATTCTTACTTCCATTTAAAATACTGTAGCCCACTCCTTTTCACTCTTTTGACTGAAAACAATCTATCAGCACAAAATTCAGTCAGTATTTTAAGAAACTAATGTGATTTTAACTGTCAGAGTAAAACTGACAACGAGAGGTCCCTGTAGACAGCCAGACATTTTCAGTTGGTACAAAATAATAATTTACACTGTATTGTTTCTCCATGGGAGTTCCCCTTTATTTTAAAATCAATTTTCATTATTTTTCCCTCACTTTATAGATATTTTAACCCACCTTAAAGCCACTATTACAGATCATAGGTTATGATTTTGCAAAGATTTCTTCCTATATCTGTCTATAGAGCAAATCTGAAACAGAACAAGCCCAATGTTAGGCAAAAATAATGAGCGCACAGTGAATCTACAGAAATTGTGGGTTTATTTTTTTATTGCATTACATTTAAAAGCTGAAAATAAATGCTATTTGCCATTAATTTTGTCTTCCTACATTTTAAGTTTTGTTTGCTACTTTAAAAGTAACACCAAAGTTGTTCTCTTTAATATGCATAGCTCTTGTATGAGTCCAGAGTCATTAATGGATGCCTGTCCATTAGACAGCAATTTGTACAGAACATACACAGTGGCCCAGGTAAACTAACCATTCATGGGCCAGAAGCAAATATGTTCCCTAACCTAAGAAATTACTCTCCCCAGCATTTGTGCAACTAACCTATTTACTCAATTTACTTAAACAATGAGTATCATTCTACTACGAGTAACAAACACACTCTGTTCTACTGCAGTTTTGTCTTCTTATTGCAAGTAGCTGATGATTAAGTAAAAATATAATGACCACAAAATTACTAAGTAATTCAAGGACATTTTAAATTTTATGAATAATAACTTATGTAAATTGGTTAAATGAGAGACTATGCTGTCAAGGTTTTTCCACTTCTCTGTTTACATGGCAGATGGTTCAGATTTACTATTAGCATATTAGTGGGAAGCTAGAAAGAAAGAAAATTTAAATAGCTGTTAATCCTCAGAAGGAAGCAATAACAGCTTTCAAGAGGGAGATTGTTGAAAACTTATATACTGAACTAAAACTTTATAATGTAAAGATCAATGGTGTTTTCATCTATATTGAGGATGATTTTCATCCACTTTCAAACACATCTCAGGGATCTTTAAAGTACCAAGTAAAGCAGCATTTCTGTAGGTAAAACCAGACTTATCTTTCTCCTTAAAGCTACCTAACCTTAGTCTAACACAAGCATATTTTTCTTTTTAGTTCACTGATTAAATTGAAAAAAAACAAGAAAAAGTTACTGAAAATAATTTATTTGAAAACACTTTAAAGTATTTTAAAACCAAAACTGATATCTACCAGTTCTTCATATATATATTCTGTGAGCTTGTCTATTTTTGGTAGTACAAGGGCACTGAAACACATGCACACCACTCAAAATCTGGCAAAAACCTAATAGTTGGCATTTTATTACATGAAAAGTTGTTGTGATTTGAGTATATGGGCAGCTTTATATTCCCCAAACTCCTTACTGCTCTGTTCATTGCCAGTCTTTTCCTTGGGGATTTTCCATAGTTCATAAACTTGATCTGATATCAGGCTATTGATTCTTAAATGTTGTCCTATAACTATTCACCTGTGACTAATTTTACAAACACTGAAGTCCTTTGGGCATTTTAAAGCAAAACATAATGCTTTTCTAGACAGTAATCAGAATTGGCTAATAACTGCCTCAGTTCTAACTAAAAATAAACAATTTATGCTTTTTTATTAAAGAATGTGCTACTGAAAGAAATGGGCTAAGATTCAAAACATGTGGCATAACTACTTTGTATGCTAAAAATCAGTTAGATTTTTTTTTTCCCCCCACTGACTTTTTTCCATCTGTGGAATTCAGTACTTTGTTGGTAAAGCATTAATTTGCCATGGTTAGGCTACTCTAAGATTTTGGGGAGAATATTATTATTACAGTATATTCATCCACTGCCAGAAATGCTTGTTTGCTGTTCATATTAATCATCTCTTAAACATATTACCCAATTCCCTATGAGAAATATGTTGAGACAGTGAAAATTATAATACAGATTACACGGAATCATGCTCACCAGTAAATAGAACATGAACAGCACCAGCTTTGTAGAGATACCAAAAAATGTTCTCTGAGGCTGCCAGGTACCAAGAGACTTTTAGAATATAAACTAAAGATTTTACCCTTACAGTTCACGCAAGGAAATGCTAAGCTAGCAAGACTGAGTAGCACCAGTATGCAAAAATAACAATGTAATACTGCCAGTCATTAATACAAAGGCAATGTAAGATGCAGTAGCAACACAATTTTCCTTTCAGCATTTGAAATATTTCAAGTAATCCAGTCTAGTTTTTAAACCTTCTGTTTTGGCAGTTCTGCTATAGTTGATGAGAAAAATAGAGGCCATAAGACTAGAATTCAGTGACCTAACTAATCACTTGGCATTAGTCAGTCATGCTGATACCTGAAGTTACTGGAAAAATATTATTTTAAAAAAATTCAATAAAACTTGGCAGTCCAAAAGAACAAGAAACTTTAGGAATTCTAACAATCCACCTGAAAAAAAGAAATTTTAATGAGAAGAATCTTAAAAGTAAAAACATACATTTATGTAACAACTTCACTTTCTATGTCATAACTTATCTTTAAGCAGGTTTCCATCAGATCTCTAATGTGATCATAAAATGCCATAGATGGTTTCTTGGTGTTTCCATTACTTTACAGAAATATTAAATGAAATGAACTAATGAAGTTAGAACAGGAAATTCTAACCTGATTTTACTGTATCTTAAGACAAAAAAATATAGCGAAGAGTATTGTCAAATGCCAATTGATTACTTTCAAAAAGTAGAGTCAGTCTTCCATGCAGGCTTTCAGCATGAAAAGATACAAGCAATGACATAAAACAGAATACCCCCCCACTATTATGGATCCCAACAATGGAGAGATTAATATATACATGAATCATTCTTAGATAAGTGTTAGTCATGTTTAGAAAATTTAATTGATTTTTATCCCTGTCTTGCATGAGAGTAGTTAAGAGCTTCTGACAGCCAGTGCAGGATTCCATATTTTTGTAGGAGATACTATTGAAGTAGTAAATGGCCACAGCAAAAGGAATTTCATCTTGCCCTTGATTATTAATAGCTCTTGCTAATTTCCAAAGTAATTTTTCACAGCTTATTTCTGGGCTAAAAAAAGGGGAGGAGTTCTCCGAGTAAGGAGTGTTCCATTAGTAAAAAATATCCTTTATGTGCCTAAAAAGAGCATCAACAACTGAAATATTTCCCTGAGCATTTGGGAGTCACACGAATTATGTTTCAAGTGCTGCCTAGTTTACTAGAACTAGTAAACAAGTTCTCCTTTATGCTTCAGTTATCCTTGAGAAGAAAATGAAACCTGCATAAAATAACAGACAATAAAATGAAGATCTTTATAAAATGTTGGTGCATTTGTTACGTCACTACTATACATGTCCAGTTAGTACAAGCAGAGATTATGGTGAAAGTTAATATTTGTCCTCATTTTTAGCTTATTTAATTTAGTTTGTAATATTTTTGCTCTTTGTGGGGCTTCTACATGACTGATCAGAAAGTTTATGTTCAAAGTAAGGTGGTTTATCTTCTTGAAGGCTCAAGTTTGTTCTAGTCCTTCAGCCCCTCTTGGTCCTTCACAGCCTTCTCCAATTATCAGTTTTGATCATATTGATTAAAAATTGCATGTATTCTCTGTGCTTCAAGTGGGCAGTGAGTTACCTGAGATCACTATACAATTTCTCTAGTGAGTGGCCAGTGTCTCAGAGGTGATTGTTGGAGCAGGGATGACTGGATCTACCACCATACAAACAAATCATCAGGAGGAGCCTTGGTGAAACCTGGGAAATGTCTGCTGAGGGAAATCTTTGAAAAATGAGAATCATTGAAAATGTTGGATAAAAACAATGAGCTGAAGCTTAAGGTTAGGGATGAGTTTAAGGTTTGACCAAGCTTTAGGAGAAAGGTTAGAGTGGCAGTTGAAGTGGGGCTAGAAAGTGGATGCCAAAGGGCTGTGTGCTGTACCATCTTTTCTCAGGAGAGAGCTTAGATTTAGGGCTGTTTCAGAAAGACACAAGAGTTAGGGCTCCACTGGACAGGGTCTTCCAAATGAAGTGGTGGGCTGGATAGAGTTTTCCTCCCTGACAACCTTGTTGCCTGGACCAGAGCTGAGATTATTGACTAACACTTAGCCAAGGCTCTAGCTTTAGGATTAGGGATAAATTTAGAATAGAGCCAAAGCCTAGATCTGGTGCAGAAATGGAATTGGATAGAAAT
This sequence comes from Molothrus ater, assembly GCF_012460135.2. Lineage (NCBI taxonomy): Eukaryota > Metazoa > Chordata > Aves > Passeriformes > Icteridae > Molothrus > Molothrus ater. The sequence goes on from NC_050481.2 coordinate 47,884,450, forward strand.
GGCCAAGGGAAGAAGCGCAAAATATTGTCTGGCTTGAGAACTTTTTCATGTGGATGGGCAACTCTCAGGTCATAGCTCTGCTGAAGGGTCAGGATTTGAGTGAGGATCAGGGCTGAGAGAAGCAAAGCCTGGAATTTAAAATCTTTCAGCAGAGTTTGAAGGGCACTGCCAAAAGGAAGAGCTGTTTTAAAGAAAGATTTTTTTTCCCTGAGAAGAATTTCCTGCTTGTTGGTGGGCCACACATAGTACTCACTTGACACTCATGGTTAGCTTCAGTGTTAAGAGCTTAGAGACAGACAAAACCTTGGAAAGATGCTGGAAAAAAATGAAAACCACAAAAATGAAGTGATGGAGTGGTGGACTGGAAGTTTTACTCTGAAAGACATTTTCTAGTAATACTAAACATTTAAAGGAAAAATAATTTTAACTACTTTTTCTCATTGTGCTTCTTCTCTATGCTTGTTCTAGGAAATGAGCTTGTTGTCAGGAATGCTTCCAGATCAATTGAGCTGAAACATATTTGCATGCAAAACTTCATTCTGCTCGTTGTGCTCATCTGGCTTAGCATAAAATATACCAAAAGTAAAACAGCATGCATTTGGAACACACACAAAAAAAAAAAAAGGCATAAGTAACAAAGACATATTGAACTAGGCATCATTTGTAGGAGTTATGGGCAAATAGTTTCACAAAGCTTAGAAAAATTGCCAGCTTAGAAAAATTGACAAATGGGAAAATAGAAAAAAGACACTTCACCAAATGCATGACACAATGAATTATTCTCACAGTTATTTCAGCGGGTGGTGCAAGTGGGAAATAAAAAAAAAAGCAGTGCTCACAAAACAATGCAGAACTAAATCAAGAGCTAACCACAAATGTTGTACAGCACCTGAGCAGCTACAAGAACTTATGCACATTCAACAAGTTTGCAATGCAAACTGCTGCTGAAGGAATTCATGCATTTATAGTGAGCTGTATTTTGATGAAAACACTCTCCTTACTTTCAGAAGGAGACAACACTCTGAATGGGTGTTCTTCATAGGCAAGTTAGGCATTACAACCATTAGAGCAATGAAGTTTAAGGCAGTTTGCACGATATGAACCAGCTGCTACCCAGTCTCCCGGGTTCCGGCTCCTTATATAGAGAGTGTTTGTAAAGACAAACACTTACGGTAAACATAATTTATGGTTTAAGGTAGACACTTGGCAGTGGACACATTGCAAATGTATGGACTGGCAGTTCTCTACATGTGCAAATGGTCATGCTGGGAAGGTGGGAAATGGCTGCTCTGACCTGCCTTTAATAGTTTTCCTAAGTAGTATATTATGACTTTCAGAACAGTGTTCATCCTACACTCAGTATTTGTATCCAGGGATTTGGTCAAGACCTGAAGAACATCAGCATATGAATAAAGGCAATCCAAGAGTCATTCTGTGACACAAAGATTAGGCTCCTCTACAGCAAGAAATAATTTTCTTAATATGAACCAAGTGACTTTTTGAACAACAAAGCAGGTAAACTCCTTCTATTGAAAAAACTCACAATATATATGCCATTTCTGCTTCTCCATCACTCTTAGCTTTGCTGTTTTCATTCCATCAGACAAGATATCCGTTCATATAAATTTCTCACTAGTTAAGACTACATCAGACTGTGACAGTGTTCACAGGGGTTCTTGGATGAGGCAAGAGACGAGAATGTTGACTTCATGTTCAGAAGGCTTGATTTATTATTTTATTATATATATATATATATATATTACATTATAACTATACTAAAAAGAAATAGAAGGACAGGTTTTCTCAGAAGCTTGCTCAGCTAAGAATAGAATAGGAAAAGAATGAAAACAAAAGGCAGCTCTCTCAGACTCCATCCGAGATAGCTGCGTCTTGATTGGCCATTAATTATAAACATTCAAGATGGCCCAATCAAAAATCCACCTGTTGCATTCCACAGCAGCAGATAACCATTGTTTACATATTGTTTCTGAGGCCCCAGCTTCTCAGAAGGGAGAAAAACCCCAAGAAACGTTTTTTCACAAAAGATGTCTGCGACAACAGACCTACAGTCTTGCCCCTGAATTTTCAGTAAAAGTTGTTTCTGAAAAATGTCATTTAGTTTGTGACAAGGTTCTGGTATTTTATCTTTAAAAATTTACAATAAATAGCATGTGCACCCTTAAAGAGAAGAACTTAAATCAGGCTTGTTCTAATTTAATACAGACAGTCATCCAAAAACCTAGAAACAAAAAAGTCACAAGTCTTTATGTTGGGAAGTTTGCAATAGCTGTTTCTGCTTTGTGAGCTGCAAATATTTCTGAGTCTTGCTACAAATCAAGCATATGAATAATTTAAGATTAAAACACAACAGGCTCCCTGAACTACACCCAGACATCAACAGTTACTCTGAGCCATGCTGACAACACCCACAGCTTGATGCTCTATTTAGTCAGCATGACTACCAGGTCACCTATGTAGGTGGTGGCTGAGTGATTCAGACAAGGCATCATCTAGGACTGCCAAAAACTGACTGTTCATTGTTGATACCCAGACATGAACTCAGAACCAAGAGACTTCAAGGACCACTTCCTAAAACACAGGCTTTATAGCAGCAGAACAAAAAGTACCTCATGTAAAACTGTAAATGTGTAACACAAATAATGAAGACTAATGTGTCACAAATAAAGCATGAAAATCTATATATGAAACAAATACACATTTTGTTTGTACCTGAAGATAGGTGATCACAAGATAATTCTACATTAGAAATCACTAACAGAAGGACAGCTCACTAGAGAGGAACTCCAAACTCTGTTACCTTTCCCAGAAGAAGATAGTCAAGATTACAAAACATCTGCAGATAGGAACCTCCAAATGCAGACCAGTTCAGAAAAAGAAAAGGAACCCACCTCAGAGTATAACTTCTTTTTATCACCTTTTTGTTGTTAAAAACCTATAAATTCAGAATGGGAAAACAGGTAGACTTTGTGTTACTTGCAGTCAAGCTTACGTTCCCAGACACACCCCTTGGAAGTCTCAGCTATGTTTCCCTTCTTGTGTTTCTCACTTTTTTGTCACTAAGGTTTTCTGTTTACAAGTTGTTTCTTTCTATTTCCTTAGCCTAAATAAATTAAAGATAAAATCTAGGGAGTTATGGTTTTCTTATATTCTTAGAGGCCTGTATCACTTTCAGACTATTCTACTGAGTTTTACAATGTCTTAAACATGGATGTCAAAGCCAAGGTTACAAACCAATCCCTGCTGCACAGCCAATGAAGGAGCACCTACTGCTGCTGTGGGTATTTAATATCAGCACCTTAGGCAGACTCTCTTTTAGACAGTGAACACTATTTCACTGCACAGTGAAAGAGCTTTGGGTTTGACTCCTGTAATAAATCACAACTAATTATGCTAATACATAGGGCATGAAATTAGCTGCTCATCTCATGCCTGTGACATCTATTAATCTGTATGCTGGTTTATTATTTGCATTCTGATGTTTATGAAGACAGGACAGCTTTTCACTACAGTAGTACCAAACAGCTGTTCCTCAATTCCCAAAGTCAAATCTTCCAAACTCCTTTATGAAAAGGGATTTTGGTGCCCCTCCACAGCTCTTGTGGGAAGCCTCAGCAGATATCTGAGCCCAGGCAAAAAGTTTAGTGGGTCAATGTTTAAACAGATCAAAATCAGACAGGATAGGTCTGTATGGACTAAGTAACTGCCTCAAGACTAAGTGAACAACTCACTATCAGTTTAGAGCAAGAAACTCACTATTGCACTTCAACAAACCTACATTTTTCAGTGTTGCTCTTTCCATGACTATATATTATACTTGTAGGACTCACTTTCATAAGTGACAAAAATTACATAGCATGCACTGTCATCAAAAGCACTTGCACAATGGCACCACCTCTCCCAGGTATCTTATTCACCACTTTTATTCCCAGATTACATTCCCAGAATTCATACTATAAAACAATTAGGCCAAACTAATAAGCAATTTTAGAGCTGGTAGCATGCCAGTTATTAACGTATCTAAAGTCTGCAGTAGTTATTGATGCTTTGAATGTCAAAAATTCACATTTATATAATGTCCTGGAAAATATTCAAGCCCCCTGAAAGGACAGTAACAGGGATGGCTGTAAATCAGCCCTTCCCACGCCTCCTGCAGCTGTGCCTCTGATTCCTCACTGCTTCATGACAGCTGAAGTCTGAGAGAAGACAAGGGGCACAGGCAGAGGAGTCTCACCAGTCAGACGCACTGCAGGATGAAGACAGGGGAAAAAGAGGACAAAAAAGCCTCCTGATATGAGCCACTGTTAAAAAAAAAACATGAAAACCTTATCCAAACACTGTGTATCATCTACAGCACAATAAATGTCAAATGTGTTTTGAGATGGAGATACTATGATTAATCCCACATACTTTGAGTCAGGAAATGAATCAAGGATTTACTTTTGCAAAGCATTTTAGACTTTTTGCAGAGTGAAAGTTGCTGAGATCCTGGCTGCTCTGCCCGTATCTCCAATGTCTGAGGCATGTTTCAGGACAGCAGCAGCAGAATGTGGGCTGCAGGTGTGGCTGGGGAGAGGCCAGGGGCTGCCCTGTGCTGGACACAGGTGGTTCCAGACAGCTCCAGCTGGCTCCAAAGGAGCCATTGTCATGCACAGCTCAGCCCTCAGCCAAGCTGCTGGCACCTCCGGGAGGAGGTCCATGGCACAGTGGATAATCTCTGCAGCCCATGGAGACACCGCACTGGAGAAGAGGAAAAGCATGAGGAAGGAGGGGCAGAAAGAAACCTTTGTTCTCTTGGCAACCCTGACAGCCCTACCTGCCACCACATTGGTCTTCACAGAGAAAAGCAAGGCACAATTCTCCCTAAGAATATTTCTGGGTTTCACATTCTCTGAACCTCAGAGAAAGAGAAAACAATTCTTATCTCGTTTACTACTCCTGTGTTGTTCACAAGTAGAATGCATGGTGAAAGATTGTTAACCTGAAGATTGATAACTGGATTCTGGTATGTTTTGATTCACTGACCAATTGAATCCGTGTGTGCGTGTCAGGACTGTCAGATGACAGTCACTAGATGCTGTGCAGTTGAGTGCTTGGCAGATACAGTTTAGATGTAATGTAATATAATATAGAATAATATGGTATAGTAAAGTAATTAATTAGCCTTCTGATATCAATGGAGTCTTCTTCATCATTCCTCTCCTTCATCAGGGGCAAAAATATCTACAATACCTACCCGGTAAGGTTGCTGCCTCACTGAAAGGAGTGTGACATATAGTGACAGCAATGGGCAAGGACAGGACTCTGGAGCAAAGGAATGGGGTTCACATGAATTCTCTTGCTCCTGATCTTTCTTCACTTCTGTCCCACTCCCCAAGGAGGAGGGGAGTAAGCAGACAGGAGTAAGCTTGGTGGCCAACTCAGGCCACCTCAGCTGACACTGCTGCTTCCAAAGCAGCCTCATCTGACCTAAGGGCAAGCTGACATCAGATTCACTGTTCTACTGTGTATTCCTATCCCTTTCCTTGGGCTGTAGCTCTGTGTCACGGGGGACAGAGAGGTTCCAGCTGGCATCAGCCCTAGAGAACATCACATGAGGGGGCAGGAAGGAAGAAGTTTGACAAGTTCATGAAAATGAAGATTCATGTTGAAGGGTCCCATTCTCTCACCTCCTGATTCATCTCCCTTTTTCTAACCAAAATTTCATTTTACTTATTAAATATGTAATCAATATTTAAAATGAAATATTCTTCAAATTTTATTACTATAATCAAGGAATGTCTATTTTTAAAGGCTTCAAATACATGGAAAATGTCTTTTCTAGTATTTGTATTACAAAGCTCCCATACCTTCTCAGTGATTTCTCATGAGCAGCTCCTCACAGCACAGCCAACAAACGCCAGCCCTCTCCTCAACTACCTAACTCACTTTTTTTCAGCACTCGTCTTCTTATTGGACACAGCTGTGGTCTATTAAGGGCAGGCCTGTTCCTAATCTTTGGTGATTAGCACAGCTGCAACTCCTCAGGGGTGAGACTGCCTTCTGCCCTATTCTCTTACGTTCTATCCTTCCACATATTTGTAGTAGCATACAAAGGCTTAATTAAGAAGTGCGGTTGAAATTGTAACATTTTCAAAGAATAAATTACATTTAAAATCTGAGGAGATATTGTGTCACACAAACCCTTTTCCTGAAGTTCCTGTGAATAACAAAAACACATGTAAAATGAAAAATCAAATAAACATAGCTGAGAAAAACATTAGCGATAAATATGTAATGCACATAATCTACAGTTGTCCTCTCACTACTTCAAATAAACGTTACAGCTCTCGTTCTGGTTTCCCCTATTATTCCCTGATCAAAGTAATAGAAATTCTGCTCATTTTGTAATTTCTTTGATGATTTTCTGTAGCCTTAAGCTGTTCACCAGAGGAGATCGCAACATGCAGGCCCAAGTCACTAGAGAATTTAAGAACACGTCTAATTTTATGAATTTTCATATCACAACAGAGGAAGCTGCACACATGCTTAAAATTTCAAAAGCACTTTGCTTTTTAGTCTCACCCAAAATATATCTAGAGAGGGTCACTAAAATGAATGTAGCTTGTTCATTATCTGCAAATTTCAGAAGCTTCTTATTTCTTGAGTAATTAAAAAAAAAATAAAATTGCAGTGTTTATTAACAAGTGGTGCTCCTCAAGACATCTGTGCCACTTGCTAGCAGGAAAAAAAAGCAGTGCCTATAGTCTATATCTTGTCATATGGTTATCTATTCCTTTTGATATTAGCCACCAGAAAATAGTCTAACATACTGCAGTAAAATCAATTTAAATTAACTGTGTAAAATAAATTTTACCGTTGATCCTGTGAACATTTTATATTTTCCCTAGCCTTTCAGTTCCAGTGAAGCATGGATGTTATTTTGCCTGTGTAATTGAGAACTCTTATTCTAAAACACATTTCACTGAATTGGTACCCAAGTGTAATGTAATTAGTAACAAAACTATTAAAACTGCAAGAACATCTGTGCATAGTGCAAAATGTCTATTGATGGCATTTATTGCGTATTTCTATGTAATATATGCATAACTGAAGATAAAGAACTTGGGAAGGTTTTTCCATGTGCTATTTTTAGCATTTGTAGTTATGTAAACTCAAGATATTTCATTGTTCTATCCAATCAACACTAATTACAATACGCAGGAAATACACAAAATTATGTTTGCAAGCGCACCTCCAAGTATTCTATTTTTTTTTTATTTGATAATTTAGCAAGGAGGATTTTCTAATTTTAATTGTATTGTTTAAAATTAAGTAGGAGGTTCTGATGAGTTTTTTCATCTGTTTGAGGTTTCCTCAAAAAGTACTCTTTGCCACATTAAGGCAGAACCCAGAAAGATATGGCTGAGAACTTATTTCACATCTGTTTGCCATGCAAACCATTAGATGATTTCTGCTGAAGAATACCCACAGCAGCCTCTTGTAATTCATTCAGATTAAAAGAGTAAAATGTCCTTATAGAAGGCTAATAGCACAAGTTTTAATATTATACAATTCTTAATTTCCTAATGATTAATAATTGAGTGTTTCATGATAAACACTGAGATTTCTTTATTTACTTCATTACAAAATGAGAAAATATGTACCCCGCCTCAATACATTTTCTAAGGATAATTAAGTGCATAAAAGTTCTGAAATCATTGTATATCTTCAAAATCATTCATAACATGCTATGTAATTTCATAATAGGTTACAGCTCATAACTTACTATGAAATTGTACTGTTAGTATTATTTATTCATTATATAGCTCAATTTAAAAAAAAACACAAAGAAACTAACTGATTCACTTATGGTAAAAAACTAGTCAGAGTCAGTGATCATAACCTCCAATTTTCTGTTTTCAGTTCATGTTTAAAAGTTGCTCACAGATTTAAATCTGGTACAAAAATACCTCCAAAACATGAAATGGAGCGTAATTTTTCAGCAGTGCTGTGCATTTGGCCAATTTGTATTAAAAATACCCTCAGTTCAGTCTTTTGCCTTCAAATGCAGAATCTAAAAGTCATTTTACTGATACTCTGAGGAGAACAAACAGCAAGAAACATTTTTCCTGTCTTACAGTCTGACACAGAAGAGGCCAGCTCATGTTGTATATGAGTTATGTAATGAGCAGACATTTGAAATTCTTCATGAGAGGTCACAAAAAATATAAAGTATTGGAAATTCCACCACTGGTTCTAAAATAAAATTATTCCAAATCTTGACACAGAGGGTGTTTTCTATGCATGCTGAAGACACTCACCTAGCTGTGCTAGACACAGTATTCTTGTCCAAATACCAATTAAGTCAGTTATTATAATATTAGATGCATAGAAAATATGGTACACTTTTTTATCTGAAATTTATAAGTGATTCACATCTAGAAAATGATTGGGCAGTTGTGACATAGTGTATGATTTTTATCATAAAAACCTCATTTCTTTATTTAAAAGTATATTTTAATCTGAAGGTATCAGTTCAATTTGACTACAGACTTTTAGACATTAATAAAAATTGGTAACAATGAACTTCTTTTTTCTCTGAAATGAGTTGTTCTGTTGAGGAATTCTAGAAAATACTTATCATCTGGCAAAAATAAGACTTTTGCATTCTCCAGGACAAAATACCTGATTCTTATTTTTAGAAGATCTGATGCCTGAGGCTGATGAATTTTACATTTAATTTACCTATATAAATCTGATCATACCTACACCACAAAAATTCAGGCTAAACTCATGTAATCTTTTACTGAAATCAAAATGTACAGGCAAAGGACATGCTATGCCCCTCTTACCAAGCTCACCCACTGTTTAATTCCCTCCTCTGGTGGATTTGCCCACACAACTAATAGAAAGATACGTACAGATGATGTTCAGTTTCTATGTTAAGAATGAATCCCATCCTATCTGAAACAAAGTCCTATTTTACAGTAACTATTGCAGAATATTGTAAAACAGAGCTTGTTTACAGAATGTGAGAAAGAACATTCTGTGATTAGGGCGAGGGGGACATCTACTCAGCTGCTCTAATTTAGATTATTCATATGTAAGAGAACAATTTCAATATGAAATAAACAACATTTTAGAGATGAGAAAAACCAAACTGAAACTAAAAGTGTTAGTCAATATGTGTGGAATTTAACTTAATTTTTTTCCATGGTATAATAAAAAATACCAGTTATACCTTATCCATAATTACATTCTTTACAAAGATGTTCTATCTCCCTTACTGCTAAAGAATTACTGAGTTTAATGCCTCTAATACTTCCTATTGCCAGTCTTTCTCTGAATTTTAATTCCTGAGAACTAACAAAAGGAAAAAAACATATTAATTTAAAATAAATTCATGTCTGTCCATAAGCTGCTTTATGAATAATTGAAGATTTACAAGTCCATAATCATTAGAATTCTCCTTTGGTTTTCCTCAGCATGCTCCTGATAAAAATGATATAACTGCTATAGTTCACTGATCATAACAAAATAGATATATAGCTCAGCACTGAAATGCTATCTGTGATTCTGTCACTTGTGCAAAGGATTGTAATTATATGCTGCAGAAAATGAATTAATGGAATAAATGAAGTATGCAGATATCTGTCAGCCCTGACAAACAACTTTGCTGTTCAATTAGCATAACTCCATCCTTTATTAAAGAACTGAGATTACTCATCACAGTTAAATGCTTTATTTATTTAAGATGCTCATTTATAAAACAGGTCTAGAGAAGTATAAATTTATTTTCCTGAAGCCTCTTAGTGACAGAAGATGGTGTGGTTATGTACAGAAGACAGTTTGTACATGTTTTTAATGCTGTGGGCCACATCTCTAATCTACACTGTTTTGTGAGCTGCCTCTTCACCCATTTACATGATTTGACATTCCCATGGCAACTACTGTAAATGCCAACATGGAAAGATACTAGTGGCATATTTAATGCATTTTAACTTAGCAGTAAGCACATCATCCCTTTTGGGGGTGAAATGCAGACAAAGCAGCTGGAGCTTGCAGTGAGGAGTCACAGAACATAGCACAGTCTGCATGGAGGGAGCAGACAGAAGCACCTTGTGCCTCCTCAAAGTCTCCAAACACACAAGCTGTTTTTCCAAGTATCTGTGCTGCAAAGCTTTGTAAAGTGCCACTGGCAGATGGTTACTAGAAAGAAGGGCTTGAGGATAATTACAAGCTTGGTGTCGGTATTCACACGAGTTTTGGCAAGGGAGGGATGCTGCCTGAGAGTGTGCAGAGAGCAGCTCACAGGAGAGAGCTCCACACACAAAAATTCTCCCCTGCCTGAAAGCCTCCTGTCTCAGCTGCTCTCCAAGGAAGCTACTTCACACAAAATGGGTTTGAAGGACCAATCCTTAAATAAAGGGCACACCAAATGCATATCTTACACTGAAGACTTGAGTAAGAGAGAAAAAAAAAAAAAGTGAAGGGAAGAGATGAGATAAACATGACCTTCTATAATTTAAGAATCCAAAGTTTTATAGACTTCAGTGAAAGCATGAAAATCTTGTCTCATTCCTGGTGTCCACTGGCATATCTTCAGGTACGTGTTTTGTGTCTCTCCCTGACAGTAGCAAACACAGTGGGGGAGGAAAAAAAAAACAAAACAAAACAAAGTGGCATAAGTTGATTAAAATAAGGACATAAATCTACATTGATATTTCAAGATAGATAGCAGGGAAAAATTATTTCTATCCCAATTAGAAAAAAAAATTGTTAGAATAAGTTTGCAATAACTTGTAATCATAAATCAAGAACACAAGACTATTATGAAAAAAACAGAAAATGGAGCTAACTGTTTAAAACCAGAATAGTACTCAAAGACCATCACTTGCAAAATGGACTGGACTATTTCTACTATTTATCCTCTGCCGCCATCTCGTGGCCTTTTGTTTCAAAAGTCTCGTAATAAACCTCTTTAAATGAGTTACCTACACAGAAACTGAAAAGTCAGGACCCTTAGGAAAAGGTTGACAAGACAGTCAATCTCTGGGTGAAGCAGCATGTTTTCAGGCGAGTGATACTGACAATAAGTTAGCACTCTGCAGTTTTTGTAAGTAAGGATTGCTTGCTTTCTTTGCATATGTGTGTAAATATATGTTTCAAAGACACTAATGGTCAACAGAGAAACAGGTAAAATTGTTCTTCCTGAAGGACAGAAAAATGCTTCCAAACACAGATTGAAGAGCCTTAGTTAGAACAAAATTATTCTGATAGAGAAAAGCAGCTGGGTGCTCCTGTAAATAATGAGTTGAAAGTTCATTCAAGGGCAGCTTCTATCTTCAGCATGAAAAAAATTAAGCAAAAAAAGACAAAAAGGAGAGAAAGTGGTAGAGAAACAGGTAAGTATTTTATGGCTATAAGAGAAGGAGAAAAATGGATGATTCCTGCATAGCTAAAGACAGAAGCATAGAGACCTGTGACACCTTTGAGTTGGGAAACTGGGCCAAAGCTCAAGTGGCTTAATCACACCATTATCCACCATTTATGATGGTGGCAGCAGAGGATGAAAAACACAACCTACACTGCACTGAGTGTATGTAGTTTTGCACCATTCACATCTCCAACCATGCCTCAAATAGATCTGAGTAGGTTTCACTGTGATTCACTGATGAGAAGACAGTGCATGAGTGACAGAAAACAAAACTGGTCTGGAGCACTGCACAAGACACAAGTCGCTACAAGCTTGGATGAGATGAAAAGGTTGATAGGAGATGATCTGCTAGCTGAGCATGATTAATCTGAATTCAGATTAATAATAGAACTCAGCAAGAAAATCGCTTTCATTATTTCCTAGCATTTTAACAGATGGATACACAAGAATCCTGCTCTAGTGGGAAATAGGAAACATGCCCACATAGTCTTGGGTAGAAATTTGAGTTATTTTCTTTACCCTTTAATTTTGCTACTAGCCGTGTATAGGTCCTCCCTTTTCTTCTTCCCTGTGCTAAGTGCTAATGTTCTCTCTGCTTTCTACTTTTGCCATTTCCTTCCTTGCCAGTTATTTTTCATGTTCAATTTGCTGAGGCACCATTTGTCTATCAAGGAATTTCCCTTCCCCTCTCATGGTGTGTAAGAGCAACTATCCTAATATCATTTAGGGAAACAAAGACTTAGCTTGAATTTCCTCCAGAGTTTTCTCAGTAATGGTCTGAAAAAAAAATACCATTCAGTCTTGATGACTTTCTGTTCATCATGCTACTCCTAGACAGAGCTCTTTTGTGTGAACCTTAATAAAGAACAATCTGCTTGCATGACTGATACATATTTGGATTAGGCTGAATTGCCATGATCAGACACATCATCTGAAAAACTGAAGTACCTGGAGCAGCTGTGAGGGCTGATGTGGAAAAAAATTGTCAGACTAAGCAGTAAAAAAACCTTTTCTTTGCACACACAGGGTAATTTTTGCAACATATAAAAATATACCAGTTCTTATGGATCACACAGGATAAAAAATACTTTTGTAATCTTGTTAGGGCAGAAACACAAATGTTAAATCTAGAAGGAGTGTGTTTTCTTCTTCTGGTGAGTTACTTGTTATTTTAAACATTTCAGCTACTAGAACTTGATTCTATTTTTCACACTCTTAAATTATATAATAATTTGCCATACAATGTTTTCAATCCTGATTTAGGATCCTGCTGGCTATGCCAATTTGTCACAAATGAGTGATTTAGATTGCTCAAAGAATCATTGTCAGAGGTAATAGCTAAAGTGGAGTTTTCCGGTGTCTTATGAGAATAAAATGTCTCAGCAGGTTAGCTGAATTTATATAACAGTGCCACAGATAATTTCTTCCTAGGAGCTTGTCACTTTTACACAAAGTAAGCACTCTTAAGACACAAAATGAGTATGTGAAGGATTTTTTTAAAGTAATTGTTAATTAAAATACATACATACATATATATATATACATATATAAAGCAATCAGCAGTGTGAAAAAAAAATTAAAGAAAAAACTCCCTGCAAACTCCCTTGGCCCAACTTCTCCCCATTGATTTGGTTTTAATTTGCATTGTTGCCTTCAAAAATTGTGTGCATAAAAAATGTATTGTTTAACACACAGTAACAATGTATGCAATAATTTTCTGTAATAAGTTATTTGGTTTTGTGACATCACACATTTTGTTTGCACATTTCTCGTTACTGATAATCACCATAACATCTGAGCATGTGCTAATCCTTACAATGTTTGCATGCACAACTGAAAAGTAGGGAAATACTGTTTTTCAGGTTTTGCAGATGATGACAGAAGCAAAGTTACCCTGTTACCAGTCTTTCTTTTTTCTGTCACTACTCATCCTGTTGAATGGGCTCATTTTTCTGCTAACAATATATTCCAAAAGGTATAATAACCAGAAAACCTACTTAGAATGAAAAATACAACTTAAGTAACAAAGAAGTCATTCAAATATACACATACAAAAAACCACTCCCATTAGACAGTGAAGAGAGACAGGGAGATGGAGTTAAGATTCTAATTACTGATGCATTTACATGATAATATAATTTTTTGCTCATATGTATTCAGTTTAGGTGAAAGTATATTATTAAAGCTGCAGGGCACTGTACATTTAGTAAAAAGAGACTAAGTAGGCCAAAGGAGAATTCATAAATATTTTTGAGCTAATACATAAAACTTTTAATATCAATCTGGAATAAAAGCACAGGGATCTATCTCAGTACAGATATCACTGATGGCAACACTTTACAAAAATATTGTTAACAAGTCCAAATAATTCTGAAAATCCTAAAAGGTAACAGGCTAGAGTGAAATTCAGCTTTTTTAACTTCTACTGATTTGATCTACCTCCTTTTAAAGGCAAGAAAAAATGAGAGATTCTAAGGACCAGACGCAAAATGGAACTGCAGCTGGGATTTTAAAATCAGTCTTGCATGGACTTTGCAACCTTCCACACTCAGCTGCTGTCTGGCCCTAAGGGACTTTTTCTTCTCTGAGCATTTCAGTCCATTTATCTTCTAGTTCTTCAGAATTCTTCCTGTTGCACTTCAGTCTTCATAATGCTGAGCAGTTTCATGATTCCCCTATGCCTATACTGAGACAAGCTGTCCCTCTTCCTTTTATCAGCAGAAGGACTTCCTCTGACTGGCCATCTGAGCAAAACATCACCCTTACAAATGTCTTCATGAAGGACAGCAGCCAGGAAGGCTGGCAGTTCATTTCATTGGTGAGGCACTGGAACAGGCTGCCTGAAAAAGTGGTGGATACCCAGTCCTGGAATTATCCAAAACCAAGCTGGATGGGATTCTGAGCAATCTGGTCCACTGAAAGGTGTCCCTGCCCATGGCAGGGTGGGGTCAGAACAAGGTGACCATTAAGGTCCCTTCCAACACTCACCATTATAGAATTCTATAATCTTAATTGTGGAGAGCATAAAGAACTGTGCACCTCAGTTCTTTAGAGTATGACATCAGAAAAAATTCTCTCCATCACCTGGAAGAAGCAAGAGAAAGGCAGCTTTGAGAGTAGCCATGTGACAATTTGAGATTCCACTTTAAGGGACAATGGCCTATAACAATACTCAGCCCTGCTGGGGGTAAGTCTGCACTTGAAGACTAAATCTCAAACACTGCTTCATCAAATAATTCAAAGTTACTCTTAATACAGACATTGGAAAGCACTTTCAAGCAAGATAAGCCTTGAAAATGTTCTCTCCCACAATACATTTCACAAAGGCAATAGGAGCACTTGCAAAAAAGTCTCCCTATTAGCACCCTTACTGGGAAGGAAGAAACAGGCCTGAAAGATGTGTCTGCTCCTATATCCTCTTATTGGGCATGAAATACAATCTTTGTTGTTAGTCAGCTGCTGTTGAAGAGAAGTCCTTTTTTTACTTTATTTTAAGGAAGGAGAAGCACTCTTCTTCTCTCCACAATTAATAGCAAGAGACTAAAAATATCAGTGTCATTTATTACCAGTAAATAATTGACTTCAGGAGCATCAGTCACTGGCTGAGCAATCTGCAATTTCTCTGGAACCTCAGACAAAAAGGGTCTGCTCAGCTGGAATAAGTGCAGCAGGCAGCTGTCTCGTATTGATCTCCATTGTCTCAATAGCTAACTAAGCACCGCACAGTGATATTTTTTATTCCTTGTACTTTGGGGCTATTGCAGTAAAACCATTGCTTAAACATACTTAGTGACAAAGATGCATTCAGCTGGAAGACAGGAAACCCAAAGAGGTTTGTGGTCTCCCTTGTAAGATGTGTTTAGTAAATGGAAATGAGGTATCTGAACATAATTTTGGTCTAACTGCATTACATTCAGTCACAGGACAGATAGGGTGATACAGAGGACATTTCATCCTCCAAAAGGGATCAAAATGGGGATAAACAGGACCTGTTTATGTAGAATGGACAGGACCTGAATATGTAGATGCATGACAAAATTGAAGACATGCACTGCAAAAAATGCTGTAAGAAGAAGGAACTCTCAAAGCACGGTGATAGCTCCACTACAGGTCTGTAAATAGGATAGACACTTTTTCCTGCAACAAAACTGAAATTCTTCTGCTTTCAAAATCCCTATATAAAATCTAAGTAGGCTGCATACAACAGTTTGGCTTTAAAATAAGGTTTTTAAGTTTCTCCACTGTTTGTTAGCTCTCCCAGTAATTCTTGGTTAAACAGGAATGGGTAAAAAAACCAGAAAATAACTACTTCATTTCAAAGGATATATACTTTATCAGAATGTGATGTGACAAAATGCCAAGTTCCATTGGATGGACTGGCTGGAACACGCTTTGCCTTGGGAGTTTCTAAAGTGAACAGAGAACCAGGTGTTTTCATCTGAAAAGAATTCATCCAGAATTCATCATGTTTAGTAATTCCTTCAGAAGTAAGGTTGACAGCTCTCCAGAGAGGCAAACATCTGTAGAGGGGTGTGAGTCCCCATGCTGTTTTGTTGGGTTTTCTTTTAACTGGATAATATATACTTTATTGTTCAGTTTATTTAAATGAGGGTGTTAAATTCCTGCAGAGGTCCATGCAAGGACAGTCAATTATCTATGTTAAATACAAGTTATAGGCTGTATGTGTTTCCAAGCCTGATGGCTCTGGCACCATGCAAATGCTGTTTTCAGTTTTGGCCTGTTAATACATTCTCCCCTGCAACTTACACAGCCTCTTTTCACAGCCCAGTCCTGTGGTTCAGCTGGTACTGGTAATCCCAAGCTGTTCTGAGAATCTGCTTTTCTGAGCACTTCATATTAATTTCTACAGCTTGGGGATGATGTAGGAGTAAACACAAGAAATTCAGGATCTGCACAGAACAACCTGGAGGGAGAAGTACACAAAATGCTGTCCTAACAGACAAACAAGAAGAAATTGAAAAGCTGCAGAAACAGAATTTTGCATGTGGTTTCATCATTGTTCAGAGAGCATTGCTGGAGTTCTCTTGTGTATCTTTGTTTCCTTGCAGTCAATATGCTAAATAGTCACTTATGCCTCACCTCACAGTGCTATTTTCTTTAACAAAAGAGGATTGTCACTTCCTCTAAGTTTTGCTCTTCCTCTATATTTTTCATGTGTCAGAGGTAAGCAGGAGACTATAGACCTTAATGTTCTGTTGATCAGGAACATGGTTGCCCTGCCCTTTTCCTGTGCTTTCAGTGTCCTTCTTCTCACCCTCCTTCCAAATTGGGACAACGGCCACCAGCTTCCAGTCAGCTGGGACCTCTCTGGATTCCCAAAACCACTCAAAACTTATTACCAAAAGAGGTTTTGTGATCTCATCAGGCCCATAGATTTGTAGGGATCCAGTTGGGTAGCAGATCCCCCACAGTTTCAGAGTTGACTTGGAGTTGTTTGTTCTTGTAGTCATGGTGCTCCAGCTCAGGGCACTGAGACCACCTTGGTCTGCCATCTGTGTTGAAGACAGGAAAAGAATGTGTTAAACACTTCTGCCTTGTCCCTGTTTGTGAGGTGACCATTCTCATCGTTTAAAGTGCCCATGTTATTTTTACACTGCCTTTTGCCCTTAATAGATTTCAAAACAATCTTTCTATGGTCCCATATAATTCTGATCAGCTTCAACTCCAGCTGAGCTTTGGCCACACAAATTTTCTCCCTACAGTGGCAAGCAGATTCTCTGTATTCTTCCTATGTTACCTGTCCTTGCTTCCACTGGGCATAGACCTCCCTCTTTAGCATTATTTTTAAGAGAAGATCCCTTGTCTACTTGACTTCCAACATTTAGGAACTGGCTGCTCCTGTGCCTTTAGGAGGAGATGTTTATAAAGCAACCAGCACTGATGGACCCCAGTACCTGCAAAAGGACCAGGACCTTACTCCCTAATTGCCTGAGCACCCTGAAGTCTGCTCTCCTTATTTCCAGAGTTGAGGTTTTCCTTCTCCTCCTGTCAATAGAGATTTTAAACTGAATCATTTCATGATCACTGTGGCGCAGACGGCCGCCAGTCGTTACTTGGCTCACCAGATCCTCTCTTGACAAGCAGCAGATCAAGGAGGGCATCTGTCCGAGTCGGCTCCCTTGAAGTGAAGTTCTCATCCAAAGTTTTTAAGAATCTTCTGGCCTGGGCTCTACCAGCTGTGTGATGGTCCCAGGTAATTTCTGGCAAACCGAGGTCCCCCATGAGACAAAGGCAGTTGACTTGGAAGCCTCCCTTAATTCCTCAAAGAATAATTCCTCGGTGTCATCATCCTGGCTAGGAGGTCTACAGAAGACTCCCACAATGACATCCACATTATCTGTTTGTCTCTTGATTCTTACCCAGAGGCTCTCAACTGTGCCATTGTCAACTGTAAGCTCCATACATCTTTTTCCAACTCTGACAACTCACCCTTTGAATCAACAAATGAAAAATGTCACTGGCTGATATTTTGAAAGTAAAAAGAAAGAGACACATGCAAAATAAAAAAAAAAAAAAAACAAGTTGTCAAAGCCCTTCTGCTTCAATGTCTTGCCCAGTTTCAAATGACACGCAGTTACCAGAGAGTAACAGCAATGGTTGAGGTTGTGGGCACATAAATAGCAGAATAAATAGCTAAATACACATACATATATATATATATATACATGTAGCAAAAAATATGGAGGTGAAAGAAGATAGCAAGAAATAAAAATAAATGCTTTCTTTAAAAGAGATATGCCAAACTTAATCAAAGAGGAAATTTAATTTTTGGAAGCATTCATTATGGTATGGTTACTAGTTGTTTTTTTGGGGTTTTTTTGTGAAGGAATTATGCCCTTAAACATTAAAACTGAATTTATTTTCATCAATTCTAGAGATGTTAACAACTTGAAGGGAACTTTGCTTTTTCTCAATGTAACAAATACATTGAAGATAAATTGTGTTGTAGAAACTGTTTTTCATTATCATAGGCTTACTATTTAAAAAAAATCTGTTATCTTTTTTTTTTGCCTTAGACTAAGATCAAGTTGTTGAAACATTTCCATAATGCTGCTTTAAGTAGTGAAATCTGTCATGCCTGCCCACCACAAACATAAGGCAGGACTGCTTATAAGCAGGTTATCTATAATCTATCCATACATATACCCATGCTAATTATTCTTTGAGGTATATCATGTCTATATGATGCATGGTTCATGCTTGGCTCACTTCAGCTAAACGTCTCTGTCCCTTTCCAAGAATACACAAAGTCTGCTTAAGTGACTTACCTACAAACAAAGTAACACACATGTACACCTGCTCACATCTCCCTATTCCCATGTACCAGTTTTATTTATTCTGTTAAATGTTTAAAAAATCCCAAAAATTAAACCTCCTCTATTGGCACTTTAAGGAAAATATGTCTTCCAAGAGGGTGTTGAATTTTCCCTCTTTTCCTATACAAATGTGGAAAACTATTTTTCATTAAGACATCTCTCAAAATAATAATTTGTACAGTTAGTTATTTTTCCCTTATTTTAAAGATTTTTGTTGATAAATGCATGTTAAATTGACCTGTACAATGAACAAATAAGACTCAGACTGTTGATTCTGCTTCTGCTGTGAGCTTGCCACTGTGACAAACAAGTGAGACTACCTTGCTGCCTTTTTAGCTCTGCAACCAAAGTTAAAGGAACGTTCCTTGAGGCAAGAGTTAGAAGTCCTCTTTCAACTCAGTCCTGTATTCACTTGAGAGTTATCCTTTCCTGATTTTCCTTGAGTTTGGGTTATTTATGATTTTGTTTTTCTTTCTTGCCTTATACATTCATTTTTCCTGTTTCCCTTGCAATTTTTAAGTGCTGTGATGATACATCAAGAATTTGCAGAGATTCCATTCTATTCTTCCAAAATATAGCCCAACCTCTTGGTCAAATAATCAGGTAAATCAGACAATTCTCTTTCCTTCTGAGAACTCCTAGAAATTCATGTTAGGTTACTAATTACCCACATTGGAACATCAACAAGACTGAGATCATAAAGAGAATCAGTTGTCTCCTTTCTAGTTGGATCAGAACATACAAAGCATGTTTTCTACCTAAAACTTAGATTTCTAGAGACTTTTGTTAATTTTCAGTCCAGTATTATTTTCTGACAGCTGAGTAACTGAGCAGGGCTTTTTATTCTCTGTAGGTTCTGAAGCAATGCACATTTTGGACACAGAGCTTTTAGTCTGTGCAGATGGACCATTGCTTCAGATGTTTGTGTTCATAAATAAAGCTAAAAAAGGAAACAATAATATCATTTTGGAACAGGGCTTATTAGCATTTTGATGGCTTCTTTATCCTGGGAATAGCCTTTTGCTTTTGGCTCCTTCCTTCTCTTCTCCATCCTGAATCTGTCATCTTTCTCCAATAATTAGAATTGATACTAAGCAATCAAGTTTAGGTTGTCAAGGCAAAAAAAGAATAAAAATTAATTATAACACGTTCTCCCTGTGGATAAGAATAGCATACATTTGCTTTATAAATAGTTTTTTAATATTTAAATTACCAGGAATATAATATTGTGAAGACTGTATTAAAAGCTCTAAAATTTCAGTTTTGCTAAAGCCATAAATAATTTTCCATAGGAATAACCCTAATGGCAGGAGGATAGCAAAATCCATTTGGCTATGTGAAATAAAAACTAATAGCAGTGATTTATGGCAGCATTCACCAAACCACAACCATGACTGGACTGCAACCAAATAAATAATAAATACTCTCAGATTCCTGAATCCAAGCATGTGATATAAGCAATAGTGAACCTATGGCATTATTGGAGTTGATGACATGATATTCCAATAATATTTCTGTTATGATATAAATTAATCATGATAATGTGAAGTATTTCACTCTTATTCAGTATCTTTAGGAGTAGTGGCCAATGTCATGTACTATTGCCTCTCATTATTATATTTTATTTGGTATAGTAAAAGTATTTTAAGGAAAAATTTTAGACTTCCATGTGCTTTTTTAACACAGGAAATATACTTTTAACAGTTCAACATAGATTAGTAGGTGTTAGAGGCAGAATGAGTAGGGTAAATTAAAGTATTTTCAAACAAAATCCAGGAAATCCAAAATCACTTCACATTTAAAAAAGGTGAAATACTATAAGGAACAATATTAAAACTCAAACTTTTATTGTTGCAGTTTTTAAGGTTCCAAAGGCAGCTACTACTCTGACACAGTGGATGGAAAGCCTCTGAATTTTCCCTTGTAGTAGGCTCCATATTATTTCAAGTAACAGATGGCACTTTGCTGAAAATTGAAATAGCTAAAGCAGTGAAAAAGCAACATAATTCACACCACTTTGAAGCCCTACTCTCACACCTTGTTTCTGAATTTACTAGTGCCTCAGATCCTCAGTTCTGGTGAACAGAGGAAAATGAATTTCCACAAAATACTAAGAAAACAAATAAATACATTCTAGAAACAAATAAATGTATTCTAGAAACAGATTAGAAATCTCAGCGCTCCTATCTATCTCTGCTACAACTCCAGGCAAGCAGGTTTGTCTTACAGAGCTTTGAGGAGCAGGGGAAGACAAGGAAGATGGTGAAATACTGATTTTTACTGGCTTGCTTGTTCTTCCTAATGAAGATATTGATTGACTTGGTTCAGGGCTTCAGTTCTTCAAAACTGTGCTGTATCACACAGCATGTTTTTCTCTTAACAGAAGGCAGTGGTTATGCTTAACCTTTTTTTTTTTTCTTTCTTCTGTTAATTAACACAGCATTATTTTTCTTCTTCACATCTATCATAGCCACTGTCACTTTGCTAAGGCAAACGCTTTGCTGAAACAGTTTAGCAGTTGGGTCCCTACTAAATACAAAAACATGACTAAAAAAGAAATTAAAACCTCTAGAAACATCCAGAAAGAATTAGTCATGGAGCACTTTCTAACATTTACAACCAATCTTGATGGCGTATTTGGTTATCTGATTTCAATATTTCCACACCAAAAATATTTTGCTTTTTTTTAAAGTGTACTATTTTATGCCAGGGTCTAAAAATATTTTTTTTCTAGAAATTATTATAACTCTGAGCTGATCATTTTGACTTGGACAGCATGCATAGGGTCTGGACAGACACATCTCACGTGGAACATATATCTGTGTCTCTGTCTTCTGTCCAGTTCTTGGGCTGTCAGTCCCTGTCTGCAGCAAACAGCCTGAAACAGAGAGCTTACACAACTTTAAAGTGCAGTCTTTATCTTCTGAGGAAAAACATAAGCAACAGATACTATGGAAAACGTATATGAACTATGGAAATTCATTAAAAATTTCCAAAAAACAATGTTCAGAAAACAACTCCCATGCTTTGGAAAGGATGAGAGAAGACAGAAGGCAGTGAGCAGCTGAAATGAGCAACTGCTGGAAGAGTGGGGATTCTGGCAGCTGGAGTGGGAGCCCCAACAGGTAAGCAAAGAGCCAGAAGACACAAAAGCCCTTCCTTGCTATGCAGAATCACATTAAACTGCAGTGATAGCTTTCAAATGACTAGTCCGTGGTTGGAGAATGAAGATATATGGCTATCACTTAAATAACAATGCTCTGTGATTAGTGCAGCATGTAATAGATGCAACTACACAGATATAAATAATGGGCTTTTGTTCCTGGGATACGGTTCCAATACAAACCCAAATATTTTCAGATGCACAGAACATCTGAGAGGATCAGTAAAGCTGACATGTTGTACCATGCTTAAATTATTTATTAATGGCAAAATGAAAAGCCAAAGAAGCAAGAAGCATTGGATATACTCTAAAAATTTAATTAGAGAATATAAGGAATAGATGCTAAGCCACCCGAGAAATTAATTCTTCTCCAGTTCCCAAACCTTATTTTCATTAATTAAAAGTCTTAACTGTTTATACACATTCTCTGCTTGTTATTTGATTTCAATACATGCATCTAACCAAGAAGTTTTCTGCATACTGCAGTCTGACTCCACACACAAAAATGGTAGGATGCAAAATTAGTTCTACCCTTTATCTCTGTCATCTTGTGGACTGCATTTTGCCTTTGTGTATTCAGTATGCTAGCCAATAATATGAAACATTATGTTTGTGTGGGATATTTTGTGCTTGGGTGGTTGAGGTTTTTCCCCCAAAAGAGAAGCAGCAATGCTCTGCATTTATTGCTGGTTTTAAAAATGATGAGTGGAATACTTTATTTTTTGCTTTTAAAAGGCAGGATTGTGAAGCAACATTTGTTTATATGAAGGCTGAAATGCAGAGCAGGTGCAAGGGTTGCTGACTGCACAACTGTCCCCTGGGAACTGCTGGAATGCCTATGGGTGATTGAGCACAGAACTTGTTCCTACCTAGGCAGTTCACATCCAGGAACTGAAGTTCCAGCCATGTCCTCTAGAGAGAAAGCTTGAAAGTCCAATTGCCTCTATCTCTAAACTTGCATTTATTACAATTACTGGCATTAGATCCTAATTCTTCCACCTTTTGCCTGGCTCCATGCTATTCTTTGATTCTAGGGACGGTCTCTTCTAGCATTCTTCTCCAGTTCAACATTTTCTGAATTGCTGAAGGGGGCCATTGATGTCATGTTCTGTCAAAAATCTTAAGGGTGCTAAGAGGTGCAATTCATTTGCAAAATTATTTCCTAGTCAGTTGAGTCAGCAAATGGAAAACTAACAAGACACCTGCCCTGCTGGATCTCCTACACAAAGTTATCCTATTATCACTGAGAGAAGAAAAAAGCATGGAAAGACACCTCTGAAATATCCATCACTAGTCATTGGCTTTGTTCACAGGGCAGGACTTAGGAATGTAAATACTTTGCTGAATTTGGGACAGTTTTGAACATCAGAACTCTTAAAAGAATGGCAGAAAAATTAGGATTCATTATTTTTAAGACCATTCTGGTTTTGACCAAGATCACCCAACAAAATCTGTGAAAAATGCATGTGTTCTTTGTGCAGGATGTACAACTGAATTCCACATCCAAACAGAGCTGATTTAGGTGGTAAGTTGTGAAATTTGTCATCCTGTTTTCACAAAGAACAATTTATGCATTTTCCACTTTTATCTCAGGGAATAGTAAAGCTCTTGAAAGAGCCATGGCTTTATTCACAGTCTTTTGAAGATGTAGGAAAGCTTAGTGTAAAAGTGTCTCAAAGGAATATGTTTTAAGGTAGCAAGTGCTCTGAGTACTAAACTTATTATCTGATTTCTATTTGAATTAGACTGCAACATGGTGAAGAGCCTTGCTACAGGTGTTTCCTATTTAATTGAAATATGTTGAGAAATTTAAGGAATTGAGCCATGCTAAATTCAGACTGAAATCAGAATTAGACTGAATGCCTTTTTCATTTTTAAAGCTTTACTGGATGTTGGATGGTTACTTAAACACATTTCTTTCTGCATTCTTCAATTGCATAAGGTTGGTATCAGGCCTTTGAAGATGTTTCAGGTTATATTTCAGTAACTACTGACACTAGAATCTTCTCACATTGAGAAATATGTTTCATATTTTCCTATTTATTTCATCCCACCTCACAGAAGTTCTTGCTATTGTAACAAGGAAATAAGAAATATGATTAACACAGGCATTCAGAAAGGAGCAGCAAATACTAATGGAAAATTTTTTCCAAGTACTGGGGAGGGCAAAAAGACATGCTGCTGCTCAGCTTCTAAGCTGCTAACCCAGATCCTTGTGAACTGATTATATAGACTGGGGCAGTTGCTGAACAGCAAAAATTATGTTTCATACAATTAATTCATTTTTGTATCTGTCAAATATTTAGTTTTGTGTTTCTTCTGTAAATAATTTGTTTTTACTGGGAAATTACGTCAGATTTTTATAATTTTTTCCTAATGTGCAATTACAACTCAATGTGAAATGAAACAAAAAAAAGCCAGATGATTAAATAGAACCAAGCTGTTACATTTGATGCTCTGGAAATATGAGTATCATCTGCCACTGGATAAAAACCTGTTATGAAAATATGTGCTCTCCTCAGACTTTATGCTTTGAATAAACACAAAGAATTTGAAGTTTAAGAAAAAATACCTAGCATGATTAAAAATTATTTGTTATTGGTAGGAAGTTCATACTGAAGTAAAGTAGGAATGCATTAAATAATCTCTACCACTGAAGTCAAGCAGGATTTGAATCTGTGATGCTCACCGAAGAATCGATTTCTATCAATACAATGAAATTCCATCAATCTATCCCAGGAGATTACTACTTCTTGAAAAATAGTTATGCTTACAAAAGTACTTCATATTTTCTAAGCACTTTGCAATTGTATTTTACCCGGGTATGATACTACAGTCTTTCTATGTACCAAGTTCTTACTCCATACAGAAAGTTTTTTAAATTAATGTTTTATAGAATTGGACATACTTAGAATATTGATGGAAACTGGTAGTTTCCTATTAATCATGTTGTTTCTCTCCTATATGGCTACATGATTTAGGTAGTTATTTTGATCATATTTAGATTATATAATAATGGTTATATACATATTATCATATGCATTGGTAATTAGCATATTATTTATTTTGTTCAATTTTCTCAATGCTTTCTTTTATTGCCCCTGGGTATTCTTTTCACAATAGCTGAGTAAAAAACTGAAATAGATGCAAGAAGAAAAGACATGATGAGAGAGATGCAGAAATGAAGAAACAATGAAGTGGGTGATGGAAGTGAGGGACTAAAGCGGAATTTAGATCTTTGTATAGGAGCTGGGCGAGGCTGGCATTGATCCAGCTTATAGAAACAATGGGAAAAGCAACAAAACTCTGGAATAAAAAATTCTATATGACTACCATTTTGAAACTGATAACTAGCACTGGAGAAACCTTATTCCAAATTCTTGTTTTGCTTTACTGGGGAATACAGGAAAAACTGAGAAGAGGAATCTTTTACTCTGATTATCTGAAATACAGGAAAAAATGAGAAGAGGAATCTTTTACTCTGATTATCTGAATTTTACATCTCCTTCATAAGCAGTGTCATCTATTTTACTGAAATGAGGTTCTTATTTTCATCTTTAAAAAATATGAAACCTAGGTCTGTGGTTAACTTACACTTCAGAAGTCAGAGAGAATGAGAATGCATTTTTCAGATTAATTTTCTTTAATTTCTCACAGCTGGCACAGAGATTATCACCACACATCTCTCCACAGATTAGCTAACCCTTTCTATATGTAAGTGAAATTACCATCAACATCTTTATAAGAGTAATTGTACCTCTGGGCACAAGATCTGATACAAGAGCCTTAGAAAGTATTTAATCTATTTTTTATGAGTTTGGGAATTTTTAAGGTTTTGCTGGTTGTATCAAAAACTTGAGAAAAAATTCTTTCCTAATCCCCTGCTTTCAATGTGATTATTTAAGCAATATCCCTAACATTTCAGTAATTAAGGAAGGAAGCATTTATAGTGATTTGCAGTACAGCCTTAATAGATGAGGGAGCAGGAAAGCTATCTCTTTCTGTCACTTCTGTGCTGAGTCTTTGTTTCATTCAATGCTTTCCATGAAACAGGTTTTAGAAATCAGCTGTAATTTCCCTGATGCACTGTATCAGCTACCAGACAGAGCTGCAAAAAATTGATCGGATGAAAGTAAATGAAAATTAAGAGAACAAGGACCCAGATGGGATATATCTATTATTTCTCTTGCACAACATAATCTGCTCCATGTTACTTTTAATACATTTTTGGGACAGAATTTCTTTCTGTAATATCAGAGTGAATAGAGCAGACCTTCTCCAAGAACTTCAAAAATAGAAAGAAAAGCCTTTTACATTCATCTTTTATGGAACATGAACAGAATGTACAGATCACGATAGCCAAAAATAGCATCTACTCTTGGAGAAATATGTAATTTTCATCCTACACATATGTCACTTTCAAACCAGAGAGAAAACCTTCATGAAAGAACACCAGATTGTTCCAACCGATGTCTTCTAAGAGAGCTGCATTTGAAGGGAAAACCTCAAACAACGTTTACTTAACAACAACACCCTCGATAGTTAACAAATCTTGCCTGCACTAAGGAAGAGCAACAAGAAACAGAATCTGATCATTATGAAATTACATGAATACAAAACAGTGGGAAAGTTATTTTAAAAGGAGCTTGTGCTTTTCATATATTGGCTCTTCAACTTCCACTGGGAAAACAGATGGCCTATGTTACTGGTAGGAAGCAAAGGAAATGAAAGGCATATTGGAAAGGTTTGGAGAAAAGCCAAAATAAAAATTGTAATTTTGATACCATGGAGTTGAAATGCAGTGCATATAGCAATCTCTTTGTACTATCTAGCTGATGGCCTGCCTTAGCCTTAATTTCAAACTTGGAGGATTGTAAGCAATAGATCAAACCAGGTACATTCTTTTGATAGGAACAGTGGACGTGTACTTTTCAGGTGACATTTGCTTCTTGACCTCAGAATCCAACCCACTGACTTTCACACCAAGGTGAAACATCTTAGTGCAGAAGACACAACTTCTGAAATAGAGTATTCTTGTGAAGATGTTAAATGTTGGTAGTAGTGTTGTACAGATGGTCTTTGGAAAAGTAACAATGGATAATCACCTGAGGTATTTACAATCTAAAGCAACCCATATGATGACTCAGCAGCCCAGCTCATTGTGGCTCATTTTTGTTTCTTTCACTTTTCATATTCTGTTTTAAAGTCTAATGAGTTTAAAAGACATGCATTCCAAACAAAATACCCTTATCTAATAGGTACCTCTTTCAAAGATGGTCAGTTCACTGTGCGTCTTCTGTGAAGGCAAACATCTCTCTTGGTACTGCTCAACTTCTCTGTAGCTCTTCTGTTGATTGGGTAAAAAGATCTGCAGGTATATGTGCATGGGTCATGCCAATCTGTCACCAGTACTTTATAACTTAAATAGGCTATAAAAAAAATCAGTAAGCTCTGATCAAAGAATTTTGAGGATTTATACAGCATGTTTTTCAATACTTTATTAATATCCCTCTGCAATGTTAAGTCCAGTACTATTAAGAAAATAGGAGGGTTATTTCTATTTTTCTACAAGTCAATCTGTGGTTCTTCTCTAAATAATATTTTCTGGCTCTTAAAGAACAGTACTAGTTCAAATGCCCACTTGTCTTCTTCCTCTGGACCAGAAAGATTCTAGAGTGAGCAGTAATCATGCATTTACTCCAGAGGTGGTAAAGACTTAAATCCAGTAAACTTGGTTCTTGCTGTTACCGTCAGTCACATCTGTGAGAAAATAAATTTATTTCACAAATATGTGAAAGCCCCATAAAACAAAATGCAACTGACTGAATTTTTTTTTCCAGGTATCAAAAGATGAAGTTCAATGAAGACTTACAAAACACATCCCTAATTCTAATCTATGAGCAATATCTTTATCCCAGACAGTTTAACTGTGCCTGAGGAAGACAGATAAACAGTACTCTGGGTTGGATACAATTATTAATTCTTTCAGATATTTATCTGAGTTATCATAAAGCAGCACAAACACTTCAGCTTAATGCAGTTTTCTACTGGGAGACATTATGTTTTGACAAAAAGTACCTGGAATGAAGAAGCAATTTGACACAGAAGGGGAATAATGCTGAGACATAAATAAATGAAGTAAATGAATGAGAAAGAAAATTGCAGGGGAGGAAGGTGATGAAGCTATAAATATAAAACAAAGGCGAGAAAAAGAAAAGAGTTAATTTTTCATGGTGGCAATTAGAAAGAAGGAAAATGCTGTCAGTGTGGAATTAAGAGGAAATTTAATCTGACAGCTCAATTCTCAGATAAAATACAACCACCACTGTAAAGCACAATATTTGTTCGATGTACAAATTGTTAAGGAGCGAAATACAGATGCTAGTAAGCTTCTGAAGATTCTTTTTAACAAGCTTGAAGTTTTCAAGATATGTCATCTGTTTTATTTGTTGCTAATGGTAACTGTGATTTTCATCTTGTGTTGAGTTTGATGTTTTTGAGGATATACTTTCAGAAGATTGCTAATACACAGAAGTAAATATAAGAGGCTAAATTTTAAGATGGATTTTCTTTCCATCATTTTGCCAGCTGGTGGTGAATTTGATTACTCTAAAGTGCTTGCTAGTTTCTTCCACATCTTTCCCAATATGAATACAAGTAACTGACTGCTGGCAATATATAACTGCAGGCTGGAGCACATACAGCACAAAATCCAGACTGAACCCCTAGGTGCCCTCTGGGGCCTATTTGGGACATTGTTTTAAGCAAAACAAAATATAGAAAATGTGCCTTTCAGGAGCATGGCATATGGCAAAGGGCTTGGGTGCCTTGCCAGCATCCAGGTTTCAGGTTGGCCACTATGTTCCAAGGTGAAAGGATTTTATATCTATGCTTGTAAAATAAATGGAGCAAGGATTGTATCCAAGGATGCTCGCTGACCTGCTGGGGAGCCAGCATCCCCTGAAAGGGAATGCTTACCCCTCCGACCGTGTACCTTTCCTCTGCTCAAGATGATGCATCACAAGGCAGCAAGGTCACACCTCTGCTAGGTTTTTTAGAGCTATCAGACAAGCAAAGGTACGTTTAGCACATACTTATCTAAATTAGTTAGAAACAAAACAACCGAGAGGGCAAATACGCATCACTCTGTAATGAAGATGGGCAAAGCCTAGAACATTATCACTTTGTTTGACATCAGTACTGGCAAAAGGAACAGAACCAGTGATAAGGGAATGAATCTCAAAACGCAAGACAGACAACTGCTAAATAAACAGCAACAGCATGAGCCTGCAAAGAGCAGGCCATAAGCCTTTATTTTTCCTCATAAGCCTGAATGACTTTTTTTTTCACATCCTGGGAAGTGGGACCAAGCAGAGAGGTGATACAAACCAGTCAGCAGAGATATGGAGTAAACTT
Organism: Molothrus ater; assembly: GCF_012460135.2. Lineage (NCBI taxonomy): Eukaryota > Metazoa > Chordata > Aves > Passeriformes > Icteridae > Molothrus > Molothrus ater. The sequence goes on from NC_050481.2 coordinate 47,913,803, forward strand.
CAGAGAGACCCAAAGACAGCAATTAGATAATCTACCAGCATATTACCAGCAATATGTAAAAGTTCATGGAGGTGTGTAGAGAAATGCACAAATGGCTTTTGAGGTACAAATACCCTGCTGTGTCGCTGTGAAGAACTCAATAGACCCTAAGTTAACTTTAAAAGATCTACTCCCCAAACTAAGGATTATTGAACATATTCTGCTGCTATGTACAACAGCTCTATTCAGCCTTTCTTCTTATTGTTCATATATCTACACCCAACCTCAGGAGAAGTTTCATTTTGATAATAAACAAAGAGATTTTTACAGTTAGAACAACTATTCACTAGAACAACTTCCCCAGGGACATGGCAGAGTCTCCATCAACAGAGATTTTCAACTGGACTGGGGGCTAGATAATCATCTAGATTCCCTTGTCCACAGAAGTTAGAATGGATGATTTTTTGAGGTTTCTTCTAACCTGGGTGTGTCATCGTTCTAATATCTTCTTACATGCCTCTAATTAAATTTTACTTTAACTCAATTGCCTCTAGCATAGGAAATTGTGTTTTCTGCTTAAAATTGTAAAATTTCCTGACATTTCAAAGTTTATTAGAAGAGCTTTAGAATATGATCCTGTCAAAACAGACATCAATTAACTGTAACATATTTGACTTCCAAACCTGCCTTGTTATTAATTTCTCTCTCATTCTGAGAGAGCTTCGTGGAAATAATCCAGATACTCTCTATTTAAATATCAATCACCTCATTGTCACCCCATTGAAAAGTAATTTCTTCAGAGTAATATTAATAATCACTTCTGCTGACTGTCCACTCTGTTACCTGAGCACAGATTGGCCTCAAAAAATGAGCAGGACTTGCTTCTGGTAAGTGGGCAGTTGCTTCAGGCAACAGGTCAGAAAGACCACCCTCACCATCTATTCCTTCTTCCCTTTCCCAGCATTAATGGTTCACTCCAGAGCTGGCACAGGTGGTACCTTTCAGCAAGGACAGAAGCAGAGTTGGGAAGCTGCGAATGGTGCGATCCCTGCCGTGGCTTTGGTGCTTGACCAGCTGCAGCAGTGACCAGGGCTGGTGGGTGTTTCAAAGCTTCCCAACTCTGCCAAGCCCTGCTGCTGCCTGGGTCTGAGGTCAGGGCTTTTCCCCAGTCCCAAAACAAGGAAAAGACATCTATTTATTGTGTGCAGACACAGCTGTGGAGAAGATGACACATTGATTGAGAGTGAGTTCAGTGTTAGGTTTGCCTCTTGTTTGACTGAGGACAAAAATTTCTAATCATTAGAGAAGGTTTACTGAGCTTTTCCTGAGGTACCTTTTCTTGCTGTTTGCTTGAACATAGTGCTCTCCAATGATTTCCCCTGCTAATATCTGTATCTAAAGTCGCCTTCCAAGCAATGGGAGGGGGTTGGTATATTTTAGGAGGAGGTCAGGGAGCTCTAATAGCTATGTCTGCAAAATAAATGTTTGGACAGCATAACAGGCTGATCTGAGCCTTCCAGTTTCTAAGTGCAGATAAACAAGATGTCATAATAGTTGTCTTGTGAAATATGACTTTTACCTTATGACTTTTATATAGGTGCAATAGAAACATCCAAACCTGGAGAGCATTGTAATTTACTGAAAATTTGGGTAAACAATAAAAGAAAATAAAATCAGTGGAAACGTCGCTTTTTCTTTACAGCTAGATCTTCTTTTGCAGCTTCCGTAGCTGCACAAGCAACACTGTGGCTGAGAAGGTTTCTGCTCAGCTGCATTAGCAGTAACATCTTCTGGGTGCATGAGAAATGCCTGGGTAGCTCTGCACTGAGGACAGTAAAACATAAGTGTCACTTCAAGCACAGCAAAGGGTTTTATTTGTAATGCCATGAAGTTAGAAATAAAAGAAAATATGGGTTTTATCTTAGATGTATTTGACTCTCTTTAGTCAAATCCTTCTTTTGAAGCCTTATGAAATCAGAGTATAGAAGGTCTTGTAAAATTTCTCTTCATGGGTTTTTAATGGAGCAGTGAAAAATACAGTGGCTACAGTATTAGAGCAAGTGTGTAAAGGATATACTTGACCTCTTCTTTACTGGTAATGAATCAGTATGAGTGTTTAGGGCACAACTGCAGAATCAGACAGACCAAAATCTTTTGCCCGGTTTCTCACCAACACCACACTCAAAGCTACACTATGTACCAGCCCCTTTTTGAATTTGCTGACATCAACCTCCCTGACAGATGGCTGTCTGGGCACATGATGGATAGCCTGTATTCCAAAAGGCAGTGATCAGTCTAGCAAAGAGCTCCATGCATCATCCAGGTTTTGCAAAAATTGCATAAATCCTTTTGTCCTCATTGTAAGAAGACTGATCATGTGTCAGAGATCAATGACGGGGGTTCATCCAGATGGTTTCACACTTCACAGTTTCCAGGACAATTCTGTTAGTTATTTGGAACTGATGCCTTATGAAGGAGGAAAGAAGGAGATTGGCATTTGAGGTAGTTGTCTGATGATACATTTCCATATGCTGCAATCTCTTGCCATACAGTGAGGAAGAAAATGTCTGTCTAGATGATCTTCTCAGAAGCATCAGCATTTTCAGATGAGCATTTTCAGAAGATTTGTTTCTTCTGTTTATTGCTGGCAATACTAAGATGAAAGGTGCTCTACAGAGTGATGATGACATTCCTTTCCAAAAAAAAATTCACATTTTTTCAAGTGCCCATTCAGTTCCTCCAGAGCATTTTCCATTTCTCAGAACAAGTATGATTGTGCAGTTAATTCTCTAGTACTAAAAGAAATGTGTCAGCACTGTGAGCTGTCCTTGGTTGCAGAAAAGGTCTCAAGGAATTGAGGTATGTTATAAATTCTTAAACAAGCAAGGTCATTCTCTCTTCCAGACACTGACCTGTCTCTGTCATAGTCTGAACTATGCCTTTGTGTACAGCTTTATGTGCTGAGGTGGTTAAGCTATGATTGCTCAGTTTTTCTCTAACCTTTTCTGTAGAAATGAATTAGCAGTGTCATCACTATATGCAGGTTTTGGGTTTTTTTTTGGCGGGAAGGGGTTTAACCTGTTTGCAAGAAGACAATTATGATGCAGAAAGCTGATACTAACTAGTCAGTAGCAGGGTTCTGAATGTCCAAATCACCTTTGGACAGTAGGCTGCAGGCTGGTTTTTCAAGGGCAGAGCTACATTATCCACATTACCCCCATTCAGTCAAATACTCAGGAGAGATAAGTTTCCCTGTTGGATGTGGCTGTGAGAGAGACTTGTGAATGCTCTGCCCTTGACAGCACAATAAAGGGCACACCCATGTACAGTAAAATCAGGTTAGGATGACTCTGAGCTCACACATTTTCAGTTCTCCAGCAGTCATCCTTCAAGGCTGAGGCATTCAGACTCACCAGCTCAGCTGCAATGCTGGTTGAAAAATACTTGTGCAGCACAAAACCAACCTTAATGACAAAGGATTTCTGTTTTCTGTTGGGTTTTCAGTATACAAGATATTCTAGTAAGACTGGAAAGGGCAATTTTCCCTCCTGACCTTGAGAGTGCTGGTCAGGACTGGAATCCCAGCAGGGATCACAGCCTGCCTACAAACTTCCCAGTGGCACACCCTGATCATCCCCCCTTTTTCCTGATTGTTGGCTCTCCTATGCTGGCAGATGAGATAAAAAGCTCAGGATTGCCAGGCACACACATAAGCCCAGCAACAGGTGAAATAAAGACAGATAAATACATCTGCACATCACATCTGTATGTGATCCCATGGCAATTTCTATATGGGTCTTCTAACACTAATGATGTGGAGCAAACTGCCCCTTTACAATCCCAAAAAATTAATTTAATTTAACCCAAACAATGTAATTTGACTGAAACAATGTAATTATTCACATAAAAACAGGAACTTCAGAGTCTGGGTCTTCTGTTTGTTTGTTTTTTAAAGGTTAACTGGCCACTCAAGCAATTCTCAATTTATGTGCTCCAACAGAACAGAGCAAAGAGTGCTGGGCACCAAGCTGTCCATTATTTTTATCTGTGATTTAGGAAAAAAGCAGTAGAACCTACATAATTTAAAATGTAATGCTTCCGAACACAGCAATAGTGTGATTTCTTTTGGCATGGTTTGTCCTTTACAAAAATCTTGAGACTTTAGCAATCTAAACACATCTTAATAGGATCAGATTTAGTGCAAGTTAATCTCCTTCCACTTCTTCAACCATCCCTTTTTTTGTTATGTGGAAAGGCTAAATGATTTGCTGTAGCAAGCTTTTTTTAAACCTGCAGTAATTTGACAGTAAGAATAACCTCCAAGCCCTCTTGCTCTACAGAGACCAAGTTCTTACAATCCATTATCTGTCAAACAATTTCTAAGTGCTGCCAAGCAACAACTGTCTCATATTGTGTAGCCAACAGTCAGGAACAGACACCATGTGCATCTGTTCCAAGTACTGCATATGAGACAGCATCAACTTTGCTTAACTGTTGCCATTGGGAGGTGAACCATGTCATGTCACATCATTTATTCAAGCCATCACATAAAAAAAAAAAAAAGATAGTTCTGTCTCAATAAATCTAATCTGTTGAGTTGAAAATCGAGGAAGCAAATCAGTGGCATTGAATGCTTCATTTTTCAATGCCTCTAATGGGCATAGTAATATCTTATTTCACAGGCTATAGTAGATGTACCAGCTAAATTAAAAGCACACATTGCTGGACTATGAATGGCAATAAAAATATTGGCACTGAAAGACTAAGGAAAGACATATTGTCTTTTTCTAAACACCATCTGAACTCTTGCTCTAAGCAACTGAATTGATAGTCAGGATTGTTCATATACAACCAATCGATGTAGGAGTGCAGATCTTGTATGAACTTAAAAAAAAGAAACAAGTTTTGCTTTTAAAAAAATGCATTATTAAAGGATATAAATTTCTAAACCATTTCTCTGTGGGGATCAATAATAAGCTAATCATTCACATGCTTAGCAGTGCTAGAGAAAGCCCATGCAAGGGAAAGCCATGCAATCCCTTCTTCTATGTTTTATGACTTCCCAGATTACTCTTCCTTCAGAGATTTGGCATGATTTTTCAAGTGATCTGATTTCTTTCCCTGCCAACTGGCATAACAACATGCCTGCTCAGTTTTAAAAGATACACTATACTGACTAAAGAAAAAGAACTAAAACCAGAATTAGAGCCATCCACAAAGTCAGTACTTGTATCAAAATAGAAAGGTGATAGAGATAGAAATGTCATTGTTTTGCACATATATGCATCTATAAAAATATTCTAAAAAAATCCATCTTAATTGTATCAATACATACATTACTAGGCCTTGAAAGTTTACTTTGTTAATATCTCAATACTTAGGATTACATTGCTTAATAAATTTGATGTTCCACTCTCCCTTTGTATGTCACATTTTTTCAATCCTGAATTGCAAAGAACTAGAGGGATGTGAACTATCTCATTTTCCAAACTGAAGTCCAGATACAAGTGTGTCTCTGTCTTGATGGAGTCTTCTGTAGCTCCAGCATCTCTGACAAGAAAGGTTGAGGGAACTGGCCCTGCAGACTGGAAAATTCAGAGGACCTCATTAATATGCACAACTATCTGAAAAGAGGATGTCAGAGGATGGGTACAGGCTCTTCTCAGTGCTGCCAAGCAATAGAAAAGAGGCAATGGACAGAAACTGATGCACTGCAAGTTCCACCTGAGTATAAGGAAGAACTTTACTGTGAAGGTGACTGAGCACTGGAGCAGGTTGCCCAGTGAGGCTGTGGGGTTTCCCTCACTGGTGATATTCAGGAACTGTCTGGACACAATCCTGTGCCCTGTGCTCTGGGATGACCCTGCCTGAGCAGAGGGTTGGACCTGATGACCTCTGTGGTCCCTCCCAGCCTGACCCGTTCTGTGACTCTGCAAGAGCAGAGTGCTGTTACAAGATTCACACAAGCCTGGAATGAGGACAGCACAAATTGGAATCTCTCATTCTGCTGACATAAAAAAGTACATATTCCCCTACTGTGCATTGGTCAGAATTCAGCAGCTTACTGTTTTCTAACAAACCATTTAAAAAAAAACATAGATTTTTCTTGCCATACCTCACATTTTTTAATGATGATGCTATCAGAAGTAAACTATGTAAATAAGTTTAAGACTGCAGGGGAAAAAAAAGAAGTCATCCCCTTCTCACTTCATCTGGTAAAGGAATTCTTGAGTAGTGACAGTTTTTCTAGAAGTCTAGAGAACTAAAAAAAAATGCTAGCCTGCAATACTGTGAATAAGAAAAGCCTCAGGTGGCACATAATACTTGTGACAGAGGAAGCAGGGCCATACATGTGTGATACTAAAAAACTAGTGGGACAATACCATTTTTAGTATTTCACTCAAGTAGCATATGGGAGACTTTAAATGTCTATTTATATTGAATGTATTCAGCCAACATAGCCGGGAGGGAAACCCAGAGAAGTAACCCTGGGAGTATAATTTGGGCCCCTTTTATTACAGACATGGTGAATTGAGGTTTTCTGCCTCCAGAAAGACTGAGTGGGTACTGCAGAAGGTACTGTAGCAAGCAGGAAAAATGGATCTCTAAAATCACTGTTTGTCTGGCTGCTGTTAAAACTAAAGAAGCATGTATCAGTTTCATGAGTAATTTTCTGACCATAATCTCTAATAAGATGTTTGTAGGCATTTACATTACATAACCCCTCATGCAAATTCCATAAGATTTAATCAGTACGTGGGAGCTTAGCTACTCAAGACAGCCACAGCTTCATGCAATTTTAGGCCTAAAATGAAGAGGACCAAAAAATATAGGATTATACAGTTTCTGTGGATCATTTGATTGATAGAAAATAAGGAAAAAAAATTATCTTCTAGATGCCAAAGCACTTTTGCACTTTCAGTTTCTAAAATAAGGTTGCATCATTTTGTAAAGTACCAGGCAATAATAATTTTGCTGGTCTATGATAAGGCAGAAATTTTTCTTTGCACATTCCTTGCACTGTGTGCCAAACCTTCCTCCTTGTACTACTCCCAGTTCAAATACAAGTGCTTCAAATTTAATGGGTTTGCCTCTCCATGTTACATAGTCTGTTACATAGCCATGTTATATTCTGATATGTGACCTTAAGTAGAACTGCTAGACAGAAATTCTGTAAACAACTAATCTGATTTCTCAACTCTGAATTTGTGAATACTCTGTTACTCCATACATTTATAGTTCTCCATTTTTCTCTGTCATTTATGACCCTACTGCTTTAGAAGTCCTACTTGAAGAAGGACTTTAAGATTATCTGAGCCTGGCAGCTGAGGAGACTGGACCTGAGCACTAAATCACTTTCTGCATTGGGTACCCACCCTCCCTGCAAGCAGCTGCTGCCCCTCAGCTGCAGCCACTGCCCAGCTCCCTGTCCTCCCCTGTGGCAGGCAGGAGGATGGGAGATGGCCCAGCAGATGCTGTCCAAACTGGCCCCATGACAGCAGGCAGGGAGGCTCCATGTCAGCCCTGCTTTTTTTTTCTCAGTGCTTTTCTCAGTAGAGAGGGGAAGACAGCACTGAGATCACACTGCTTGCAGCTGCTCTGAGCACCAAGTCAGGCCTGGACTCATGTCTGTGCCCACATATCTTGGGATTATTTCTTTCAAGTATTCAAGGTCTCTTGTTTTTACTGATGTAATGTAAATCTGCAGAGTACCAGGGCTGTTTTCTGAAGCAGACCTAATAAACATATACGTAAGGTAAATGTTTATTAGGTCTACTTCAGAAAACAGTGTGGAAATTGTCCTTTTAAGGACAATTTCCACACTGAAACTCAAGCTCCATTTTCTTAGCATTAGACACAGGATAAGACCTTTTATCCCCATCACTCATTCCTGACTTACACAGAAGATTTATCACTTTTATGGGAATGATTCTCTGGCAGTACTGTTAATGAAACTTTGTTGAAAGAGCAAAATAATACAGGTTGGGTGAGCCAGGAATGAGTAATGATTTTTTTTTTTTTTTACTTTCTAAATTGATCATTTAGCAGCCTGGATACAATCAAAGAGTTGAATCAGCCCAATTGAGAGAGATGATACCTGCTCAGAAGTGATGATGAAAAAGGCTTTGGAACTTCTTAAACTAGGTTGGTTACCAAAAGGTTTGTAACATGGATGTGCAGTTTCTTTAATGCTTCTGTAATACAGAATGAAACAGTGCCTCAGACAAAAATCATGGATAAACCAGTAATTTATATTCATAGGGTGCTATTATCTTTGTATATGTGTGTAAGTCACTCACTGATCCCTGTAAGTTACATTTCAAAAAGCAGTTGGCCATGCAAATAGGTTCTCTAAGGGGAAGTAGTGGCACAGCTTACAGATGGCATTAAGTGAAGCAAGTAAGGAAGGTATTACTAAAGAAATCACTACTTTTAAACTGTAATATTATCCACCTCTACATGCAAAGATGTGTTAGATTGCTGTGGCTGAGAGCTGAAAAAAAATAAAAAAGAGCAAATTGAGCAATTTCTATTTTGAGATTTAAATATACATATTCTTGTAGCAGAATGACATCTCCCAGACATCTGAAACCTGTTCCAGTGTCTCAGCAACCTCACAGTAAAGATTTTCTTCCTAATACCTAATCTAAACCTACTCTCTTTCATTTTAAAGCCACTATCCCTTGTTGTATCATTACACACCCTTGTCAAAAGTCCCAGTCCATTGACACCTCAATGATCATCAGGCAGCTCCCTGCCCCTTGCAGCATCATGATGGAGAGACACTGTCAAATTGCTGAAAACAGTCTGCCACTGGCCAAATAGAGCCTCATCATCCAGCACGGGAGGGATATGCAGGTGCTGCCATGAAGCAGACTGTCCTGATGACAGCTTGTACTGCCCCCTCATCCTGAATTCTGGAGCTGATGCTCCCCACCTCCTGCCCTGAGCATTGCACAGACTGGAAGTTCTGGCCCAGATTTTTCTGTTCACATGAGATTAATCAAGCTGTATGGTATGGCCATATATTCAAACCATATGGAGTCCTCATTCCAAGACACAAGTGTGCAAAAAGCCATAATATTATTCATGACACTTGATTAAAAACTCTTGCCAGTGTTCCTAAAACAGAGTTCTGAGTCTTGAGGATTACTCTCTAATCACAGCACTGTCCTAAGCACATGAGAGCAATTAAATATCTACACAGTAAGAGCAAAGTGAGGAAGACACCAAAGGTGAGTTTTCCTAATGCTCAAGAGACTGAAGAGACTGCAGAACACACCAGAAAGAAAAATAAGCTCTGTCTGGAGAGACATGAGTCAGAGGGTGCCTGCCTCTGAGCAAGGCACACAGATGACTGCTCTGCATTGCTTGTGACATGCAAACACATGGTGTGCACCCAGGGCAGCTGCTGGCACACACTCCATTGCTGAAAAATGCGTAAGGAGAACATAAAGTCTCCAGACCAAAACAATTCTCACATAACTGAACACAGGTCATTCCACTGTCTAATGCACCCTCTGTGACACACTGCCAACTGTTTAGTACACTACTCTTACTTTAAATATTGGATTTTTGGATTGCTTTTAAACAGAAAGGACTCCACTAGAACTAAAAGTTGAAGTATATATACCAGAAGGAGCAGAAGTTTCATCCGGTGCAGGTTGCATTCATAATTTCTAGGGCACAGAAGACTTAATTCTTCAACTTGTTTATTTAGATATGCAAGCTGAGAGAAAGGGATTTGTAGAAAAAACTGGCACATATTGCTTTCTTTTTTTTTTTTTGCAGTGGTCAGTGGTCTACTAACTTTGTGTTTCAGAGCAAATCCCTGACCAGTTCTCCAATATGTACAGGTAATTCGCATTTTAAGTTTTCAAGTACGATTCATTTCTATCTATATAATAGAAATACTATAATTTGCTTATTTCTAGATAGATCTTAAAATCAGTTCAATGCAGTTTTGTTAGCATAGGACTTAACTAAATAGCAAAGGCTTCCTTCAGAAACCTCAGCTCTCTGCCCTTCAGAACAACACAGTTGATGAAAAGGCACTCTTTGCTATATCTGTGTAGAAATAAAACATGTTCCATCTTCTCAGCACTCAGTCATGATCATCCTCATCTTCACTGCTAGTGAAGTGGAAAGACCTGGAAATGGGTTCTGCTTCCTTTTTTGACGGTGAGAAAGAGTGATTTCATCTTATCTGAGTTTCACCCATTACTTTCCCTAGCTTTGTAGATATCCTGAATCATTTCCTTCTATTCTGTGTTTTCACCAAAATTAGAGAAATTGAATGCTTTGAAGGATCCAACTTAAACACACTTGCACTGACACTTGCTGTTACAAAGATTGGAAAAACAACTTTCCTATCTATTTGGCACTCACAGAAAAGTCTTTGTGTCAGGAAGTGGCACTAAATCTTCTTTCCCTTCGTTCCCCCTTCTGGCTTTTTTGTCTTTCTGATGTACACTTATTAACTCTTCATCAGATGGAGAAGAAGAACTGAACTGAAAAAGAACAACATGGAGAAGAAGGAGTCTGTGCTGTGAAGATCTGCAGCCATAAGAATGCACTAAGGAGGTATGGGACTCTAGAAATCTGATAACAACAGTATGGGACTCTAGAAATAGAACAACAACAATTGGTGATCCTGACGTGATAGTTGGTAGAAGATAAGACAGCCAAGAGCTGCGACAGAACATAGCCTTTGGGTCAAGGAGCTGTGAAAGAGTATGGCCTTTGAGCAAGGAGCTGTGTGTGTTGTACATGGCCTGTGAGTCATGGGGAAATATGGGTGTTGTACTTGAAGTATTGTATGTAAAACCTGGTTCTGTAAGTAAAAGAAAAGGGGGAAATATAGTAGAGGAAATGTATTGTACTTGAATATCTGTATATAGGCTTTACCCTGGGAGGTCCCGGTTGTCCTTAATTGGGCTGCAGCTGTAACCAATGAAGATAACTGGGATAAAAGGGGCAGGTTAGCCAGTCAGGGAGAGCCTTGGAGGAGCCCTGAACTGAGTAAGAACAACATGGAGAAGAAGGAGTCTGTGTTGTGAAGATCTGCAGCCATAAGAATGCACCAAGGAGGTATGGGACTCTAGAAATCTGATAACAACAGTATGGGACTCGAGAAATAGAACAACAACAGACTTTTGAGCAGTTTCTGCCTCTATCCTGTCTTTGTTAGATGGGTTTCAGACCCACTCAGAAAATCATACCAAATGATTATTGAACAGAAAAGGTGAAACATGATAAATATTCTAAACATGCAGTTAGCCAGAAAAATGGGAAAAGCAAGCTGTTTTCTTGTCTTACACAGAAGCAAGGAGAAAAAAGATCTATCAAGACTGCAAGACTCTGGGCTGTTTTGTCTAGGGATGGGGGAACAGAGACAAAACACCAGAGTGGTCTTCAAAAAGAAGAAAGGCATCTGCAATGACAAAAGGAATCCTTGATGCCATGACCTCTGCATAAGAAGCAAATGTATCAAATTACACAAGCTGGAAATTTAGGTTAGACATCAGAACAGACATTACAATAGCAAGGATAATTGAGCACTGGAGGAGACTATGAAATAACCACCAGAGAAGGTTTTAAAAAAACAGTTTAGACAAGAAACAGCCTGGAAAGATATGGCTACAATTGAAGCTGAGTAATGGATTAAATGCTCTCTTAAAGACTAGTGTTTTTTAATGACTTGCTGATTCCCTGTAGACTGATGGCCTATTCATGCCCTGAACTATTCCCTGGAAATAAAACTAAACACAAAGAATTGATTTGTCTATATTTTACAATAAAATAACAGATATTGGAATTTTTCCTCCTGATCTAAAATGTGGGAAACCTTGATCCATGTTTTGCCTCTGAAGGTACCAGCGAGCACTTTTCCTCTTGCTGCTCACCTGTAGCACCTGCAGTGTTTTACAGACTGCTGTGCTCTTCTGGCACAAAGACCTACCACCGTGTTTTCCAGAATGTCTCATTTAGTCCAAAGTGGTCCAAATTTGTTCCTAGAATGGAAATGAGGTAATTGGCAGAGACAGTAGCAGAACTGTCAACAATTTAGTAATTTTATTAATGACTATACAAGTGTTTCATCTCATATATTATGCAACTGTACTTATGACTGCCTAACTTCAATGACACCAGAAGAGAAAGGACAGCCCAATACAATCACAAAAGAAGAAAAACAAGCTCTTCCTTTAAACATGATCAAAAGATCTTGATTTCATGCTTGGGTTGCTGTTGTCTGTGAAGGGATCCTTATCATGCTGCAAGTTATGTAAGCTAGCACTGGCAGAAGAAAACAGTGGACCAAAAAAAATCTCTGAAAGAGAAACATGTAGCTTTCATGCCCTGAGATTGCACAGAAATTTGTAGATAGAAAAAGCATTTTAGGAGAACCAAAGCCCCTATATTCTCAAGAACAACATGCAAATCTCTGGAATTCTTGCCTTGGTTCTCAGGCACAGATTCTAATGTCTTGGTGTGCATTTTCAGGCTTGAACCAGAAGGTCAGCATTCACAAGGCACACCTCCTAGGTGTCCAGTTTGCTGTGCACACATCTGTCTGCATTTTGCATTGTTGAAGGACTCTTGACCAGCACTAACACACAGGAAAGCCCACCTGGCTACTTTTGAGACCAACAACAAAGGGATTATTGCTGATAAAGGTGCTTTAATTTTACCCAGCTGTAGAAAGGAGCATAGGATATTTTTAAGAGATTATCCCAGACCATGTGTGTTACTGGGAGACAGAGATGTGGGCACATCAGGTGAAGTCTCGGTGAAAATCCTCAACTGCCTTGCACAGATCACTGGACAGTTTGAGAAGAACTACCCACAGCAGCCTCTGTAATTTTCTTCTTGACATTTTCCAATGAAAAAAACCCTACTTTATCAATGAAATATCTTATCTTAGTATTTCTGCTGCATCTCCAACAGCCAAAAACAACAACATGAACTTTCCCATATCTTCAAGGAGTCTGATTAAGTTCCCATGAGAAATAACCCTCCAGCAAGAGAGTGTCTGGAATGCTTTTGCCTTCCTACCTGCAAAGCAGCAGGAACAGCTGTGTGTGATTACGTGCCTGCTTTCACTGGGCTGTGGCCTTCCCAGCTAGGAGCACAGGTAAACACAAAAAAAAGGCCAAGGCTTGGATCAATTGTATTACATGTGATGGTCTCAAATGACTGTGACATATTGTGTATGATATGTTATTGGGTCAAGAAGAAAGTTTTTTTCCTCATTGTCCAGTATTTGGCTTCTGCAGAAATTCTCAAGTTCTGGCAGTTTTTCTCTCCAACAGATGTGAAAAAATAAAAACAAAAAAAAAACTCACTCTTTTTTTATTGCCACACCTTACCTTTTTACTTCAGAAATATCCTCCTAGGATGATGTGTACAAATGTACTTTTACTGTGATAATACATAGATACAGAGACACTGCCATAGTAATATCACAGTGACACAGCACTTATTGAAAATGACAGTCTGACAGATGGTAGGGCAAACCCTTTAATCCTAGTTCTTGACAGTATAGTACATTGTACATCTGATGCCAAAGAATGTTTTCCTCCTGTATGCAAATACATGTGCTCCCTGAAGCCTTTAAACTCCTGGAGAAATGATGGAGGTGTTTCAGTTCAGCATAAAACACCATGCACCCTCAGATGGTCAATCAAATGTCTTTGGTTTGATAGGTACTACATGGTATTGCACCTTACTAGCTGAAGAGTTAGACAGATAAGAAGAGGGAAAGAAAGACAGATTTTGAGGAGAAGTTTTCAAAAAGTTCCTTCCGTGCAAGTGTCAGGAAACAGCAGCTGACTGCTGTAAGAGGCTACAGGAGATCACACAGCACATACAGGACAACCAGTGGATCAGGCCCAGCCAGCATGGGTTTGTGAAAGGCAGGTTCTGCTTGATCAACCTGCTATGACAAGGTGGCATGCTGAGTGGGTAGGCAAAGGTTGTAGATGCTGTCTACCTGGACTTTAGTTAACCCTCTGACACCATTTCCCACAGCATTCTCCTGGAGAAAGTGCTGCTGGCTTCGATGGGTGCACTGTTCACTGGGTAAAAACTGTCTGGATGGCTGGACCAGAGCTGGTGGTGAAAGAAGTTACATCCAGCTGGCAGCTAATCATGAGAGATGTTCCCCAGGGCTCAGTGTTGGGGGCCAGTCCTGCTCAATATCTTTATTGATGATCTGGATGAGAGTCTCAAGGGCATCCTCAGTCAGTTTTCAGATGATACCAAACTGGGTGGAAGTGTTGATCTTCTGGAAGGTAGGGAGGGTCTACAGAGGGATCTGGACAGGCTGGACTGATGGGCTGAAGCCAATTGTATGAGGCTCAACAAGGTGAAGTGCCAAGCCCTGCATTTCAGCCACAACCCCCTGCAGCACCACTGACTTGGGGAAGAGTAGCTGTAAAGCTGCTCAGCAGAAAAGGACCTGGAAATGCTGGTCAACAGCTGGCCTAACATGAGTTTGCTGTGCTCAAGTGGCCAAGAAGGCCAATGGCACCTGGCCTGTATCAGAAATAGTGTGGCCAGCAGGATGAGGGCAGTGGTGGCCCCCAGACACTGGTGGGGGTCACATCTCAAAGCCTGTGTTCAGCTCTGGGCCCCTCTCTGTGAGAGGGACGTTGAGGTGCTGAAGTCCTGGAACATAAGTCATACAAGGAGTTGCTGAGGGAGTGGGGGTTGTTGAGCCTGGAGAAAAGGAGGCTCAGAGGGGACCTTATCATGTTCTACAACTACCTAAAGGGAGGTTACTCCAAGGTAAAAAATTATAAGATGAGAATCCAGGCTCAAGTTTTGCCAGGACAAGTTCAGATTAGATATCAGGAAAACTTTTTTCATTGAAGGGTTTCCAAGCATTGAAACAGGCTTCCCAGGAAAGTGGTGAAATCACCACCCCTAAAAGTATTCAAAAACCACACAGATGTGGTGCTTAGAAGCATGGTTTGTGGTGGACTTGATAGTGTCAAGTTAATATTTGGACTTGATGATCTTAGAGGTCTTTTCTAACCTTAATGATCCTATGATTCTGTGAGTAAAATGGTCTTTCATGGAACATATTTCAGGTCATCAAGTGTCAGAATTAAGAAATCGGAAAAATATGATGCACAAGTAATTTTTTTCACTACAAAAAAAGAAAAAAAAATCAAAATTTTCCCAAATAACAATAATTAGGCTGAAAGGAAGAAAAAAAAGGGTAAAAAGCAGAAACATTTCCTTGTTTGTTTTTTTTTCTGTTTATTTCCATTGAAACAATGCAGATAAACTCAAAATGTAGGCAATATAAATTACAAATGATTTGACAATCCTTCCTCTGAATCAGAATTTTACTTCACAATTACTGTCCAAATAAACTTACATGCCTAAATAGCACAGCATAACATATCTTTTTGATCCTATGCACTGGATGATTATCAGAGGAATTTCCAAAACAAAAGTTTATTGTCTCCCAGCCTAGGAGATATGCAGGAAAGGGAGTGCTTTTCAGAACAACCTCAGAACTATGCAGTGAAATATGTAACTGTTTAGATGTTGCTTGCCCTAAATCCATTTCTTTACTAGGATAGGTAGGTCAGCAGTTGGGACTCACTCAAGTGAGGAGTTTCAGATTTGGAGTGTCTCTTGTCCAATCCATTGCCTCTAGCTGAACCATACACCCACTGCCCTAAAAACCACGCAGACCAGCTGCCCTATGAATTTGGAGAGAGGTGCAGGTACGAGGCATTTAAGCTGGGAATTGGGGAAGGAAAGGAAATCACTGCATTTTGGACTTTGATGGGGAAACAGAAGGGTGAACTGGAAAAAGAGGATTTTTTTTGGGGAAATTCATTTAAATGAGATGGGCTAGTTCAAGAAGCACAATTAAACTTGTACAGGTAAAAGAGTTTGCAAATTAAATGCATGTGCACATCTGAAAACCTGCAAAGAGTAACTTAAACACAGACACAAAATTGTTTTGGACCACTGTGCACAGAAATGAAACCCAACTCATGCAGAATGGGTTCTGTGTTTTGGAGGCAGTAAAACCATACTTTTCCTCTGTATCACCTTTTCTGTATCTCTCGAGTGGTTCTCTCCCACAAGCCCATCTTCACTTTTCTCTTAGGTTCTCTCAGATTTCTTTGTATTTCCAGTTTCCACTGCTTTTCCATGGCATTAACCAACAGTATGTTCTTCTCAGCTGGTTTCTTCTGTGTCAGGAATGTTCTTCATCTGCAGATAAACTCTAAGACAACCAAATTTTAATTTCCTAATTAAATTTTAACTTTATAGAATCACATAAATGCTATATCATAAAATAAAATATTTATATAATAATATTTATAATTAGATTTAATTTTATAGTTGAATGTTTTATAAGAATACAAGAAGAACTGCAGTGGATCAAAGCAAAGATCCATCTAGCCCAGTAGTTTCTACAATGAGAAGAGAAATTTAGCATAGTGGGTGCTACTAGCTTTTGAATTGGAAGTAGCTAAAAGGATGGAGGCAACTGTCCCTTAGTCAAAGAGCATTTGAAGTATCTCCAGAATAAATAAAGAAGGTGTTCTTTAGGCAAGAGGCCATCTGTATGCAAAAAACCATCTATGTGATTTTTTTCTCAGTACACCCCCACCACACAGCAGTGAATCAGTTATGAGCTGACTCCTTCCATCCATTTGTGGCTTCTTGTTTGTGGATTCATGCCTTGCCTAAATTGAAACCAGCAGGAGCACCTACTCCTAGACATAATCTGGCTGTGTCAGTTGCCAGCAGCAATTACAGGAACTCATGGGGAACATTGGCTGCAGGTTACTGAAACAGATGTCAGTTGTAACAACACAGGCATGAGACTGAATTTCAGAGTGCAAGCAGCCCAAGGTGCAGTGTGCAAGTTCCAACAGGTCCAGCCACAAATCAGACACCACCTAAAAATCACAATTTGCAGCAGTCATTCATATTCAGAGCAAGCCCTGCTTTCATCTGCCTCATGGAGTCACAAACATATTGCAGCATTAAAATGCTTTTTTATTTCCTGCTGAGGCTTTTTAACCTTACCAGAAGTATGAAAAGTAGAGAGGTGGAGATGTGACAACAAGCAATTAGAAACAAAATCTTATTGCTATTGCAGGAGGACAGTCATTCTAGGATTAAGGCTAATAACATTTAGAGATTATTTGTACTGGAAGACTTCTTTTTAATTTATTGAATTTTAAAGCAAAAGAAGCCAAGAAATGTTTCTGAAAGTTTTTGCTACTATCACTCACAAATGTGCTCCCTTTATAATTCACATCTTTGTTCTGCATAGGTGAAAAAAGGAAAATATCTTGAAAATGACAAATATTCTTATGCAAATAATCAATACAGGCCTGTCTGCCCCATGTTAAGACCTGTCCTGACCCTGCCCCACCTTATTTTCTATTCGACATTATGGCCACAAGCAAAGCCCCCTGTCCTGCCAAGGTAAAAACCCCTATGGTGAGATCAACATAGCAGTGAGTTTTACCACAGCTTTACATTGCATCACAAGTCAGGCCTGGGTCTACAAACATTTCACAAACCCCCTGGTCATCCCAGTTCCCAGAGTATACCCTGTACTCTCTCAGAGTACTCCTTCTCCCCTAGGGAAAGCCAAAGCTGCAGCAGGAAATATGTGGCCTGTTTTCTGCATTATCTAAACATCCTGGGGGAGTGCTAGGGCAGCCTGAAGAAAACAGCTCCCCACGTACTGGCTGCTGTCCCACTGCACACAGGCAGACACCAATGTGAAGCTTCTGAAAGGAGCTCAGCACAAAGTACATGTTTTCCACTAACAGATAAAACATTCGTATCACTGATAACATACAAGTTAACTGAAATGAGCCATTGTCATAAACATTGCCTATGAAAAAGACTAGTTTTATATGTAGCTAGGCAATTACTCACTGAAAACTGTCTTTAGCTTCTGTCTACATCATTCAAACCAAGACTTGGAGAGGCCCCATCCTTCCTGCCAGAGAAGACATCAAGCACTGTAAAGCCTCAGCGGGGAAAGACCATGAGAGGAAGGTGGAAAGAGTGTGATATTTAAGGATGGCACACTGAACATGGAGAGGCAAACTCTTAAAGCCTTATGTGCAAACCCTTAACCAAAGAGCAGTGACACCCTAAGTGCCTGCTCAGCTGAGTTGGATCACCTGTGCCACCCTTACATCCCAGCCCACAGGGAGAGAGGTTTCTCCTTTTGCCAAATCGTCTGCAGGTACAACTCCAAGTGTCAGGAAAGCTCAGCAAACAGTAGCCATCCTAAATATTTTCCTGTGTTTTCCAACTTTTTCTGCCTTGTGGCTATTTTATTTGTCCCCCTGTGCCCCTGGAAGGTGCAGGAGATGCCAGAGTGATGGATACTTTCTGCCTGCTCTGCTTGCCTAAGTCAGATCCTGGCATAGTTTCAAGCTTGCCTGAGTATCTGCTATAAACAACAGTTAAAACCAAAGGTAATGTTAACCAAAAATGTATTTCCTTTCACAAACTGTACTAATCTTGAGGTGAATTATAAATTCTGTGCCAGTATTATCCACCTATAGAGTATGAATAGATTTTATAGGTTTTGAAGTAAATGGGTTGCATTTTGTGTATTTTTAGATCCTAAAAAAGGAATATGTATTTGGAAAGCCTGACTCCACACAGACCTTGTTAAAGAAATACAGCATACAATGTTGGAGAGCCAGGGACAAATCTGGCCTCAGGTCTTACACCTCCTCTGCTGCTGATCACCATCCTCTTGGCTTGAGAGGTGGCCACAGAGATCTGACAAGTCAAATAAAATAACAAACTGTTTTACACTCTCACACACACACACATATATATCTACACATATATGTATATATATGCCAAACCATTAGTTTGGTACAATAAAATGTACCAAACTGACTGAGGCTTTGTCATGTCCAAATAGTCTCTCATCCCACGTTTTATCACATAACTGACAAAGCTAAGGTAGTTTTAAGACATATAAATACATTTCTAAAGGGACTATTTAACTTTGTTACAATTTATCTCTCTCAAGCTCAAAATTATACTAAAAAGTTTATGAGAATGATGAGTGCTTTCCAGTGCCAAAGTTTGAGGGAAATTTTGACTGGTTCCAGGATAGGGGTAGAATGGTGGGAACAGCAACACACCTGCGTCTATAGGAGATCTCTAACTCCTCCTATAAGCACAAAAATCACACCAAAAAAGCAGTCAGATATGCACTAAAAGAGAAAAAGGGTTTGTAATGGGAGTCACCAGGAGATCAGCTGTTTTGTCTCTGAGACAGATACATACTCAACCTCAAATGGTGCAGTCAGCAGAGAACAGCCCACTCTCTGGTTACAGGCAGCTGCTCTTGTTCTTCGGGATTACAAACAAAAAAGGAATTCTTCTGGGAGAGGAATGTGTTTAAGCCTTCTCTGTTTTCTCAGTTCTTTTGTAACATCCCCCAGGCTGGGCAAGAAGCATTATCTTCCCTTTCGGGAAAGTGACCCAGGCAGGACCCACACCTCAGCAGCTGCACGGTGTGATAACCATTTTCTAAACTCTACTTGATAGTGGGCTGCTGCAGACAAGTGTGTGTAGACTGAAAAAGTCTCCAGTTAAAATGGTAGCACAGAAAACACCAAGTAAGTCCAGATAAACACCCAGCAGCAGTTCGCTGTACATTCTCCAAGCTAGGTGTAAATGTATCTCTGATCTGCTCGAGCCACGCCTCAGCCTAGAGAGAGAGCATGGCCCCCACGGCAGAGGACACCAGCAGAGTTCCCAAAAATAAATTTCCATGGGTGTGAAAGAAATCAGTTGTAAAGAAACAATGTCTGAATCCCACTTTACTGGAGTCTTTTACATAGATATAGATACAAATTTATTTATGTTTTCAAGGAGTCAGAAGGTGATTCTGTGTGTTTGACGGCAGCTGTCGGAAGGCAGGCAGGCGGCGGCCAGAGCCAGGAGCCCCGGGAATTCCAGGGATCTCCGGGCGCGGGCCGCTGCTGCCACCTGGCGGCCGCACCGCGCCATCGCCCCGCGCCGGGCAGCCCCAGCCGTCACCCTGCCCGAACAGCGGCACCTGGGGAGTAAAAAAAGGTAAAAAAAACCAAAGCCAAAGCTGATATTTAAAACGTTTACTCAATACACCGATAATAGGTCCAAATTACATTTTTTGAATATGCTTTATTGTGGAAACCCAGGCCACCGGGAATATTTCTCTGTCTGCTCTGGGGTGCCCTGACCCCCAGGGGAGCACTGACTTTGACCCTCATTCATGGAGATAGTTTCCTAGACTTCAAGATAGACTAGAATCCACAAAAGTGTGAAATAGATTATAGAGAGTAGTGTAGGTGTATCTCTTGGTGAGAAGTTTAGGTTTTGGGATTTTTAGTATGTTGTGGATGGAAGCAGGATGGAGGTCACAGGGTGTCGTCATCCTGGGTTTCTTCTTCATGCTGCTTCTTCCTTCTTCTTCATGGGTTTGGGTGGCATTTTGTAATTGGGCAGAAAAGTCCACATTGCAGGCTCTTTGGGATCATTTATTGGGTTAAAAGGGAAAATAATCTAAGTGTCCTTTCTTAATTGGATAGTTTAGTCTTAAAAGACCTTGTAACAAGAGATTGTTAGCCATTTTCTGCCTTCTGATGAAAAGCTGCTGAACTCACAGTAGTGAGACTGTTTTACTGTTAAGAAATAATAAACACTTGAGTCCGAACATGAACTACCGTCTCAAGTGCCTTCAATCCAGACCCGAGAAACCCACAACTGGGACCACTACACTTTATAACTGGTCTCTCCAAGCTTTTATTTAAAAAAAAAGGTGCAAAAGACAAAGTCCATTGCACAAAAATGCAACAATCTTAAATGGGATGCAACATTCTTTTCAAGTACTAAAAAAACCACTTATTGACACTTACTTGACTACTCTGGTTAGCTTCCAGCATGTATGAATACCTAGCATGAAACTTTAAATCCTGGTTTCGTTTTGCACAAACACAGTCAAATGAGAATATTTACACGACCACTAAGGACTCACAAAGTTTTTTGATACTCACAAATAACATATCTCCAGAAACATGCCTGAGCACTCAGGTGATTGGCATAGAATGGCCTGGCTGCAAAACCAGGGAACCTATTTCCCATCTCCACGTCTGGAGTAGCATGGAGCATTAAACACATCCTGTGTATTTCTGTGCCCAGTCTAAACCGTGTACTCTGAAAGGAACAGGCTTTAACAGCAGCTGAGAGCACTGTCAGAAATTTCTCTCACCACCCCTGCATACATCAAGAATGCTCCACACTGCAGGGGCACAGCCAACCATCAATCAGTGCACCCATACTTGTGACACAGCTGGTACATCAGTAAAAGGGAAAGATCGCATCTGGAGGGAATGCAGCAGGCACTCTGCCTGCTTGTTCTGGCAGAGAGACTTGTGGAGAAATAGCCTGGTACTTCAGCACACAGGAAAACAATCAGCATCAGATCTCTCTACATGGCAAAATGAAGCAGTACCAAGTAGCAAACTCCCACACTGAACCCCTACCCTCAGAAGAACTGAAGAGTCCACCAGCAAAAAGGTAACAGGGTGATCGTACAATAAATACTCTTCTCATCACCTCTACTGTTTACTCTGTAGTAACCAACTCTTACATTCAGAACCAGCTGAATGTATTAGTACAGACTCCACCAGAATCCATGTAGGAAGCACCAACACATTGCAAGAACAAAACCAGAAAACAAAAGCATAGAGTACGGATCTGTTACTGTGCAGAGCTTCACAAACTGACTCAAAGCCTTGCCTATGAAAATTAAGATGGTGCTAAATATTAGCTAGGTGCTTCATTTGTGAATCTGCTGACACAGTCCTAGCATCACAGAATTTCATGTTTCCTATTTCACTGGAAAATGGTTTCCCTAGGCTGGTTGCATATAGCATAACCCAAAAAGACATCACATGCCACGTACGCCTCAGCTGATAGAAATGTGGTGAGATCTAACCAGTGAAGTTTTGAAGAAAGCTGTGACAAGTACAGGGATGTAATGCACATGTGAAACTATCTTCAGTCTTTGTGAGAACTAAGCAAAGCTGCCAAGTGGATTTGGTCCCCTCAGGCTTATGTCCAGAAGAGAAATTAAATTAGCAGAAATTCAGTCTGCTTTAATGGCAGGAAAACAGCAGACTATTGACCCTGTGGCATTAAATGAAGCACCAGGGGTAACAACCAATGTCTTTACATTCTTTCAGAGTTCTGAAAATTAGGAAAAACAAATCTTCACTGCAGTTTTTCCCCTTCTCCCCACACAGTTACCACCCCCTAAAAGGTCTCAGCTGCTGTTATTTTGTATCCTTATGCTTGATTGCACAGGCTTTACACAGCAGAATTTTGGTGGGTTGACCCTGGCTGGACACCAGGTGCTGACCAAGTCACCCTATCATTCCCCTTCTAAGCAGGAGACAGTGGGAGAAAATAAGATGGACAAAATCCTCATGGATCAAGAAAAAGGCAGTTCGATAAAAAAACGGCTGTGCACGGAAGCAATGAAAACACAAGATTTATTCTCTACTTCCCATTAGCAGGTGATATCCAACTATTTCCCAGGAAGCAGGGCTTCAGTGTGTGTACCAGTTGCTTTAGAAGGCAGACAAATAACACATTTGTTAATAAAAAAATACCTGGCTCTCTCTCCCACACCCTTCCTTCTCCAGCCTTCTCTTAAATGTTGTATCTGAGCAGATATGTTATGGAATATCCTCTGGTCAGTGGATCAACTTTCCTGGCTGTGTCCCCTCCCAAGATCTTGCCGACTCCAGCCTCCTGGCCAGGGGGAATGTTGGACAGACAGCCTTGATGCTGTGGAGGGCTACTCAGCAGCAGCCAAAACACTGGAGTGTTACTGACATCCTTCTAGCTACTAATACAAAGCACAGCACTGTGAGAAATTATAGGGAATATTATCCCACCTCAGCCAGACTCAATAGAAGTGTTTCATTCAGAGTGAGTCTTTTTTTTTAAAGTGTTTTCAGCAATTACATATTTCTTCATTAAATATAGAGACCTCTATATTTAATGCCTTGGCAAGTATTTTCATTGCAACCTTTTTGTTTTGTTCTCAGAGTCCTTTCTACATGTCAATATCCATATGTGTAATTTTCCTTCACAGGTCCCAGCTTTGTGCAGGATCCTTTGTTCTTCCAACTAAATCAGAGGGAATCTGAAGGAACAGAGTATCTTGTTAAAAGTCTGGGTTCACCTGAAATTGAGGTGGTCCTCCTCAGGTAAAACTCAATGCAGTTTGGTACTACTGAAGTACATCCAGTTTAAATTCATAGTTTACTTAAACACAGGTTTTAAAAAAGAGATCTGATCATAGCAGATGTGTACAAATCAGATCATCAGGCACAGAGTAAATTAATTAATACTTAAAAGAAGGGGCCATTTAGAAAATAAAATTTTAAAAATCACAGAAAGACTGTTTCCAAAACCAAAAGATATTTATAATAAATGTGAGACTTTGAAATCTCTTGTTTTGCTACTCAGTGAAACATAATAAGGAACTAAGTTTTTTTTAGCAGCATCTTAACTAGTAATTGTTAGCTACAACATTCACTGCATACAGAGCATTTTTCATCTGCTACTAATTAGACAGGAAATTCTGAAGAATGACTCGGAAAATCATCCCCTAGGTATTAGCATACAAACAATGAGAGTAAGAATTGAATATGTTTACATAAGACAGGGAATTTTGTCTATCTCATAGAAGCAGTTGATAGCATTGTGAAGTTTGCTAAAAGGCAACAGACAAGCTGCTATTCCAAATTTAGGGGCAGAGGGAAAAAGGACAACTTCCACTGAGTGTGGAACAGTACATCATATATTCTCAGACCTCCCGGAGAATATGCAACAAGGAGGAGACTATTGCCTGAATTTTAAGAGTTCTTCTGTAGTGATGAAAAAAAAAAGAGAATTTTCAAGTTGTGGAAACCAACAGAGCTTTTGGGGGAGGGGTGAGATTTCGGCCTTGTAGGTACCTAGGTGTGTAGTAATACCAAAGAAATGTGTTAACTAGTCTGCTGTATGCAGTAGTTTACCTCTGGGGTGTTACACATGGTCCACAGAGGTAGGGAAAAAAAAAGAATTGAAATCTAGAGGTAAAACTTATATTCTTACATAGAATCTGCAAGTATACTCTGAAAAAATGAGAGCAGCAAAGGCTCAGAGCATCACTCAAGAAATGGTGCAAAACACTATTCTTTAGGACCTGGTAAAATTTCTGAGATAAAGACTTATCAGAAGAACATGCATGAATTAAAACTGTTTATATTAGAAAGTTAAATTCAAATGAAAGGCTGGTTTTGAAACAAAAGATATTTTTATTGATTGCCTGCTAAGCCCCAGAGACCTCAGAAAGACATATTTTCCCTCACAAGCTTGCAAACACATCTTTCATGCCCTTGGCAAAGTATTTCTCAATACCTTGAAAGAGAAATACAATTTCTCATTCTAAACCTTGCTAGACAGGCTCATGGAATCACAGAATATACTGAGTTGGAAGGGACCTGCAAAGATGGTCTTAAATGAATGACCTGCATGGGGATCAAACCCACATTAAAACCTTGGCATTATTAGCATCATGCTCTAACAACCTGAATTAAACACAGTCTTGCCAAAAAAGTGTATCATTATGCTCATGTATGACCCCAGATTTTTTTTTTTTTTCAAATACACACTCACCTTTATTAGCTTCCTGTTTTATCATTCAATCATTTTTTTCTTCAGACAATTATGCTCCTACCCAGTAAACAGATTTATCCTGGTCTTCAATTATGGTAAGGTCTCAGTGAACCCTACAGGTATGTGCATACACATATATTCAGAATTATGTTGTTTGCTCAGTTTCCTCACTCCAGTTTGAAGCACCACCCTTTCAGACTATTAGTCCTTTCCACATATCAAGACCTATCTGTTAGATTACCTGCTTAATTACAGCTTAGCTAAGGCTGTGGAATTACTTGACTGCTTTTAAAGCAAAAAGCAAATCACAGAATTGTTAGGGTTGAAAGGGACCTCTGGAGATTATCTGGTCCAACTGCCCTGCTGAGGCAAGGGTCACCTGGAGCAGGTGACACAGGAATGTGTCCAAGTGGGTTTTTCGTCTCCAGAAACAGAAACTCCATGACCTCCCTGGGCAGCCTGTTCCAGGGCTCTGCCACTCTCAAGGTAAAGAAGTTCATGTCAAGGTGGAACTTCTTGTTTTACTTGATACCCATTACTCCTCGTCCTATTGCTGGGCACCGCCAAAAAGGGTCTGGCAGCACCTGCGTTTGAGATATTTATATGCACTGATGAGACCCTCCCTCGTTTCTCCACTGCAGAGGAGAACAGGCCCAGCTCCTGCAGTCTCTCCTCAAGAGAGATGAGATGATGAGGCATCATCCTTGTGGCCTCCACTGGACCCTCTGCAGTAGTTCCTTGCCTTTGCTGCCCTGAGGAGCCCAGAACTGCACATAGCGTTCCAGATGCGGCCTCACCGGGCAGAGTGGAGGGGCAGGATCACCCTCCCGGCCTGCTGGCCACAGTGTTCCCCCAGGAATGCACCCCCAGGATTCCACTGCCTTTCCTGCTCACAAGGGCACTGCCGGCTTAGGGTCAGCTGTGATTCACCCGGACGTTGATGCTTCACCTCATTAATTTTTCCCAGTAACTAGACACAGCTTTTGCAGCTGCAACACGCAAACTTTTAGGCTACAGGGGAACCTTTTTTCCATTAAGATCTCAATGTGCTCAGCAGCAGAGGGGCTGCGAGAGGAGCTCTCGAGCACAGCCGTGCTCCAGGCTGGAACGCCCGAAGCCCCCGGCAGCTCCCGGGCCGCTGGGCCGGGCTGGGCCGAGCGTTCTGTCCCTGGCTCCGCACCGGCCCGGAAATGCCCACGGGCGAAGGAGCCCATTTCCCGTCCCCGCCGGCCGCTTCCGGGTCGCGGGGCGGGTTCCGCTGGAGGCGGCGGGGCGGGAGCTGCGGGGCGGGCGGCGGTTCCCGTCCTCCTCCTCCTCCTCCTCCTCGTCCTCCTCCCCTCCTTCATCTCGTCCTGGTCCTGGTGCCACTCGTGGCCGCCGCGGGCTGTCCCGGGTGAGCGGGGCCGGGCAGGGCGCGCCGTGGCCGGCCGGGGAAGGGGAGGCCGCGGGGGCCCGGGGCTGCTGTGCCGGCGGCGCTCCGGCTGCAGGTCTCTGCCAGTGTAGGTTTATCACCCCTCCCTCCCCACCATCGCCAAAAAAAAAAAACCGCAAAAAAAGTGTCCTTAGCCGAAAATTCGGTGTGGTTCTGCTGCTGTGCGTGGGTCCCTGCTCTTGAGAGCATCCCCGTGTTCCCAGAGTAAAATTGCTGGGATTTTATGAAACCGGCCTAAAGCCGCGCAGTCTGTTCCTGTTGGCATGCTGTTCCTTCTCGGGGATGTGTGTTAATTCTTGGGTGTGCGCAAATCGTGTTTCCTCGGCAAAGGTGAGTTTGACTTGTCACGGCTCAGCTGTCCAGGGAGATGGAGCAGCACAGGCAGCACACGGTGATGATCATCACTTTCTTCCTTCTTTAGTGGGACAAACATGGTTAAGTACTTTAATTCATATTTTTTTTGAAATCAACCGCTCATTTGGGGTCAGCTAAATTAGTGTGGTCTGTCACACCTGTGGCCGTAGGCTTCTGACAACTGTGTTGTGTTCAGTCTAATGCCGAGCACACCTAGACCTGGAAAGAGCAACGCATCCCAAACTGGGGAAAGAGCCTCAGTCTTCCTGGATAACTACCAGACTCTGTTAAGCAGAAATTCATGGAAAAATGAGTTTCACTTAAATGCAAGAGATGCTTGTATACTTCTAGCAACCAAGCTTGTTTTCTGGATATTCATCTTAAAAGTTGATACAATTGCACTCAAAGCTTTTAAATTTCTGTTTAAATTTATGTGGCAAAGAAAAAATGTGATACCGTATTTTTTCCTGTGAATTGTAAACATTTCAAATATCTCTAATGCTTTAACGTGTTTTTTTTTTTGCAGAATAATAAACTTACTGGAGCATTGTTAAGGAGCTAGAATGGGAGTGAAAGGAGCTTTAATAATTTAGTCCCAGTTAGGTATTTTGATTATAGAAACATGGGATTACTCTGGGTCTTGTTTTTGAAGTTGTAGGCATTCAGCTGGTCATAAGAAACAGGAATTAATCTTGGTATATAAGTATTTCCTCTTTTCTGATGGTAATGACGAAAATACTGAAGTTCAAAATGGCTTGTTCTCATCTTGTTTTAGCTTTTTCCCGTTAATTGCTTTAAATTAGTCTGTGGATTTTAATAAATATTTTGACTGTAATCTATCATTTGGATTCTGTAGCTTTTCTCTTGATTGTCCAGCTTGAACTAGGTCTGCAAGAGTGTGGTATGCTAATGCAAGTCATTGGTATGAAAGATGATTTTTTTATCTCCTCTGTAATCTAAGAGTTTTGCAACTACTTATGTGGTGCTTATTTTAAAACTTCAACATTTTCTCCAGGTTTAAGTTTGTTTTATCATACAAGTTCTTCACTGCCATAATGAGGCTAGTAATTCTTGAAGATTATGATCAGGCTAGTGAATGGGCAGCCAAGTACATCTGTAATCGTATTATCCAGTTCAAGCCAAGTCAAGGAAGATATTTCACCCTTGGTCTACCAACAGGCAAGTTTTATTCAGTGTCTTTGAAAATAACTAAGCCTGGAACAATGTTTGTATCACTGGTAGTAGATACAGTATTTAAAAGAACATAAGTATTTTTGGTAATATTCTAAAGTTTTTTTAAATATTAATTTGATTTTTGTGAAAAGTTGTGATGGTTTGAGAAACTGATAAATACTAAATGAGAAACAGCATGTTGCTTGTATGTTGAAAAGCACTGTAACAAAATTTGACTGTGAAGACATTTAAATACACTGAAAATGTGCAGATACACAGAACAGTAGAAAAACTTTTATTTAACAGGAAGTACACCTTTGGGATGCTACAGAAAGCTGATAGAATATCACAAAAATGGAGATCTCTCTTTCAAATACGTAAAGACTTTCAACATGGATGAGTATGTAGGTAAGATGTGCTATTATTATTTGAGAACATACTGTACTGTTTTTTTTCTCCTTATAAAAACTATTAAATATTTTGTCAAAGTACCAGGTTAGTCTAGTATATTTGTATTCGTGTATTAGACTGGTGTCCCAGCATTTTTCTGTTCCTTGATCTACAAAAATGCAAAAATAAACACCAGGCTAAATCCAGTGTTTCACAGTACTTCTGTAGAATTATGTTGTCATGTAATATTGGGACTGCATTTCTGTTGAAGACTTTACACTCTGGGATAAGATGTATGTGGAGGGAATGTAAACCAGTCACCTTGTACGTGCCAACAGGAAACCTTTCTTCTCGATGTAGTTTCAGATCTTTATTTGACTCAGGTTTGCCTTGCATGCCCTACATCTGTTACACACAGACTAAAATTAAGGCTGTTTGGTTAAATCTTGTCATATGGTAATTTCCCTATAAATCATTTCAGGGCTTCCCAGAAATCATCCAGAGAGCTATCACTCCTATATGTGGAATAACTTCTTTAAGCATATTGACATAGATCCGAATAATGCTCATATCCTTGATGGGAATGCACCAGACTTACAGGCGGAATGTGATGCATTTGAAAAGAAAATTGAAGAAGCAGGGGGGATTGATCTGTTTGTTGGAGGTATGAGGAAATGCTCTGTGGTTAGTTACAATTCAAGCACATAAACCAATTCTTTAGTCATTATTTTCATAACTTGACTAAAGCACAAATATTTCAATTACTGTGTAAGAAAGTTCTGTGACTAACAAAGAATCAGTATAAATTTCAAAAGAGAATGGTTGGTGTCCAAGTTTCTAATGACTTATTGAAAATGGGGAAGCAAAAGGAAAGGATGAGCCCCCTTTTTTATTAATTTACAATGTTTGAGGTTATGTGTTGACTCTCAGGTCTGGAATGATTTATTTTTTTTAACTTTGAAAAGGCATTGGTCCAGATGGCCACATTGCATTCAATGAACCCGGATCAAGTTTGTCTTCAAGAACAAGATTAAAGACTTTAGCAATGGACACCATTTTGGCAAATGCTAAATACTTTGATGGAGACTTATCTAAAGTACCAACTATGGCGCTAACAGTTGGTGTGGGTACAGTGATGGATGCTAGAGAAGTAAGAACTCATTTAGTTCTAGTTGCATGTGTGTTTTCAAGATTACTTGGTATTGATACTGGGATTAAAAGTAAAGAGACCTTTGTTTTGCAGGTGATGATTCTTATAACAGGTGCACACAAGGCTTTTGCATTGTACAAAGCAATTGAAGAAGGAGTCAATCATATGTGGACAGTTTCTGCTTTCCAGCAACACCCTCGCACTATCTTTGTGTGTGATGAAGATGCTACTTTAGAACTAAGAGTTAAAACTGTGAAGTACTTTAAAGGTGAGCACTGAATCAGAGGTCACATGTTTATCCAAAACCGACAGCTTTGAAATTATACTGATTTAAATCTGAGCCTTCCAGCACTTTGCAGTCACTAATGTATAATGCTATATAGTCAAAATATAAATATTAACTTACTTCTTGTATTTGGAAAATTGCCAGGAGGCATAACTTGTGCTACCTACATTCCAGACAATATACTTGGGAAGAGTATTTCCTTTGCTTCCAGTTTAAACAATAGTTTAGTAATCTTTAACTTTAAACAGCAGTAATCTGGTGTTCCAGAATACCGGTCTTAAGTTTACTAGAAAGTTTAGCTTAAAAAATGTTAATACATTTATTAATCCTGATACATCTCCATGCTGCTTTTGCTGTAATGTGATGTCTAGTAAACTGCAATACAGACTTTGAAGCCACCTGAGAATATTTTTCATGTGCAATTAGCATAACAATCTATACTGCCTTTGAAAACATTGCAACCTTTTACCGTGTGTTTTACATATTTGTAGTAGGTATATTGCGGCAAACTTAAAGTAAGTCAGGATATTTGATAGTAATTGAGACTTCCTAGACTGAATTCTGTTTGACTGAGACAGTAGAAGCTGAGAAAAGTAGTTTTCTCCTGACTGCACTAGCACAGCACATGCAATTGTGTGACTCAGTTGTTGTTCTCACTAGCATGGGTATATGTAGTAGCTGAGGTATCAGAGATCAAGATTGTAATTTATTAAATTCTTTTTTAGAGCATTATATTACCAGTGCTCATATATGTATTGGATTGCAGTTTGTACACCTCTATGATACTTATACTGATACCTCTTGTGGCCAGCTTGTTAATTTTGAATTTTTCAGTATGCTGTTCTCTGCTATGTATTTGTGGGGTAGGAGGGAGGGTTAGTCTTTTCTTGTATCACACTGCTAGACAGCACTTACTGTTGTTTTCAGAGATAAACTTCTCTAACTGCTTGGATAAGTTTTAAACATTATCCTGTATTTTATATAAACAGAGGCTTTGCTTGGGAAATACAAACCTAATGTAGAATCACTAAATATAAATTTCAGTGAATATTGCTTTAAAAAACATCAAGGGCTACAATTTATGAATGTGTGCTATTGTGTCACTGTATATAATTACCCTGTAATACACAGCAATAGAACTTTAAAAAGATGGTTTACTTTAAACTTAATTAATTTTACCTGCTCTGCAATCAGTAAGATTCTTTTCCCCTTGTAAGATGGAGAAGTCAGTGTGGGTCAAATTTGGAATTATTTCTGAAACTTGATCTTCAGGTTAGACTTCTTAGGGAAGCTAGGTAGTTATTAATACTGCTATTTATAGTAGTGATTTATGGAGATTTTTCACCACTTAAAACTTTCAATATGAAGCTGCTTTTTTTTTTGTTTTATAATCAAGTACCACAGTGGCTGGTAAATAGATTAACCTATTCCATTTTTTCTAACTTTCTCAAAACCTATAATAGACTAAAATTATCAAGTGTGCTTATGGTCTTACTTGCAACTTTCTTGAAGAATGAAACAGAAAATGAATTTTGAATTTACTGATTTATCTGCCTATAAGTTAGTTCAGGATAGTTTTTTTCCATACTTACACGTACTCCTCTTAAAACTGTGTGCAGAAATCTGTTTATTCAAAGCATACTTGAATACCAAGTGGGACTTTCCTTTGAAATAATTGTTTTGGCATCTACCAAGTCTGGTGCGTTTCTTTAAAAAAATCTTTTGTTTCTCACTGTTTTTCCTGTAACACTTTGACTAACAGGATTTAAATATTCTTCATTAAGTATGACAGAAGCTATACTTTGTAACCATTTTTCATGCATCTAGGAAATCGGTAATTATTTCATTTCCCCTTTTTAGAAGAGGAAAATATTGGTAGGAAGTTAAATGTTTTAAAGCTCAAAACATGTTTCTAGTTTACATAGTGTAGCAGCTGTTACTCTTTCTGGACAAACGGCTTTTATGTCAAATGTATACTTAAGTTCTTGTCACTGTTAAACTGAAAAAATATTACACTTGATCTAACATCTGTATTTTATATTAAATAATCACACAGTGATTAGTAATAGATGCTGCATAAGATGCCTTTTTTTATGGTCACTTACAGTAATGACCTTTGATTGTATAGTTAACTCAAACTTCATGTTGCTGCAGTGGCATTTAAGGCTGCCACCAGCTGCATCATGTAGCAAAGGTATTTGAATATTCTTTACCATAGATAATAAATATGCAGTAATGTGAGATTTCTTTCATGATTTTTAAGAAAATTACTTTTAGTGTTGCATATTTTAATTTTAGAAATTCAGTCTTTAGTTCAATACTAAAATGGACTTTTACTTTGTGGATTGTGAACACTGATCATTACTGTTATTAGTTCTCAAGGTGAAATGAGGCAAAACTTGCCAGTGATCCAATGTCACACATACCTAGATGTAGGTAACATTTTTATTAAGTTATAGCAAAGTTAAGAAGGAAGCATCTTTTTTTTATTTAATTGCACTTCAGCATTTATTAGAATTAAAGTAGTTGAAGAGGAAAAAAATTATCCCCCTAATCATAGCTATGAAGGACTTGTATATGACAAGAAAAAGCCCAGCTACAACAGAAAACAGCTGGACTGCTGAAATTGAGTCTGCACTAAGAGTCTGGATAATTTAATTTGATTTTGCCTGTCTAGGACCACAAGTACATGATTATTACAAAAACAGTATTACCACAATGCTAGAACATTTCAAAAGAACTCAAGCTGTCAAAGTCTCACTATGTGTGCATCTAATTTTTATGGCACATTGTGGGGTGAGGGAATTACATTGCTGTTACACAGTTTTTAATACACAAAAGATATATTCATTTCATTTGGAAGTATTCCAGATGTGGCTTTTTGGGTCTGTTATTAGAGAACTGTCTGGTCCCTGCTCAGCTCATACTGAATATGTCATTAGTATGCAAGTGATACAGGAATATATCTGCTGTCTCTGACTCTGAACTACTTTACATAGCCATTTTTATTCTCATCAATGAATTATTTAAAATGTGTACTTTGAAGCAAATTCCAAATAAAAACGTGGATAGAAGAACATTTTATCAAAGTATAACTAATGTAAAGCTGGCATTGTTGCTTTCCCCCCAAGGTTTAATGCATGTGCACAATAAGCTTGTGGACCCACTGTACAGTATGAAAGAAAACTGAAAGAAGACTGAAGAGGAACTCCATGTGGGTCAGCAGCAACAGTTTTAGGTAGCAGATGAGTTCACTGCTATGCAATATGCTGAAAACTGTTTAAAATGGGAAATCCTAGGTACTGTATTTTTAAAAAGGTCCAATATCTGTACATTCACATTCCATCTGTTTGCTGTGTTGTGCATTTTGCTTTAACATTTGGAGCTCCGCTGTGGGTACATCACTAAATGGAACAGAACAAACTTGGGAGAGACTGCACATTATGTAGAGAAGGGAAAAGCAGAGCACTTACTCCAGCACAGCAATGTATTGCATCTGCCTCCTATTAGAGATGATGACACTTCATTTCCCAGAATTCTTAATTTTTGGCTTGGTTAGAGTAACTACATTTTGCATTTGTGTCTTTAGGCAGAATGGTTTTGGCCTTTGCTATTACTATGGACTTGTAATAGTTGTACAATTTCTACTATGAAATGTTCTGTTTACATATATCTAATGTATATTGAGCTTTTGCACTTGGTTGCCTTAAATTTGTCTTAAACAGTTTTTGGGCATCTCAAGTCCTGCTTTATATTTCGGGCAAATGAAGATATAAAAACAGTGCCTAAAAATGCACCAAATTCTTCAAAGTTACAACTTGCTCCATGGATAAAAATATTAAACTTCTACAACAGCACTTTTTCCTCTCATGTACTTCAAATTACTTTAGGATTTTATATTTTTGGTAATCAAGCTTTATACATAAGGAAAAAATCTCAACGTTCCTTCCTGGAGGTACCTGGTCAATTATAAAACTGATGTTACAATTAAATGCCTGAAAAGAGCTTAATTTACAGGACTATAACGTCTGCAAATGATCATTTAAAGCCAACTGTTAATCACTTTTCGTTGTATCATTATAAACATTGAGCTGTTACAAGGAATGTTATTTCCTACTTTGAATATAAGTAAAACTTAAATATAAATCTCTTAGTTTCAAAATTGTTTCATTTCTAATATAAATTGTCATGATTAAATAGTTCAGAATTTCAGGGAGTGATTAGGCACCAAAGGAGAAAGATAAGAGTTTACTGATGAAGACTTTTTTTGGGAAAGCCCTTGTTGAAAATACTCCCTGCAAGAAAGTACAACTATAAGCACAACTTCAACAATTCAACTTTTCACCCAAATGACAGGCATGTAGTCTTTATTACAAAATCACATTATCTCCCCAGGGATGTGGGAGGCTCACCTTTCATCTAGGTGACTTTTCTAGACTAATCTAGGCTCACCTTTCTCATAAATGGTCTTACAGAGTCCTTTCAAAACTGGACTGTTCACTGATTCTGAGGAATTACAAAAGCATGGAAGAATCTGTCTACAGCAGTGTAGGAAGCCAGGCCTAGTGTTTCAATTCTCAACAGTACATTGAACATCCATATTTAAAACAGGTTTTCAGCTTTAAGGCTCAGTTTATTTTTGAAGCATAATGCAACATTGTGGGGAAAAAAGTTGAAAAGACTGCCTTTCAGAAGAATGCTGTTACAGGTAATGTATGACTCAAAATGCAGTGTTAGGTTTGCCATTAGCCTTTACAGCTAAGCAAATTTACAAACAATTGTATTACAAAAGCATGAAACTAAAAGTAGTAATTAATTTAGGTTAGTATTAATGGAATTGAATCAGGTTTCATCTTGATGATCATTATCCTTCATGTGCCAAAATGGAGAATGCTATTGAAACAATATTCTTGTTCTTTATTCCAGCACACCTTTCAGTCATGTGCCTCACTTGGCACCCTTACTCACTAAAGCCCTCTGTGTTCTCAAGATGTGCCAGATCACAGAATTAATATATTTCCTCCCTTTTTAACTACTCGACCTTCTGTAAAACACAGGCCAGTTTAAATACCGGTACAGCAGAACCTGTCTGTCCTTGGGTCTGGGACTATTATTGCCTCTTTTAATGCACAGCTCTTGTTGTTCTCCAGCTTGTTTCTCTTGTTACACTATTTTTTAAAAATTTTGAGTGCTATATTATGTAATTTTTTAAGTACTACCACACTGTTATTTCATTCCTTAAGATACTTCCAATCATTTTATGAAATATCATTTCTTCAGGAGAGTACCTTCCAAACTTGTCCACTACTTTAGTGCTTAAGAGTTAACCTATTACTCTGCAGTAATGGCAAAGCAAGCATTTTCAAGTTCAGGAGTCCTTAAAAGTAAATTCTAAGTTAGCCTAGCACATCAAGGTTACCATTTTATTCTTTTTCTCATTTTAAGGTCTTTCCAAAGGAAAGGGGGAATCAAAAAGTAACTAGATAGAATCAGGTACATTTGTGTCAAAAACTAATACCTCATGTACTTTACAGGTACTGACCAGTTAATTTAAAGTTCTTGTTTTGAAAACTGATATATGTACAAGTCCTCTCAGAATTAAGACTACAATTTGTATTTTTTTTCTGCCTCATGTGACTATGTAAAGCTAAAACAGATTCTCAAGGCAGCTCTATCCATCTATGTAACTCATTTAATTAGGTAACATACACTTGATGTGTCTGTCATTTAGCAAGGATATAATTTACTGTTTGGACAATCTCTAGCTCACCTTCAGTTTCTGCCTTATTCCTCAGTACAGAATCACTGCCTGTAGGTCTGGTTCAAGGAGTGGGGAGGACCTCATTTTAGCTCCTTTGCTCCTAGCATGTATCCCTGCAGCTGTAGTTCCTTAAATGCTGGCTTTTATAGGGGAGGAATAATAAATGTGTTAGAGAGCCTTTATCCACAGCATCCTTCCTTTCTTCAGGGTCAGTAGTAGCAGCTTAGGTACCTTTATTAAAGGTACAGATAACTTGTTCACATCCAGATCTTTGGTTTTTCAGTGCACCTGAAACAGCTTCAAATAAAAAAAAACCCAAAACCTGAACAACCACAACCAAACAGAAAAAAGCCCCAACAAACCATTAACGTATCAGAATTCCCTCTCCCCTTTTTCTACACCTGAAACTAATAAAGGTTGAAAGGGAACATGTCCTGTTCCATTCCATCCCTCCAAAGATTTTCCCAATTCTCCTTGTACACAGGCTGAAATAAAACTAGTTTATGATTAAGGTGTAGGTACAAGCCTAAATTTAAGGGCAGACTTTCCTGGTGACTGAGTACTTTAGTAGGTACGACTAGCTATCTGTTCTCTAATAAATATTTAATAACAAGAAATTAAGATTTGTGAAGAGCAAAAGTAGTCCCTGAAGATCAAAAAAATTAATGCAGTTTAAAAGTTTTTGGAGG
Source organism: Molothrus ater (assembly GCF_012460135.2). Lineage (NCBI taxonomy): Eukaryota > Metazoa > Chordata > Aves > Passeriformes > Icteridae > Molothrus > Molothrus ater. Next base: position 47,949,767 of record NC_050481.2, read on the forward strand.
TGGGTAAACAGTTGTAAATACAGTATATAGTAGGGTCATTAACTTATATTTATAATTGCCTTGTGTACACTTCCAAAAGTAACACTTCATGTTATGTGTTATGCACACTACACTGCAGCATTTAACTGGGCATGCACTGACAAACTTTAGTATGTAAACTAATATAAATAAATAAACTTCACCAACTACACCAAGATATGTTATAACCAAACCTTCATGTTAAATAATTTTTTTAAGGCCTGAATTGGTCTTACTAGTGGAACAGTTACAGATCTGTGTTTTAATATATGAAAACTTACCATTTCCCTGGAGATGAGCACAGCTAGGCTGAACTAATGGTAAATTTACACACTTCAACTGGTTTAAAACAAACAGCGTGGTAAATTTAAAGAGTTTTGATTTTTTCATCTGATGTGGTTTCCCAGCATAACGATTTCCTGACAACAGCAACTTTGGAGAAAGTGAAACAGGAAACAGCTTGATACTTTTGTGTCAGCAGTTCAAACTTTAAAAGAAAAAAACCAAATCAACACAGCATTGTTTGTCTATACATACCTTTAAATTATTTTTATAATCTTTTTGCCATATGGTTCCTCTCTATATATAGAGACTTGCAATGCAAAAAAACCCCCAAAATTATGTTCATTTTAAGTGCTAAAAGTATGAAAACAGTGGAAAAAAAAGAAAATATAATGTGAACTTTTGGATGCAGTCAAGTAACTTTAATTTCATCATAATCTACAAATATATGTACATTTTTAAGTCAATTCATCTTCCCACACATACCAAATTAATTCCATTTAAAGTCACGTATGTTCCCTTTCACAGTGATAAATCCTGTATTAGCTCACTTTGCTACTGTCTGCAAAAAGCTGACATGATCTGGAAGATCAGATTTCACTGATCTCTACTTGTCAGTTTCTCTCTTTAGAACACGTATAAAAGCATCTCTTGGAACCTCAACATTGCCAATTTTTCTCATCAACTTCTTGCCTTCTGCTTGCCTCCTTAAAAGCTTCATTCTTCTTGTAATGTCACCACCATACTGTGGAAAAAAAAATTACCAAGCATAAATTATAACTGCAGCTACAGTACATTCCAGCCACACAAAACTCAATGGTTTAAAAATAGTCAGAAAGGCTGGTTATATTTTGACAAAAATATTACTTTATACTCCAAATAGTTTGGTCTAAATGCCACTAGTTAAAAAGAACAAGGAGGAAAATAAGCACATTAATTTGGACAACTGACTGTTGAACTCTGTCACCTAAATATATACATTCCTGTAAGGCTGGCTGACACTAGACAACATATTAGATCCAAATCCCCTTGGAATAGCAGCAGGATACCAGCTCAGATACACTGTGGCATCTTGACTAGCATTAGGTGCTTACATCTAGAAAAATGACCTAAACCTTGTACAGTGCTGAACAGTCACCATCCCACAGCTGTGCTTAGCAGAATTCTATTGCAGTTGTGTGAAAGGGACACTTGTTTAATATTTTCCAATATGTTCAATTCAGAGAGTTAAAACCTAGCTAAGTAAGAGGCCTCAGTTTTCCAACAGCTTTGTTGAATCTTGTCCACAGTCAACTATTGACATTTAAAGCTTTATTACAATGTATTACTGCAAACCTAAATAGAAGTTTAATCACAAACAAGTCTCAAAAGAAGCCCATTTATATTTCCTTCTATCACCTGAAAACCAATTTAGAAAATATAAAGTTACTTATATGCCTGTGTACACACACACATACACTGTTAGAAAATGATGAGATGATGAAACAGACACACTCAAAGTGTGTGACTGAAAATGCCATTACTTTATCTGATCCATTCTTCAAGCTGCAGCAACGTGTTACAAGAGTTGGATTTAAAAAAAAAATTTAAAAGTATCTGTTGGAATTCCACAGACACTTAGGAGGCACAAGTAGAATATATCTTTGCTGGGTTTCTAGGAAGAGATGGGCATATCATCTTAGCAGGATTCTAAGGTACACAAATGTCAGAAATACGGAGAAAAAAAATACCTACACATTTTGCCACAACATTTTTTCTGTAAGGCTTCAGCCTGCAAAATAAAATAACACATACAGCTTAACATATTAGAACATCTGCATGTGAAGCTAAGTACTTGAGTTGTTAAAATGTTATTTGTTTTTCTCCTAATTTTGGAACATGCTTTGGCATCATAACATTTTCAGGTTTTGTATACAAAATATGAAGCTTTAAACAGAAGATGTAATTCACAGTTTTCAATTCTAGAAACATCACTTAGGACATATAATATGTACATAAAGAAATCACAGTCTTGGCTTTTTATCTGGAATTTCTGCTATGACTCACAGGAAGCATTACATCCCTGTGTATATACAATTATAAACAAATTCTTACAGCACTTATGCCCAAATCCTGACCTTTAATTATTTTACCACTACTTAAATCCTATTTAATCAGCAACAGAAAAATGAGAAACATAACATCCAGGAAATGGTTTTCTTTAAAGAAGCATGTGCTAGGACAATGTTTTTGTGTTCAGCTGAAACGTATTTCCTTTGGAACAGCACAAATCAGCTATTTTTTTGCTGACTCTCACAGCAAAGTATTCCACAACTAGCTAATTTTTTTCAGTAGTAAGAAACTTTTTCTACTGCCAGAGGAAGTGGACACTTGTGTTGGAAGTTACACTTTAACCACTAAGTGCAATTCTGACCCCAAGCAATCTAAAATAGAAATACAATTTCTTTGTATAAATTTAATTCAAAATGTTAAGTCAATAGTCACTGCTCAAATGTGTTTTTTTTTCTTCAAGTAGCATATATCAAGAAAAATACAACTTTATAGCGAAATCAAAGTCCTGTACTGTATAAAACTAGGTAAGACTTCACAAGTCTGTATTTTACACATCTTAAAATACAGACAGAAAAAAAAGAAGGGGAACAGAAGGGCTTCACTTACGTTTCTCTTGCAATGATTTTCTTGCCAATGGCAGCCTGGATGGCTATTTCAAACAACTGTCTAGGAATAGTCTCTTTTAAACGTTCACACAGGAGTTTACCAGCAGCATAGGCTTTATCGCTGAAAAAAAGGTCAGCAACACTAAAAATTTATACATTAATCAAACTGTTTGATTGAAGGATTTTAGTAGAGGTTTTCCTCTTCTTAACTCAGAAGATAAGCTGATCTGATCAAATTTTACATCTAATAAGTGGTCTCTGTATGTCACCTGTTTCATACTAACAGGTGATAAGACTGTATTAACCTCAGTATATAACATCATATCAAGTATTTATAAAAAACACCCTGATTATCCATCACAAATGAAGACATTTTGAATACTGCCACAGCTTCAAGTGAAATTTTAAACTAGGTCAAGGAGAATTTTCATAGATCGTAGGCCCAAGTGGTCAAAAAACACACATTACAGAATGCTTTAAAAGTCTGGTTTTATATCACAAGAAAAAAATAAATTAACATACTCTTGTCATCTGCTAATAAAAATTATCTAACTGTATTCAAGATCTGCATATGCTTCAGGTTTTGGAAAGAGAAAACAACAAAAGGTCTGAAGAAGCTACTAACAGATACTTTCATAAGCTGTTAGAAAGAAATGGGTCTATCTGTATAAAAATATCCATATTTAGCAGACATTTTTACCAACATACATGTTTTCAGGTAGTGGCAATGTGACTCCTTGCTACCTGTATAGAGCAAACATTTAAACATGAAGTACTTGAGTCATGTTCTTTGAGCGTTACAGTTTTAAGAGGTACATATATTTACTTCTACAGGAAGAACAATTGATGACTATCTTAATACCAAGCTTGCAGTAATCTCTGTAATGCTTTCTCTATAAATGTTATTCAGCATAATTCTTACAGATGCAGTTTTTACAGTGGGAAGACTGAAAATACCTGCAGCAAGAGCAAAATGACTGCAACTATGAGTTAAAAAAAAACCAAACAACTGAAATCTAAAC